>NW_020897773.1:472369-1072369 GCF_003984885.1 Neopelma chrysocephalum | reverse complement strand
GAGAAAAAGTGATTTTTATGAAGCTGTACACATCAGCAATTGTCTTGGGCAATAATAGGAAAGAACATTGTATCCTACAGTGAGGAAGGGACTAAGGCCCAGACACAAATTTCAAGCATGGCTTTATTTAAGTTTATGTAATGACCATACTCAGGGAGACAAGAAGATAAGAAGCACAGTTTGAGCTACAGAAAAACCTGAGTCTACATCACGCTGATACTGCTACTTACTTGGAAAAGCTGCTACTTACTTGGAAGAGCTGGGCATTTGCAATGGGATCTTTGTGAAACAGCTCTGTAGCACTGATGTAGTTTGAAGGGATGGGCTCACACAGATTTTTCTGCCAGAGACATATTAAAGAAAATCATCTTCCCTGCCAATTCCTTTCTCACATTCCCTAGTAGCCCAGGATTTTTTCCCTTCTCCGTCTTCCAGTTAAGATAATTCATATTCCACTGAGTGAAAGGCAAACAAGGCTCAGGCTCTGTGCAAAGAATAGCCACAGATCCACAAGACTGGTTGTAACGCAACCAACGGGCAAAGTCCAGGAATCATCCTGTGAACCTACAGAGCAGCATCGTTCCACAACAAGGTGAGGATGCCACGAGGAAGCAAGTGGGAAGATACACTGTACTTACATGGAGGTGAGGAGTAGAGTAGCTCTGGCAGCTATTGCAACATGGATTTTGTTTTCGGGTACAACTCTGCTCGAATCTGAACCCTCCCCATGCCTTCCCCACCAAGACAGCACAAAGTGGTCCCCCTCCCCAATATCTGCCTTCCCTAGCAGGACTTACAGTGCCATTGAGGTTCTTGCTCAGTTTCTGAAGGACCGTCAGGTAGAACTTGAAGAAGAAGCTGAGGGTGAGTGTGCGTCGGAAATCCACCATCCCACCAGGGGCAGAGGGAGACAAATCCATCTCACCTGCCAGTAAGCGGCAGGCATCCTGCAGCAGCTTCTCATTCCAGTCTCTGCAAAGGAACAAAGGTGACACAGAGCCCTTGCTCAGCCCTAAACATCACCAGGGCAGACTAACTCTTCTGACTTAGAGAATCTCCTGAGTTGGAGGGGGCTCACAAGGATCATTGAAGTCCAGCTTACACAGGACACACCAAGAATCACACTGTGTGTCTGAGAGTATCATTCAAACACTTCTTGAACTCTGTCAGGCTTGGTGCTATGACCATTTCCCTGGCGAGCCTGTGCCAGTGCCCAACCACCCTCTGGTTGAAGAACCTCTTTCCTAATATCTAACCTAAGCCTACCCTGACACAGCTTCATGCCATTCCCACAAGCTTTCAAGCAACAGCCATGTGTTCTATCTGCTTATAGTATATTTGTGTGCTTTGCTCTCATCTTGGGCTCAGGTCACCTTTTCCAAAGATGTAGTAAAGCTATTAAATGATAACAGCATGGATTTCTCAGTCCAGTTTGAGATAAACCCAGTTTTCTAGGTCATGCCCACATCCAGCTTCTGTCCACTTCAACAGATGAGTGAATTTGGCAAGAGAATGGCTCTCTGAACAAGAGAATTACATGAATCTTTGAGAGTAAAGAGTACTGGAGGAAGCAAGGCATCACACAAAACACACACTGCTGCAGAAGTGTAGCTACACTTCTTCCCTTTTCTCCTTCTGTGTACTATTAGAGATGATTTAGGGTATTTGAACTGCTCCTGGAGAAAATCAGAACCATTCCATTACACAGCTTTTCTATCACAGAAAAAATCTTACCTGCCAGTGAGCTCCTTGCAAGTTTTTAGTGCCAGGACAGTTGTAGGAGCCATTCCTCCATAGCTTAGTTTTATCTCCTCCACCCGGCTAGTGCCATCTTGGAACAGGACTCTCATCCCACAGGTCACAATAGCAATGTCATCTTCACGACGGGAAGCCTGCTTGAAAGCTGAGAAGTATTCACCCTAGAAGACAGGAAAATATTTCTTTATTCTCTACCTTGGCATGCTTTAAAGTATAAATATTGGCAAGCTATTAATCTATCTCTACATGGATGAGCTATTCCAGGGAACTGTATCTGATTGATTCATCATGCAGGGCCAAGCAGGACATGTTTGTTCAGGCAACACTGTATATTTTCACATAGTACAATGGTTGATTCCAGTATTAGATCCATGGTTATTAGCCAGTCTAGGACCGTAGAGAAAGTGAACTTTGATGGAAATCTGCTCATACCCATTACAATTTTTTCCATATCTTTAGAGGAAGAACCAGGACAGACTGCTTGTACATAAACAAGATTACAGTTTCTCAGCAACTTTTTCTTTCTCCCAGGCTGCTAAGCTGCAAGTCTAATCAGTAAAACTCATATCCTAAACCCCTTCCTCTCAGAAGTCATCAAACTCTTCAAGAACTGAAATCCATAATAACAAATGTCTCTCAGTTCTAGGATAGACCAGACTAATTAATATAAGACAATTTCAACCTGTTACTGCAAATACAATTCTCAGTTACTGTCCTGAATCCTCTGCTGGTCTCAACAGAGTGAGGAAATTCTTGTAAATGCACCAGCAACTCCAAATCACAAAACCCAGAAGCTCTCCTATGAAAAGTGCCAGTAGATAAGAGATTAACACTCCACCAGTATCCACTGAGTAACAGTGTCACCCTGGAGTCATGGTATGGTCAATCCCCTTGCCTGTGCTGCACATTACAACAAATTACTGTTCAGGCATCCTGCAGACTAAGAGAGGAATCAGATCTGATGTTTTTGCACAGCTTTTCTGCAGAGTTTTCTGACAAATTTAATCTCTAATACTTTAGCCAAGTGATTCTGCACAGCACAGCAGTCTGTTCCATTAATTACTTCTAATCAGAAGAGGACAGCAATTCTTTCATTATTGTAAAGAACAATTTCTCTACTGTTGACAATGACAAGTTTCACAAGAGGTCCCTTTTGTGCATCGAGGACTTGTTACTGGAGAGATAACTGGAGGGTGTGTTTCATTTCCTGAATTCAAGTAATTACTTGGCAGCCTGCAGATAATAGCAGAGGAGCATCAGTAGCATCCTCCCAGCAAGGACATTCTGCCACTCTACTTGTGAAAACAATTAGCTTTCAAAGAGGAAAAAAAGGAGCCTCTTACTGCATACTTAAGAGATTTCCAATAACATGATTGCAATAAGAGGACAATATTTGCCTTCACTCCTCACAAAGCACCGTAATTCTCTTGGTACAGACTCCAGTGTGGGAGGAAAGGCACTCGCTATTTTTCTTCACTAGGAGTGTAGGTAAGATAACCATCAAATCAGCTGCTCATGTCTGTCCCACCTCTTGGTGAAACAACAGAGCATCTAAACTATCCCAGTAAGAGTTTCTAGGTGTTGGTTATTCTCACAGGAAAGCAAAACAACCCTTACTCTTAAGGACTGCATATTAAGGACCTAGACCAGCATCTCCTTTCCCTTTCTGGACAAGATGCAATACCAGAAAAGAAAACATTAAGAAATCCACAGGCCCCACAAGATTCATAGGCAGCATACACAATTTCTTCAGCCCATCACCATGGAATATGAAGATCAACAATGAATGAAGGCTAGAGGATACTAAATTAAAGGAGGAAATAAGATTTCATGACCACTTTCTGTCTCTTCAGTAGGACAAAAATTGTGATACCATGAGCCTATGATGGCAATACTGAGCAAACAGTAGGTTAAGGTTCATGTCCAAAGACAGAAATATATAAGCATTGCGTTTCTAGGCTTCTTCTATTTGATGTCTAGGTAGTACAGAATACTGTTATCATAAAAATTGACTGCAATAGAGAAAGATGTATAAGAGATGTATAGAGAAAGGAAAAGCACATGAGAAACTGATGGTCACTAGGTGAGTAATGATGCAAGTGGTGCATAATATTTGTGAACATTATCTGAAAGGAGTGTTTTTTTAGTCCAAAAGAGAAAGAGGGTTGTTCAATAAAGGACATGTCCTGTTTTAGGAATGCCTTGTTATTTACAAAAAGATAAGCAGTTTTCTTTTCTGGAATCTGTTTATATTTTATCTTTAATCCCAGGAGCTATTTTCTTTCCTAGTACTGCCTTTCCTTGGCTGTAATTGCCTTACAAGTATAGGTTCAAAAATCTTTATTCTCTGAATATCTTAAATATCTGACACACAAACTAGCAGGGAAAAAAGGTGTTGCCTCCTCTCCCTTGACAGCCTCTCTGTGATTAAGCCTACCCTAAGCTCAAATCCTCTGCAGTAACACTGAATTGTGTAAACTTCTAAACTTCTTTAGTTTAATTGTTTCTGGGGTTTAGCCAGTCTTATCCTTGTTGTGACAAGTTACATCAATGCAAGACGTAACATCAATTTTAAACAAACATAAAGTAAAAAAATTTGTCTAGCTGTGTGCTGACACAGCCCTGCTCCCACTTGTGAGGAAATCACAGTTGCAGAAGGCTTTGCCTGCCACATGCCAGCAGCTTCAGACATGCCCTGAAGAACTTTAGTCTCCCTGACTGTGGGCAAAGATCAGCCAAGAAACCATGAGGTAGAGTTCAAAAGTTATTTTAGTTTTTCAGATCAATGAGCTGCATATAATCTAGGGATGAAGCCACTGTACTTGTAAAAATTTCTGTGTTTTGTGAAATTCCTCTATGACTGTCATATGGATGGAGGAACATGTGGTTTTCCATTGGCTGCCTCAAGTGTGTTCCTCATTTTGGCAAGAAGTGATGTTTCTTGCAATTATCACAAGACCAAAAAAGGAACACTTAAAAAATAAATGAAAAAATAGCATTAAAAAACCCACTTGTATTCCCTTAATAGTTACATAGCAAAATCTGAAAGGATAGACAAAGGACTTATTGGTTCTATCCCATAATATGATAGCATTTTAAGTAAATCAGTGTTTTTCATTTATAAAGAAAATGTGTCACTACACCATGAATCCTTGCATCTTATAACCTGGGGCCTTGAGCCCTAGAAAGGTAAATACCTTCACAAGCATAAAATTATAGTCTGGTGTTCTAAGCCCTAGAGGAAAAAAAGAGAGTTTTACCTCTGAGACACTCTGAATCAGTCAAGGTTCATGCTGCTACAGCAGGAAAGCATTCATTTTTCTATTTGAAGGAATTTTTTCAGGCTCATTTGAAGTTGCAAGTCCACATTGCCAAAATGGCCTAAAAACCAGTCCTTGCGGTTTCCATCTTGCAAGGCAAGGATGCAGAAACTGAATTTCCCTTTTATCCATACATGCTTTTTACA
This sequence comes from Neopelma chrysocephalum, assembly GCF_003984885.1. Lineage (NCBI taxonomy): Eukaryota > Metazoa > Chordata > Aves > Passeriformes > Pipridae > Neopelma > Neopelma chrysocephalum. The sequence continues at coordinate 1,067,145 of NW_020897773.1, read as the reverse complement.
ATTTCTTTTCCCATTTTGATTCACAGAAATTAAGCAGGAGCCTTGGGAACCTTAACCTCACTTTATGTCAGGAACTGCTAAAATCTTTGCTGTACTGTTTTTCAAACAGAACTTATACCTCTGGGAACATCACTTTGTCACATTTTGTCGTTACTGAATGCACTCAAAAACCTTCAGACAATAAAGTGAAATTTGTATTTCTCACACCAGAAAACTTCTTGAGCTTACCATACTTTATCACAGAGAGCAGCTTCCCTTGCTTGTCAAAAATAGTGTATTGCTAGTTTTTCTACAAATAATTTACTTGTCTGTTGGTCCACTTGGGACTGCATAAGCATTTGGAGGTTGGTCAGGGAAAAAGTGTCTAGCATGGAAAATAACTCTCAATTAACAGCATTTTAGCTCTGTGGACAGTATTTTCCTACAAGCTTACCTTCTTGCTGTAGGGTATTTCAACAGAGAGAAGTATTTCTTCAGGCTTAACTACTGTCTTTCTGTACCCAGTGAAAAACTTTTCATCCATCGTGATAGTCCTTTTGCCCTCTGTAGAGCAAAGAAATATCAATGGTGGATGAATGAAGAATGGCAATAGCAAATGCAAAAGAGCCTTCAACCTACACAAATCACTCTTGATATCAAACTATTTTCATTTTTCCACCCTCTTTCACCAAATCAGGAAGGGTTTTCTCACATTAACTTTGGTATTTATGGAATCTATGACAGCTTCTGCCTATGTATTAAGTTTTCTATGCACAAGCAGTGATCAAAGACACCTCCTTCCTTCTTTATCTAGTTAAAGCTGATCCTCCAGGTGAACCAGTTTCCAATACCCCAACAAAATCCTCTCTTTCTCCTTTCCATAGCCTCCACACAAACCAGCACAAGAGAATGTCAGTTCACTGACCAGACAGTCCACTTACTTCAAGGATCCCATTTCAAAAAAATTATTCCTAAGAGCAAATAAAAACTGAGATGTTTGGCTTTCTTCATAGAAGAACAAAACAAAACAAGCCTCAGTCTTTACCTGAATAAACCATAAGGATCAAAGTATGATAGTGACAGAAATTATTTCATGCTTAATAGACATCTTCAACCAGCTCTTCACAAGGATGTACCTGTAAGTACATACACAGCACCAGAGATAAAATCTGGCACAGAAGTTCAAAATTCTTTAAGAAGCCAAACTTAGGCCTAGTTTTAGGACTTCAGCCTCAAAAAGGGTGAAACCCCTGAAGACTCAGACTAAGCCTATTTTACACAACGTTAACTTCCATTTTCAAGTTCTGACCTGACGTAACAACCCATAGCAGAGGGGTGTTGATTATCCCACTCCCCTCAGTGCCACAGGGAAATGTAAGTAACTTACCTTTTGATACCAGAGTCAATTTGCTTCCACTTGCCATTAACACAGGATTTAAATCAGAAATTGGGCTTGCTGTCATTATGTTCCCACCAAGAGCCTAGAGTGATAATAATGCATTAGATAAATATTAAAAATCTTAGCAATTTTAGGCCTCTAAGTGGGAAAACCTAAGCACTGTGAAGTTAGTTGCTGTCCCAGTGAATATTTACATTTGCCTGAAACAGACTTAAAGCAGTGTTTTATTAATCCATCATAACTACCTTACGCTCAAACCTCATGTGCACAACAATGCCAAAATTCAATCACTGTAGCTGCCATTAAGGGAAGATCCATGAAACTATAAAGCATTTTTTCAGTAACAAACAGGAACCCAAGTTTTTTGTCTGCAATACCACTGTATGGCACAGTATCTCATGGAACAAAATTTCATGTTTGGTAGATTGGTTTACCTGTTTGCTTGTTTTGAGTTTTTTTTCTTATAATATACAGAGTTTGAACCTTCTCCTTTAAAACTAGAGGAAAATTTGCCAAATCTGATGCATTAATACTGTGACTATCACGGCTGTGCTGGCAGTAATAAACACACCTGCTTCTTTGAAGTTTGTCCAGCAGCCTAAATACATTTTTGTTAAATTAGTCAAATCTCACTACAGTTTCTCCCACTTGCTGATAACAGCAATGGAAAACCTGGACAACTGCCATGTTTTCCTTGCTTGCTAGATCTGTGACATCAGTACAGCACAGACACCAGCTGAGGCCCATGCTGCTGTCAGTTCCTGGGGCTGATTTTTGTGTACTAGTTTCTTCACTGAGGTTTGCAAATGTTCTTATGTGAGAAGCACAAGGCACACCAGCATTGGGTGAGGCAGGCCAGCTCCTCAGACTGAGCTTTCAGTCACAGTTCCTGGTGCTCCTGAGAGACTTACAGCAACATTCCTGATCTGTGGCCCTGCAAACCACCGCAGCTGTTCCAGGACAGCCTGGAAGACCTCCGTTTTGTATGGAGGAAGCTCTGCCACTGCTTTTCTCATAACCTCCTCTACTGAGCGCAGGGTACAGGCAGCGCCGATGGTGACCCCTGTAAACAAACAATGGAAAAGAATTACTGTCCTCAAAATGTCAAGGTACAGGAGAAGGGTTGTGACTGTGTCTGCAAAGCTAGATGCCACTGAGTTTAATTAGACCTTAAGTTACTCAAAACTACTTAGCATGCATTGCATGTAAACATCACATCCTCAAAACAAAATTCACCTTAAATCACAGCTCATGGTGATGCTTTTTCTCACTTGACAACACACCATCCTTTTGCCTCAGGGTATTATTAACAATATTGTCCTCCTATAGGTATTAGGTTGTCCTTTGAGAAATGAACTCCAACTTCTTTCCAGTTTCCACACTTCCAATATTCTACCAGACACTGAGCCACATGCACTACATTGTCCTAATTGCACCTATTTGTAAGGTTGACCCTTTTCCACCATGAAGATAAAGTCAATAGAATCATAAAACTTGGAAAATACTTCCAAGATCATCGAGTCCAGCCTTGGACTGAACACCACCATGTCAGCTAAAGCATAGCATTACAGTGCTACATCCAGCCATTTCTTGAACACTTCCAGGGATGGTGATTGCATCACCTCCCTGGATAGCCCATTCCAATGCTTAGCCATCCTTTCAGTGAAGAAATTCTTCATGATGTCCAACCTGAACCTTCCCTGTGCATCTTGAGGCCATTTCCTCTTGTTCTGTCACTGAGAAGAGACCAACCCCCACCTGGCTACAAGCTCCCTTGGGTTGTTATAGAGAGAGACAAGGTCACCCCTGAGCATCCTTTTCTCCATCATGAACACCCCAGCTCATTTTTTTACATATCCCTCACTTAATTCCTTGCATGGGAAAGGCATAATGGATACAGATTGCAGTTTTTAATCTGAGGATTTTCCTTCTTACCTCTTTATTATTCCACGGAGTCCCCACTCAGCTCACAGGCTCTCTGCCTCTTTTTTGCTCACCTGTTTCAGTGTGCTGAACAGCATTCATTTCAGGGATCCATGCTGGTGCTATTATCACTGGATACAACAAGTTCTTTAACCTCATCTCGATACCTGAAGGAAAAGTAAGGCTCCTTCAGTTACACACAGGTGACAGAGATCCTAAGTTAGCTGTTTCCCAATGAAATGTAAGCAGGCCTCCTAAGGAGCCAGTTCATCTATCATCTGTTACACAGATTATATAAGGACACAGACATACCAAACTAAAAGCTGTTTTCACTAATATCACAGTTTTCATAGGGAAGTTTTAGAGACTCTTTTCTAGTCTTACAATAACCTTAAACACACTGTTTGGTACTTGTATAACCTGGCTATTGTTGTACATAATCCTTCAGGGAAGAACAGTGAATACAATAAACCATACAGCGTTCGGGGATCATCTTCTGAACCAATTGCTCAGGCTAACAGCATTACTAAATATGCCTGAACTCTCCTCCTCAGCACTTACATTTGCAGAAGTATCTATCTGGGGTGAGCCAACAATAAGATTTCAAGTCTTAAGAGTTTGCCCTCTGAAAAGTCCTTCAAAACACAGGTTTCACAACTGAATTCATTTGATTATAGAGATATTTTATGCTGTGTAACTCCCCTCTTCTCAAAATTCCACAAAATGGCACAAAGGCTCAGAGATCTGGATTAGCATTTTTTTTGCCCAGCACAGGGAAAAACATTCACTGTGAGATTAATTTACCTAAGAAAATCTCTTCCTATATACAACCTGAAAATCAAACAGCTTTTAACAGAAATAGCATCAGAAAAGTTTGCATTTGCACTGTTTTCACTAAATATTCCATGGAAAGTTTTCCAACTGCTCATAATGAGTATCAACTCTCTTACCGACTTCTGTGTTCCCCACAACGAGTCTGGCATTGGGGTACTGGGATTTGAGAGCCACCAATTCCTTGAGAGTTGTAGGCTGGATCCACATCACACGCTCGCCTTTGAAACACATCTGTTTCTGCTGTTTGTTACTCTGAGTCTGCAAAAGTGAATTCAGATAGAGCTCAGACCCTACATCAAGCCAAGAATCCCTGCTCACATGCTGCCCATGCCTATGCCAGGCCAGGCTCCATCTCAGTCAAGTTACTGACAGGTGGCTGTGATATCCTCACTGTTGTTGGCAGTTGGCCATTCCCCATCCTTCTGCTAGCAGTGACGAAAATCTTTTTTGTGCTGCCAAAAGTGCTCCCTTCCTGATGCTGCCAGGTGCATCCTGCTGCCACATCTCCCTGGCAAGACCTCTGCCAGCAAGCTCCATCTGACCAAAGTTCTGGCAGATGCTCGTGGCTTCAGGCACCTTACAAATAATGGGTTTTCCACTCTCACCTCAATCCAAAAATGCCAGTCTTCGGCACTGATGAATTTTAGCTACCAGGTAGGCCAGATTCTGATTCCCTTTTTAACTCCTTCATCCAGTGACTGAAGAAAACAGACTTATATGTCTGCCTCAGAGCAACATGAGATCAACCCTTGGGCAGGAGAACATCTTAGAGAAGAAACAGAGGAGCCCTATCTCAAGCTTAATATGTGTTATGCTGTGGTCTGTGAGAACCTACTCATGACACATTTAGGCTGGGTACAGCAGCAGAATTAATGACTGAATATCAACTGTTCGTTAAATGTGAAGGAAGTTGTGAACGTGCCATGTGCTGGAATAGATTCTTGGCTGGGAGGCATTGCTTAGGGGAAAATATCCCAAAAAAGACAGCAATGAAACATGGAGAAAAACTGATCTCATCTAACTTTTAAAGTTAGTGTGACCCAACCAACTTCTACTCTTGCTACACTGACTGAAGGGAAGTTGATGCTTTTGGAAAGTCAGCTAGTTGAGACGTATATTCAGCTACATCCCATAGCTCCTCCTGCCCTTCCTACGCTCTAAAGGGAGCACAGGGATAAGCTCAGATACATCTGTATTTGAGGTGGAACTTCACATACAACCTAGTAAATTAAAATTTAGATGTCTGCAACTGTTCCACCCCTTGACAGGCAGTGACCAGAAAGGAAGGCAACCCAAGATCAGAGACACATATAGTGAGAACCAGAGAGGAAAGCCAGACAGGTGGAGCAGACACCTGGCCTGCATATTTTTTAAGCCTCCCTGGCTAAACTCCTTCTGTTTTATAAAACAGGGAAGGATTCGTGCCCATGTATCTTCCTTTATCAGCAGCCACCTTTTGCCCAGACATTTCCTCAGGGCAGAGTCACTCAAACCCCGTGCAGAACAATGAAACCAACAAATCACATACTATTGCTTTTTGAATGAACTTACCATTAACTCGGGTGGGAAGATTGGCTCCTGTGTGGGGTCCAAAGGCTGGAACTCAGAAGAATTGAACAGGCTGGAGGACAGCATTGTCTGTGACAGAGAAAGTGCAAGTGGCTAGTGGCAGAGGACAAAACTATCCACATAGAACCCGAAGTCACTCCTCTTTCTAGTCAAATCCTTGTTACTATTTCATGGAGCAAAGAACTGCAAACCCAGTGAAGTGATGCCACCTCATCAAGTGTTTAAGGTTCTTCAGTCTTTTTTTTCCAATTTCAATGCATGTTTGAAACCTCAACCCTGAACACTAATATGTTTTTGTCAATCAAAAGTGCCCTTTCACCCTGGCATGTTAAATTACATAAAGATACCTTTTCTGAGGTATACTTTTCTGACCATAAAATATAAATTAGTCTAAACTGCTTTGCATAAATATAGCTAAATTAAAAGCACTGGGCTTGGGCATACAACAAGCCAGAGCTAAGACTTACGAACATCAGAAATAGAGAAAAAACTAATAGTTGAGAGGCACCTTACCACACTGTCTTCTTTTCCATTCATGCAGCAGCCTGGACCATTGGCTTTTCCTCCACAGCAGCCCCCATTCTGAAGAAGAAACAAGCACATTTCAACTATTTTAAATAAAGTCAAAACATTCTGATTTTTACAGGACGTAGTCCTCTCCTTTTATCAATTCCTGGATTGCAGAAATTTGCAGTAACCTTTTCCATTTACAAACTATTTGGATGAGAAAATTCCTAGCATTCTAATTGTTGGAGTATTCTACACAACACTGGATGTTTCCTAACAAAGAAACCACAGAAATTCACTGGAATTTTCTGGCAATGAATTTCTCTATATTCTCTGTTTCCTAAATTCATTATATACTCACACTACCTTATTCCTCAATTCCTTGTTTTTGTTCCTTCATTGTTTGTACCTCAATTGGTACATGAAATGTGATTAACTTTTTTGCTCCAGATATTCCAAAAGGTTCCAACTGCACAGTTTATTGGAACAGAGATTAAATTACTTCATTCATCACTGGACTGCAAAGTTTGGGAAAGATCATACTGGGGAACCAAGATCTGGTTTTCAGATCTGTTTTCACAGGAAGATGGATCACTTCACCATACCAGAAGATGGTAGCATATTGCTAACAGTTGTAACTATGCTATTTTGCAAAAATGTTGCATCTTGTAGGTTCAGAAGGAACTTATCTATCTCACTATTGTAAAACCTGTGTCATGATGGCTAGTCATGCTCGTCAGGACATACACAGTCACATCATTTTCCAAGAGACAGAGATTGAAAACAGCTCAGAGAGCTCTGAGTATCTGCACCACAGTAGAGCCAGATAGGTAGCTAATACATCAAAGCTCTAATACTATATTGAAAATTGAGGTTATGGGTTCTAACATTCAGCTTACCATGCTATTTTCCCTCCCACTACGACAGCATCCAGTGCCGTTGGCAACTCTGCCACAGCAATTCATGTCCTGTGGGAACAAAAACTGTTCTGAGAAAAATGTGCAGATTCCAAGGAAATAAAGTAGACTTGATTCCCTTTTGGGGGAAATTGATCCCACATCTATTATACCCAAAGCAGAAATAGGAGATGGAAGATACCAAGCAAATAGATGTTTCTCTTGGCAATGCAAGGCAATATCCCACAGTGTGATGGCTGGGTCATGCCCGTTCTGCTGACAGACCTCTTGTTCTGGTCTAGAACTGTTCTCATTCAACCAGTATCTCTGCTCCAGCTGGAGCTGTGAGGAGACACCCAGAGAAGACTTAAAGTGACAAGCACATACAATACCTAGTACTCTACCACCAGTCAGAAGATCTGACTTCTTTTTCAACCTGACTCCATCTAGTTTCATTTCTTGAATTGCTCTTGTACTGGGATAGGCAGCAAACAACAGAAGCCTGTCCACATTCCACCTGCTGGTCACAATTTAGATCTCTATCAGAGGTCAAAATAAACCAATATATGGGCTATATAGAACCCCCTCCTCTCCCTGACATCACTTTTCCAGGCTGAAGTGCCCCAGACTACTCAGTGCTTCCCTGTGTGGAAGTCAGATTACCACAGATGTGATCCTTGTTCCACTTGTCTGAATCTTCTTCTGTTCTGCTACACCATGTTAGGGATGAGAGGAGCAGAACTCCACAGAATACTCAAGTGTAGGAAGAGTCATGATATAGAAAACATCATGGCAGTTTTCTGTTTTGTTCTCTACCCTTTGAAGTGCTGTTCTCACCGCCAGCGAGCATTCAGCTCATGCTTACATGAAACTGTCTGTCCAACCTCCAAGATCATCTTCCTGTGTAGTAACAGGAAGATGAACTTGTGTCTGCTCACAGCCTATCTTTTTATATGCAAAATGAGAACTGCATTTCACTCTGTAAATTGTTTTGCATTTATTTGCCCTCAATTTTTTATCCCATTCTATTCTCTCAGGTCGATAAAATCCTTTTGAAATTCCTCAGTCAGTTCCTGCCTTCACTACCCAGACTAATTTGGTAACTCACATCACTACTCATACTCTTTTCCACAGCATTTAGGGATACCTTCAACAGCCTTGCTCCCACCACATGTCCCAGCAGAACTCCAACACTGACCTCCCTCCATTGCAAAAATACACCATTTTCTCCTACCTGCCATTTCCTGCCTTTTAACCAATCTTTCATCCATACAGATTTCTTCCCTCTTACCCCATATGACTCTTTATTGTCTCTTTGGTGAGACACTGTTGAAAGCCTGTTGGAAATCCAAGTAGGCTATATCAACTGGGTTTATCAGCCATTTGTAGTGGATCTCAGTCTTGTTTGTATTATCTTTTGTTGATCTCAATTCTGGATAATACAATTAAATTAATGGGCATCATTCTAAATTCTTTCCTTTTGATATTTAATACCAGTGTAGCCCCATAAGTGGCTAGTAATCACTAAAGTACCTAATGATCTCTTCTCTTCACAGCCTCCAGCAGTCTTTCAGGTAAAAAAGCAGCAGAGAAATTTTATGGCAAAGCTTCATGTCTCACCCAAATCAGCAGAATAATTCTGGACAAGAGCTATACAGCAATAACTTCAACTTCTTTTCAGAGCTATTCCAGCTCTGCAGCTGATCTTTCAAGCAAGCAAATTCCTCATTAGATTCCTCCACAGCATGTCCCTATCGGTGTACCATACCTTTAACTTTTTCCACATCAGGAATCATCTGCAAACTGTATTATGTGGAGATTGTGAGTTTTTTAGAGACTTACAGAATAGAATTACAGAGTCTGATTACCTGTGATCCAATAAGGGACCATCAGGCAGATTTTATTCAAGTGTAACTGGAGTGAATAAAGGAGTTGGTCTTTTTGCATTCTTAATGCATGAAGCACATACAAAGGGGTCAAAAGTTGGAGTTGCATTGTTGCAGCATTTATATCTCCTTCCTTCCCATTTCAGCTCATGAGGTGTTTAAGTAGCAGAGAGAAAAACAGCCAGCCTTCCAGATTTTTTTTTTAAATGTTATCTGAAGACACTTACTTTAGCAAATGTCCTGTATCCTTCCAGAATGGGTCTGTAGCCTGTACATCGACACAAGTTCCCTGCATTGCCAGAGCAAAAGGTTAAAGATTTAGCACCATTTGGCTACGAAGTTCTCTTCTTTTAGATAGTTTCATTGTTTCTCACAAAAGATTGTCAAATATAGATAAAGCTAATGAAAAAACTGGGAGGGAAAAAATTTCATTAGTAAACCTGCAACAATCCTACCATTACTTCTTGTTGAAATTTTAAATTGAAATTCATTTAGAACAAATTCAATCTGCCTTATTCATTTATCTCAATTGTGTGAGCCTTATCAGTGTGACTATTATATTCCATCTCCCGAATTACACAGAGTTTGCTTTCTCCTGCATCATCATTCCTCTAGGATCATTTCTGAAAGCACAGTACTGACTCTAACTTCAGCAATAACAACAGCCTCTCAGATGATTTACACAGTTGGTTTCTGCCCCACTCCATCATGCATATTGGTTTCTTGGTCCTTTACTTGAGGTTGCCTGGCCCAGGTATTCTCCATCACCTCTGCAGGCTCTTGTGGCAGCAGTGAATAAGCAAGGACACTTACAAGTCCCTCAGAGACAGGCCACCTTTTGTTCTGTGTTAATATTAGTGGGTTCCTAATCCAAGATTGAGGCCACTTGCCTCTGCTTATGGGCAAAGAATGAGGTTCTGTGAGATCTTCCACAGGCCATTTTTTTTCACTTCATAGCACCTATCCAGTCCCTTAGTGGAAAAGCTAGTTCTTAACCTCATAACAATCAGCTATTTTTAATAAAACACATTAAATAAAGGTGCACCTCCATCCCATTTGGTGAAGCAGATGTAATAAAACCAGAACAGGTCACATCCCTGCAGGGTTTATGAGTATTACCTTGGAAAGCATCTTCAATTTCTTCCATTTTGGGCTCAGGGTTGTTCCGAAGCAATGTATACATGGACATGACAATGCCTGGAGTACAAAAGCCACATTGGGAACCATGACTTTTTGCTATCCTCTCCTGAGAGAAAGTAAAAACAACCATTAGCCCGTAATATCACGATGACATCAGTGCTGTGCTTGTTTCTGTAACATCTCTGCTAAAAAGAACACCCAGTCTCACCAGGGGAGATAAGATTATCACCAGATGTTATCTGATGAGATGGTCAATTAATCTGTGAAGCAGACTTCAAATTAAAAAACAGCATGAAAAGTCTGTACCTAGGCTTTGAACACACACTGAAACTGAAGGTAACTAGAAGCCTCCAGTGAGATCAGGAGTTCTTCAGATTTACCATGCTAGGAATGTTGGGGCTACCTGAGTCTGAGTTTCAAAGCTTGGAATCTTCAGGGGAAGTAGGGAAAAGAAGACAAACAAACAAAGGTCAGACTAGCTGCCATCCATTGATGCATATCTAACTTATTTTTGACTTCGTTGTTTACTGTCTTAGATAGATATTGGCACAAGTCCTACCCACTGTGCAAACTGAGATGAGGTAAGGCTGCATTATAACACTGCGCCATAAAAGCAAGGCTTCACATTCCTGTCACATCTCCACAACAAGAATATTTTGAGACTGTAGAAAGTTTGCTGAAGCAAACTTTACTTCACTACCACAGGGAAGGTTCCTAACTATGCAGGATGAGAAACTAAGGTCATTCATGGAAGGTCATAGGAGAGTCAAAACTCATCTCAGATTTCCTAGCTCCAAGTCACTATATTGCTGGCTTTCCCTGCAACATCAGTCTCCCCAGTCCAGGATGTTAACCAAACGCAGCCATGTAGCCCTAGAACAAAAGCATTAACAATTCAGCCAGGATAGCACCAGTCAACTTGCCAGGGGCATAACAGGGCTGCAGCATTGACCCAGGGGGTTGATTCTGGCACTTAGACATCCCTCCAAGTAGGGACTACTCACATGGAAAGCCAATCTCTTGGCTTTAACATTACAGTGGAGGTCTCAACACTCTGTAACAGAAGTAATTATCCTAGGAAAACATGGATAGAGGATTTAAGGTTACCAGGATTAATAGCTTACCTGGGCTGGGTGCAGCCTGGATTTTGTGTTTCCTATGCCTTCAACAGTAGTTACAGCTACATGATGCAGGGCACAGACAGGGAAGAGGCAAGCATTGGCAGTATGGTGGCTAAAATAATAAATTAAGGTCATTTCATTCAACAATGATGCTCAACAAAGGAAAAAGGAAACAGGAGGACTGAAGAGTACTTAGACACTATAGCAGTGGGCACAAAAAGAGAACTTAAATAGATGTGATAAAGTATTAGTTACAAGCCAAATCCTACACACCTAGTCATCCAAAGTTCTCATCAACTTCACTTGAACATTAAACTGAGCATGCACCATATGATTTGACCTAGAAATAACAACTTTAACCATCTTTGTTGCATGTTAAGCTACACAACCAATATAAGTAATATATAGGGGCAGACTACAAATACCAAGATGTTATGCAGCTGGCCACTTGCAAAGTTAATTAAGAGCACAGAGTTCTTGGCCTTTTACCTAGAAAGCTGTTTCTAGAGGGTACACATAGGGCAAAATCTATACTGAAGGTAAAACAGAATAATGTGGCCAAAACTCTCATAAGAACAAGGTACTTTATCTCATTTCTATCAAGACAGAATAATGACCCTAATATCCTATTAATGGCCACACTATTAAGCAGAACCACTAAGTTAGATGATACAAGTTAAAGTATCTCCAAGTATTATTCCAAATATATCAAAGATTTCAGTGCTTTCTATTCCCCACAGTAAACATAAACTGGAGCCTGTCTCTCTGCCTCATCCTCTCTCCTCATTCCTATTTATGTTTGATGCCATTGCTTCACCTTCTGATTAATTAAAGTGAGAACAGGAGGAAAGTTTATTTCTCAGGAAATAATTCTGATGGTTACAAGTAGAGAAAAAAGTTAATATCTGCTGGCATACAGAAACCACATTATTGTAGTAATACAATAACAATAAAGATTTTATCACAGTTATCATTATTTGGATCATCATAGGGAAAAGCTACATTATACTGGAAGAGTATTTCTGAACTGGGAAAAGGCAGATAAGACTATGTGCTAGAATCAGTGCAGATATTGCAGGGCACAATGAAATAGTTCTGTGCAATGCTTTAAGAAAAAATACCTTCTTGTCTTAGCCTTCTGAGTTTATTTTCTGAAAGTGAAAAATAATGTTGTGGCAGAAACATTCATTATATAAGTTTAAAAAAAAAATGAAACTAAACAAAACAAAAGAATACCATTTCTGGAATGTCAAGAACCCAAATCTGTTCACAATTCAAATTGCAAAGGATACAGGATTTTCTTCTGAAATGGATCATACTTGGATATCATAACAGTGCAGGCACCACATCCACCTTCTCCACAGCCTAGTTTGGTTCCACACAGGCCCACTGAGAGTACAGGAATTAAGGAAAACATGAAAAGTGTTGGCAGAAACCTGCTCAAGTTGTCAATCAAGGCTGAGCAACAAGTTCTTGCTGGAAACCAAGCACTCATTTTTATTGCTTAATAATTTGACATAAGCAAAGTTTCAAATGCTGGCATGTGAGCTTTGAGATCAACACCCAAAGCCCTAATAAGGAGGCAGCCCACGTTCCAACAGACTCTTAGAATAAATTAAAAAAAAATCTGAACTTCAACACTTCCCACTTTTCATTACTCAGAGAAAGAAATGACATAAGGGAGATAAAGCACTCAATAATTGCTGAGCAGGAGCTGTTCAGGCATGCAGCCACATCCCTGAGCTGCATGGTGACATCTCCTCCAGCACCTCTGACTGATGGTAGTCGACTTCTTCCCACACCTGGTGACTCCCAGGATCTCACTTGAACTGCTGCTGAACTGTCTGCATCTCAAGACTCATGATTTGGCCACTCAACCTTCTCTCTTGACCCCATATAGGATCACTTGCCAAATTCCTAGGGACAAAACCAGCCAAGCACACTTCCCACGAGTCTGGTTCCCATAAAACCATAGGAGATAGACACTGAGAGCCAGAACTGGTGGAGATGCACACAACCTCTGCAAAGACACTTGGGACCTCACAAAGCACGTGGACTGGCCTAAGCAGATTCCTCTGCAGGCTGCAGAGCTCATGTCTATACTTTACAGTCAGGCATTAGATCAAATATTCTGCAAAGGGATTCAGAAGAAAATTCCTGGAGTCACTTTTACTTTGGGTTCCTTCACTCACTTGAAGGTAATTAGAAGGTGTTATTTATTGCAAAGAGGATTGGACAATGCTGAGACATTTTGGTGGGGAGAAAATCAGCTGATTTCATTGGCAATGGACACATGCCTGTGTTGAGATAACCAATTTAGGCCTGCGAAAAAACAACAGGAACTGTGATAGAGGGAACTCAAATCACTTTCACTTTCACTGCAAAGATTCTGGAACTGACTATTTTCAAAGAATCATAGAAATTATAGAATCATTTAGGTTAGAAAAGATGTTTAAGATCACCAAGTCCAACCATTAACCTAACACTGCCAAGCCCACTACTAAACCCCGTCCCTAAGTGCCTCGTCTACTTTTCATACAATCATGTGCCTGCTTGAGCAGAAATACAGCTTTACTATGTCATCCAATGTTTTTCTTGACAACAATGCTAATCTGCCTCAATAAAACATGTTTCTGAAAGTATTTGTCTGTCCCTAACGAGATATGTACAAAATGAGTTCCCCAGAATGCTCATGCAGAAGATAAGTAGGTTTTGAAGAGCTGAGATTATCCCTTTCCAAAGTTATTTAGATTAGATATCAACAAGCTTAGGCACAAAAGGCCTAGTGGTAAGAAGTGCACACAGGCACAAGAGTTATGCCACTTATAGTTCCTCTTGACCTTTATCCACACAAGGTACAGTCAGATCAATAGGGCTGTTGATAGTTCCGTTGGAAATCCCAAAGAGGAGTGTGATTCATGCCCTCATACTTCTTTCAGATCCCAGACAAACAGAACACGGCAGCAGGGTGAAATAAGTATGCATGACTTTTTCAAGTAATACACCAGCACAGATATGAACAGTTTGGCACATGTACACGCCCAGCTGGCCAGACAAAAACTCAGAAAACATGGAATGACACTACCTACAGAACCAGACCTAGTGTAGCCAGCCTGGTCACCACAGTAATAGCTACCCAGCTTCTGAAGCTATTCTGACTCACATGTTGACCAGCTTCAAACAGAAGTGAAACGTGACTTCCTGCATCTGCTCCTGTAAACATGCCCATGGTACATGATGAGCTTGCCTCCCAGGCTCATCTGATAAACAAGCCACAGAACTGTCATTTATTGGATATTAGCTATCCAGTAACATCCAAATTAATGGATGATACAGCAAGGATTTCAAGTGGCTGTGACGTTTTGGCCAGAAAATTCTTTGCAATTTGTGTGGAACAAAACTAAATTTCCTTCAATTTTATTGTAATCTCAATATTGCTTCCTTTCCATCATATTCTAATTCCTAGACATTCTGAGAGTTTTTCCTTCAAAGCATTAATAAAGTATTTGAAGTTTATTTGAAGTATATTATTTAAAATTTGCTATAGTTTATGCTAGGAATACCAGCTGTAAGCTCTGCCAGGAAGAAACACCAGACCATGCAGACCACTCCCTCTTATACTCTGTGTAAAAGCTCTGCCTAGCACTCAAGTGACAGACACAGCAGTAAACAATCATGAAATGCTGTAGGCATTTAAAGCCTTCTGCAGTTTCTTCTAGCACTGGATACATTTTCTTCGTAAATAAGTTAGCAGAGTTGTTTCTGGGTCCACATCTTTTTCCACCACCTGCAAGAAGCAAAAGGTACTGTTATACACAGAAGATTTTACAACACAGATATATTAATTGGAAGGAGAAAGTCTGGTCTTCCTGCAACTGCTTTTCCAAATTAGGGAGCAAAATCACTGATTAATTCAGCAATGTTGGTCGTGTATTCAGACACAATGTTTCCTTGAATTTATTGTGTATATGCGTTACATAGGTCAGAGTTTTTCAGCCATGGCACACTGAGGCAAATCCAAAAAAAGCCTTCATCAAAAATGGCAAACAGAGTTAGTAGTGAGGAGAGAACTGTGTTCTGTACTCAAGTTTTGGGTTCCTGACATTTCCCCAAATCGTGTCTCATCTTTACTGACCATGCATAGCTGAACTCAGTCCCTTCTTCTTACTGATAGAAGAGACAGAAAAAATGAGCAGACAAACAGAGTGACAGAAACAACAGCAGTAATAGACTTTGCAGAGAAAAAAAAGCAACACTGAAAATTCTGGGACAACACAGGGTGCTGCGGGATGGGCAGCAACTACCAATCCTCTTGAAGTTTCTCTTTCTTCCTTTCTAATCCTAGATCAATCATGTTGCATTAATAGTCATCCTAAATGTGGGAATACGAAATTCCAAGCAAGGAGAAATTTTCTCTGCACATTTTGAGCCAGCTCCATCCTATTAGTAAACAATGCTATTAGGGGTTATCCATTAGACGTAAAATAACCATTAGACATTTTACTTCAACCTCTGCCCAATGGTCAGAAACCAAAGTTCTGCCCTTGCCTCCAAATGGCCACAGAGCTTGTCTCCCCCTTTTTCTGTTGTTAATAAAGTGTCAAGAAACTTTTCCAAATTCACTGTGTGCCAGAATGTAATCATGTGTTCTTGGCTATTATGTTATGCAAGTTCTAAGTACAATAGTTACAGTTTATTTAAATTAATCACTCCCAGTTTGAAGGGCAAATTGAAACAGAGGTCATTTGTGCAAGTTGGTTTGTTTTTTGCTTTTTTTACTGATAAGAAACCTTCGCAACCCTCTGTACTGTTTCACTTTTATGCTTTTGACACGTGACAGGGTTATTCTAAAGAGACAAGGTTCATATTTCCTATTTGAGTCCACCTTTTTAGAACCATCCAATAAAATTGCTGCTACAAAACACAACTGGTCATTTTTTGCACATCTCATTCCTGCATTGGGGATAATGTAGATATCTTTCCTTGAAAAGAAAACAGAGTTCATTCTTCTGTTTTGGGAATGTCACACTGCACATCATGCAGCACTCATGGTTGCTATTACGAGCGGGGTGCCCCTGTTCCCTCACCTTCTGGATGCACAGAAATAAATAACAGCATGCAGCGGCTCTCATGTGGCCATTTGGTTCAGAGTAAGCCCATACATCCCTCTGCAGCAGTCTGGCAAACAAACAGACATGAGTAGATCATTCCAAAAACCCCTGCAACTAAAAGTAGACAAATGGTCTTTCAGAGCCATTTCATGGGCAAAGAGCCTTCCCTGGCAACTCCCACTGTCACTGTCAACCTGAGTTTCTTCCTCGTGTCTGTGCCAATGGACATTGCAAATCCTTCCAAAGCAGCTTCCAAGATAGCCGGGCACAGAGAAAAAGCTTCAGAATAGTTAAAGAGTATTGAGATTATTTTATGCTTAGACCAAAGAAAATGTCTCAGGAGGTTTTCTTGGAAGAATCCAAGATGCACTCTGTCAATTAAAGGTTTGGTCCACTGGCTTCTTTTCAGGAAGTAACAAATTAATCTCTAAACCTTCATTCCTCATTTAACCACTCAGTTCCGTGCACTTTTAGTGAAGTACTTCAGCATGTGTAAAGCCCCAAACTCAAAGCTTTGCTCAATTTTATCAGGAAGTGATATGCAGAAGACCATGTCCCAAACAATCCACACCCTTACTCTGTTCAAACCAACAGCCCTGGATTGCTACTTCAGTCACTTCAAACTACTCCACTGTAGCTGTATATCTGCAATACTGACAGAGACTAGTAATCAGAGGGAGATAAGAGGTAAGAGTTTGGAGAACATTCTGCATTAACATAAATCTCAAACATCAGAGAGCAAGAAGTCATTTCTTTTCACTCAGATTCCTGGTGGGAGGATGCTTGTTTATGAGTCTCTCTTGCTGGGCACAAAGTAAGAACTTGTTGCTGTTCCTGACTTTTTTTCATTGTCATTGATACAGGTTTGTCCTCCAGCATATCATTCCTCCAGTGGTTTGTTGCAATCACCTGCTGTGATTTGTTCTTAAAATATTTTAAAACCCTGTGGGTGGGGATAACATCTCTTGTCTGATGCCCAGTACAATATGATTCACAGCTCAGTATCACAATTCAAGCTCACCTCCCTCGGTGCCCTTGTACAGAAAGAAACTGAATTATATCCATTGCATTCAGTGGTTGTAGGATCAGACTACATAGATAATGCAGTTAAAGAAATATTTCTCTTTTGGCCAGCTACTGTTTTTTAGTGTTTGGTGGTTTGCTTTATTTATTTTTTTTTAAATCAAATGTCATATTGCAGGTATATCAGATTGCCAGCTACATTTTGGCAGATGTACTGCATGCAGTAGCTTAATTATTAATGAAATTCAGAAAGAAACTTTGCTGGAAGTGTTAGGATGGCACTGACACTCAAATGACTCTCAACAACTTTGCTCCGTACTGCTGTGTTTGTATTACATGTCTATTTGTCTACTGATTCTAGGAATCTGAAATACTCAGACCCACCTCAGCTGGGAGCCCAGCCTGGCCCTACAGTTATTAAAGCTTTTAAGTACTGCATGGAACAGGTTCTGAAGCAGTACTCTACACTTTTAGAGCCCATGGGCTAGTCCAGAGAGAGAGATGTTGAGCTCACTTCCCCGTAATTTCATGTACATCCAAGAAATATTTTGTTTTCCAGTTTCTCTACCTGCCTTTTTCTAATTCAGATAACTTTGCCTCTGCAACATAAAGCATCGTATTTAAATTATTATTCCCAGAAACTTAAAAAAATATTTTAATTTAAAAGAAGAGTAGTTGAACAAGGTAAATAGAGGAACAGAAAGAAAGAGAAAACAGAAACTTTCCTAGTTTACCAAGCACACTTTGCTAGAGTTTTTCAGTGAGAAACAGATGCTTTCCTGAAGGACAATCTCCCATTCAATCACTACTCCGTAGTCACTCAGTAAGTTGCAAGAAGTGAAAGGTTTAAACCAGACTGCCACACAGCAAGTTAGGCTAGTCAACTGTAAAGGACCTTAAAATCTGTGAATGTGTTTTTCCTGAAGTCAATGAGAGATTTCAAATTCATTTACTAGGAAAGAGGGCTAGAACACAGATGAACAAACTGAATATAACCACACGATGTAAATCCACTATTGGTCATGAGAACATTTTGTTCTGCTTTAAACCAGCACACTGAAAACTTGTAATTCACTGTTTATGTAGAACCCAGAGGGTCCCAAAGCTCATCCCAAAAAAATCCTGTATTTTAGCCAGTCCCATCTGCAATCCACAGAATATTAGAAGAACTCTAATGTGGCTTCCAGCATAGATCCCCTCTAAGCATTCAGAATAGAAATAGAAATATTGACTACATGTTTGAACTAAAATTACATGCTACATATGCATGAGGCAGATTTGTCAGCTGAGGAAAACAAAATTGCCACTATTAGTTTTAAATTGAGCGTGTTGTTTTCCGTTATAGTCTAGGCAGACTACTAAGATAACTTTGAGTTAGTTGTGTGCCAATCTTTATGTCCAGTGAAGTAAACAGGTGCTTAAAATAAACAGTCCTGAATGTGGAGTATGCTCAGTTGTTCCAAGGAGACTTTCTTTTGACAACAGTGTATACTGGGCTAATGCAAGAGAGGATTTGCTGCCATCCAAGTTCCTATCTTACAAACCACCTCTTATCACAGTGTTTTGTACTATGGCAGAATATCAGCAGCCCATTAGCAATGTCAAGCTGTCATGAATTCACACAGCAGTAATCTTTCCCACTGGCCATGCTATCACATTCTTTGCAGTGAATTAACTGGAACATTTAGTCAGGGATCCAGAAGGATAGAGCCATATCCTAACTTAGAATCATAGAATATCTTGAGTTGGAAGGGACTCACAATGATCATCAAAGTCCAACTCCTGGCCCTGCATAGGACAGCCCCAACAATCACAGCACATGTCTGAGAGCATTATCCAAATACTTCTTGAACTCAGACAGGCTTGGTGCTGTGATCACTTCCATGAGGAGCTTGCTCCCATGCCCAACCACACTCTGGGTAAAGAACCTTTTCCTAATATCTATCCTAAGCCTCCCTGACACAGCTTCACACCATTCCCTCAGATCCTGTCACTGATCACCACAGAAAGAGATCAGTGAGGGCCCCTCCGCTTCCCCTCTTGCTACCTGCCCAGGCACTTCCCACCACTCCTTCCATCACAAAACCTCTCATGTGCACAAATATCCCAACAAACTCCATATTCATTGCCACAGATCAAATTGCCCCATGAGTCTGATTCTTTCTCTTAAACCTGCATTTGGCTGGGTTATAACTCAAACCATTTTGGCAGGACTCCCAAAAAGGGAATAGAAAAGAAAATGCCATTGGAGGCTCTGGGTAGAGCAAGTGGAACCTGCTCCTTTCATAGCACTGCAAGTTCCATGAGCCAGTAGGGAAGGATGCAGAGAGAGCTTTGACATGTTAAATGGGTTGGTACCATTGGTAATATTAATCTTCCACCGGTGATTTTTTTTTTAGCCAAACTGCCAAGATCACACTGTGATAAACCCCTTCACACATGCACATAGTCAGCTCTGAGATGTGGCTTTTGCAAACAGGAACAGCGGTTCCATAAAAATTGCTGAAATGCACCAAGGGCAATGTCATTCACAGTATGTTCATTAGCTGCAGGACTCAGCAAGAACAGACAGAAGGTACAAAACAAACAGGTTGTTTTCTTCTGCTGGCCTTCATAATATAGACTGCTCTTTCTCCCCTTCTCTCCCCCACCCCACACAAATATAAAAGAGTCCCACAGGACCATCTCTGTGCTTTGACTAATAGAGGTTTTCATATGTTAGCCAAGAGTTTCCTCCAGGAGAAGGGGTTTTCTACCAATCTACTCAAAGCAACGCTCCTGTAATGCCTCAGCACCAACCAGTGCTGAAGCAACACCTGTAAATGTATATAGGAATTTGTTTATAAAGAACTTCATTTGAACTTTAGCTGGTCTGGCACCAGAACTACAATTCTCTTTCATTAGGGCATACCAGAAAAAGAAAACCAGACCGGACACTTGGCCTGTATCAAAGTCCAGATTGCCTGAAACATTTGCAGCAACCTCCTGCTCCAAGAACCAAAGAGCTCCCAGTTCCCTGTCTAAAAATTGGGGTTCACAGAGGAGGGATCTCACTAAAACTTCACCAAGCAGAACACAACAAGTTAATGGTATGCCACCTTTGCTCACCACAGCAGAAAATCATCAGATGACATTCATGGATCACCTTGTGCCACAATCTCGACTACCAGGCTCAATTAGCTAGTCATAATTTCTTGGAGTGCTAGGTTTTCACCTCCCTCTAGAAACAGAGAATGGCTGATATGTCAATTAATGTTGACATATGAACCACTACTGATCTGTGTGAGGAGAGCTTCAGTTGTCTTCAGTTGTCATCCTTCTTTATAAAACCTCAGAAACAGGGTGTGCTCTACATCAGTATTACGTTCAAGAGCTCTATGACTAACTTATAATCTATACTATATAAACTTCATTCTTCAGTAAACTATTGATACTTCAATAAAAAAAAACATTGATATCAAATGCACTAGTAACTTGGAAAGTTCAAATTCCAATCCAGTTTGGGATCCAAATTCATAACCAAAACCCCTAATTGTGGCAACAATCTCATTCACATTTACGCCTGATTAAACTAGCATGAAAGATCAACAAAAGCAAAACTGATAGTAATCCTGTGCCAGTCTGTAGTTCAGGGCACAGAGTTTTTTAGCCAACTGAGAGTATTGTGCGATCCCTCAAGGGATTAAAAAATTAATTGTCTAGCCCAAACTTAGTGCAGCATGTGATTTACCCCCAAGCAGTGCACAGGGAAGGTCCACAAATTCTTGTCTCCACACTGGAGTGGATATGCAACCCTCTCATCTTTGCAGGTTTCCCAGCTGGAAGCTGCTTTAGCACAAGTTTCCCTGCCCAAGTATCTAGGCAAGGGGAATGTGATGGACCAAGATTAGCACTGAACTGAGCTCAGAAACAGAACTAACTTGGTACTCACAGTTCAAAGAAAGAGACAGGTTTGACTTGTTAAAAGATTTTCAAGAGTCAAGGCAAAATGATAGCCAGAGAAAGTCCAAACTGAGAAAGGGGGCTCTGGGACAAACTGTTAAAATGTGTCCATCATGTCCATCTCCCCCTGCGAGAAACAGTCACTGTTAGGTTATTGTCAGCAGTTGACCTAAGAATCAGTATCAGTTAATGGACTTCGATTTTTAAGAGTTTTCTAGCTTCTTAAATGGAAATGGAATAAACATTTTACTAAATCTCTTTCAAAAACCAAGTGTCAGAATCACTTGCTGAATATATGATTTATATGGATGCTTACATTTGAGTTACATTTGCCAGATCTCCTGTAATTACTGAAATTATTTCTAGTAGAAATGCCTGTATTAAGCAGCGCACCCTTATTTAAAAGTAGTTACCTAAAAATTGCAGTAAATTATTGCCAACAAATCTAAAATGTAAAAGGAACATTATATAGTTGTGTTACTCTCTGAATAATTCACAAGGTAAAGTCAAAGAAGATAAAAAGCCACTTAGTAAAGCAATAAATATTTTTCACAATTTAATATATAAAAGCCGTGGCATATGTGCTGGTATTAGAAAACTTCAGAGGAGGAAAAAGATGACTAGAAAAGTAAGTAATTGAGCCACAATCCAGGAGCAAGCTGGACAGAAAGCTGGAATCTTTCTTACCTTTTTACCATTCACAAAGAAAACAAGTTCATCCACTGCCTCACTCGGAGCCATCCTGTACACCTTCCAAAATTCACTCAGATAGGGCCACAGACCACCCTTCTGAGAGCAGCCCTACACCCCACAGCACAGTGAGCACCAGCAATACGTCAAGTAATATGAGTCTGCCTCAAGAATGTTTGACTTTATTTCTACATCAGTGCCCTGTGAAACCCCATATTATATAAGAGCCAACGAAGAGGCGTGCCAGCTGCCTTTGGTTGGTGCTTCTGCAGCCGTAATGACAGAAAAGGAGCTGGAACAAGCAGAGTGACCCGCCCCCTTTTATATAGTAATAGATCACAATTCCACTGCATTCCCTTTAGATTACACTGCCAGGCTTGGGGCACTGCAACAAACTCACAGTATTTTGCAATACAATGCAAACTTCGGGGGAGGAAAAGGGGAGGTTCTCCCAACTATCCCTCACCAAATATTGGTATTCCCCTCACAGTGATTTCTAAAGACAGCACCTGCTTATTTAGAAAACTCCTTGATACGTGCACATCTGCAAGTAGACTGACTGCAAGACTATTTCACTAGTTTTCCTTACAGTTTTAAAGCTACAGTACTCTCCACCTGCAAGGACATTATTTAAACAGAGATGTGTTGTCCAGATAAAAGCAATTATAGAAAACTGACACCTTGATCCAGCACCTCACCAGAAGAGGTGCTGGGCTAAGACCATAGTGTTTTCACTGGGCTCTTAAAGCATTTAGGCTTACCTTTTTTGGCTTAATCATCACATCCCAGTTCTTAGGTGCATGTTTCCAGCAAAACACAGAGGAAAGACAAAAATTTTCTGTCTTCCCTTTCCTTGGTGGTGGTTTCTTCTGGCTTCTCCATTACACAACTGCACATTTTGCATTAAGTCTTCCAGTTTTTTCTTCCAAAGTTGTTGCAGAATCATCTACAGGCCCCTACAAGGACATGCATTGTTTTCATAAACAAGATACATAAATCCCTAGTTCCAGTTTAATATTCCACCACAAAACAGCACAATTCCAAAGTCTCATGGAAGTTTCCTAACACTATCTGCTTCATTTTGATTCTTGTGATTTTGCTTTCCTTTTTCACTTTCAATTAGTTTCAATTATTTTTTTAATTATTATTTCTTTTAAATCCCTGGGGAAAACACTATATCAAAGTCTTCCTCCCAGGAATCTCTCTGAACAATTCAAAAAACAACAAAACCTAATTAAATCACAATTTTCAGAAGCAGTCTTTCCTTCAGAATTTTGTAAATATATCACAGTGACTACAAGACATATTTTATTTTTACCAGCTTTTATCTTCTGATTTATGTATTTTATTTCCCAGTCCATCCCCTAGAAAAGCTATTTTATAACAAGTGTCAGACACTGTTCCAGCATTTCTTTACAGGTACTCAGTTTGCTGAAAGTGTAGTTCACAGCAAATTTGTGCTTAACACCAGCTGCTTTAATCTACATTTGCAGCAAAGTTGTGCATAGCTGAGCCAGTGCTGACACCTATTGTCTGGCACCTCCCACTTTGCAGTATGGGAGTATTAGAAAAATGACACTTTTCTCCCAGTAATCTTCAGCTCTCTTGCTTTACATCTACGTGCAAATTTACACAAGCATTACCTCCATGTAGTATCATCAATCTTGAAATTAGTGTACACAAGGTTAGTACTCATTAACAGTTTTGTAATATTTTAAATAACAATTATTACTCATAACCACAAGTAACATGTTACAGCAATCTTAAAGCAACTAGCCATTACAGCATTAACACCAAAATCAAACATGTTTAGTTTCCTAATCTGTGTTTTCCATAATGCATGGCATAGTTCTTAGGCCTAAAGAACACTTGTAATCATGTCATCTCTTCTTTAAGGAAGCCCAAGCTCAAATTTTAGCCCTGCCTTGGTGATAACCTTATAGCTGAACTATCCCTATCTGCTAAATCAGTAAATAGTACCTTATGATATTCCATCACAAGGTTTGTTTTTGATCCAGCAAACTACTATATACATAATATAAAAATAAAGATAAATACAACCATGATAATGACCTCTATATGTAGATTACACAGTAATATAAAATTTCAGACCTCATCTCAACAGAGTCACTGACCACAAAACACCAAATTCACTGGTTCTCTCAGCAGTCTGACAGGATAGTCCATTATTCTACACATTTCAAAGGCAGAGAACCAAAACACCTAGAACAGGAATTTTCCAAGTACTCTAAATAACTCTGGAGCATGAGAGCTTCTGCTGTTGAAATCTCTTGGCCATTTTTTTGAAATCCCACCCCAAACAGAACAGAGGATTGCCAGAAATCCCAGAGAAGAAAGTGAAAGCTACAAAAAACAAACCAACCACACCAAAACAAACAAACAAACAAAAACAACAATAAAAAAATAACCCAACACTCAGCATAGAACTGAGGGTTAGCTCCCTTAAGTGAGCTAAAAAGTAAAACTTTCTTCAATCAAGCACAAGCTAGTTATGAAACAAAGTATTCTGATTTACCAGTCAGATAAAGTCTAGCAGGTTTCCCGTTTTAGAAAGCATCCCTTTGCCCATTCATAACTCTGAGATGGGAGTGTTTTAGAAGTTCAACATTCTTTGCAGTCTCACTCTCTCACTAAAAATCTCAGAAAGCAGATGATATTAGTCAAGAATATATATTATATTTTTAAAAAAAACAGCTGGTTTTTCTCGTTCTGACTGGTTAGTCCTGGAGACCTATTACAATCATAATAATAATCTGTTCTGCAGATGATCATTATGTAGCTCAATAAATACAGTGAAATTTACAGAAACACCATTCCTGCCCAAGGAGTTTACTGCCAGAATTAGGTAAATGCGTGGAAGTACAACAAGAAAACAATGCTAGAGGTAATAAAGCAGAAGATTTAAAACAAACAGAAGTGAGAAGTTTTGTTGCTTTGTTCTCATGTTCCTCTTCCAGGAAATAGGAGAGAAGAAAGTACAGGTGGTTCTGAAAAGGACTGTGTGAAGGGATTTATGGGGAGCTGTTTGTAAAGCAAACAGGAAAGAAAACAAAGTCCCAAGTCAATGCTTTATTGCAGTACCTCATGTATCAAGTTTCCAGTGTTGGCACACTCGCTTTGTGTCCCTCTCTAATAGCCGGACTACTACACATTTATTTAGTAGTCACTGTTGCTGAAACACGTGGACAGCATCTTTCCACTGAAGTGGAAGCAACTTGTTTGCTTTAGTTTTGGCAATTCCTCTTCTGTTGTCACGTATATCTTTTGTTGAAGCAGGCACTGGACACTCTTTTCGAGGATCTCAAGAGATCTCCACCTGCCGAAATCGGGGTCAGCTATGAGGGCATACCAGCTTAATTAGAGCTGTACATACCATAGATTACTTTTTAAAGATTACTTTTTAGAGCACAAACTATTGGTGGTTGTTTTATTTTGTGTTGTTTTATTGTGAGTGTTCTCTGTATGAGTTTAAAAAAAATAAAATCACACAATATTGATTACAGTTTGAATATGAAGGCAGAGTGTGTTGCCTGAGAGTGTCTGTTCTTCTCTTTGGCCTCATCTGTTGACCACTGTTGAACACAGGCTCCTGAAATAAGTGGACCTTTTATCTTACTGGATGGGGACGTTCATACTTTATTGGCAGTCTCCAAAGAGAGCTCAAAGAAACAAAACCCTTTTGGGATCCTAATACAGTTGGTCAACTTATTACTTTGCAATAACAAAATTAAACACCACCACCAAAAAAAAACCAACCAAAAAACAACAACAACAACAACAAACAAAACAAAAACAAAAGCCAAAACCAAAACACAAACAAAACACAAACAAACAAACAAAAAACAACCAACCACAAAAAAAAACAAATTCCACATAACATTGCCATATGAGTATGAAAGTTAGGTATTGCACATTTTTTCAAAGGAATTTCTCAGAAATATAAAATAAAAAAATCATGTTCACGCACTTTCTTATGAGATGTCTAAGTTCATTTCTGGTTACAGACATAGAAACTCAAAAAAGATCATCATCACAAAGCAAATATAAATTGGATTTCCTCATTTAAGTTTGTGAGCTCATTATTCATGAATCACTAATCATTCAGTGTTCAGCTTCTAATTGTATGAATATGGCCTAATTGTATGGATTTATTTCACAAATTACGATCTCTTCACCTGCTTTTGAAGATGGGTGGAGTTTAATTATAGTTCTTTTCCTAGTCCTACCACCTGGCTTCCTCTGAGAGCAAGAAATGAACAAAGTTAATTCAGCCTTGTCTTGAGGAGTACTACTTGCCACTATTCTTCACAACAAGACTTGTTTCAGTTCATTCAGTTTTTCTTTCATTACCTAGTTCTGATGCCAAACAAAGGATATTTCAGATATTTGACCTTGAAAAGCAACTTCTTTCAAGCAGGCTTGTTAATATATGTTCCTTGCCTTCAGCAGCATCTAATTTGACTCCCAGTTGTCTTTTACCTGCTTCCAGAGTATCATGCTAGAGAAACTTCATACACCTGCCCTGATAATCTAACTGAATAAAATCAGTAAGGTATTTTAATCTTTCTTCTTCATCTTTCTTTCTCTTCATCTGTTGACATTTTAGGAGTATCTTTCGTATTTAGACCTCTCCCTCAGAAGGCAGTAGAGTCCACTTGCAGAGATGGCTGCTGTCCTGTCACAGGTGGAAGCATTGTCTCCAGTGGGTGTTTCGAGGAGGAAAGGGGAAGGAAGCAGCTGCAACAACCACACAGGGCTCTTCATTCTTCTGAACAGCTGCTAAAACACCACCCCTCCCAGTGTCAAATAATACCATGATATTACAAGATCCCTGAGCAGGCAAGTAGGAGCTTCTGGGCCAGTTTAAATAAGTAAAAGCTAGTTCCTAGACCATACCCACACTTGGCTAATTTTCCACTGCTTTTCTTCACAAGAGAGAGGCTCTGTGCAGAGGTCTGCATTGCATGTTTTGTTCTGCCCTTCCAAAGGTATGAATTAATTTTACTTGGGAGATGGTTAAATCTAGTTTTCTCTTGTCTATACACCAGATGCAGTCCTTGTTGAAATTCTGATACCAGCTGTATGATGTAAATTTTTATTTCGTATACTGTCCTAAACCTCTCTGGACATCTGCATAAGTCCTTTGGCTGCCCTGTGTATGTCACTGTTAATCACTTTCTCATTTTAGAATGCATTATTTTGGTGGACAGTTTACTCAAAATACAAGAAATCCTCCACAGCTGCTTCCGCTAACAAAAAAACCAGAAAGTTTTCCTGAATCAACTGAACATTTGACTGTTCTGCCTAGGAGGGCTTTGTATGCCAAAACCTTGTGAGAGATCTCCAACTATGTATGTCTGTGTAAGAAAAAGACTGTCTCTCTCCACAGAGCCTGCCTAAACAGAGACCTGTGCCTGGTACTATGATTTCCTTCTAGCTCCCAACTAACTTCTACCATTAAGACAATTTATCTAGACTGGACAAGTCAGGCAAGCCAGTCCCACAGAAACTTTCAGAAGAGCTTTGTTATTAACATAATGCAGGAGAGCAGATGCCATCATCCTCACTGAAACAGGCTGGTTGTGTCAAATTGCAGCCATCATGGTCAGGTTGTAGTCCCCAGACTGTCTTGATTTCTCTTCAAACTCACTCTAAACAATTTTCCACCAAGCAATAGCAACAGACAATAAACATCAGATAGGAAAGAAAAAGACAGTTCTGGCTCAAGAGCAATTGCTGTAGAGCCAGCATGAATCTTTTAAGGTGAAAATTAGAACAGCCATAAACATTACAGCCATAACATTAAAGAACAGTCTTCCAGAAGAAGGTACATGAAAGAAAGACGAACTGCTTTCAAAATGAAACCTGAGCAGCCTACAAACTGGATAATTTGTTATGCACATATTGCAGAAGTTGAAATTTAAATTAATTCAAATCCTGTGTTTCCCCTTCAATCCTACCTGATGCCCAAAGGACAGATTTTCTTAAGTCGTGTTCCTGATACCCTACAGTCTCAACCAGAAATAAAAGAGTCTTCATAGTGTCAGATTTAGTTCATTAAGAATGGACAGGGAAGCAAGCTGAAATATGTAGAAAACCTGGAATGATGTACATCTTAAACATGTCTTTGAATCCCTGGCTACTCAGAAGATGTATTTTTAATTACCTGGATTATTTTCAAACAGAAGTACCTCATAGTCAGACTCATTGTTTTCAGTGACAGGCTTTATGCCCAAGTATGAACTTTTAAAGGCACTGAATGGAAATCTTACACCATCATTCCTGAAGCTTTCCAACTCATGAAGAACAAGTTACTTCCACTTTTCAAAAATTTGCTGGGAAACCAGTTTAAAGAGAGATTAATATATTCTCTCCATTGTGTTTATTCAAATATTTGCATGATGAACTTGCATATCCCAAGTATTTCTGATCATTTACCACGGTTGCTCTTTGTACCACCTGATGACAAATAGCACAACGTTTTCATTGGACTCACTTCCCTTTTTAATAAAAAATGGTTTCCCCCACTGTTATTTTATATCCTATATTATTTTATATCCTATATTATTTTATATCTGAGAATGAAAGGCAGAGCTGATAGTTTTCATGGGCTGGCAGGAGGTTACTTTCAGAATTCAAGCAGGCATTATGAGGTTGAGATATTTACCAACAAATTAATTACAGAGCTGTTGCAATAAAACCCCGAGCATGACTAATGAAGACACTTAACTAGAATGCAAATGTACCTGTACTTTCTGAAGAATGTTGATAATGTATCTTGATGTAAACATGATTAACAACCTTGTTAAATTAAGATGATAAGATGGGCTTTAACCAAATAGCTTCAAAAAATAATTGAGAAAAATGGTGAAAGACTAAGATAAAGGTGTGTATATATAGAAATTTTTTTAGTTGCTTTTCCCAGGACAAGGTAAGTGTGTCCTCATGGTTAAAAAGCTTGGGACTGTAGAAATTGGTAACAGACTGCTAGTTGTTTTCTGCTCTGTTATCTCTATTGCCAGCAAGACAGGAATGTCCAATCACACCTCTGTCTGACTTCTGCTGAGTAAACCTGTGATTTCTTTGCAATGGTGTTTCAGTGATCCTGCCAGGAGACAAATTAGATCTAGAAAAAGAAACTCAACTTATGTGGTTAAAGGAGCCAACATTACTCACTTTATTAAAAACAGCATTTAAAAAACTTTTATTCCCTCAAACAAAGTATAAGCTATTCTATGTAAACAGAAACACAGCGGAGTGGAATTTAGAACTTCAAATCCATCTCCCCTTGAAGACTATAATGGTTCCAATCCTAATTGGATTGCATACACAAAAGCTTTGACATTTCTGTCCCAGGGGAGCTGCAGCAGTGGTCCTATAACATTATTGGGTTTATCACCACAACAGAATACTTGCAATATGAGGGAGATATTTCAGTTTCTGTGTCACAAAACTTGTAATCTACAACAAAAGCCTCTGAAGAAGAAAAAAATAGGCTAAGACAGCCCAGAGAAAAGACCTAGTTCTTTTCTTACTATTTTTATGATGGTAATTATTGCAGCAGATAATAGCTTATAGAAGGCACTAGTGTGGAGCCTGTAACATGCAACCTCCTGCATATTCTATGTCTTACAGAATGTTAAGCATAAAAATGCAAACAATAACTAGCACTGAAAGCTGAAATACTACTATGGTCATCTGAATTACCCTCTTTTTTTCCATCCTCGTGCATCACAGCTGTGCACAGCAGAAGATCAGATCTATCACATCTTTATTTTAATGAATTTATGTGTTGCACTGGCCAGTGAATATTTGCATGAGTATGTAGATTTTACTTGTTTACATTTAATCTCTTCAGTTTGGAAGCTTACTATTGTCAGCCACTGTATGGTGATGGTGAACAAAGATGAAGAACAAGGCCCCAGTCTTTTAGTCTCTTCGCCAGTTCAGAGCACAGAATCAGTCTCTGCTCCAGCACTTCCACTTTATGCAGAGCAGCTGCAGACCAGGGGAAGAACCAAAAACTAGCAAAAGACCCATAAGATCAAGGAGTGGCAGCCAATTAGAGACATGATGATTATTACTTTAGAAACAGCAAAGAGAGATGGTAGAAAGGTTTTCACTAGATTTTGTTCCAGAAGCTATATTTTATTCTTCAAAGGCAGGTTCCATTTCTTATACTTGCCTCTTCCTTTATGACATGCTGACCTTAACCAGGCTGGCCTTCAACCCCCACTTTGATCCATCTACTGGAGCAATGCATTGAGTAGTCTCCACTTTTCTATGAATAGAATCAATATTTGGGGGAAAAAAAGACATTGTTATTTTATATCAACCTTTTATATTCTTTAGAGTGTACAAAGCCACTCTTATAAAAGGAACATTCTTAGAAAACCAGCCTTTTTATACAATACATTTCTCAATTCTATTTGGATAAAAAAGCTAGTATGAGTTTCCCATCTTACAAAAGAAATTATTGCAGTACAAAAGCTGGACAACCCGACCAAACAGCAGGACAAACACTGATGACAACAAGGGTGAAATTTTCAAGAGTACTCAGTACTGAGCTTCTTTCTCACTACACTCAGTGGGAGAGAAGTTAAATAAACATCCAATGCTTTCTGAACAATTCCACCTAGTGAGAAACCACCCACTGCTTTCACAGAGACTAGAATCTGAACCCAGAACCTGTACCCTGTTGACTGAAACAAAACATGCACATATCTTTATTTTGTTTACAGTTCCCAGGACTGTTGCCCCAGAAAAAGGATGCAAAGTCAAAGTAAGATCAATTAAGCAAATGTAAACACATTAGAGTGTTTTCCCACACTGACCTGAAAGGCATGAAAACAACATGAGATTGAAGAACAACAAAAGTACTACCAATTTTCCTGGAAGGGTGTTTTGTTTTGTTCTCTGAATAAGAATCAACTACAGAGTAGCTTATTCCACAGTGCATAATAGAGTGAATTTCCAGGGGCAGGACAATTTAGAGAGTTCAAAGCATATTCTGCTATCACAAGTTCAGTATGTCCGTTATATCTTATTTGGGTAAAGATTTGTAGTGAGTACAGCCTTTCAACTCAAGTAATGTTTCAGTCTCCTACAGTATAAACTGAATGGTTTAATTTATAGTTATTAATATCTGTTCTTTGTATCTCAGGAAAATCTGTTTAGCACAAGAAATTGTTTTTACAGTAAAACAACTAATAAAAAAATACACATAGACAAAGTAAGTACCCACCCATTTTGGGGCACCATTGATGACCTCCTTGATTTCATGAGATATTTTCTCATGCTTTGAGTTTTTCAGGTCTCCTACCCTGACTGGTGTTCATGTCAGCATTCCTTGTAAGAAAAAGGTATAATCGTCCCTGATCCCTTACCTACATTGACGTCAGGGGAAGTTTGGATGCAGAAAGGTGACACAATGTTCAGGATAAACTAAAGGGAAAAAAATTTAAGAACTTTCATGGTCAGGGTCTGCCGACCTGTGGAAAGCCTGACTCAGCAACGACTTAGTAAAAAGCAAGCCCCTATTGGGCGAGGAGAGGGAGCGGATCCCAGAGCTGGTCAGCTGGGAAGGTCAGCGACAGGACTGCAGGGAAGGTCAAGGGCCTGGCAGACAGTTCCTGGGCCCTGTTCCCAGGAAGGGCAGACAGGGATGGAGAGTAGGGCACCAGCAGGGTATTTTTCTTGCCTGTCCTGCTCTGGCCACTCCACAGCCTTCAACAGGACACCAGCAGTGGGATATGGCTTACCATCCACTGCTGGCATCTCCTCCAGGCTAAGACTTAGTAGAGACCAGGTTAAATGCAGTGAACCTTCTCACAAGCAGACATTGAAAGAGAAAGAGGATCTGCAAAAAAACCCCAGACATACCACTGCTTCTATAACTGGTAATGGTGAGCAGGACAAACACTCTATGGAGCCTTGGTGGCCCTGCCCCTGCCTAAGCCTGTGGCACATCATCTAGTGACTGCTCTTTCAGACTTGAGATGAGCTCAACTGACTGATCCAGGAGTACCTGCTCTTCCAAAACGGGCCATGAGAGAGACATGTAGGTAGCATAACCACCAGAAAAAAAAAAAAAAAAGAAAAAAGAAAATCTCTAGATCTCTTAGTTATTTCATCTATCAATTAAAAATCTTACGGCCCTACCCAGACTGACAAGGCATGTTGGGCTGGCTTTCTGTCCAACTCAACTTCTCCTGCATTGCACAGGACACTTCAACAGCTGCCCCGACAAGCTATAAATAATTAACTTAATCCGCATTGTGCAAGCAACAAGGCAAAAGATTACAAAATCCATTTATGCAATTGAGACGTGTTATGTTGGGACACCCAGAATACACCTCAGCAACCCGATGGGCCTCTTCTACTTTTTATACCTAAAATGGAAAACACTGGGAAAAAGAGGTATAGCATAAGCTAAATTTATTTAAAATATGGAACTCCTAGACTGGAAGAAAAGAAAAACATGTTTAAAATTACTCATTGATATTCTGCCACACAGCATTACCAATATTGAACTTCAACTTAAAAAAACCCACAAAAATAGTTGTTTATTCTATTTACTCCATTGTGAAAGCTGAAAGGGATATGAAACCTGGCAATCTAGGTAAACTAGGATAAATGAACCACGTAATGTTTTTTCCCTTTTCCCTGTAAATTTATGTTCTGGCAAGAAGATTATAATTTTCCTGTAGGCTTCCTATTTTAAAAAATTCTTTACAAATCATTCCAGCAAATTGTTCCTACGTACTGATAATGCAAATTTCTGCAAGTGTTCCCCACAACACAAAAAGTTGCCAAACAACTGCAACTGACTTATTGCAATTAAAAAAATCGTAGAATTGTTCAGGTTGGAAAAGACCTCTAAGATCATCAAGTCCAACCAGTAACCCAGTACTGCCAATTCCACCACTAAACAATGCCCCCAGAGTGCCACATCTACATGTCTTCTTAAATCCTCCAGGGATGGTGACTCAACCATCTCCCTAGGCAGCCTGTTTCAACGCTTGACAACCCCTTCCGTGAAAAAAAAATTCCTAATATCCAATCTAAACCTCCTTGGTGCAACTCAAGGCCATTTCCTCCTGTCCTGTCACTTGTTACTTGAGAAAAGAGACCAACCTCCACCTGCTACAAGCTCCTTTCAGGTAGTTGTAGAGAGCGATAAGGTCCCCCCTGAGCCTCCCTTTCTCCAGATTAAACACCCCCAGCTCCCTCAGCCACTCCTTATAGAACTTGTGCTCCAGACACTTCACCAGCTCTATTGCCCTTCTCTGCAAATGCTCCAGCATCTCAGTATTGTTCCTATTGTGAGGGACCCAAAACTTGACACAGGATTTGAGACGCAGCCTCACCAGTGCCAAGTACAGAGGGACAATCACTGTCCTGGTCCTGCTGGCCATGCTGAGCCAAGCCAGGATGCTATTAGCCTCCTTGGCCACCTGGGCACACCGATGGCTCCTGTTCAGCCACTATCAACCAGCATCCCCAGTTCTTTTTCCACCAGGCAGCTTTCCAGCCACTCTGCCCCCAGCCTGTAGCACTGCATGGGGTTGTTGTGTCCCAAATGCAGGACTCGGCCCTTATCGAATCTCATTCAGTTGCCCTCAGCACAGCAATCCGACCTGTCCAGATCCCTTTGTAGAGCCTTCCTAGCCTCCAGCAGATCAACACTCCCACCTCCCGCCCAGCTTGGCGTCATCTGCAAGCTGACTGAGAGTGATCCCCTCATCCAGATCATCAATAAAGATATCAAACACAACTGGCCCCAGCACTGAGCCTTGGGGAACGTCACTTGTGACCGTGCGCCAGCTGGATTTCATTCCATTCACCACCACTCTCCAGACCCGGCTCTCCAGACAGTTTTTTACCCAGGGAAGAGTGCACCCGTTCAAGTCATGAGCAGCCAGTTTCTCCAGGAGAATGTGGTGGGAAACAGTGCCAAAGGCTTTACTAAAATCTAAGCAGACAACATCCTCAGCCACTGTGCGGATCACCTTGTCATATGTATGCAATTCAATCATTTGAATATTATTGTGCAATTGAGAGTATTCATTTCCTTGCCTGGAGAAAGCAAGCTCTTGTCACTATTGTTTGGTGAGACTTTATAACCCTCCTCACTGACTCCCAATGAAAAATTCAAGACCAAATTTAGCATTTTTTTTTAGCCTTTCCATGTAAAGTATCTATCAAGATCACTGCACACGCCAGAATTATTAAACTATTGATCTGTTTATCCCACATCTCACACATATAAATAAGCACCTTTGAGGTACAAAAGTGAGAGTTAGAATGATGAGCTGGTTGCCAAGTTATGGCAAGTACTGGAACTCCCTTTCCTCAAGGTAAAGGAGAACTCACTCCAGATGACACCTACTTTAACAGGGTAAAACCCATACTTGAAAAAGCACGGGCAGGTACCATTCTCTGAAAATACGACAATGCTCCAATGAAGAAGCACAAAGTGAATTATGATGTTTAAAAAAGCTTTTTTTCAACTGAGGTGTCAGAGGACACTTATTTGATGCTGTATTTTGTATTTTAAGACTTCTGTCACATAGCATGGCATTCAGCCTGGAACAAGCAGTTCCACAAGAGGGAAACTGATTCCACAGGGCTCTTGGAGGCAGGCGCTCCAATGAGTTGAATGTACCCAAGTTCAACAGGGGGACTGTCTGCACAAATATGTCACAGACTAAGTCAAGCAGGGGTCACAGTGTTCACACAGTCAGGCATCTTTTTTGTGGTTATGACCAGGTATTTTGAGTTTCCCATCCAGTTTCACAGAACTTCTGAGTGCAAGGAAGTAAAGGCTGGAATAGATGGATCTTAATGTTTCCTTCCTTTCATTCCTCATCTTCTTAAGCTTTTAGTCTATTTCCTCCATAATAATAGTCTTAGGACCGTGACTCTTACCACTTTCAGCTGAGTTTTTACTCAGAATCCACTTTAGCTTTGATTCATATAGAACTGTGACTTCAAAAGTTGCTTCAAAGTTTCTAAACAAAATAATCACAAATAGGTTTTGGCAGTGACTCCCCTGGAGAAATTTCTTGAATTGATCTAACTACAATATCTATCCCAAAATCTTGTGGATTTCCACTGAAAACCCAAATTGATTCAGGATTCATGTCGTGTTTCAATCTCTTCAGACCATGTTCTGCTACTTGCTAGCCTGCAGAATCACACTCCACAGCAGATCACTGCTGCCTCAGTTTCTGACCACGCTCAAGAGAAGGTTGATTAACCCTCTGATATAGGTCATTTGTCTGGAAATGTGATGACATATTTCCCTTCCTTACATTTGTTCCCTATTCAGTGGCCTACTTCAACTCTGCAGCTTAGCAAGTATCTTACTGCTCCCTTCAGACAGTCTTCCTGACATATTGCTTGGATGTATTTCCCTCATTTAATTTTCTTCTCCTGGACAGTGTTTCATAAAGGACCATGTTAAAAAGAGCAATGTCTTCTATTTGACTTTTCCAAAATTTGTGCTCCTTCAGGTGCTGTGGGTTGTTTTATTGCTGGTGCATCTCACTGTTCACACTTTGTCAACAGAAATTTCCTTTCCCTTATGATCACTGCTGGGAATTCTTAAAGCAGTTTAGTAGAAGCCAAAACCTGCCCAGATAGGCTAAAAACATGGTGTGAGCAAGTGTATTCAGGTCTGTTGTGAAGATACAAAAAGCATACTTTAAAAAAAAAAAAAACAAAACACAAGACTGACTGTAGAAGCAGCTCTTTGATCAGCATTAAACAGCAAGGATTAGAGACCTAGGTATCAGTATCTGAGTAATCAGATATATACATTTAATATCTTATTCAGACATCCGATTCTGCTATTTTCCCTCCCTCCTGTTCCTGTGACACTGAGCTCTCTTCAGCCAATGTTTCATGACTACATTCCCCAGAATTAACTTCCATTCTTTTATTGTCACCTAGTTCCTCTTCCATGAAGGAAATCAAACCCCTTTCGAAATAAGAATTGCCCCTAACACAAATAGGATTTTGACAGATTCTCTGCACTTTTCCCCTCAGCTGGAAACTTTAGTCCCAGCAACTTCCTTGTTCCAAGAAAGTATAACCAGCTTCTTCCATTTAGTGCGAAGTGAACTCAGTAGTACACTGTCAAATATTTCATTCTGGAAAGTTTATACAAGTGTCTATAATTACCCAGGCAAACCAAAAGAAACACCCCATTCACAACATAATCCTTTTGTATCCTCCTAGTGTGGCTCTGAAATTAATAGAATATGAACAGTAGATTAAAACCATCTTACTGGAACCCAGCTTACCTGTCAGGTACAGGCCAAAAGTTACACCTTAACTTGAAAGGGCACATACAAAAATACTGACATTTTGCCAAAGAAAAGATTGCAAGAAAGACAATAGGGCATAAAAGTTGCCAAAAAGAATTGCATAATAATCAAGAATGAAAATGTTTCTTCATACAGTATTTACAGTATGTTTCTTCAACAGTATTTATTCATATTGTCACGCCCAACATGTTGCTGACTCACATATGCCAACTACAGGAGTGACTTCAAAACTGTACCTGAACAGAGGTGTAGAATGGTATCATCATAGAGGAACCATCTTATCAGAGCATTACAAAGGGCAGTTTTGGTCAACTGAACTTCTTCCTAAAAAATCCTACAACTTCACGTACAGAAACACTTTTCTTCAAACCACCAATTGTTATTTTCAGGTAGGTTTTTGTAGGGTACACATCCCCAAGAGCATTATAAACTTGACCCTATGTATCCTATATCTTTCCAATTAGGCTCCAAAAGCCAGTTACTAAAGTTATAATTCAAATCTGAAATTTCAAATCTTCGCTCTGCATATTAATGATTTGAGAAGAGCTTGTAGGAAATAGCAGAATTCCTTTATATCTGCTTTACTCAATGTTAAAGGTTGATTTGGTTGGGTCTGCTTTACTCAATGTTAAAGGTTGATTTGGTTGGATCTATGCTTTAAAAGCCTTAATGGGCAGAGTAATCCATTTTTGCACACCACAAGTACTGGGCCACATGCTACTATTTTTCTGTGTAATCACTTCACATCGCTATGCTACAAAAAGCTAAAATAATCTAATGAACATTAATAAGCATTGGCACAAGACCCTATAATGTGGTTGCTTGCAGTTTTACACACAGAAGAAGCTGAGACACTAAAAGCAATGCTTAGATCACATAGCGAATCAGCAGTAACACAGTAATAAATCCACAATCCCTTTTCTACAGTGTCTTGGCCAAGCCCCGTTTAAGTGACTAAACCATCCAACTAATTCTATAATTTCAAAATATTGCTTCAAATTAATTTGTTAAAATTGATATTACAGCTTTCCACCCAATAATGATGGGCTTGATTTTCATTTACCCTAGATTCTTACATGAAAAATCAAGGTTCCTTCTCAAATTATTAGAAAGCAGCAAATGCAATACTACAGAGCAAAATTAAGAAGGTTCCCACCTGCATCTGTGGCAGAGTGGGCAGTGAAGAAGAGTTTTCCAGGTCTACATATAGCATTTAGAAGTCTACAGATGCAAAAATTTCCACCAGACTCTCTCACCTGGTCCAGCAACAGACCACAGGTGAAATCGCTGATTATACCTAGAGCTCTTCACTCTCCTTTTGTCTGCAGATTCCTCCTCTTTCCCAATAACTACATCGTCCAGGTGTTACCCAAGATCATCTAGTATTTTTGTTTATAACTCTACCTTCCCACCTCTCAGCAGGTCTACATGCTCTAGCATTTTTAGAGCAGAACACAGCTGTCAACTTCAGAGCCACTTCTCAGAGGAGCATCTGGCATGCACAAACTCGGGGAAAAGAAAGTCCCCACTCTCATCCTACCCCACATGCTTTCGAGAAACAATGAACACTCTCCTGAAATAAACATGGCCATCCAGGAAGAATTGTCCTACACAGAAAATCCTGTCCACATATCAGTTCAAACACTCCTATCATGCGTAAAGATCACTTCCAGGTGTGCATACACCTCTTTTGAAGGTTTAATTTTGGACTATTAGAAGTCCATTCAATCAAAAACTGCAAGAGCTCAGTGTCCTTCACCAAGGAGTGAGCAGCTATGCAGATTTGTTCAGGGACTACCAATTGCACAAGCTTATTTGTAATTTTATCTTGCCAAATTGTTTGCATAATAGTTGGAAAGTGGTGCTGATTAAACTTCTTCTGCAGTTTGATGGGCCAGTGCTAACCTGCCTCTAGTTCAAAGCCAAAACTCAGAATAAAGTGAAAACTAAAGCATTTGTAGAAATCAGTGTCCTGTGCTTAATTAAGCTGCTAATGTTTCTCTTTGAATCTTGGTAGCTATTTCCTAGTCAGCATTTTACCAATTCATCTAAGGTAACCAGAGCCTCACCAAAAGTTACACCAACTCTACCGCAGTTAAATCTTACCTTTTATTTCTCCAGTCTTTACCAATTCTGCCCCCTGAAGTTTGTTTCTTTTAAACAGGGAACATGTCCAACCCAAAGTGATCTTTATTGATTTGTGCCAATTAAGAACCTGAAGATGTGGTGCTGCCAGAAAGAGATGTGTACCTATTCTTACTACTCCTTCAAGATTTATAGCCATGGTTACCAGTGATGGAGTTCTCCTGTTTATTGAGTTTAATGCTGGTAAAAATCAACAAGATTATGCAATTAGTAAAATACTATCTAATATTTTGATTAAATTTTAACATTCAGAGGTTCTACATAAAGCTTTACGGTTTCTGTGTTGGACAATATATGCAAGCTTGGTCTTTGCAGTTA
Organism: Neopelma chrysocephalum; assembly: GCF_003984885.1. Taxonomy (NCBI): domain Eukaryota; kingdom Metazoa; phylum Chordata; class Aves; order Passeriformes; family Pipridae; genus Neopelma; species Neopelma chrysocephalum. The sequence goes on along the minus strand of NW_020897773.1, from coordinate 1,028,308 downwards.
GGCTCAAAATTTATTCTCAATATGGCTGTAAGAAGTTAGACACACTGAGGTTTGTTAGTCCTGATAATGATATAATCAATAAGACACTCGTGATTATTCTGGAACAAATCCCATGAGAATTTGTGCCTGAAGTGCAGCCTACGGATGACACTTGATTCCCTATTTATAGTGAAGACAATTACAAGTAGCATCAAACCAGTAATGATGATTTTACAGGTAACGGTGTCCATTCTCTACCCTAGCTCAGATAATGAAATGTCCTACAAAGACACGTTTACTCACTTGCTGAGACCACAGTAAACAGAAGCAATTCAAACTAGTTCTGCTTTTTCATCACTTACAATAATAATGTCATGAGATGTCCCTTACCATGAGACCTCTTTAGATTACAAATCCATCACTTGCAATAAATAATTGTTGCTAACACTTTAATAAGTCACATGAAAGCACTCATTACTACCTGACGAGCTTCCGTTTGTGCTTAACCACAGTAGAATGCAAATTACACCCATGGCCTCCACCTGAGCAACACACCTCAGAAAGCCCAACATCACTGTCAGGGAGTCATTTTTACAGATGTGTGTATGCTTTCCCGTGGCAATCACAGAAGAGCAAACACTGACTGATTTAAGTAACCTGTTGCTTTGAGACAAGTATGTGAAGAATTATCATGACCTTGATCCAGCCTTGTGCAGCAAACATCTCGATGACCTGTTAGTCCCGTCTCTTCCCCACTTAAAGTGAGTGGCGCAAGCTAAGCAGAGCCAATGTGCTTTGGAACATTCACCAAGTATTCTACTGTTCCCACAGCACACAGACGGCTTAAGGACTATTCATGACAGGAACACTCATTTCATTAATCCTCTTGGCAAATGGTAGAAATAGAAAATGTTGGAACTAAAGCTTTTTAAGAGTGCTCCTAAAAGCCAAGATTTTGTCCAAATGCGGCGAGAGCCTACAAAGCACATTCTAATGAAACAGCAGAGTCACAGTTGCTCTGTCTTGTGCCTTCAGGGAGGAGCTTGTTAGGAAAAGTGTTATCACCCAGCCCCTCCCTTGTTTAGTATTCCTTACAACACCTAATTTAGCCATGTCTGGGGACATATGCAGGTGCTCTCCCTTTTTGCAAAGCATTATGTGTTTCTCACATCGGTAATGAAAGGAAGGGGAAAACCACACAGAGTTTTTGAAATCTTCTAGTGACACTTTCTTGCAAGTTGTAAGTGTCACACCTAGAATTTCCTGGACACACTAATCTATTTTTGACACAGGCACTCCCTGAAATATTGTTTCTCATATACTTCTAAAGAGAATATATATAATCATATAGAAGCTGTGGGAAGTAGTATGTGTGAGTATTCACCCTGGCTAAACACTGCATGAACAGTCTCTTCAGCCATCTAGTCTCCTGTCTCCAAAAGACAATTTGACTACCTTTCAAAAGCTATTTATATAATTTTTTGCTCTACTCTTTGCTGCCTGCTTCATTATTTTTGCAACATCAAAACCTGTGCAAGCACATCTTCATCATTGCCACATTACAAACTTCCTTCACTGAGGTACTTAGTCCCTGCAGCCTTACTGGAAATGTCAGAAAAGCACTTTCCTGCAGTCTGTCATCCATCCATGTTGATGATGTAGGTTGTGCTCTCTGCAAAGGCTAGTACTTGCAGTACACTGCCAATTCCCTTCCAAACTCAAGTTTTCCTAAATTCCAAGTTACTTGTCCCATGAACTAAGCATTCAGCTAAGCCCAAGTCAGGGACTTATCTCTGATGTTCATCTGTGGGATGCAGTGAATGTCTCTGGCCTCTATCCACTGCAGTGGCAGTGCTGATGCCTTTTAGCTAGCAGAAATCAGCAGACCACATCCATGGAAGACTTCCCTGACAAAAACTGCTTTGTGCAGCTAATACAGGGCTGGTTTCCACTCCACATGTTGCTGCATCAGTAAAGCCAAGGGATAGTGTGCACTGTTTCAGACTACATCACAAAACCAAGATCATACCTTGGATTTACTCTTCACTGATCACACCTCTTTCAGATTCTCTTCCTAGGTATCCTAAAGAACGCATATGTAGAATGTACAGACTACACTGTCCACTCACCCTAAGAGGTTTGCTTTCCAGCTTATTAAGGTAGCACTTTTACCCTTTAAATCTGGGAACTTAGGAATTTCCTGTAGTTCCTGGATGCTCTTGCACACACCTCTTCCTCCTTCAGTTTAAGAAGCTTAGGCAAGTGAGGTCACAGAACTGCTAACAGTGTAGTGGGTTTGATGCTGTTCAGGGGGAAGTTGAGATATTGTTGGTTTTGGTTTTTTTTAAGTAAGCCAATCAAGAAAGATCATTCCTTGTATTTCCTAACATTAGTTCAGGCAACTCACTACTTTTCCAGGCAGGTAAGTGCAGCTGCATCTCTAACTGTGAAATCTGACCAGATAAAATGTAACAATACCTGCAGTGACGGTGTAGAACACTCATGGCATGACAGCATTTTTAGAAGACAATTAGCAGGAATAGTAGCTTGACCTAGAAAGATGTAGAAACAGAATTAAGCTGAGCAGATTGGCAAAAGACTTGTTAATTAGCTTCCTCCAGGACCAGTCTATCAGTAGGATGTAGTTTGAAGCAATTATGCATAGGAGATTTTTATAACTTCGCAATTGCATTTCCTAAATGCTCCACTCTAGCAGCGCATGTATGGAAATTTGGGGATGAGTTTGCACTGTGTTACTTACGCCAGCCTATTATAAAGGCTGCATTTCTATAGGCAGACAGAGTATGACATTAAGATTAAAGTTACTACCTCATATTTTAATTAACAATGCAGAGGTTTGCAGAGCACCCTCAGATGTTATGCCTGTGCAATCTGTCAGGCAGGTTTCCCTCAGCCAAACTTGGGAAGCAAAGGTTAGAAAAGTTCATCTACAAAGGAGCATAACTATCAGGGCTTCTCTTTACTCACTCAGCAATCTGCTTCTTTACAATACTACCAGACACTCTTCTATTCCCACAGAAATAAAGAAAAACTTTACTAATGATCTTTGGAGGTTGCAGGGCTTTCATTTTTCCTGGAAACTTTGCACTTCAGACAATATAACTGCAGTTGCTCTCTTTCTCAAAGGGAAAATATTAGACTTTCTTACTCTCAGCTCCTAAAGAAGATACCTACCTGCTAACTGTCCTTTGATAGCAGTGAAAAGCATATGTTGAATGAGAAAGGAAAGGTTACACTGCAGGCAAATTATTTCAATGAAACCAGAAGTGCCTTTTAAAGACAGCAAACATTAACTACTAGAAAATCTCTCCAAGGTCAGTATCTATGTGGTGTGTTCTTTCAAACTTCCCGTACTCACCAGTAGCTGCCACAGAGTTGTGTGGCAGCACCCAGACAGCCCTCCTTCTCCTTTTTCTCTGCATTTATTAACTACTCAATTTGTTGATAACACAGTCCACTCGTGGCAGGCCCATGTGCTGCCCCAAAGTACCACTGAAGAAAAAAAGCCTTATTTAGCCTCCTCTTTCCCTGCCATTCCCTTCTATTTTTTATTTTTAATATGAATGCTTTGCTTCATCTGTGATTCCAGCAGTTTGTCAGTCAGGTGCACATTGTTGTGCTCCTTCATTATGCTCTACTGTCCCCATAATTGCTCTGCAGTCCTGCATCAAAGGATCAACAAAAGCATCTCTGATCCTTTCTTACTGTCTCCTTGGGTCAGAGAAAATAAACTTTTATGCCAAGACTTGTGAAGACAGTCACTGAGTGTGCTGGGAGAGAGGAAATGGATGGACATTAAACACCAACTGCCCCCTGGAGACCCCCAAGAGGCGTTGAATTCTGATGGGAGTCATAGCAAGAAAAAACTTCTCCTACGGTAGAAATTTATCAGTCCTCTGTTTCACCCCAAGAAGGATCTCATGGCTATGACTTGCATTTAAACACACACGCTTCCAATAATTTATTTACTCCTTCACACCTGACAGCTCAGTTAATTTGGGAAGTACTGGGCTGACCCTACAAGCTGGGTAGACACTGCACGCCTGTCATAAACTAGGTGAGCAGCTCTAGGCAAAGCACCGCAATTGAATTGAGCTATTGCTGCCACAGAGGTTATTTAACCTTCCCTGTAGAAAGAAGGGAACCTGTGTAAACTGTCATTAGGACAGTGCATCCTTGCAATACATTATTCATATCACATTAATAAGTTCCAATAAATTCATAAGCTCCTCAATTCTATAAGTACATAGACCCAGCCCTAAATGCCTGAAATTTAAGTAGGCAAGACAGAAAAGGAGGGTAGAAATGAGGTATAAGAAATTAAATTGTTTTCCCAAGGTCACTCAAGAGGCCTGTGACAAGCTGAAGAACTTAACCTATGTCTGCATCTAGTTGTTAACCACCGTGGCCTCATTCCCTCATCTCCCAGTCAGTACGTCTGAGATGCTTTTTGCCTCCTGTCTTCTTCCTCCTTGATGAGTCCATCATTTTTGGGGTTTAGTTTCTGGCCTGTGCCACATTTGGCAGATGCTGCCTACACGTCACAGCCCTAGGAGCTGTTACATTATTATAGCTGTCCATTTTAATAATGGTGTGTGTCTCTGTCTTCCCTGTTTTTCTTTGTCATGTTCCCCACCTGGTGTTTATGAATTGTTTTTACAGGTCGCAATCCTGTTCAAACCCAGGGCGTGATTTACAGGTACTGAGAGTTCCATGAAGTACGGACAACAGTGGTGCATCATGGATGTGACCTTATCTGCCACCACACAAAAAAAGTTTCCTTAGAAGCCTGTAAAATAAGTAATGGTATGGTTTCCCAGACCTACTGCTTTGAAACTTTTAGAGTTCCTTCACTAGATGGCAATAGCAGAATGAGCTGTATAATGGGAAAGAAAAATTGCTGTGTCCTGTCTAGCCTTGGAGTAAACTTTAAACATTCTTTATGAAACAGAGATATAGACAGTGACAGGTTTTTTTAGTTCCTTTACACCAGTGCTAAAATGCTACCAAGAAGTTAAGCCAATGTACATATTTGAGTATCTCCAATTAAATATCTTTTACTTTCTTCAATGTGGCTACTACAAAGCTCAAGCATCAGAAACATTCCTATTTACAAAATCCTCATCTTTTTCTCTTAGTTATCAAACAACATCACTGGATGGGCCCTTCTGAGTAAGGAGTTAGTTTCTACACAAGAAAATCATGAAAATTCCAGAGGAATGCTAGGATTCAGGGATTCTCTCTGATCCCTGAGTGAGCTGAGGACACCAGCCCACAAGCCAACCCACACAGCCTCTTTGAGGATAGAAGGTGTCTGTTAACAGTGAGGCCTCAGTAACCTAGTTTATAGTTTCACCATACCCTGGGATAAGGAAATGTTTTGCCATTATGCAGTCACCTTGAGATTCAAATCAGCAAATTCAAATCTGCAAAGAAATGCATTTGTAACATACCAAAAAAGACTATATAGAGAGAAATACTTACAAGAGCTGTAAAGGTGAAGAAATTTAAAGAAAAAAAATGTAACGGATTTGCAGCAAAGTTAAATTCTCAAAGCAGGTTTCCCTCATCACATCTGAAGTATTTTGAATCTTTTCCTTAGACACATATACACTATTAATTAACATGTGAGGGGGTCTTAACAGATTAAATTCCCTTACTGTCTTTCTCATCAAGCCTTATATATTTTTTACTCATATCAGAGATAGCCTTGGTAATTTCTATCCAACCAAGGAAGTGAGAGAACACTTATTTTAATCAATAACAGTTAAAATTAGGACTCTCTCTTAGAGTGTGCATTTTGGTTCAAAGCCTCTATGACTCTGAGCTATGTATTTGATATCAAATTGTCCATGAAACACCTACATTACAGGCATATAAGCAAAATTAAGTGATTAAGTTTATAACTTGTTCTTTCTCAAGACTTGCCACAAAAATAACTGACCATTTTAGCATCTGTAGTTTAAAGACTCAGTGCCATCAACAGACTCATAGAACTTCATTATATTAGGCAAACATTTTAGGTTCAAATTTCCTGTGCTTATACTTCTGCAAAGCTCCAATAGTTTAATATGTCACATTATGAGCTTCTCCTAAAAGAAGAAAAAAATGAGTCACTGCTAATCATGACATGACAGGAAAGAGTTCTGCATATATCTAGGTCCATTAATTGTCTCGATCTGTTAAAATACTGTGATTTTTTTTTCCTGAGATGCCTTTTAGTTTCTCAGCATAGAATAAATTATGTCATAAAAGTCTAATTGAATTCAGAGAATTCATGCAGCTTTGGGATTAGATTCCCTTTTACTTCAAATCTCTCCTATGCTGTGCTCAGAGACATCATAAGTTCTAGGACTGTTTGCAGTATTACTTATGTCACCTACATCTCCCCCAACATGTACAGAGGAGAGGTAAGTCATTACCTGACTGAATGACAGATGCTGCCAAACTTACTCCAGAGTCTTGTGCTGTCCAAAGCTACAAAGTGATGGCATTGTCAGGCAGTGTGCTATGTAAGAAAAGTGAGGACTAAATTTACATCAGGCTCAGAGAAAGAGGTTGCCTACGCACCGCTCAGCTTCATAACTATTTCTAGTTTCTGTCAGCTTCCATGAGTGAAAACATGCTACACGTCCCCTGTAGTGAGAGATACTCCAATAATGGACAGACATCTTTGGCTACTGCAGAAGAGAGACACTAGTTCCTCAGTGTATTTTTTCCTAAACTTCATAATAATTTCAGCATCTAATACAAGATTACTTGTAAATAAGCCAGTCTAGAGACAGGTCCTCAAATATGGGTAACAGGAAAAGATTTCCTCTAGGTTAGGTGGCAAGGAGCTACAGTTACTTCATCAGGGCAATGACTACATGCTCTGAGAGAACTAGACATTTTTTTGAATAAGCAATGTTAGTAGTACTCCTTATTTTTAAGCATGCCCAGTGCTTCCCATTGCAGAGCAACTGTCTCAGTTGCTTATGCATTTGTCAGCCAAACCTGCTGGGCTGCAATTTTCTATACTAAGTGAAAAACAATTAGTCTCAGTACCCCATTATTTGGAAATGTTCAATCAAAACTATCCACCCATTTCTAAGAATAAGGGTTGGTTTTGATGTTAAAAAATGACAGCGTTGACAGTAGTTTTCTTTGGGGTCAGCGGGGGCGGGGAGGGGAGGAGTTGTTTTTTCATTTTTACTAGGGTAAAGCTAAAGAAGTATTTTCTATGAAGAGGAGAGTTTGAATTTGACCTGGACCCAGTGTTCTGCAGAAAAAGTGCCCACGTTTGCACAAAACACAAAGCCTTTGAACGACAGCAGTCTGTTCATCCTCAGTACAGTTGTTTAATGGCTTCATCTAATGGCTGCACTTTCCTCCTGAGTGTGCATTCACACAGCTCCTCTGCACGCTGAGATTGTGCAACCCCACAGAGCAACTGCTCATGCCTAAATCTCACAGATCCTTTGTGTTACTGTACTGTATATTTATACTCCATCCTCATAAACCGCAGCCCTGGCCTGCATGTGACAGAATTAGGTTTTCTGTGTTTTCCATGTGCCAGCCACTTATTTGCAGTGCCTCTGAGCCCAAATGGCGTAATAGCAAGGGAAAGCAAGGTGGCAGTTTGTCTGTCCCTCCTGCTGATACTCAGTCAGTAGAGAAGGAATGTATTTTATTCTACAGCAGGATTCAAATCAAGAACATGGGAAATAAAGTCTGGAAAGTAAATTGGGGAAAAGTGCCTGGGCAACATAGCCTGGGATGGAAGTGGCAAAGACTCTTTGAGATCCATGGAGAATAATGGGAATTGGAGGGCAAGCAAAGGACAAAGGGTAGGGAGGAATGTAGGCTAAAGACAGAGAGGGAGAGAGAAACTAACAGAGTACAGATATTATATCTGGGAAAAATAGGGATGGAACATAATAGATAGGAAAATTAATGGATAAACCTACATGCACCGGAATATTCCCCTCCAAATCCTGGAATGGTAAGAAAGACCTCATGGCTTCCCCACTGTCAGAGCCCACCAAGGAAACCTACTTCAAAACCTACTTCAGACCCCTGATCTGCTAAATCCATGACAGCCTCTTCCTGATGAGGGCTCACTGAAGTCCTCAGGAAACCTGTCTCTATTCAGCCTGACTGTGGTTTCAAACAGAGCAAATTTTAAAACAAGCTGAAAACATGAAAGGAGCCGTTTTTCACATTGCAGAATCAATCACCCTAAAGTGATTCCAAAATCTGCAGAAGAGCTAAAAGCCACCAAAGCAGCCTGAAGCAAACAAAGGCACACACTATTTCATCTGGCTTTAGCTAGTGCAAGCAACAGGCTGGCTGATGCTGTGTATGGGTGTGAAAACAAACTTGTCACACTGGAGATATTGCTGCCACTCACTCGGGAGTCACAGCAAGCCACAGTGGCATTTTTGCAGTCTCCCACTGTTAAAACATGGGAGCATTCACCTGGGTCAGCCACTGGTATTCAAACCTTGCTGTGCTTCAGCTGTTGCACAACCAACCAGCTCTGTAGGACTGTGTGGTTCACGTACTGGCAGTCGCTTTATTTACACAGAGTAACTCTGTTGCTTGCTGCAGTGGGAAGTTTTAAGAAAGGACAAACACGGGATTATCACTCAGAAATTACTGGCTTCTTTCTCTGTGCTCAGAGCTTTGTCCGAGGCCACCCACACAGCCGTAGCTGGGGTTAGCTGGGGTTGCACACAGCAGTCCTTGGTTTCCAACCCCACACTCAGTCACTCGACCTCTCTGGCAACTCTGCTGGATATAGAGGTGATACTGTTGAAGATTTCTCTCAGCTGGCCATTCCCCAGGATGACTGACAGCAAGAGAAGCCCTCACATACTTTGATCCCTTCCTCTAATAATGACTAAATAATGACTCTATAAGTGGCCAGCTGGCCACAGGCATATTGGGAGACTTAGGGCAGTCCCATTAAGGTCAGCAGGTTCCCCCAAAACTGCTCCTGCAGAAGAGGGTGCACCACCATGCTCAGTGTCTCATTTGCTCACTAGTCAGTGGGGCCCACAGGGAAGGGTTTGGCATCTCAGATTAATAAGCAAAGTGAATGTTCTCCTCAGTCCCACAAGATGGCAGGAGATGCTCAGAAATTCCCCCTTGGTTAGATGGAAGGGCTTTTGTAGTTCGCCTCTGACAAGCCCCTGCTTAAGTGAGGAGTTAAATGAAACCATATTTTTTAATAAGACTGGACAAGCCTGACAAACACGTATCAGTGAATATTCATGGTTCTTTTAGGAGCGATGGGATGTTATGTCAGTGACTTGGCAGCACTGACAGACCCATTTGGGGAAGTGTTTCATGCGGGAATAATCTCCAGAATTTGCTTTCTTGTAATGACAGGGGAAAAAAAAAAAAAAGAGAGTGAGCAAACTAAAAGTGGACAGGAAGCTGAAATTGGCTTGTATAAAGCTTTTATTTTTAATATCAGAGCTTGCAGACACTCGGCCTGCAGCATTCCTTACATTACTCGCAGCATGAAGACATGAGAAAGCCATGAAAACTCAGACAGTTTGTCAAGAAAGGTCAGTTTTTACTCCCTTCAATTTACTGCTGCCTTCTCCTTGTTAAGCACTTTTTCTTCCCCCCACAAGGACCTAAATAAAAGCAAGTTCCTGCATCAGATCGTATTCAACCCTTAGAATGATAATCACCAAAAATTATCCCAAATGAATGAATTCATTGCTAATTAATATCCCTGTGAATGAGTCTGGTACTTCACGAAACAAATATAAATAAAAGGTCCCTGAAAATGGAATGAAGTATCTATAGTGGTATTTGTGATGCAGGAAGCACTGAAGACTATCTTTGTGTGATCAGTTTCAGAAGGAAGAAAGAGGAAATACCCAAAATAATTCAATCATCCTGAAACCAGCTATCTCAATAAGTGAGTTTTCTTGTGACTACAGAGTAACCATTCAGAGGTCAGAACAGCCCAATTTGACTGATGAAGGAGATTTGGCCCCAGCCTGATATGTTTCAGGGTGGATAAAGCTCTTTGCCTGCTGAGGGACCAGACAGGCAGTGTGATGGGGACATCGGTCCTGCGGTGCTGAGGTAGAGGTCCACCATTTCTCATGAATCAGAGCTGCAAGCAATGGTGCTACGAGATATTTAAAAAAAAAAAATTAGGTGCAGAGAGTAGTACCTGACTGCTATTAAGTGCATTATGGACCTGAATCTATGAACATGAGGCAAGAGGTCCTTCCCTTTCATGCCTTCTCCTCCAAATAGTTTTACAGGGCTAAAGCCTCTGGTAGGCACCATGTGCCACTTCATATGTTGCTTCAATCTCCCAACATCAAGTATATTTTTTAACTGTAAACATTTATGGCATTTTTCCTATGCTGCATCTGAAATACATATGTACTTTATTTCTCTGATCTCTGCTGTGCTACTTCAGCAGATACATTTTTGTATCTGATTTGTACTGACCAGGACACATTTTTTCTTAAACTTTCCAGAAATAGTTAACACTGTAGCAATTACTATCTTCGATGTACTTCCTCCACCTAGGACACAGTGTTGTCTTGTGTGACAGTTACTGTCTGTCCCCTTATGGCAAGAAACCAGACAGAACCCAGTCTGCAGATTTAACAGATCATTTGCCCTCAGTAAGGAGGAATGGGTTATTTTGATGAAGAAAGACACTCTTGCATAGATAATGGTCCCTAGAAAGCCTTAAATTTATCTACTGAGGAAGTAATTTTGGTCTCCACAATTCAGATTCCCTTTTGAATATCCTGAAAACTAGTCATATTCACATCTGGACCCTGGGTTCTGCTGTTTGCAAGTAAAATCTGGATTCAGGCCTGAACTTCCAATAACTTTGGTGGCTGAATCACCACAGATGCATGAACAAATTCAGAAATAATGATTCTGTTTCACAGATTCTCATTCACAGTGAAAAACGCACAACATGGGCTACATGTATGCGAAGATGTACACAAATGACTGTGACTACCCTTTATGCAGAGAACAGAAAACAACCTTAGATTCTGTCCCAAAGCCTTTAAGCCCCAAGCTGAAATGTCTCTCATTTTTTCTCAGACAAGTGCAATTAAGTCTTTTCTTCAGGTAGTTAACACTGTAAATTCAATTAACATTTTCTAAATTTTAAGTTGAGCTGCCACTATAATAACAGACAGACTAAGATGGAAGGTTTGGGGAGAACGAGGCCCTTCTCAGTGAAGTGAGAAGCGCAGAAAGAGGCACAGGAGGGAGGCACAGTGGACTATAAAATGGGAGTCACAGGAGAAGACTCGTACTGCTCTAGCAGAAAAGGAACTGCCCAGAGCTGAGGAGAGAGAGAGAAATGAGTTGCACAGTACAGCACCAAGAACAGAAATGAAGAGTCCTGGATGTGAGACTATGGAGAGGGCACAGATTTGTGGAGCTTTGATTTACAACCTAGAATCACTGGGCAAACCTTCCTCTCTTCCTTTGTTTTACTCCTTTTGTGCTTATAATTACCTCTGAGCAGAAAGAGAGTTTTCAGAAGCAAGCGCTTATCAAGAGGTGGATGTACCATACGGAGGCTTCCCTCGCTCCTGATGCATTTCCCGAAAGCTGCTCCTTGCAGTCCCGCCACTAATCTGTTTCAGTGATAGGGTTTCATGAAGCACCAAGCCTACTCTTGGCAGGCAAACTGTTTGTGCATCTGGATGTAATAAGGAGCTAGACTGGAGCTGGTGTGGTAGCTCAGCACAGTGAGCCACCAGGCGCAGGATGGTCAATTTTTTCCTGCTGCCTGGTTTCAAATCGCAGCAGCGCATTGGAAGGTGGTTGTGGTGTGAGCCTCTCAGTAAAAACAGCCAGGCCACAGGGAGAGAAGGGAAAGGAAGGTCACTGGGAGTCAAAGGAACAGCTGGTTTCTGGCTGGAAGACTCTGAAGGGTGTGACCATCTCCCACCAGTGGGAGCCATCAAGGCTCCCCTCAACAAGAATGGAGCTAGCCAGGAAGCATCCCAGTCGCAGAGGCTGAGAAACAAAGGAAGAGGAAGGTGAGGAAAGAATCCCCCAAGGGTGGGAAAGAAGAGATGTGGGCCCAGTTGGGATTGTTAACAAAGAGAAGGTCAGCACAGAGTCCTAGTGGCACTCCATTGGAGCACTGTACACTGATATGCTTCCTTGAAGGCTCTTACATTAATCTTTATTACTGCAGGAGGACTCCAACATTGCACTACCTGGGCTGCTGCCACTTCCCTGTGGGAACTGTTAACATAAGGGTGGCACTGGTGTAACACAAGGTCTCCCAGCCAGCAGCATATGCTCAGAGGGGCAGTTCCATGAAGGGTATAGCAGGTCTCTGGCACTGCTGAACAGCAGAAGTTGGCAGCATTTTAGTAGGGAAGAAAGGGCATTTGAGAATACTCTGAAACAAACTGTATCCTTACCAATTCACACCGGCCTGCAGGATCCCAGCTGCAACCTTTGCCCTTCTCTCAAGTCCTGCACCAGTGCAAGGCATATCCACCTGACCTCATGTCTTCACTGCACACACAGAGAAATAAAGGAGAGCAACAATGATCTTGCAGTTTAAAGTCATGCTGAAGAAAAGCAAGCTCTCTTTCCAAGTCGAATTGGCTCTGCAGGGCTCTGCAGATGTTTTTTTCTTTAAAAAAAATCACAGTAAAGCCTTCATTTAAATGTTATTTAAGCAGATCTGACTCTTAAGATACATGCAAGAAACAGATGTGCAGAGCAGAGAAGTGCCATTTTTATTGAGTGGTTCTTCAGTGTTGGAACCACACTAGATTACATTTGGAGTGTAGGCTTCTCAGCTACACCATGTAATATTTATAATAGTTTACAGCACGTGGCCAAACCTTTCTGCCAGTGAAGCCATGTGCCTCTTTATCAACCTCAGCCCAAGGTGGCAGTAAACCAAAATAAAGGGGATATTAATACCTTGTTACTCTATACTTTCCAGATATCCCACACTTCACCCTACATTAGATTTCTGTCTCTGCTGTTGCTCAAGTAAGGGGCTGCTTCTCCCTTACTTTTATGTCCTGAGATACAAATTCAGGAAGCACAATTCAGTGCAAGTTTTTTCTCAGGCAGAAACAAAGTCTGTAACCTTGTCAAGTCCCTGGATCCCTCATGTTAGTGTTTTTCTCTGACACTCTGTCCCATATTTGGGCTTTGGATAAGCTGACAGGAATGTGATTTCTATTTAAAGATACACTGTCTGTTACTTTTATACTAAGTAATAAATGCAGGATTTGAAGAACAAGCACTAGGAAAAAATGGTTGGACAATTTATACATTGAGTCACTCTAATGAAACATTTACCATTACCATTAAAAAAAAAAAAGGAAAGAAAGAAAAAGAAAAAAAGAAAGAAACCCTATTCTCATGCGCTTCCTCATAATCTTCCCCCAAAAATTCCCTTGGCCTGAAATTTCACGTTTGGTCTCTGCCCAAATGTGAATATTTAGATTCCTGCCAATTGTCTTCAGTCAGTTTTCAATTACATGAGGATGAAAAATAGACATTCCTTCCTATTCCTAGGACCAGGGTTATATTTTCCCATAGCTGTGCTGAAGCAATCTGAACACTGAAACCCTATTTCAGTTGTAAACAGCTACGAGTAGCGTACAATGCCTTCTGTGAGTCTGGGGAATCCTTTTTAAGTTTTACAAACGCATTTTTACCACGTAAAAGACTGTTACACTTGCTCCCCCTTCCACATGTGTGCTGCATATGTATTTCAGTCATAGATAATTACTTATTGTTGAAAGCAAATGTATCCCTCCTTAGCCCCTTACCCTTCCTGAACAAGTTCTTTGATAAAAGAGAAAACTGGATTCTGTTATCTCAATTTCTGCAAATGGCTTTCAAAAGTACTTAGGAGTGAGTAATAGTTTGACTCTTGATGATTTTCTCCAGTCACTCATGTATCTCTTTAATGTCCTCACCCGTATTCAAAAACCCATTGAAGCTGATCCTAATGTCGAGGAATAAACCAGAAAGGATCCAGAAGGGCATTCAGGTTGCAGACAGCATTGGGAATAGGCAGTGAACTAAACAAAGCAGAAATTATATAGAAAATTCAACAACATTTTGTTGGAAACCCACTATGTACTCTTGTGATTTCTTTGCAGCAACAAGACCCCACCTGTCATTGAACCACTGCTTGTCTGAATTAAGGCTAATGTTGGCTCTCTTTAAGCCTTGATTTAAAACACTGACAGTGACCTCCCTTCATATTGACTAATACAATTACCTCTCCACTTCCCAGTTTCCCAGCCAGTGAAGCACAACACTTCTCCTCAGAATTTATTAAATACTTAGTTCACCCAGCAGGAGCATTTGAGCACTCAAGTGCTATTCAGTGCAACTAAGCATGACAGATTCAGCATCCTGCCTGTAAACATGTTTTTCAAAATCTAAAGCCAAAGGTAAGCAATGAAAACATTTTGCTTATAATTCATAAGCCTTCCCTCACTGTTCATAATCCAGACAATGTAGTTTTGGGACGTGACACAAAGCAGATATTAATTATTGACAAATAAAACAGATTCACTGGTCCTTATAATTGCAAAAAATAAATAAACCTAAGGGGAAACTTCAAAACTTCCAGGTCCTTAGTCATAGTTTAAGGTTATTACTTCAGAACTACCCCTGGTGCTCCTCTTGTCCTGAATAACACCTTTTTCTCCAACTAATCCCACTAATGTCAGCAATACCACTCCTGCAGGAAAAGCCACAATCGGATTAAAAATGCATGTCTTTTCAGATAGATTTCTCCTAAGCACGTGCAGAGGAAAAGGAACGTAAAGGCATCAGAATCCAACCTCAGAAATAAGGAAAGTGAGTTCCAGCAAGAACAAACTCTCAGAGAGGTAAGAAAGGAAAAATGAGAGAGCGCAAAAGGAATGAAGAAAAGAGATAAAGCCAGGAGAGGAGAATTTATCTTGCACAAACAGAATTTGTGTTGGCCCATCCGTCCATGACACAAGCACTAATGAGGCTGCCCATTCACAGAGGCCTCAGATAAACATACAGATGGCCATTTAAATCACCACAATGGAGTATGTGTATTATGTGAGCCAGTGTTTTCCCTTGGAGAGGGTAGAGAGGAAAAGACAGAGGGCTGGAGATGATGAAGATAACAGGCCGGGATTATTGGACTTTTCCTATGCCTCAGCCTTCATAAGTTCTTCTATGAAAATGCTCGTAAAGAGCTGGACTATAAAAATTCCAGACTTTACTGTTGGCATAATTGATCTCAGATATGTCACCACAGAAGGAGACAGAGGAGTATTCATGTAAGACATACAAATCTTGGAGAGGAACCAAGTGTAATATATAATCTTTTCTTCCAGAAAACCATTCGTGGTGGTTTTGGAATACATTTAGACTTTTAAAACCTGTTCTCCAACCTGCAGCACATTTCAAACAAAAGAATTTCAGGATCACAATAAAGCACACTTGAATTTCATAGTGTATTATTTACCCAGTTTTGAAATAAATAATTCCTCGTTATATTTTCTTATTTCACAGCAAGGAGACTGAAGAAATTCCTCTTTAAAAGAGCCTTCAAAAGGTCTGAAATATTATAAAAATCAGACACCAAATTCACAGCTGGTGCAAGTGGGCATCTCCCAGTTTGAGTAGATGAAGGGCTCATAGAAACATTTTTTCTCTGGTTAGAATTGTCTACTTACACTAAATAATTACTACAGTACCACTGCAAGAATTTTTAGAAGCCTGGTTTTTATTTATGCACCATGCTGTATGCGCTTTTTTAAAATATGTTGTTGCTGTTAGTTGTTGTTATTGGCATTTTACCCATGGGGGTGGCTGTGAAAACCTGATTTCTGTTTCTAGTCATTTTTTTCCCTTTGCAGTTTCCTCACATCCCTCTTCACTTCCCTTCACAAATGCTGATCTTTGGTCTTTCTGACCCTTCTTTTTCAACGCACTGTTGTCTCTCTTGTCTTCTTTCTCTAGGGAGTACAAGTTCTTACCTTTTCCTCTTCAAAGCTGTTGCCATGTCAGCAGTGACTATATGATACACCAAGAGGCCACAACCAACATTAGAAGCCATCATGTAGCATCAGACACAGACATCAGTCCCCTTTTATGCCTCCTCTGCTATTGTTTTACACTGTCAGCATCTACCTTTTAAGTCATCAGGACATGTGGCCCAAACTGATTGCTAAGGGCTTGATCTTGTGGTCTCTTGACTCAACATCAAAGAGAGACTCACACTGAGTTTAGCAGGCTGCAAATCAGACCCTGAAACACCATCAGAAATCTCCCTCAGGGTGTTAGAAAGTCAAGCTAAGGAAAGCAAAATAAATTTTCTTGTAGAAATTAAACCCTATGCTCAAGTTGCTTGCAAAATTAGTCTTAAGAGCATGCAGAGCAGGGAATTGCTTGTCTAAACTCTGTCAGTGTGTCTGTGTGTGTGAGTGAATAAGAGACATCCTGTGGGCCTTTTAGAGCTGGTTACGTTTAGCTGCTTTGTGGCTGGTGCCAAATTTTTAGTAGCTGTGACTCATTGACCAACTAGCTGTCTTAACATCTTGCTTCATTGTCCTTTTCCCTTTATAAAGGTTTCCCCTCACCCCCATCTGAGATGTCAAGAACAGTGATTCCAGATGTAAGCCAAACGTGTTCCATCACAGCGCATTACAGGACCTGCAGGCGTGTCTCAAATGAAGATTGCAGATGACATGGGTGCTGTTAGACTGATGAACACCGAGAGAGCAACACTGGTGGACGACAGTGAGTACTCATGGCAGTCTGCCTTGTTATATGGCTTCCAGGTGAATGAAAGATGAGTTGGCAAGATATTTTAAGATGTGCCTGTGCATATCTCAGGAAGCAAAGCTGAGTTCCTTGTGAAACAGGCAGACTTGTGGGGGATTTTGGG
Source organism: Neopelma chrysocephalum (assembly GCF_003984885.1). Classification (NCBI taxonomy): domain Eukaryota; kingdom Metazoa; phylum Chordata; class Aves; order Passeriformes; family Pipridae; genus Neopelma; species Neopelma chrysocephalum. The sequence goes on along the minus strand of NW_020897773.1, from coordinate 1,011,387 downwards.
GACACTTGTGAATACAGAGGAAAAGGAAACAGGGATATTCTGAAGAAATTTTATCAAAACACATGCCAATTTTAAAGGAATATGTACTAGCAGAACCATCTAGAGGGCCACAAAGTTGCTAAGAGGACTGGTGCACCTTCCTGACAAAGACAGGCTGAGATTGTGGATGTTCATTCTGGAGAACAGAAGGTTGCGTGGAGACCTCATAGCAACACTCCAGTATCTGAAGGGGGCCTACAGGGAAGTCGGAGAGGGACTCTTTGTCAGGAACTGTAGTGATAGGACAAGAAGTAATGGGTACAGAATGAAATTTACGTTAGATATTAGGAAGAAATTTTTTACTGTGAGGGTGGTAGGACACAGAACATGTTGCCTAGGGAGGTTGTGGATGCTCCAAACCTGACAGTGTTCAAATCCAGGTTGGATAAACTAGGAGGAGCTGTTGACTCCCTCGAAGGCAGGGAGGTCCTGTAGAGACACCTTGACAAATTAGAGGACTGGGCAATCACCAACCATATGAAGTTCAACTCCGTACCTGGGATGGGGCAAACCCAGATGTTTGTACAGAGTGGGGAGTGAGATTCTGGAAAGCAGAGCTGTGGAAAGGGTCTTGGGGGTCCTGGTCGATGGCAAGTTGAATATGAGTCAGCAGTGCCCTGGCAGCCAGGAGGGCCAACCGTGTTCTGGGGGACATCAGGCAAAGCATCGCCAGCCGGTCAAGGGAGGGGATTGTCCCGCTCTGCTCTGCACTGGTGTGGCCTCACCTTCACTATTGTGTGCAGTTTTGGGCATCACAATATAAGAAAGATATTAAGCTGTTAGAGGATGTCCAAAGGAGGGCAATGAAGATGGTGAAGGGCCTTGAGGGAAAGCTGTATGAGGAGCAGCTGAGGTCCCTCTGTCTGCTCAGCCTGGAGAAGAAGAGGCTGAGGGGAGACCTCACTGCAGTTACAACTTCCTCATGAGGGGAAAAGGAGAGGTAGACACTGGTCTCTTCTCTGTGGTGACCAGTGACAGAACCTGAGGGAATGGCCTGAAGTTGTGTGAGGGGAGGTTTAGGTTGGGTTTTTCACCCAGAGGGTGGTTGGGCACCGGAACAGGCTCCCCAGGGAAGTGGTCACAGCACCAAGGTGTTGGATGATAGTCTGAGGCACAGGGTGTGACTCTCGGAGGTGGTCCTGTGCAGGCCTAAGAGTTGGACTTGATGATCCCTGTGGGTCCCTTCAATATTCTGTGATTCTGTAACCTGGTCTAGTGGGAGGTGTCCCTGCCCATGGCAGAGGAGGGTGGGATTAGATGATCTTCAAGGTCCGTTCCAATCCCTTAACATTCTATAATTCTGTGAAAAAATCCAGTAGCTATTGGAGAGGAACAATACCTGGATGATTGTCTTCTTCAAAACAAGTCGACAAGAGACAACAGTCATCCTCCTCGTTTGAATCAGCACATGTACCAGGGCAAGACAACGAGCGCAGACATCAGGACACATGAATTAAGACTCCAGCTCTACAGTGTTTGCAAGGCGGTAACACTCTCATCCTCAGCTGTTGTGCAGAGGCGTTTTAACACTTTGCAGCACCGAGTTCTCCACGTGATGAAAAGAGGAGGCTGGCTAGAGAACCCGTCTCTAGAAACGCTCAGTGCCAGAGAGGCATCGACAAACGACTCTGGGCAGTGTTTAAACCAGCAGCACTCAGTGCAGTGGATATTCAAGGAGTAGAACAACAGTATTTAGTGCTGTGGATATTTAAGGCTTTTGAGCTCATCCGTCTCCATTTGACTCTCCCTAGGCAGGAAATAGCTAATTACCTTTCCATGGCAGGAACAGTTCAGCTCCTCCAGGGCAGAGGAGTGAGAATTGGCCGTAATTACAGGAGGAGTCCACAGAACACACTCTCCTTGGTAGTGGAGGGACTGAGCTGCAGCCAACATTTAAAGGCTGATTAGTGTAACTGCTTGCAGTCAGTGTTTACAGTCACTTCTCAATTGCCCTTGCCCTGGGAAAAAAGGGATGCTGTCAGCATGAAACTTCAGAAAAAGAGCAATAGAAATCAAATTATGTTTTCTTATGATATTACATCAATCATAATTTAAACAATTACATTAACAATAAGAGGGTTTTTTCTAGCTCTTCAGTGATCCTTTTGAATTTCCCCCATAGCCCATGGTTTGGAAAATCTGGTTTCAGAATGAGTGAACTACACATGCATGGAATAATGGCTTGAATGGGGGTTAAAGGCATTGTTCCTAAAAAGAGCTGTGTGAATATTTTAAGTTACTGAGTAGGAGGGGTGGTAACAAGAACAATAGAAAAACTAAATTATTGTTATTTTGTCTCTTTAGACCTCAATGCTGTCATACATTTGCCCTTTCCCCTGAAGAGGGGGTTGTCTCCCTGATAGGCTCTTCTGGGGAGCTGTCTGAGCTGGCACAATTATCGTGTCAAATTTTTATCTCAGGGACCGAATAATAGAACCAGGCTTTGACTGACTGTCTCCTCTGATTGTTAACGAACAGTTTAATGCAATTAGCACCCACGTTCTTTTAGCTGTGCCTGGTGGAGGAGCGTGTTTAGAAAGCTCTCAGAGGGAAGAAGAGATTGGTAAGAAGCAGATGGATTTTAGAAAAAGAAATAAAATACATTGTAAACAAAGAATATGAGGGGAGTGGGAAAAGACAGAGAGAAGGAATATTAGGAAGGGAAAATTTTCAAGTAATAGAATTTGCAAGAACATTTCCATGGTATACTATTTATGCAGATCTTAAAAGACTGATAAAAGTACAGTTAAAACGTGGACCTTTTCCTCTGGCTACGATTTAGCTCGAGGTAGTCACAAAGACATTTGCAGCCTTTGCTTAGAAGCAGATCATTCGGGTCAAGAGTGAACAGGAGAGGGCAGCATCGCTTCAAACTTACGGTAAGAGCTACTACGGAAGTGTTTGGACAGATGGATCATTGTGGGTCACCAGGCAATGGGTTGATGAAGGGAGTTTGCCGGCAGGTACCTCACTGGAAGAAATGTCTGCAAGGGAAGAGGATGGAATAAAAGATGTTTTACGTGAAAAGTAGAAAGCAATGCGCATGTTGTACTTCAGCAGTGCTTGGATCAGCTTGAACCGCTGAATAGAGAATGTGAAGTGCAGTGTTAGGCAGCACATAACAAACGACAGAGACTTTTAGCAGTTCATTTGGCTACATTATCTCTCATCCAAAGATCATTATGCTCTTACTAGATAAGGAAACTTATTTCAAAGACGCACAAATGATACCCAAGGTGGTAAGTACCCTGCCAAGTGTGCCACATGGCATCAGGACAGCACCTGGCCGGCCATGCTCCCCTGCTAACCATTGACCCACATCAAGCATGTTCATGGCACAAGTACAGGGCACTATTTGAATTCAACAATGGATTTCTGAGATTTAATCAGCAGACCAGAATTGCTGATTCAGATTCAGATGAAGAATAACTGCTCCGCTCTAATGTGTTCTTTCTAATCAATTTATTTGGTTACATAAATATATGAGAACATTTTAAACCCTGGCAAAGATACAGTAGCCTTGGTTACATCAGTGGAAACTCCAGTGTAGCAACTTTTAACAGAGCACAAAATGTGGTCCATTAACTTTTATTTTGCTTCTCTGACAGCATTTATTATAGGTAGTTGTGGATTAATGAACTGGGCTGGGGTTCTCTCTGACATATGACTTTTTTAAGTTACACAGTATGCAAAATCACATGGCAGAGAAATTCCCCCACACATGAAAAATAGCCATGCCTATCAGTTGCAATCTTGGCTCTGCTTCCTTTCTGCCACTACGTTACACCTCCTTCAGTGAAGACAGAGTAATTCTCTTTACAATTGATGGTTCCACTAGTACATTACTAAATCCGCAGCTGTGCAAGTTTTGCTGCACTGTACCCTCTTCAAATCCTGTGCAAAATCCGGAGAGGAAGATGACTGCCATTTAAAAGAGGGTAATGGTACATTGGTTCCAAGGGAGTTATTTTGTTCAATCACTGCAATACAGGTGAATCACAGGTATATTTTTCATTTTATAGACAATGTTTTATTATCTATGTTCTAGTCACAAGGTATGGAATGAGAAAACTGGGATTTCATTTACGGAAGTTCATCATCCATGTAAATTAGTTGTTTCATCTCGCTGTGGAAATTACTTATCTCATCACTGGTATTTTACTGATAATCTTGGAGATGACTGTGTGGGAATTATGTGAATGAAAACACCAAATACACTTAAACCTTCATAACCACCAAACATCTGTTTGGACATGGACAGAATTCTAGAAATACAGGGATAACAACTGCCTGACCTTTTTATTGAAACAGACGTTACAAATAACTTTTTCTAATTGTAAAAGTCTTTTTGAGCCACTGTTTTATTACACATGACGTTCTATTGATTACACTTAGTATCTTCAGGTAAATGTTGAAATGGAAATAGGTTTGTTTGGGCATTTTTAAAAATTCTTTTTTGATTATTAAATTTCAATAGCTGGGCTAGCATAAATGAACCATTATTACTGTCACATTAGCATATAATTGAAGGATTCCATAGGATTGTGGATAACTGAAATATAATATTTTAGCACATTTTTCAAAATAATACTGCTGGATGCTCTTTAGTACTGAAGGAACCACCTTATCTTTTCTAGCCCAGTACACAGGAGTGGTATTTAATAATTTAAAAGCAAGTTTCCTTCAGTAGTCTCATCATGTAACAAAACCTAAAAATATATGAAAGAAATACTAAGCCTTGAAATTTTCAAAAAAAAAAGGGTCTAAACCAATGCTTCATTTTTCTGCTTTATGGTAATATTTTTGCTTTAAATATTCTGAATCACAACGAAAAGTAATATTTCAATGTCAAATTTCCCAGAAAACAAAAATTCCATGCCTTGACCGAGTAAAATTACCAAATGAGTGAGTAATCCATTTTATCCCAGGCCTTCAGTTTTGTCAGCACTAAATTTACACACAATCATTTTTTAAGGAGATATGGGAGGAAATGCATAAATGCCAAGAATGTTTGTTCAGGGAAATGACACACCATCCTTTTCCCAACATCTGGTTATTCATGAAGGGCTGACAAATCTTCTTTTAGACTTATTAAGAGTGAAGTTATCTATTCTGAGGGGATCTGTGATAAAAGCCCATTTTTACTGTAGAGAAGTTTGAGCTGAAGCCTCATAAAGACAGAAAAGAGAGACTGGAAGGAGAGCTGCTTTTGTTGGTCCCTGGCTCAGGAGCATTATCCGTCTTCCTCTCCAGAACTCTATTTTTAGATGGCCTCCAGTGCATTAGATCAAATGTATAAATTGGATGAGGTCAAACCGTCTCTGTCTGTGAATATGCAGCTCCCAGAGGTGTGGCATTATCTGTGAAATTCAGCTGGCTGGTATTAACCTGAACATTGTCAAAATCAGACTGTAACATCAGTCTTTCTATTAAACATGGGCCTACCAACCTTTCGACAATTTGAAGCTAAATTCTCATTTCATTTATGCTGATGTGGAGGTAGAGGTGTCAGCAGAGGGGTTTTTTGCTGTTATGTTTTCTTCCTTACTATGTTAGCAGCTAACTGCCATCTTAGAAGGTTTTTGCAGGAAAAGGATTGTCATCCCTGGAATCGGTAGAAACCCCATGATTCCTGTTTTTGTATCGGTTCAATTTTATTTTGACCAGTGTTATGAGAGCAGATTTTATATAATGGATCATACTTCTGTAGCTATAGGTGTGCAGTATAAACATAAATAAACATACATGCATTTGATATTACAACACTTATTAATTCATTATCCAGGCAACACAGTAAGTTAGTACACTTCAGCAGACCAAGAAACCACTTGCAGTAAGTTCCCTTTTGCAAAGCATGAACCCTTTTTGCTCTGCAGAGCTCTGAGTGACTTGAACATCATGTGTCATTTGTTTAGCCCTTGTGCTGAGAAGGGGATTTCACCTCAAAACTGTGCGGCGTGACTGGCAGCCCTGAGCTCTGTAAGATTTATGTGAGGCTGCTGGTGGTGTTGTGTCACTTGGTAATGTAGGACTGTGTCTGTGGAGGGAATACCATGCAGTGTGGAGGCGAGCTAAGGAATTAAACGGGATGGGATTTGCATTAGAGCTTCACCAGAGTTAATCAGCTTAGTCCCTGAAATCTGGCTGCAACTTGCTGTATGGCTTCCTGCTCTGGTCAACAGAAACGTTAAGATACAACATATAAGAATGCCTTGAAGAAATACAAGAGGAAAGGAAGCAATTATTCCAGTTCAGCTAGATAAGTGCCTAAGGGATCAACTCCCCATCTAACAAGTGTATTGGCATTCTCAGCTTCATGACATGGATTCTGCAATGAAGGAAACCCACATATAGAATGAGGTCAAAAAGTTAGCTGTGAGTGTATTGTCTGGGCTTTAAATTTAACCTTGCCTTATGTCTAAACCCAGATGACTGAAGCATTCTGCCTAGTTTTTGTTGCTTGTGATTACATATATTTTAAAATATGTGGAAAGCTCTGTGGCTCCTTCTCTTCCAATGGAACTGGGGATTCAGTTCAGCAAGTATATGGGCTGATGGATACAGAGATCACCAGTTCCTTCTTGCGGCCTATTAATTTTACTGAGTATACCTCATTATTTATCCTGTATGTATCAAAAAGAACACCCAGCTTAGACTGAAATGTGTCTGGATTCACATTCATAGAGACATGAGAATTGCCAGACTGGACTAGCCCAGCGTCAGTCCACATAGTCCAACAATCTGTCTTTGATAATAACTAGCACCAGATACCGTAAAGGAAAAAAGCCTCTATCCAGCAATAACCCCAGTCATTAAAGTGTTTTACCCCAATCAGAGAGAAGTTGGTGCCCAAAGCTTGAGGTCTTTTCCAAACATTTGTTAATCCGGCTGGAACATTATCAGTGCAAACGTCTGATTCTTTCCAGATCTTGCTTGCCTCTTCAGAGAAGCCATGTGGAATAAAGGAGCAGTTAGATGAAGGAGAAGAAAGAAATTTCCAAAATGTGGGATATAAACAAAGAAGGTTTGGGGCAGAATGAAAAATAAACAGAGAGAGTGTCTGGAGAGGAGGAGGGAATGAAAGAAAAATTCTGTCCTTTAAAAATAACAGGCTTCCTTTACAGCTTCCAAACCAGTGAGGCTTACCTTAGAGGGAATAGTTTATGACTCATACCCTGTTTTGGAAGTCCAGCAGAGATCACCAAGATGTCAAACCAAAATTCAGCTATCTCTGCAAATGTGCTGATCAAAGTTCTGCCCAAGACAGAGCAGCAGGCACTGTGGATTATGTCAACTCAGTGAAGTCAGAGGTGACCACGGAGTGTCTGCAAGTCTAGATCCTTTGCCCTCAGTCCTGCAGAATACAACAGTACAAAGGCTTAACATAAAAAAAAGGACTGGGATTTTATCTGCTGTGTAGCTGAAAAGCATGGAAGGAAAATCTCACTGCACTGATAGCGTAAGAGTGGAAGGCTACAATCGCACCAATGATAATAAGAATTCAGGACTAGCAAGATTTGTGTTTTCAAAGAACTAATACAGAAGAATGTCTCAACCTCTTGACTATGAAAGCTGATAGATAAAGCATTAGGATAACATGCTCTAAATATGGTTTCCAAATGAGTCCAATGTGAATGTCCTGTTTTGGGAGACATGAACAACAACAACTTGCTCAGGGATGCAGTGCACAGGGCAAGGTGGAAAGGGACATATAAAAGTCCAAAAGTTTGCAGAATAAGGGAAGATTGAACTCTCAGAGCCATAACCTCAAATACAAAAGAGAAACTCACTTTCTAGAGCTCTAATATTGTGAGATCTTACAAATGTGGACTCCACGTGTGATAAATAACCCTGCCTCCAGATCCCCTGAAAAAGTTTAAAGGTATAGTTAATGACATTCTTAAAGATGATTTCTGTACTGATAGATGGTAGTGCTGACATTTTGCATTTATTATTTAAGATTGTTTTGCACTTCCAGAAACAGTGAGTGCATTTTGAAACTCTCATGGTAATTTGACATTCACAAATTTCTTGTCACCTGGCTAAGTCAGTTAAAATGCTACAAGCAATTATTTTAATCTTGTTGAAGATTAATCATACTCTAAAACATCGGTTCTGGAAATAAATTCTAAATGTTAATACTGATAAATTACTGTTGCGAATTGATCATTATGTAGAGGAAACATTTAGTTTAATTGGAGTTGTTCCTGAGCCACTCTACATACATTATATGCTGCAAGAAGCTGAAAGCAAATTCTATCCTTTTGAAGAAAAAACTACAGTCCCATCCCAGTTTCAGTGCCTATTGTAAAGAAAGCAAGAGAAATCAAAGTAGGTGCCTTGTTTGGATGTTAATTTTTAATCCAGCAGACAATTCTGATCAAACTGGACAGAACATTCACAGAAATTAAGTTGTGGCAAAACTGGCCAAAATAAAGACTTCCTTAGGGCCCTCCCATCATGAAAAGATACACTTCATGGGATACCACAGAATCTACAGGAGATCCGAGACTTGGACTGTAAGGGACAAGGCCTCTTAATGCAGGAGATAGGATGCTCAGGAACATCTTTATGCAGCTGCTTCCTTGAAAGAGAAAGGTATAATCCGAGGCTGCTAAAATGCACCCGTTACAACATTTTAACCTTTCCTTCCCTTGGCTCTGTACAATGGAAAAATAGCTGCAAATGGGGCAAATATGCTGGTATGAGCTCTTTCTCCAACAAACTCTTTGGAGAAGACCTGTGCTATGTTGGCAAGGGAGACGGGTATGAAAAAGAAAAGCTGTGTATAGTTGACACACAACTAGAACATTCTTAGACTAGGAAAAACAATTATCGACAGATAGCTCTTGCTGGAAGCACAATATAAAGTGAATCTAACACTCTGAAAGCCAAGCTTCAGGCCTGTTTCACACCAGTTTGGAGCCTTTTTTTGTGAGACCTTGAGCATCCTCAGCACTGGTGTTGTTTGGGCTACAGGGCTCCCAGACCACTTTGCTGAGCCAAAAGCACTATGCAGGATTGCGCTGGCCTCTCTGCCCTGCCCCATGATTCCCCTGTGTCTAGACACATGCCTGAAGCTCTACATTTCTGCAGGAGTTCCCAGCAAGCCTGATGCAAAGACACTCTAGAGCAGCCTTGTCCAAAGGGTACACTTGTGCTGCCCAGCATGCATCAGCCATGTACGGAGACAGCAGCCTACGGGGTAGCAACTCTAACACAGTCTCTAAAAGTCAGCTTCTTTAGAGAAGACAAGGGTCTTAAAAAAATTCCTCCTGTTATCTTCCACAGAAAAAGCATTAAGGGAGTTAGCTTTCAAATGCCAGGTTCTCCTGGAAGTGCAGTTTGTTTCTACAGATGTCCTCCTTCTTTACCAACTCCAGGGGTGCTGCTATGCTTCCTTGTGCTGCACACAGCCTAACTCCTGTGCCTCTAAAAGATGGAACTGTCTTCTTACAGTATACCGAACCCTCACCATTCCTTGCCACCGGGATGGCCAACATGACGGGGCAGCACTGCTTGACCTGACTGTTTCTTTGATGGGGAGGCTTTTCTGGTGGAAAGCTGGCAAATAACATGGACTGTTTCTAGCCAGCCAACCACTTTGCCCTGACAGTAAGAACAGAACTGGATTACATTCAAGACCATGCATGGAGTCCAGGGTTCTGTATCCCAAACCTCATGACACAGACTAAGAACTCGAACTATTTCAGGCTACCACATAAGCCTGACATATTAACAACTTGGGCTGTTACTGAGCTGGGTTAGGTTCAAAAGCATGAACTAAGGTAAAAGGTTTTGTGTTCCATTACAGGCGCCAAACATTCTGTTTTCTTACTTGGCTTCTTCTTTCACGACGGTGTTTTTCAAAGCAGTTAGAAAGCAGCCATTAGCACTTCACTCAGTATAGTTAACGTAATAAAGCGGCAAGTGATGTGGGAGGAGGGAGATGGTGGGCAGGAATTATTATCCAAATTAGGTGTTAAGCTTTGGGGAGGGTTACAAGGATTAGAGTGGAGAGAGGGAAAGGAACTTCTGTTTCTAAAGCATGACTATGAAAATAGACACACTGGTAACTATGAACAAAATGGAAAAAGTAAATACAGTCCATAAAGTAACACCATCGGGAAAACAAATGTTCTCAAAGAAAAATTTCAGAAAGTGCATAATTCTCTGCAGCATGAAGCACTGAGAGCCAAGGTCTGTTTTTTTGGAAAAGTTCCTTTGCATCTGGATCCCCATCAGACTTGGAAGAAGGAGAAGTCTAAGAGGGCTGTGGTTTGGAGTGCGCCGGCAGTCTCATTGCATATTGCTCCATTTTCTTTGTAATAATGGCAGGAGTTGCATGTCTAACACAGAGAAGCTCCCCTCCTCTGTCTCACCTGAGATATTTCATGTCACAGTGCAGACACTGAGGAACTGTTAGAAGGCAAAAGCAGAAGCTGGATATTGATCGCAATGTGAGACTCAAATCACACATGGCACACACGCTACTTTTGAAGACTTGCTGTAGCACCACGCATTGCTCACCTCAAGCCCTGCTTTTGCACTTCATGTGTGAGAAAGAGCTTGACACACATAGCAGCAGAAGCTGGAAAACAAGTATATACTTGCCCAATTCAATATCTGGTGTATTATGAAGACTTCATGTTCCAAACAATGACACAACAGCTGTTAGTTATGTCAGACCATTGCACCGTGCAGCCTCCACCTAAGAATGGCAATGGCAGTGTGGTGTATTTAGGTGTACAGCATGAAGGAGCATCTCCCCTCACATGATCCATCTTAACTCATGTGCCAGTAACGCTGCCTCACTGCTCAGAACACCTGCAGAATTCCACAGTCAAAAAGTCATTGACAAACTGCATCTATCTTATGTGAATAAAGAATTTAAGTAAGTTTCTCTTACCCCCTCTTCTGAGCAGTTTGCGTGAACTGAAGTCATGAGGCCCTTTTTTGACACTGTCAGGAATAATCCCTGAATATAGTGAAAAGGTATTACAACACAAAATAAAGTTTATTTTAGTTACAAATTCCTGAGAACACCATCACCAACAGACTGCAGAACAACTTTTGGGTTTAGGAAGTGATACATAATTTAAAAGTCATGCTCTTTGGGGTGACAGGGAAAAAAATCTGCAGTTTATTGCCTTCCAGATTCTAAATATTTTTTCAGTCTGGTGGTAAACCAAACACTTTTATGCATTTGTTGACATGTCCAGTGCCTTTGGCAATGTGCAAAATCCTTGTTATTTGGGTCAGACAAGTGTCCTCAAAAACAAGGGAACCCAGCAGGCCTTCCAAGCCTGCCTGTGCCAAACTCTGTTTGCTCTAGTTCAGTGGAAGTGGCTGTTACAGATAACCTACAGCAAACCCTACGCTGCTGTGGTCTCTGCAGGGAGCTGGGTTGCCTGGCTCAGCCTCCTCATCCTCTTCCTGACTTCTCAAGGTCAGACCGAGGAATCTACTGCCTTCCACATGGGCATGCCAAAAGGCAGCAATCTTCACCAGCTCCGTATCACTGCCTCTTGGCCCTGGCCCCAGAACTGGCTGATACTCATTTGGCAATGCACCCTTATTTCATGCCTCCCTGCTAGAAGTCACAGCGGAGAGGCAGAAAAACAAATGGGCCATAAGAGCAAAACCTCTCTCTTCCCAAAAGGTAAGTCCGTGCATAAGAAGAGCCTCTGGTGTCTGTATGAGCCTACTGCATGAATCAATTGAATGAACTGCTCTCATTTACTGCACATGAGAGATACATCTCCCCCTCTCCCCTCCAGGTACAGACTGTCACAAGTAGAAAGTAGGATTTAGATCCTTTGGTCCCCTCCCACCAAGCCCTACTGGTAGCCTGAAATTAGAAGCTGCTATCTCATTTGGCTGGTAATTGTACCTCCTTTAAAGAGGAATCTCATTTTACAAAAGTTCAAGAACTGAAGAAGAGCTTATCCTAGTCAGCAAGTTTGTTATCTTCAACGCTCTGACTCAAGGAGGCTGAAAATGAATATGGTACATATCTATAATGGAAACTCTCATATATATGATGGAAACTTTCCATAGGCTTGAAAGAGGCTTGAAAGCCGGATTTACAAAGTATTTCCTAGGCACCAAGTGAACACAGCCTTTCTTTAAAATGTAGCAGGTGCGATCCAAACAGCAGATACATTCACAGAGACAAAGACAGAAGATAAGTTTTAAGATCTCAGACGTGGAAATACAATTCTCAAAAGCTGGTATTTGAATCAACTGCTTTGTCTCTTCAAAGTAATCTTATGTTGTACATTGTGCTCACTCATTTGGGTAAAAGTATTTCTTTGAGTGACAAACCTGTAAATCCACTTAACAGCTGTGAAATCCATATTGCCTTGACTTTTTCTTGCTTTATCATGTATGTCACTACACCAGCTCACTTGGATGAGCAACTGGCTCATTTTAGGTGTGTACATGGTAAGATCCTAAATGTACTTTTGAAGCTGCACTTAAGCAAGAGCACACTATTGAGATATGAGGTGCAACCTGGGGAACAGCAGCTGTCAAAAACATCCAAACCAAACAAGCTCAGCCCACTTTTCTTGGTGACAAAGACACAGATGTTGAAATACATTTGTATTTACATCAAGTATTTATCACATAGTTGAATGCCTCTGTTTGCAGCATACATAAGCAGCATTCAGCACACATGATTTCTCACTGCCACTTTCGTACTGGCAGCCAGGCAAACCCTGAAGTACAAACACTGTTCCTTTTCCTCTCCAACACTATGTGGCTGCTGCATTTATGCAGTTTGCTATATGGTGTTTCTCATCCCAATGGAAAGCGCCTCTGATCTCCCTCTCCAGAGGCAAGGCACAGCCTTAACACCCCACAGATGTGCACGCTATGGGGAAATCTAAGGAGTTTGGGAATCAGTAGGTAAGGATGGTGGGAGAACAGGAGCACCTGGCACACTCCCACCACACCCAGGCTGGGCCGCCCTGTGCAGACCACCGAGCACAGGAAGGACATTGTTCTGTGCAACAGTACAAACGTGGCCAACATGCCCAAGAGGAAGCACTGTGGGATGTGCTGAGCAGCCCCTGCTGTATTCCTGAAAGGGACACACTGAAGCTAAGGAAGCGGATGGGGTGAAATCTTGTCCTAATTATGTTAATAGGAGTATTGTAATTGTCTTCAGTGGAGCTAGGCTTTCTCTGCAGGGAACCTACCAGAAAATCCCAATACCCATTTGTATTTTCCTATTTCAGGATGAAAATTAGGTACAGCACACATTTCACTCACTGGTGTAGGGCTGTCACCGTGGAAACCCTGTTCAATAGAGTGTGAAAACTTTTACAGTATTGGCTGGGTTCATAGAGTGTTGAGCACCATTTTCCCCCCATTAATTTTATTACAGGTATTATCACTGAAAAATTAGGCAACCTACATGTGTACAAATAGCTGTAATTATACACGTAGCTGCTATGTATGTCTTCTGAAACAAATCCTCTACTGTATTTCTCAAGTAAATTCCACTCTTCAAACATACCATGATGATATAAAAAGAACTTCTGTATTTTTCCAAGCATATACTAATTATGTTTTCCATTGCAACATTCGGGAGTAGAAACTGCTCCATCTTGCAAATGGGGAAAGCAGGGTACACAGGAGTCACAGACCCTGTCAAAACCATGCAGCCAATTCCTGGCAGATTCAGGAATGGAATCCATGAGTCCTGACTCTTTAGTTCCCCTGCTCTGATCACCAGACAACACTCCCTTCCTCTGAAATAGGCTATTTTGATTGAAAACAGATGGTGTACATTTTTGGCACAGTGTTTTTTAACTATATTAAAATGCTCTGAATGAATATGCGCTTATATCATACCTATGTATGTATACATGCATATACATGCATACTACATCTATGCATACAGAAATAGGTATGAGTTAAGGACATATTAATTTACATATATCGTATGCAAATGTAATGGATACGGTGAAATATACTTAAGTGCAGCTGGACAGCTGACATACCTAAAAAGATAAGCTGTATTTTTCAGTGGTATTGTAATTACATACTATGTATTCTTTCTCTCTAAGCAACAGACTTTATGTTGTTGATGGATTGTCCACTTTTATTTAATGCACAAATTAATGTTTTTAATCATTTGATGAGAAATTTTGATGAGTTTCAGTAAGGGATGAATCACATCCTTTTTCATTAACTTCAGGACCAACCTCCATCCTAGCTGAACAATGCATCTAGTGAACACTGCCTGCATTTGTAGTGTTCTGGGTTTTTTCTGCAACCGAGTTATGTCTTTAATATCATGCTTATGTTTAGGATTTGCTTTTTCTGTCATAGTATTTGTCCCTGAATTAAGTCTTCTCTAAACAGTTTGTTTCCAGCTAAGGACTGGCAAACCTTGGACTTGCTGTCTGTCAGGATCAAGATTTTCCCACACATCATATCCCAGAGGAGATGACAAGGGACAGTTTTTAACTATGCAGTTCCTCACCTGCAGCCTTGAGTCAGGTAAAGATGGTCTGCCATATCAGCTGCAAACAGCTCAGGAGATCTTTTCCATGGTTGGAAATCACCAGAATGGGCTAATACCACTTGCTCTCTTGTGCATTCCCTGCAAAGATGGAATGGTGGGCCTTGAAAGCTACTCACATGGGATACAACTCAGTTACAGCCCCCTCTCCACAAACACCATTTCCACAACCACTTCCACTTCCCATTGCCTCTATTTCCATTTCTTTTATTGGTCCACTGGATTTTTCCCTTCACTTGCCACAAAAGAGGTAAGGAATTAAGCCTTCAAATCCACAGCTATGCAGGATGAGTTGAAAACAGCCCATTCGCTTTGGGTGATAATCCTTTGTCTGCATGTTGGCCCCAGCTACCTCATGTCTTACAGGGACAGAAAGTGAGTCAAAATTGGGGGTGAGATTAGAATTTGGGAATTCTATCCTTGCAGAAGGGGGACCCTGAGCAAAAATACTTATTTCGGTCTGTGCTAATTCCTGCAGGACTGACCCATGAACATCCAACAGAAAAAGGAAATATTGCTGATACTCACTGCTCTTCTGGCTTTTTTGGTTCTAAATCTGCAGAACTTGGGAATCAGGAAATGCCTGCAGAAAGGTTTTGAGGGGGTCACAGAAACAGAACTACGCTACAGTGCTGCTTTATCTATGGATAAACAAAATATGGCTGCTTATTATAAAGAAAAAAGAGCTCAATCTCTTTCAGAACTGTAGGTCAAAAAAATCCACAAAAAGTAGCACTTGTTTTTTCTGGTTTCACACACAATGCTGTAATGTGATATTAAAATCCCCACAATTGTGTTTACAACATCAGCTAGCAGCTGTTAATGAGGACAGTACCTTACCTCAGCTCTTATCTTGTACAGGATGGATAAGCATGTTTATATTTTCCTGTCTGTTTGTTATTCTACAAAACTAATATTCTACCACAATCTATTCTTAGTAAAGATTTTTTTATGCTAATTTCCTCTGTATCAAAAGATACAGTAAATGTATGTACTCAGGATAGCTCTCTGGCAATTCAATACACTAAGCTATTTTGCTCTAACTTTGCAAAATGTAATATGAATTTCCAAGTAGAAAAAGTGTTAAAAGAATAGTCTGTTCTTGCAAACTATTATGTGGTAACCAGGCCTCTCTCATATCAATAAAAAGCTCTCCACAGTGACACCCTTGCCCTTTCTCTAGTCACTTTCTGCCAGGTAGGAATCAGAGAAATGCAAAACAGCCTTAAAAGCTCCATATCTGATCAGAGGAAACTCTCTCAGTGCGGGTTAGGCACAAACTTCCAAACTTTGTTCTAGTTCCCTTTTAATAAGCCATTGCAAAGGGGGCTGAGTTAATTTTTCAGGCTGCTGTACAGCACGAAGGCAACAGCCTGGACAAAATCTGCTGGATTCACCCTGCAGCAGGCCAGTGCTGGCAGGATGATGAGGCTGCTTGAAGGCAACACAGTTTGAGCTGCTCTGGAATGCTGGTTGCATGCAGCACTGGATCTTCTATTGGTTTAGGTGGGATTCAGACTACACTCTTGCCATTCAAGTGCAAATAGGCTCTCTGTTAATGAGCTGCCTGATGTTTTTTTCACAAGTACTGATTAGAATCCAGAAACTAAAGAAAAGTCACAAGGAGAATGTAACATGCAATGTATATCCAATGCAGAAGCCTGTTTTTTCTACAGCTTTCATGATGTTCTGAAGAGTTTTTTCATGTTCCCACATTATCTCCTTATCTCTACCAGTCAGAATAGATACCCTATGATAAACATGCACAGGAAACTAAGCCCCAGAACAACTCCATGATTAGCCTGAGACTACTTGGTGAACTGGCTGGAGATGGGAAGGCTGCCCAGCTCTCTCAGTAATCCACCCTTGGCCCTAGTTCAGCAGAGCACTTAGGTACTTGTTTAACTTAAATAAGATACAGTGCTTTACTGTGAATCATAGACCTTTTCATTATTATCACTTTTACTGCAGGGTGAGGGAATTAAGTCTTAGGAAAGGCCTTGAAGCAAACGGGAGCAATAAATTCAACATCCTGCGGCTCTGCACCCCGGGTCTGCCAGAGTCCCTGACCAGAGGGAGGATGAGGTTCAGAGACCATGGCCCAGCTCATTTCCTCCTCCTGTAGTAGACAGCAGTGAGATTAGTGACTGTAGGATTGCTGCTGTGTAGAGCTGAGCTAGCCATAGCTGGAAGCTAATTATACATCCACTAGCCACTCTCCTTATTATTTGGTCAGGGAAGAAAATCTTCACTTTGTTGAAAAAGCAAAAAAAACAGCCAATAACTGCCAATGTCTTTTTTTGAGAAGACACAACTATGACTATCATTCTTCATTGTAAAAGTGTGAACTTTTATAACATCTTCAAAAATATTTTTTTGTTACCAATTTCAATTGGAAAATTGGAACTCCAATTTTCACCGCGTCCAAAATGAAATCCTGTTCTTCAGGAGGAAGCCAAGAAATTGATGGCAGCAAATGCTGGATTCCAGGTGATGAATGAGGCCAGACCTTCCTTCCTCCTGATGCACCACACATAGAAATTGTTGGTCTTCTGAGCAAACTGTGAAAGAAAAGGTTTTGAGACATAGCTGTATCACGATTAATGTTTCTATGACAGACAAATATATACCTTGCCTAAAATTTTACTAACATTCCATTTTATTTAATGATTTTAATTCATCTACAGTCTGCTTTGGCATATCTTGGGACATTAAGGGGAGGCAGCAACAGTTCCTTGGTTAAGGCTGAAGCTAACTTCTGTTATAGCACCCTGTTTCCATCCCTTCATCATAACTTTGGCTTGGAAAGCTGCTCGAGTCTGAAGCTTGCCAGGTGTATTTTAGTCACTTTTGCAAAAACTGAGGAAAATCAGCCAAATGACTTTCAAGTTACAGGTTGTTAAAACTTACTGTGATTGGAAATATTTACTTTTAATTAGTATTTTTAGTCCTTGTCTTCAGTTTGATTGATTGAGTTGAATTAATGCCGTCAATAGCAACACTCCTGCCTTCAGAAAATTTCACTGCCACTTAAACTCATCCCCAGCTGAATGACTGTGACTGTAGAGCAATGTCCTTTTCCTGACCTGTGTGTGCCCCTATCTACTATGTGTAGCCCATTAGGAGAGGTTATTGTTCATGACACCATCTCTGACGTTTGTCTTTGCCCACATGCTGGAGACTGTCCCTCCTTTTGATGTCTAGGAAGGTCTAAGTGAGCCCCAACTTATTTCAGCCAAAGTGACTGGGTTACTTGAAACAATGACATAGTGCTCCACTGCTAACCTCGCCCGCTTGCACTGATGCAGGTAGGGAGCACTCATGCCAGCAGATCTGCTCTCACTTCTGTAAGAGGTGACCTTCACAGAAGGAGCACTATAACAAAAATAAGCTGTACCACTGGCCAGCACCTCCGTCCACAAGTACAATTATTTCCAGTGCTATCCACACATGAGGATCCAAGCCAGTGTTATGTTCACACTTTTTTATTAAACTAGTACAAATATTTGTCTTTCTCTACCTCAAAAACCACTTCTAACCTTTCCATATAATTAAATCCTCTTAATTTGTGCACTGACAGTTTACAAAGACAAATGGTTGACACTGTGCAAAGATATAAACCACTCTCATTTTTCATAAGACTGAGTCCAAACAGTTTTGTTTGTTTCAGAAGGAATTATGAGTTCACTTATGTTCTTGCTGAGATCAAGGAGGCTTTTTTTGGCATTTATAGGAGTGGGATAATTACTGAACACTTCATAACATTTTAAAATGGTTAGATTAGATGGTAGAAAGAAATTCTTCACTATGAGAGTGGTGAGGCACTGGCACAGGTTGCCCAGAGAAGCTGTGGATGCCTCATCCCCAAGTGTTCAAGTGCAGATTGGATGGGGCTTTGAGCAACCTGGTTTCCTCCAGCAACGTGGTTGAAGGTGTCCATGCCCATGGCAGGGGTGTTGGAACCAGATGATATTTCAGGTCTCTTCCAACCCAAATCATTCTATGATTCTATGATTTCAAGATTTTCTTCTCTTTGGGAGGTGACCTGAAGCTACCTGCTGAGTGGCAAAAGGCCTTTATTTACACCAAATGCTTTCTACAAGTCTCTCAAGTTTTACAGAACACTTCATTTTTTCTATTAGTTTTCACTGCAGAAGGAATCAATCCACAAAATGTAGTATTGGTAAATAACAAAACTGCTGGTTTCTAGTCATTGTTAGCTGCACCACTGTCATCACCTACTTAAAATGTGATGACTGATTACAAATTTAATCCATGAAGAGAGAGATGGGGCTTGCTGCCTCTCCATCTAAATAAATTTAGCAAACAAACTCTAAATGCCAACTGTTGATAAGCCAGGATATTGTGATTTCAATCTGCAGACCATGATGGAAGTCTCTCTTTACATTAAGTGTCCTATCTCTGATTAAAACAGACTTCTGCCTGAATTACATCTGTTGTCATTGCCTGTACCTATTTTTCCAATGAAATATGTATTTTAGAGCTTTGATGCTATTTTTACAATTCTTAAGTTAAAAATAAGTACATAAAATAGCCACTGCTGTTTTCAATATATCCATATTTGTTCATTAAAATTCAAATAAACCAAAATAGTACTTTAAAACAACAACTGAATTGGTCAAACTTCTAATCTGAAAACTCCACAACCCTGGGAAACTTAGGATCAGTGTGTGATCTCTTGCATCCTCTTTTGTAACGAGCTGGGCACTCTGTGACCAAAAGTTAAATCCAAAATGAAAATCCTGACATAAAGTTAATCCAGCTCTATCCACCCTGGGCTCACATTCCAAATTATGCATCTTGGTGGGCTTGTTTTCATCTAAGTACAGTTGCTGTTTTTAACAAATAAGTTTTTTTTCCCTTTCCCTCTTCACAAGCTTCCCTCCCTCTCTCTTACCACACTCCCTGCCCTTGACTTCCCCTCTCTAAACCACTTCCTTCCCATATGATTTCCAAACTAATCATCCTGCTCTCTCCCTCCCTCCTCTCTATCCCATTTTTCCTCACTTCATCCTGTTTCCTTGCCCAATCAAAGATCTCTTAGTCACAAGTTTCCTCATTCCTCCTCTCTCCCATAAATGTTACTTACATGACAGTAGCAGCTCATTGCAATTTTTTAAAACACTTTCGCAGCTAATTCTCACTGAATTAATCTCTAAGTATATCCTTTTTATTAAAAAGAATTCCATAATACAGTACTGGGTGTTCACCAGAAGAGGTACTCATTTTAGAGGAACAGATATTGAAAGTCTTGATTATGATCAGTTGAAACTATGAAACATTACAAAGAGAGATTATTTAGAAGCAGCTCTCATGCTGAGTTACTCCAATTGTAAGATGAGCAACATTAGCTTTGTATAGGTATCAGCCAAATAATGTAAATGTATCTGCTTTTCTTTTGAATAAATGGATTATCTTGCTGTGCCTCGTGTGGCAGTGGCAGAAATTTGCATCTGTCATACAGTTTCACAAATAAGTATGTGGTCTTCCTCAGAACTCTTCAGTTTGAAAAGCCAGTTGACCTGAGAAAGAGTCCTACCTCATTAAATAGCTTCATTTGAGAGAGTGAAGTATCTTGAGAAGAGTTCAACTTTTGAAGGTGGCATAACACGGTCAACAGATTCGGGACACAGTGGAAGAAAATATCACCATAGACAGAGAAATCCACAAGAAAGAACTGGACTATGCAGGGACTAAAGGCTTGAAAAGTTGCAGACAATATGGACTACAAAACCACTCTTAGATTTATGTTACTGAAGAAATGAAAATAAAAAAGAATTTCAGACTGCTATGCTGACGTTAATTAAGGTTTACAGCATCCCTAAGAGCTTTGGCAGACTTGGTCCCACTTTTATAGGAAGAAAACGATATATTGAGAGATAAAACAGCATTGTAAGAGTGCAAAGACGGGGTCCTGTTTGGAGGTCAGCATGAGACGTGACTTTGGTCAGTTCCTAGTTTGCATCATAAAAGCAGGATTCGGATTATAGCAATTTCATGCAGTTATAAATGTAATTCCATTACTTCCTCTCCTCTTCTTTAATCACAGAGGCTATCTTGTTACTCTTCAGAGCACAGCACCTCTAGACACTTCAGCAGGGTCAAAACCACTTCATTCTTCACAGAAAATTGTATGCTGGTGGTGGCCACATTCTCATTAGTTTTAAATGAAGATTAAAACCAGGGGAGTCAGGCTGACACAGAACCAGTGCAGTGAGATCAGCATGATGCAATTTGTCTCTGAGGTAAAATTAGTCAGTTCAGCCATTCACAGAAAATCATTAAGACTATAAATAAGACTCCAAAGACCAATAAAAGAAGCATGAGGAAAGAGAAAGATAATTCCATATTTACAATGTCTATATATCCATATACATTTATTATAATTGTTTTGGGATTAGGTAAATAATAAGCATCAATTTTGCCAGGTACCATTTAGTGCTTGTAGTTGGACTTGTCTGTAGACCTCACAGGAGAAATAGGTCTTGGCAAAGCAGTTAGAGAGGAAAAGAACAGTAGGTTTACAAGTCTTTAAAAATGTTAAGGTATGTTACTAAATGCATTATTATAGGTACTGAGACTAATCAAGTTCTGCAATAGTCATCAGTTTCAGTGAAGAGACCTGTTTGCTAGAGTTAAGTTTGTCCCAGCAGCAAG
This sequence comes from Neopelma chrysocephalum, assembly GCF_003984885.1. Classification (NCBI taxonomy): domain Eukaryota; kingdom Metazoa; phylum Chordata; class Aves; order Passeriformes; family Pipridae; genus Neopelma; species Neopelma chrysocephalum. Next base: position 990,134 of record NW_020897773.1, on the reverse strand, counting down.
ATTTATGTGAAACTACAGTGTAACAGATTATAGGACAAGTATTTCTTGATTCACACACACTGGTCTTCAGGGTCATCCTAGACTGCAACCAATGTGTGCTCTGTCTGCAGCCAACTGCAAAGACTTCTAATAACCTCAGTTATTACTATAATTCAGGTGACAGCTGTAGGATCCCTTTTCAAATGGTACCATCACATGTCTAAACGCACGTTCTCTAAATTGGGTGCCAGCACCGGTTTTGCATAGAGTACTACTAAATTCTCCCTGGGGGATGAACTGCTATACCACTACAAACAACATGTGTCTACAAAGTGAAGTTTTGGAGAACAGAAAAGCCTGGATGTAAAATTTTGTCAACACATAAGTGCCACTCTTGAGCACTTGTCCCTAAGCAAGTAACAGATCTACCACTCACAAGCATTATTCACCTGCCAGGAAGCATGTGGGCCCCCTCTCAACTTTAGAAGTGGTTTGCATATCAAAACCAGATATCCACAATATTTCACCCAAAACAACAAACCTCCTGCCCCTGGAGAGAAAAGGCTGTTTACTCTATTATACCAACATTTAGTATTGCAGCACTCAACATACACGTTAATACATAAACTACATTGTTTCAAGCATATCCTTCTCATTCCTCACTATTCCCTCTGTTGCTATCAGCTTGCTTAATTTGTTGTAAGATATAAAATCCTTATTATCATTAGTTATGTTTTAGGTACCGTAAACATTTGTAAAGCTAAGCAATAGGAGGAAAATATTATTGTGATATTATTAAAACAAGAACTGGGTGAAACAAACCCGTGATAATTATGAAAGATACTGGGGTATGTTTGCACAACTTGGGTGTATTTTTAGGACATGGTCTGTCTTAGTGACAGAACATACAAGACGGAAGGAATTTCTGAGTGTTACACTGAATTCTTTTATTGGTTTTCTAAATATTCCAGACTAAAATCTCTCTTGCAGTGTTTCTTATAATGCAGAGAAAATATTTTTCTATCCCATGGGTGTACTGTGAGAATTACTCATCTGCTACATAGATAATTCCCAGTAAATAAAAATGCCTCCAGTCATAGTTGGTGTTACCTGTTCCTCACAGCTTCTGTGGCACAACAGCTGATTACAGCCCAGTGGGCATATCACCGGTTGTTGTGGGGATGCCTATATATTTGTGGACAGGCTATTAAATGAGGAGAGAACAAATAATTCGTGTTTTCTGTGTTCAACTGCCGCTTACATAGCATGGTTTTAATAGGAACATCTACCTCTTGTAGCCTCACTCAAGCTGAAAGCAATGCTGGAAAGAACTGGCTTGCTGTGCAACTTCTGTCAAGTGGTGCTGCTAGAAACAAGGGTTCATCTTTAAAACCTGAAATATAGGGAAAGCGAGCACCTTTGCTGGGTATCCTTCCTTGTTTCCAAACACTTGGTCTGCAAGTAAAATAAGGAAAGATTTTATAATTGGCTGAGAAAAAGACAGTAACATAAGTAAGTGAAATATCCACACCCATCATATCTCTGGCAATGGTTCTTTAGTTCTCTTCCCTACCAAGTGGTGTGCCAAAGTCCAAGAGGCTAACATCCCTTTGACTCTTACTCATCTCCCTTTTCCCTCTGCAACCTTATTAATGGTTAATCTATGGTGATGATGAACTTGGACGATATGTCTCCAACCCCTATAGGAAGTGTGATCTGAACTGATCCACCCACACTGGCAACAGCAATTTATTTTTATTGCTGTCATCAGTGTCCCCCACCCCCAGCTTCAATCACAATTTCCACAAGTTCAGTGGAAAGCAAGCAGGAAATGCCTTACTCTCACAGTAAAACTGCCTGTGTGCCACAGCTTTGGAAAGGGCTCCTACCACGGAGGCACTGCAGGGACTTTAGTAGACAACGACCAGCAGCACCCCGGGTACTCGCAACAGAGCTCCTGTCATACTAAGGGTGTATCCCAGCACAGGAAGGAAATCCTTTCCTTGTCCCTGTCCTCTCAGCTTAATCTTATCTTCTACCCATTAAAAGCTTACTTATAGTTGTAGTAGTTTCCAATATTTCTGAGAGGGTTTTTGCCTAAAAGGCTCTTAGAATTACATTCTCTGCACATTTCTTCATTCACTAAGAGTAGGCAGGAGTGTTTTTTCCTTTGAAAGGCTGTTGTTGAAACTGGTGGACACCCTTCCCAGGCTCACTGACAGAAAGGTGACTTTTCCCAGCCCCACATCCAGTCTGCTCTGCCTTTTCACACATACAGGGTAGGAATCACTGTCCTCTCTAGCTTCACACCAGGGAGTTTATATATAGCTGAGTGAACCCAAGCAAACATATGGGACTTTAATTGTGTTGTGCATTTCATCTTCATGATGAAATGTAAGACTGTTGATGTTCTATATCAGCTGATAAAAAAGCCAGTTTAAAAAGAAAAAAGTGTTATATAGATGCTTGTTAACCCAAAACCCAGCTGAGGGTCTTCTGTTGGTTAATGAACTGAGGAAGCGGATGCCTGAGCCGTTTCCTTCCCTGGAGCTCCAGTAGACACAGGACTTGGTGGGCTCCTGGAGAACACTGAACTCCACCAATGGCCGGTGACCTTCGGAGGCTGTACTGTGTTCCCCCCCCTCCATGACTGTTGAGGAAGGACGAACTGAAGTTACGGGCTGACTTACAGATGACATTCAACGCCCTGCTGTAGCCTGACCACCACAGCACATCCCTTACACCTTTGGCAAAGAAAAGAGTGGCCACCACACGCTGCTGGGCCGCTGCCATTTTCCACCCTGGAGTCGGGCCCGCTCCCTGATGCCTGGAAAAAGATCAATGCACAATCCTCTGATTTGCTTCTGCCGTTGAGTCTATACTTCTTTAAAATAAAACACGTTGATCAACAAGAAAATCCTTCAGCTCTCTGAACTGATGTGGGTTTGAAACGCCTGCGAAACGAGCTTGTTTTCCGGGCCCGTGCTGGGGTGGCACAGCAGGCTCCTCGGGGAGGGGAGGCACTTCGCAAGTGAGGACAGAACCGCCACGAGCCGACTCATTTTCTGTCACGTTTTTAGCCCTCGAAGTGCGAGGCGGCCGGGGTCCCCGCTCGCCCTGGAGCTCGGCAGATACCCTCGGACACGGATGGCCAACACCCTTGGAACAGCAGGCAGGCGCCGCTCCCGCTGCCCGCCGGCCTAACGAGGCTGGTGGGATCGTTACTCAAAGGCCTAATTAATTGCCGGGGAGGCGGCTGAGAGGAACCGGGCCGGGGAACGGCGGCGGCTGACCCCTTGGCTCGGGGGACACCCCCGGAGGGATCCCCGGACGGGCGGGTGAGTCCGCCCGGGGTAGCCCAGCGCGGGCGGCCCGCGGCCTCCCCTCTCCCTCCCTCCCTCCCTCCCGTATCCCTGGGTCCGCCCGTATCCCTGCATTCCCTGCTGCAGCAGCATCCCCTCCTCCCCTCAATCCCATCAGTAGCGGCGGCCCCGGGCTCGGCTCCCCGCGCTGCGGCGGCGCTCGGCGGCGGCTCCCCCCGCCGCGGCCGCCATGTTGGGCTGCTGCGCGCTCGGCGGCGGCGGCGCCTGCCGCGTGTGACCGCGGGAGGGAAGGAGGGAGGGAGGGAAGGAAGGAGGGAGCGGCGGGGGGAGAGGAGGGCGCGGAAGCGGAGGGAGGGAGGGAGCGAGCCGGGGAGGGAGGGCGCCGCCGCTACCCCTCCCCGCCGCCCCGCGCACGCACACACACAGACGCACACACACAGACACACACACACGCACCCCGCACACGCACCGCCCGAGGATGCCCTTTGCCCGGGGGGGCGAAGCCGGGAGGGCATCGCGCCGCCGGGAGTGAAGCCACCGCCGCCGTCGTCGGGGCCTCCCGGCCCGCAGCGTGCGGCCGGAGCGGGGACGCCGGCGCTTCCCCTCCGCCCCAGGACGCGCACCCGGAGGAGGAGGAGAAGGAGGGCGCCGTCTCCGCAGCAGCAGCAGCAGCAGCCGCCGCAGCCATGGGAAGGATTTGACAGGGCTCGGAGCGCTTTCGCCGGTGTGTCGGGGCGCGCGTCCCGCCCCCCGCCCCTTGGCGCAGCGGAGGAGAAGGGGGCGACGATGAAGACTTTAGTTTTTTTGAATCACTGAAAAGCCTTAAAAGGAGACTCGGTAAGGAGGAGGAGGAGGAAGGGAAAGGCTGCCCGGGGCAGGACGTGGCTGCGCCCTGAGGAGGGGGGGCTGCGCCCCACCCCGCGGTGGCCGCGGAGGCGCTGCTGGGGCCGGGGGAGGCGGCGGGGTCGGCGGGGCTGCGCGGCCCCCTCATCCCTCCCTCCCCGCCGGTGTGCGCCCTCGTTTCTTCGTCCTTTCGCTTATATAAACACGTAAATACGCCTGTTTTTCCCTTCCCATCCGTTCTGGGAAGCGGATCCGGAGGGGCTGTTATCCCGTGGTGCTGCGGCGGGGCTCCTCTCAGGATCGCGCTGCATGATCTGCATCGGGAATGAAGGAGAAGACCTTAAATATATAAGTGCGTGTGCCTGGGCACGCACAGTGAAATCGGTGTCAGTCAGTCTCGGCTGAATTTGAGTGCAATTATTATTATTAAAGCACCAGGAGTGGCCATATATTCCCCCCCCCCCTTCTTATTAAGCCTATTACATTTTTTTACGTATAACTATTTTCTTCGCTTAAAAATCATATGTTCACAGATATACACACTACATGTGTGTGTCTGAAACTCCAAGGGTTTAGTTTCAGGCTGGGAACACAGAGGTAGGCTGGAAATTAAGCACTGCCACGGTTTGACGCTTGTTAAAAATACTGTTGACTTCTTCTTAAACAACAAAACCCTCAAAAGTTTTTTTTTGTTGTTGTTTTTCTGACAAAGTAATAATAATCATTAAAAAAGAAACCCCAATGCAAACTGAAACAACCATGTCTGGAGAAGTGCGTTTGAAGCAGTTGGAGCAGTTTATTTTGGATGGGCCAACACAGACTAATGGGCAATGCTTCAGTGTGGAAACCTTGCTGGATATACTCATCTGCCTTTATGATGAATGTAATAATTCCCCTCTGAGAAGAGAGAAGAACATCCTTGAGTATCTGGAGTGGGGTAAGTTTGAATGTGTTTATTTTGTGTACATCCGTCCATGTTCCTGTCTGCTTTGTATAATGTCTCTGTTATTTATGTGTAAGAGGGATTGTTTATAACTCAGTGTTTTACCGGGAAGTGTTATCAGTTTTACTGAATTTAAACGTGATGGTGGTGCTAAAAAGAAATCCATATTGGTTATTTGTCTTCGAGGCATGTATGTAAAACATTCTTCATATTTTTTCTTTTTTTTGACTTGGATCAGACTCTGGTACTTGAGGCATATTTGTTTGCCTTCAGGCCCAGCTGTTGAGTTTTGTTTCCTAAAGTTGCTGGGAATATAGAATGGTAAGGGTTAAATTCGCTGATGCCTGGTAACAGATCAATGCATAATCCTCTGATTTGCTTCTGCCGTTGAGTCTATACTTCTTTAAAATAAAACATGTTGATCAACAAGAAAATCCATCACCTCTCTTAAATGATGTGGGTTTGAAATGCCTGTGAAAATGGAGGAGATGACATTCTCGTGTTAAACAAAATCATTGCTGACCTAAGTAGATTGATTTTTCCTGATGAAGAAAACAGTTGAAAATCAGAACGAAATTGTGTGTGTCCCCAGCACCCTTTTCATTTTCTTTCTTCATTTTGTGGGAGACTATTTGCAGATCCTTAAAGGAAAGCAGGTGAATGATAGCATGCCAGTTCTTCTTAAGTTGTCACAGAACTGGTTGATTCAATTTTTTTCTTTTTAATTCTCTTTCTTCCTCCTCCTAAACTCAGATGTAAACCAGAAGATGCAGTCTGACATAAGAACCTTTATGAGAATGGTTCCTGTATCTGACCTTCAAACTTCAAAGTCATGCTGCACTTCTGCATTTGCATGCAGAACCATTTACCACATTTGCCTTGTAATAAATACATCAGCAGGCCTCCTTTATTAAAAAGCACGTTTTTGAAACACGTAACAGGCGTTTGATTAATTAGCTGGTTGAGCTCTTCAAAATTAAGTTGCTGAGGAAAGACATTGTTTTGATAACTGATCTAACAACTTGAGGCTGATATGTGTGTGTTTTATTTTCTTGCTCCTCACTGTAGTCATACTGACATCTAAAGGACATCTGACTCAGTAATTAAGTTTCTTGTAGTGTTCATATTGCACTGGTTTTTGTTTTCTTATTATCTGGAGAAACAGGCTATAATTAATGCATTCTAGCTAAGGAGGAAATAGTAATTAAAAGTACTTCTGAAGAATCTTCCCTCTCAAACTGTCATTGGCATACAGAAGCTATGAAAGACTGGGAAAATATGATGGCTCCAAGGGTATTTTCTGTGCAGTAACGTAGTGTAGTCTGCAGTGGATCTAGCCAGCTGATATCCTGTAAATAATAATAGTCAAGTTACCCATATCTAGATGGTCAGAGTAACAGTGTGTTTGAGACCCATTGTATTGGATGCTTGGTGGTTGCATGATGGGTAAACGCATCATTACAAGGCTCTGACAGTACCTGAAGATTTCTGCAATAAACTTTCCAGGCTGCTGATGGAAATAATACACTGTTTTGGAAAGGCTGGAATAGGGTTTCTTGCTGCCCTATTTTTCCTGCTATTTTTCCACTCTCATGCTCCAGCTGTGCCTTAGCAGTACTCTTGAGCTTCAGAGAAGACCAGTTCCTCCCATTTCCAGAGCTGAGTTGCCTCTGTCTGCTCCCAGCTCTGCTGTCCAGACTTCTACCCTGGGATTTTTTCAAGAGGGTTTCTGAGGTGAAACCTAAGAGCCAGCGGTCGCTGGTACCTGCCGTTTGCAGTGTCTACGTGTATGATCTCTTTATCCTGCAAACACTCACCTGAGTTGTCTCCTCAGAGAGCCAGCCCTCCTGGTGAAACTAGCGGTCTCTGGCATTTCTGTTGGCATCAGGGGGTTGGCAAAATCAAGCTCTTAGAGAGGTTATGTACCCTTCAGTGCTCTGGTGCAGTGAAGTTGCTAAGGCTACCCTGCGCTTTGATATAATTGTGACCTCTCACATCTCTCTCCCAGAAGGGGAAACAATGCAAGTGGTTGATTAGAAAGAGGTTATATGTGGTTTTAAGGTTGGAGATGTGCTGAGTAGTGGCAGAAGTGGAAGGCTGGCAGCCAGAAATCCGGGACTCTGCCCCCACCTCCCTGAATGACTCAATGGTGAAGTGCTTTCAGCTCAGTTTTTTTCAGGTTCTCTGTTTGAACAGTAGGAAAAGTAGCACCAATTTTACACCGGGGAGTTCTGAAAGCTGCTGTATGGGAAGCGCTCGTGGTTTTGAATGTACCATATGAAATAGTGTGTATTAATTTATTTTTCCCATCAGTGAAATGAAACTTTATGCCTGGTGTTTCTACTGGTGGATGTCCGTTGGTTGCTGTCTTGGAAACGCATTTTTTTGGTTTCTGCCAAGCATCTACAGATCTGCTCTATTACTGTTAAGAGTGCAATCTGAATGTATTGAAACTGGTCATGGAGTGGTATGAATTTATGTGTTTACAAGGTGCAAAGTACAGATTTACTCCTGAGAACTGATCATCATCTTAAGCTACATTTCTGGTTTTGTTTTGGTTTTGGTTTTTTTTAATTATTCTTTATAGAAATAAATAAGATTTATTTATATAGTCCGTTCTTTTTAAGAAAAGGCTAACAAATAGCTATTGGGTGATCACAGACTCCTGTTGAGCAGCAAATAATTTTTTCTTGCTTTTCAGTGGTGCAGTTGTAAAGGTGCTCCTTTGTGGTTTTGGGGGTGCGGTTCTCTTCGTGGATGTGTATTTTTATATAAGCTGCTGAGAAGTTAAATGCTGTACTTCATATAAGACTGAAGCACAATCTAATTTTTTGGGGGAAAAGGTTTAGGAGGTATTCCAGCACGGAAAAGCTAATGTCTTAATGACAGCCATGTGACTGCAGCTATATTTAGGGGAACTAAGAAGCTTCATGTTCTAGTACTTAGATCTTTTAGGACTATTTTATGAGCTTGTTATCTAGAACAATAACATATTTAAAAAAATGAAGCAGAGTGAAACAGTTGAGATCTGAACTGGTTGTTCACCTTTTGTTTTGATATGATGTTACAAGTTTAATTCAGCAAGTGGAGAAAGTAAAGTGTCTACAATGTGAAGTTAAACTTTAAATTTTTGTAGGATTTAAGTCTTTTTTGGTACTTGAAATTACATTAGGCTAATTAGAAGTGTCAGGTTAATTATTTTGTGATTCAGAATCTGCTTTGCTTCTAAAATCCTTTTTTTGTCTTTATTCCCTATTTTTATGGTATTAGTTTTGTGACATATGAATAAGATCTTTTGATTTTGTTGTTTATTTTACATAGGTATCTTGTATGCTAAGACAACGATGGAAACAACCATTGTATTTGAGTTCTGAGGGTTAAATTGGGGCACATTTTGAGATAACAGGGAGGAAATGGAACATTTAAAATTGGCTTGTTCTATTGTATTTGATCTCAGTTTTCATTTTTATTAGTATTGATAGTTGTATTTACAATTTAGAAAAGGGTTTGTCTAATTATAGCAACTGGAGCTTACCAGAAAGAGCTCTTGAGAATTCCAAGCACTTTGCTTTTTCTCTTCTCTGTGTGTATGAGTTGCCACACTGATATAAGACTGTAAGGGAGGTAGTGAAGGCTGATAATGTGAACTTGAAATTAAAACACAGTGCTAAAAAGAAACATTTGGAGGTGGTTTTGTTCTGCGAAAAATTCCTTTACAATGGCTCCAGTTTGAATTGGTTTTAAAAAGAAACTAGAACAATGTTATTTAGGATACATTGAAAGAATACTAGGATAAACTTCAAAATGTGCGGAGATTGAAGGGAGGGAAGATGTAGAGCACCACTAATAGCATGGTGAGGTCAGTGACTTGATTGAATCTGTGGCCTTCCAGGAAAAATGTAAACTGTCCTTTAGTAGTTTTTTCTTCTTAACAGAGAAGACTCTGGAAGATGGGTTAAACTGTTCTAATTTCCTCTCCAGTAGAACTCAAAAGTTGTGGTGTTTATGCAGGGCTGTTATGGTCATAGGCTAGACTGTCATCATTGCTCTCATGCTTCTGTTATTCAGATGTGCAGCATCTCTTCTGGATATTGAAAATGGTTCTATCACCATGCAACTGATATTTTTCAAGACAAAGTTGTGAGGAGGTTGTCTGTCTGTGTTTTCTTTCTGATGATCTCTCTCATGTTTTTTTTCTTAAGAAAAAACGGTATGCTCATTTTTGAGCTAGGTTTGTTTTTAAATATCAGTAATAAAAGAAAACAAAATCTTGTCTCCAGATCCTGCACCTGTTCTGTGTTATTCATCTCTTTGTAGGTCCTGAACAAATCACAGACATTTTTAGCTATGAATTGCTTATATTTTGTTTTTCAAATGAACTGTTAAAAACCAATCTGTCATCTAGGTCCTATTCTTAGCAGACAGTAATAAAAGACTTACCACTCAGCTTCTTTAAGTTTTGTTGTGTTTTTTAAAGGAGACCTTGGTGCTTAGTACTTTCAACCTTGGTAGTATCTGACCCTGGTAGTATCTAACCCATTAGAAATACTTTTTTAATTACATTTTAGGTATTAACTTTTTTATTCTAGTCATAAAAATGGGAATACCTCTTGGTCTGACATAAGCAAAGCAGTTATTCAGTTCTTTCTGGGAAAGAATGAGCATCTTGCTTGTCAAGGCCACTTAATATGCTTAAGCATATGCCTGATTTTAAATATGAGTTGTTTCATTGCCTACAGCTGAACTATATGAAATGATGGAGGTCCATCAATGTAGAAGACATTGTGGCATTCCTGACACACAGATTTCTGACTTTGTTTATGATAACACTATACTGCTTATTTTATGGAATCTGTTGTTTCAGATTGTTCAGCTGCAGCCAACAATTAAATGCTTTTTATTGATTAGGGTGAGAGAAGGAGGTTCTTCAGTACTCTCGAATAGAAACGACCTTCACATCTCTATGTTTCAGAATATCGTGTGCACAGCTTTTATAGAGATGTAGTTTTACACCAAATTACTTGACAAAGAAGAAATAAGTAATTGCAGGAAAATACGTAGAATGGTTGCCTGTGCAGACCTTACTGTTAGGTAGCTCTGTGTTTAACCTCTATACCTTTTGAGTTGTGACCTTTCCCACATTTATTTCACTTTTGATTCTTGTCTTGAACATGTGAAACTAATTACTGTAAATTTATCAACAGTTCTGATGTGATCAAATGAGCTGTGAGACCATCCAGTTAATTCTACTTGTTTTGCGTTAGTTTCCAGTAGAGTGAGGCATTAACCCATTGCAACATGTTTGTTTCTTAACACATTTAAATTATACCAGTTTTTTTAAAAAAACCTTAATTTTAAGTAAAGATAAGTTTAAAGGAGGTTCTTTTTGGCTGTTTTTGTTCTTTCAGGCTGGGGAAGTTTGGGGGTATTCAGAGTTGCCTATTTTGGGCCTGTTTGGGGTCTGTGTCTTTAGGTGGACTGATTTCTATTGGTAATGTCCTATTTGTTGCAAAGGAGTATGGCTTGCTTAGATAGAAAGCTAACTAATACGTAGTTTCCAGGAATTTTAGAAATGCCTTTATTCTGTACAGAAATTCCTAGCATGCTTTGATCTAATGGGGACAAATGGAGAAATACAATTATATGAGTTAGTCTGCTCAGTGGGCATTATAAACCTCATGACAACACAATAAATTCCCTGTTACTAGGACATTTCGTGTTAAAGGGTTAATCCAATAGGTTTTTTATGGCTGTAAAATGTCCTGCTGAAGATGTGTTTGAATTTTTAACCTCTGTGTAGCATATGATGCTGTGCCTTTATCTACCTGATTAAACTCCTTCCTTGCCTTTTGGGCCTTCTCTCCTGAACTTTACTAATGTACTCTTTTATAACCTGCAGCATATTATTAGATCATAGCTGACTAAAAGAAGGATATTGGGCTCTAAGAGCAATGAACTTATTTGGCCCAGTATAGTTTAATACTTTGATTTATTTATATATATATATATATGTTCTTTTTTTTTACAAAGATTGGGATAAACTACCTTTCTTTTTGAAACTCTACCTTATGCCCTTAGATCAGTGTTTAAATTCTGAATAGGAACATCAAATATAAGTAATTTCACTTCTGAGTTGTACCCGTGGCTGGATAGTCAAGGACCAGTGTTGTTTTGAAATTTTATTGCAAATAAATTGCAAGTACAGAATTTCCAGATACATTGTGGATGCAGGCTACTATTCTGGTAATCACTGCTGAAAGTGAACACCGTAATAAATTATCCTGGATGTGCCTTTGGACAATATTAACCCATTCATAACATCCCTAATTACTTCTATATTGTAAAGAATTTACTGTCTCCATTTGCGCAGAAAACCTCCAGAAGCAATGAGATCTTGGGTGCAAGCTCCAAAACCTGACTAAAAAAGGTACAGTGGTTAGCTGAGGCAGAATTGAAAGAAAAGGCCAACTCCTAGATTCTTAAGTTTTATCTTTTGGCAAAGCAGGCATTCCTTCTATAAGCATTTGTGCTTGTTTAATTTGATTTTCTTTTTCTGGCTGAACAACTGGAATATTTTGTTCTACTCTTGTCTAACTTACCTCAACACATTATTTTTCTAAAATCCTCATTAAGCTTGGGAATGCCACTAATGTGGACCAAAATCTTTAAAAAATGCAAGTGATTTAGGTCAGTCATGTGCAATCTTTTGTTAACGACAAGATTTTTATTTCAAATAGTTTAAACATGACATTCAGTTTAATAATAACTGCAAAAATCTTCTATTCAGGCAGGTCAGTTTGCTTTACTTCTAGTAATACAGCCTAATTAGGTTTACTAGCAGTCACCATGGATAAAATCCACATGAGGTATATCCAGACTCCTGAGACTTTGTGTTTCATAATTCTTCCTTATCCGTATCCAGACTTCCAGTTTGATTTAAATTAGTTTTGTTACACAATATTGCAGGTTTCTTTTATTCTTAGGGAGCAGCTGCTTAGTGCACCTTCTCTCTGCATCTTTTTGAAAAGTTTTGTGTCTGGAGCTTGTAGATGTTATGAACTGCAGTATTTTTGTTGGCCGTTTTGAGGGAAAAAAATATATTTTGTTCAGCAATTTAGTAGAAATGTACAGTAATTCTATTTGTAGAAAGACTAGATGAGTTTAGTGTGGCAAATAGGAGGGGAAAAAAGTATTTGTATGAGGTAATTACATTCCCTCTAAACGTTGTGGGATTAGAACAGCAACACTTAGTTGGTCTTTTGTTCAATTTCTTTCCAGTCTCAGAAGTCTGGGCTTGGGGGAGGATGCTCATGTCTTAGCTTAGGAGTGTGGAAGTACTTTGGCTTCGGAGTGGAGGGTTCCTGAGCAGTTTTTTTGTGTAAAGTGATTTTTAAATTCTTATTTATTTTATATTTTTAAATGTTCCCTCTCACTGTTTTCTTTGTTTCATCGTTTTCATCTTAGAATGCTACCCTGTTTTAGACTTGCATGACAGTCTTGCTGGTAAGGTGACCTCACCTATGGTGAAGGGTCCACAGATCTCCATTTCTGAGTCCTTCCTCCTTTCCTTTCTGTGTGTTTTCCACAGCTGATGTTATTCCAAAGCAACACTTTAATGTACTCAACTTCTCTAAGGTGAGGTCTCCTGAACTTCTTCCTCACTTCCGTTCTGTTGCTTTTCATTCCAGCAAGATCTCAAGTTGTTTTTCTAATATGATGTGGATATACGTGAGTCAGTCCGATATTCCATGGCCAGAATGTTGGTTTCTGGATTTGCATTGGGTTTTTTTTCTTTGCTTCTCCCTAGTTATCCCCAGGCTTTCATGGTTTGGTTGGCCAGGTTCGTAATATAGAGGTTGTGTGTTCTCACCTGCATGAGAAATACACTCAGGCCTTAGCTGCAGGTGCATCCACACAGTGTTTCCTGTAAACACCCTGCACATTTCTTATTAGATCCAGTGCGTATCAATTGATTTGCTGTCATTAATCATTTCAGCTTGTAAGCTGTTGTAGAACTGGAGCCTTGGGCTGTTTGCTCTGGCTGTGAGTAAGAGGTCGTGATCTGTTTCACTCCTGTAGTCTAAATAAGATGACTCTTAAGTGAGAGTACAGCTTTATTATTTTAATACCTGAAACTAAAATAAAGAAGTGATAGGAAGGGTGGCAACGACTTTTGTTACAGGGCTGCCAAGTGGTTTAAGAAAATGTGATTTGTGCTGTGGGACACCACAGTCCCAAGGTATTTCCTGCTCTTGCTCATTAAAGTTCTTTCACCTTTACCACACTGCCTTTTGTAAATAGAGCGCTGTGTTGTCTGAATGTTTTGCAGGACACATGGTAACGAGGAGGAAATACAAGCTGGTATTTTGATTGCAATTCACTGGTTTTATCTTGGGTGGGAGCTGACTTGACAGTGTCTTAAGGCTGGCTAATTCCACTGATCTTTGTTTTGCGGGTGCTTACATGGGCAGAGGGGCAGAATCCAGTCGAAAACCAACCCAGCAAAAACATGTTGAAATCTGTCACTGTGGTTGTGTGGAGATATTGTACTGGTGTGTGTATAAAAGGAGGGGGCTAGGACTGTGACAGCCCAGACTTCAGTGGTTTCACCTACTGTAGCTTCTGTGCTCCAAGTTTAGAGGCTGCCTCTCAGATTTCCTCTAGCATGCCAGGGAGCTACAATTTTTAAACAAATTTTGATGTTACCGACCTCTTCTAATAGATACTTGGTGTAGAAATTCAGCAAGTCTTATTGTTTTTGTAGCAGTTTCCAAAACATTTATTTTCGCAATGAGAAAATGTCTAATCATGAGGAGGGATCTTCAAAATAACTGCCTGATTTTGATGATGGCAATTCCTTGAGAAAAAAAAGTATTGGGGTATTTGTGTGTTCTGTGGTATTTGGCATAGTATCACTCAGTGTCTTTAAACAGTTTTCCGTGTACATTTTGTAACCGAAAGACAAGGATTCTTCGTTAACACGCTTGGAATTGTTCTGTTTCCCCCAATGTTTAGAAAACACATGATGTTCTATTTTGTGATTATTTAAAAAGATCCTTTTATAATTTTAGTGAGGACTGACACAAAAGACACTTGTTTTCTGTCTGAAGTGATATGATAGAGGAAATTATAAAAGCTGCCTCCTATGCAAACAGAAATTTGCAGAGAAGGCCATTATCATTTCACTGTTGTGTCATTTCACCCCCAGTGTTGACTATTTTCACCTTCACAGCTAGCAGCCGCTTTCGACTAACTTCTAAACTTCTGCATCTTTACAGAAATCATAATTTAACTCTTGAAATAAGCCTGGGCAAACAAGTATTTCTGGATCTAAGTAAGCTGGGTAAAAAATACACTCTCTCTACTCCTGTATGTTACCGATTTTTCTGAAAATAAGGAGTGACTTAAAGTCTCCACTGATGGTAATCCAGGCTCTCAAAATGCAGACTCTGTGTAGAGTTAAGGTTACCAAGAAAAAATGTTGTGTGATGCGTATTACCATAGCTGGTGTGTCTTATTGCGTTAACTTGGTGTTTCTTGGTTAACCTGATCCTCGAGTAACATTTTGACTTCAGAGATGATTTGGGAACCAGTTGCTTCTAGTGGCATAGCTTCTTAGCTACTTCAGTGGGTATCTGTACAAATACACTGCTGAGTATATGCTGCAGGAGCTCATGTTAGCACCAGAAAAGTCTCTTCCTGGATAATTTAGCAGAGATGCCATCTGATCTTATCAGTAGTAGCCTAGTGTTTGAACTTTCTAGGGGAGAAAAAAGGGTGCAGCAGAGGCAAGGAGTTGATGATTTGCTGTCTAGCTACACTCTTCTTGAATTTTTTACATTCTTTTTCTGCAAAACTAAGATCATTTAATGGAATTCATGTTATTTACCGACAATATTACATTCACTTTGTGATCTTTGGCACTACCAATAGTAGGGAATCTCTTCCAAGAAATTCTTGATATTAGTACTTAAAAATTTGCCTTAATTTCACCATTAAGTTTTCTTCATAAGGGAACAATCCAGTCTAAAGATTTTTTGCTTTGTTTTGGTCATGTAATTTATGTTGTCAGTAAATGTATTTAACCATGTGTATGATCATATTTATAATTACAAAAGCTTCTTAAACACCCCAAAATCTACATGATATGTTGCTGCACATTGACTGGTTCAAAGCCTCAATGTATTCAGCTCTACACTAGGTTGAATTTGTGGCACTAAAATCTTTCAATGGCATCAAACTGTCATATGATTGTTCAAAACTTGTATAATTTTGTTCCATATGACCTTGTAATTTTTTTTTCCATCTACTTAAATTAGGAAGTAGAATGTTTATTGATAATTCTTAGTGATGACTGCTAATGATCAGCAAAATCAATTTTTACATTTTAAAACCTAGGTGTTAAACAAATGTTACTCTGTCTCTAAAAGAACAGTTTCTTGCCTTGTGTCTTTCACTTCAGAGAGGGCTTCCATCTTTTGGGGATTTCCTTTATTTTTTTGTTTCCTCTTTCTCTTTTTCGGTTGGATCAAATCAATTCACAAGTTTGGAGCAAATATTTTCGTTAGTAGTTTTGATGTTATCCCACGTTATTGAAGCAGTAAAGAAAACTTTGTGACTGATAGATTTTTGTGGCACTTTTGCTGATGTTAGGCTATCGTTTGTTACTCCTTTTACTTTGGATTTTCAGTTTCTCTGAGGTTCACCTTCTCCAGCTCTTTCTGCGTTCCCCCTCCCTGGCATGTGAAATCACACGCTCTTACAGTGATAGGGTGCGAAGGTCATTCTTGGCACTGTTCCAGCATCAGGGGTACAAAACCATTTCCTATGGGAAGCGTCAGAGGAAGCTTACAGGAGATGGAAGATGGGAAAATTAAGTAGTTTTGGCAAAGCTACAAGGATTTCTTCTTACTATGCCCATCGTTGTATTCAATAACAGCCCCGCCACCATCCCCCTTAGAGCTTGTGGCAGAATTTTCATGACCTTCAACAGAAACCAGGTCAAGCATGTCAAACTGCACCTTTGAGTTAAGCATAAACACCTATCACAGGGGCTTGGGGTCCTTTCTGTGTGTGTGTGTGTGTGTGTTTGTAAAACACAATGCAGAAGAGCTGCATTGCTAATACCTGATGTTCTCTCTCACTTAGAGTGTTCAATTAAGACAGAAATATTTGAAGTCTGTAGGTGTGCTACTTGCTGACATTTTGAACCTCACAATTTCAACCTAGGATTCGACAAATAAATCTGGATTCTCTTCTTTCTCTCTGCTGTACTGTCTGTCATACTGTATTCTTCTATGCCTGGCACTTGAGGACTTGGGTGCTATTTTCCCTGCTGCTTTTTTCTTTTTGAGCAAAAAACAGCCTCTCCGCTGAAAGACACGTTTCCCAGGTGGTGTGTCAAGACTTCAGATAGTTTAGACATCTGAATGGGGACGGATTCATGAAATGATAGGCGTTGACTTAGCAGCTATGAGCCAAAATTGTCTGTCTGGTAGGAAGAAGAAAGCATTTTTAAGACTAATCCTGCTCTCATTTAGTGGAGATAAGTGTGTTGTTAATTTACTGATACCCGTGTGGTATTAAAGCAGTTCATATTGGCTGCTGAACTTTTAAAGAAAGCCAAGCCACTTACTTGAGGGCATTAACTGGTTAAGTATTTAAAACTAGAGTTCAATTACTGTAGCCTTTTCTAGATGTCAAGAGAGAATATTTTCTTTATTTTGCTATACTTTTTTAAAGTATACTTTTAAAATGTGTATTTGTTTCCAAATTGGGAGGGTTGTAAATATACTTTTTTTCCTTTCATTAGTGTGACTCCTGGTGAGAAAGTAATTTACAGTAATATTGGGTACTTGGCATATATTGCCTTAAAAAACTGTCTGGGAAAACTATGTGTTATCTTAAATATCTCTGCAAAGAAACAGAGACAGAGTTGTGATTTGTTGAAGGCTATTCAAAAATTCAGTGGAAAAGCAGTTTCTAGGATCCGGGTTTATATATGTGTGCCTTCCAATTTAATTTTTTTTCTTTAAGGTTTTTCGAAATGTTTGCTGTGGAAATTCCTGAAGGTGTGGGTGGCTTGTAACTTCTGTGTGTTTAAGTGCTTTATTTATTTGCTTTAAATTTCCAACATACTGTTTGGGTACCCTTTCTAATCTTATTTCTGTGATCTTGTTGCTGTGATGTCCTCTTTCCTCCCTCTCCTGTAACTTTAGCATTGTACAACTTGGAGCAGTAGCAATTGTTTTATTTCTCATAAAGGAAGTGCTCTCTTGTGCAGTGGATGCTTGCCAGAATTGTGTTTTGAGCAACTGTTTATGTGTGTTGAACTTGGACCTCCATAAAAAATTAATCTTCTTTTAACTCATTAAGTGTTTTGTACCTCACCTTTTCAAAAGTCTTTCCTGCAGCACCACAATACCCATACCACTGACATTTCAGAAAAGTTTTCCTAGAGTGTCTGAATGTCTTAATTAAATTGTAATGCATTCATTTAAAACTTGTCTCATACTTCCTATTTATGGAAGAGGTCTGCACTGTCTCCTGCAGCGTGTGGGGTTTGCTTAGCTTGAGTGGCTTTGGGGAACACAGTTTATTGTGGTGGAGCAAGTAACTGTTAGGCTGCAAAATTCAGATCATTGCTGCATTAGAAAGTTTTCCCTAACACTTTGTTTGCTTTCAGGAAGTCAAATATGATAACAACAGAAATAACCAGGAACTCTCGATTATAATCTCCAGCTAATGTTGGAAATGATCTCCTAGAAAGCTGTATCTGCATAGGTATTGCTTAAAAAAGTTTTAACTGAAGGTTGAGGCAAGTTCTCTTAAAGCCTTGTATTTAGTCATCTGTTGAGGTAAAAAAGACAGTATAAATAGGAAGTTTTGTAGTACGGTCACTTCTGTGTATCAGGAAATTCTCCCTTCCTACCCCTCCTTCTTTTCTGCCTAGTGCTCCTGAAATCTGCTTCCTGCCGGTTCCCACTGGCATTCTGAACTGCCCTGTGAGGAACTGATTTTAAAGCTACTAAGTCCAAAGTAGAACTCAACTTTCCATCAAGAATGGATGCTCTACATTTTTACTTAACTTTGTTTTCGTGTTTTGTGCTTAAGAACTTCTGAGCACATTCTGTAGGGTGCCTGGGGGTTGGTTAGTGGTCAGTTTGTTTATACAGCAACTTAGTCATGACAGACTAGAAGAATGCAGAATTTTTCTTATTTATATAGTACTTGAAAAATCAAGAACTATTCATGAGCTATTACTTTGGAGATAGCAACTATCTCCCAGGCACAGTGTAATTTATGTAGTACATAATGCTTTGCATCAGTAGTTATCATTATATATGAGGCAGTTTGTTTAATAAGGATATTTCTAAGTGATTTCACCGCCTCATTATAATTTGCATTTACTTTATGTTTCATTTGTGCAGAAACGTTTTGTACAAATCACTGTAACTTGTTTTTTTGCTCCAGCAGATTTAAATGGCAAAAGTTTTTGAAGTGTCCCAAGGTAGTTACTTATGATATACCAGAAACGGAGAAATTGGAGCTGGCATTGAGTGTCTCAGAGTTCTTCAGTGGAAGTATGGCAACGGTTGGAGTTTGCCTTCCATGGCCTTCTGCCATAGCCAGCCCTTGTGCATTATTTCTGGACGAGGGGAAGGAATAGCTATTCCTCTGCTCTGCTGTTGCACACTTTCTATTTGTACAATGACAGTGATTTAGGGTTCTCATTCTTGATATGGTACATTAGGACTTTAGAAACTTACCTCCTGTTCTTTCTTTTACAGTGAGGTGTGGAAGGTCATGAATGAATTGGTGCACTGAGGTGTTAGGCTTACTTAAACTGAACTTGTTTTCTTGCAAGTCTGTGGAGAGTGGAATTTGGGGGTTTAGTCCAGTCTTAGCTTCATTAGAACATTGATAGAGAAGAGTAACTTTTAATGAATTCTTTGATTGTTTAAAGTGAACTTTCTTAAAAGAAATTATTAACAAAATATTAGACTTCAGCCTGGCCACATGACAACTGAAATAATGGATAGTTATTCACACCTGTGTAAAATCAAAGACAGAGCAGTAGTGGGGTTTAATTTCTTTTTTTTTTTTAGTGGATCAGTAACATCTAAATGAAGTGCAAGCTAGTGCAAAACCAGATCCTACATCAGTATTTGTTCTGGAAAGCTGCAATAGCTCATTTGTGGTTTTCATGCTTGTAAATAATGTAGTTATCCCACCTCCTGCTGAATGTTTTCATTCTTTATACTTTCTGCTGATGAATGTCTCTGCTTCTCTGAAGTATATTAAGGAGAGTATAGAGGCAATTATTTGCTGATTTCTCAAGTTAAATCTCAAATTGTACTGAAAAATTTAATGTTCTCCTGGAGGTTCTTGAGTCCTTTTCTTCTCAATTCCATGTAACAGAGGAAGCTTTCTTTTATGTTAGTATAGTAAGTCACTTCCATTTTGTGCAGTACTGTAGTAGGTGAACTGCAGATTATATGCAGAGTAATTCCTTTGCTCATTCCTTTGAATGCTTTTTTCCCTCTTGCTTGTGCCTTTAACTGGTAGCTGTCACTGAATTGCCACACACAAAAATCTCCTAGACTTTGTTAGCACAGTCAAAATAACTGTTGTTTTAAGATACTTTTCTGCACCAAGCATGATAATAATTTTCCTGTGTGTTGGTTTCATTCCTCAAAAATGTTACTGCAGATGGTTGCACTGGGAAATAAAAGGCATGTTTCTTTTTTGTGATTTCGTTAACTGCATACAATGTGTAATTTTGGGCCTTATTAGCTGAGCAGAGTAGATAGGATTCAAAACTTGAAGTAATACTTGAAGTATTATTTTTCTTTTTTTATGTTTACAGTACTGGGAGAAAGACAAACACAAGAAAAGTCGACGTGATTGGTTTTGTTTTCCTTTTTCTTTCAAGCCTGGTAACTCAGGAAGGAAACTTTACCATGAAAAGAGAAGTTGATCCATTGCCATTGCAGTGGTATTGCAGAGCACTGACCTTCTGGTCATGTTCAGGGCACTGCCCTCTGCTCAGCTTCTACACAAGTGCAGAACACATAGATGGTGGTTCACAACAGCCTTCCCATATTTACTGAGAGTTCTGACTCATGCTTAAACCTTAGTATTTTGTCGTGAACTAATCATGAACCCTAAAGCCTCTGTTCCCCCAAGATATATATCTTGCTTTTGAGTGGTTTCAGATTGCTGATAGATCGGGTAGGACCAAATCTTGCTTACCTAATTCTCAGAATTATTCCAAGTGTGTTGTACATTCAGTATGACTTGAACAGTGTACAGGGATTGTCTTTGAGCTGATTGACCTGGGATATAGTTTCTTCTGAATTTGAGGAGTTTGTGTCCCCACTGCCCAGCAAACGTCTGCAAATCTCAGACAATCTCTGTTAAGATCAGGAGCCAGTTCTACCTGGCATTTGGAAATGCAAGGCCTAAGTCATGACTGTGTTACTGCTTTCCTGTTTTATATCAAACTGATGTTTTGAAAGCATTTGTGGAGAGAGAATCCTTCCACGTTCACTGGATGTTGAGCATTTTTTGTGCTGTTTCAGTGATAAAGATTTACAGGGCAGCTCCACAGTTTGACATCTGCACGCCTGCGGGCGGTGAACTGATTGTCGGTTGAAATGTGTCTGCGACAGCACAGAACCAACTTAGAGAAGTGAAGAAGATGTATTGTGTAACTGTACCTTGTTGATGGGACACTTTTTGTTTTGTTTTGTTTTGTTTTTTATTTAGATTTTTCCCAGAAATGCACCATCAGATCGCAATGGTGTAAGAATAGAGTAAAGAATGGCTGTGTTGGTGTTATGAAGAAATTTACATTATGTTCTTTGTGCATCTGTGAAATAATTTGGCTGCGTAAATGCTTGAGCTAATTCTGGGTTTGCTTTAAAGGTCAGGGAATTCCTTCTAGTCTGAAAGAAAGGATATGTGAGTATCATTTATAGCTTTAGCCAAAATAGCCTGGGTTGTCTTTTATTGTCAAATGGGAAGGTAAGATGCATTCCATATTGCAATGGGGAATCTTCTTGGGAATTGCTTAACAGGTTAATGGTGTTCGTTTGCATACTTTTCTCTACTTGTGGGCACTTCAGCATAGAACAACGAAGCATCAGACTTCAGGAAGAAGGAGCTGTAGGCAGCCAGTCTCTGCAGATCTCCTGACACATCATGAGTTTGAAACATGCTGCAGAGAAGAGTGGGAGAGATGTTTTTGCTCCTTCCAGGGGCTCTGCCCCTTGTCAGGCCTGAGCATCCACTGCAGAGAGTGGGCAGAAATTTGGTTTATGATCACCTTGAACGTAATTTACATGTAGATGTATCCTGAATGCCACATAAGTGGGTACCGTGTGAAAGTTTTGACGTTATTTAAGTTAATTAAATGACTTCAGAATACAGTAAACATTTCTGAAAATACTTTTTCATGCTGATATGTCTGATAGAAATACTGAAAGAAACAATTAAGATGATATAAACACAAATTGATAGAATTAACTATCTGTGTGCATCCCATCTTCATCTGTAGCTGTATGATGGTGATGTTTTCCCTACCTGTTCTTCTCATCATCTGTTTTGAGTATCCTGTAGGACAGTAGAGTTCTGGAAATTCATTGACATTTTGTTGGGGACTAAGTTGTCAAAGTAAGCAGTTATGTAGTAAATGAAGTTGTGGTTTGCTGAAAAGGAATTTTTTTTTTTTTAATAAGGATATTGAATGATGCTACGAAGACTTTTATCCTCTGGCTGACTGCTACAGGGGGTTGGGTTTTTTTCATGGAATACTGGATATTAACCACATATTGTATATGTAACCAGTATCGTGCATTCATCACCGTATGGATCAGTTAGTTGACTTCTTGTGGTTTGATGTGAGGAGATACTGAGAACTCTCAGCTGTCACTGAAATCAGCTGGAGTTCTGCTTTAAATTGTAAAGCTCTAGATAATGCTACGTGCACTAAAAAGTTCATATATGTGGAATTCTAAAATTATTGGTTAGTATTGGATGGCTACTTTTTCCCCTTAATTTCTCATGTCCCAGATCCTGTTCTCATAAAAGCGATATGATCGCTGCTCTTCAAGGATTATTTTGAAAGGCAATGTATTTTGGAGTTTACTATAGAGTACATTTTTTGTGAGAATTCACGAGTCTTGTTGCACAATAAATAAGGTGGGCCGTTTTCAGGAACCACATGAATATATTTTATCTGAGCATTGGAAAAGTCAGAGAATATCATCATTTGTCTGTCCATGGCCTCTAGTTTGTCACCATCCCAAACTTTAGTCTTCTTTGACAGTGATGTCTTGGTTTTTGTTTTGTTTTTTTTTTTCCTCTGGACACATACTTGTCCAGTCCCAGTTTCATTCCAATGAATTGTCTTTAGGTTTTGTTTTGAACTGAGTGTTCACTTTGTAAATTGCACATTGCAAGGCGTGTATATTTTCTCTACTTCATTTATTGTTGCAGCTGCAGTTGATCAGGACAGCCTGCTTCTCTGAACATAACTGATACCATTTTTGAAGACAACTTCTGTTTTGAAAGAGAGGAGTGGAATTTTTCTGAATTAAAATGAGGTGTGATAGAGCTACTGATAGATGTGGAAAGGGGAAAGCCTATATAAAAGAAGTGGTGACAACTTTCATTTGGCTTAGTCTCAGTGCCACTATGTTTTGTAGAAAGCTAAAGAGGGGGCGTGCTGTGCTAAAAATAAGATAGTCTGTGTGTTAGAGAAGTAAGTGCGTTTTAGAGCACATGTTTAAAATTCCTGTAGATTCAGTGAGAGTGTGGAAATGTATTTAAAGGCATCCAGAGAGGGATCCTGTCTGCCTGAAGTAGAGGCCTTCTGTCGTGTTCTTTCTCGACCTTTAGGAGAGCACAGTTTGGCTTTTCGTAGTGCACTTGTCAGTTTGCCTTATCAATATTTTGCAGTTGATGCTCTTCTGTCTTTGAACACCCAAAGGTAACTCTAAAGCCATAGTTCAAAGTACTTTTTTTCTTGCCCATTTGAGAGAGGGGTGGTTCTTGGGAAGCTACAGCTGCAGGATGTTTCAGCGTTTAAATGTAGCTCAGCCAGTAGGGAAGGAAGCCAGTGTTTCAGTTCCAGCTCCAAACACTTGTGGCTAGAAGACAGCATGCAGGCCTGTAGATAAAAGACATTCTGTATCGCTTCTGCTTCACCATTTTTGGGAAAAGAGCACTGTGTTTTCCTTCTCCAGTGGTAGGCTTTGTAGTAGGAACATACTTTTCCAAACCTTAAGTTAGGAAGCAGCATAACACCAAAAAAATCCAAAGTATTGCTTTTGTACTTTCCTCTTTTAAAATCTCACTGCTACAGACCAAAAACGAACCAAGCTGCTTTTCATTTAATCACAAGAATATTTAGAGCTGCACCCCTGTCATTGTGTACTTCATATCTGGTATAGGAAAATCTTTCCTTTTGACAGAGATGTGGGCATTGTGATCCCTTCTTCACTAGAAGTGAGTGCACTTCTAGCCCCGGCACTGTTGCTCAGACTCAGAGAGTGCAGAACAGAGAAAGAAGGCCTTCAACAGAGGCAACAGGAGAATACCTTCATTTAACAATGGTCAAATCCTTAATCCTTACATCCGTGCTGTTTTGAGAAAGGAAACAAACAGTATAAAGGTTATGCCTTAAACAGTGCTCCCATGTCATTCTTCATCAGCACTGTCTTATTTAAAGTTTTCCTGATGATTCATTACTGTTGTCTTTTTCAGACCCTGAGATTGGAAGCTTTTACACCTCCCACCTTGCACTAAACTTGAGATCTTTTTGGATAAAATCTTTCTTTTAAGCATACTTAAAAAGATAGTGCATTAATGGCAGTGTTGGATACTCAGTCCATGAAGCTGCTGACAGTCTGTCTGTATTAAGTGTGGAGGCAGTGCTATACCTGGAGGAATACAGGTGGTAATGGTGCGGTTATATAGGTGGCAAAAAGGTGTCTGACTCTTGCTAATTTGTGCAGAATGATGCAAATCGCATAGCAGATCTAGCTAGGGGAACTCAAGACAGATTTTATTGGCTAATGAATATGATTTTTCTGATCATATTTTCTGACTACTTCCTTAGAGGTAGTCTGGAACCTGGAAAAGCCATATTTCCATTTAGTCAGACAGTAGATTTTCAAGGTGTGAGGAGATTGTCTACAGGACCTTCTTAATGGTGGTCTTTGAAAGAGTGAGTTTTCATGTTGTAGGTTTGCCATATCAAGGTTACATAAAAGAGAAAAGAATTGGCACAGCTATGTATTTTATTTTCTGCTTTTTTATGTGGCAGTATCAGTCCTCATGTTTGATTCTAATTAAATTCCTGATACTTGCTGTCTCTGTTCTTTAGTTGCAGAATGCGGACAGCAGTTGATACGTGCTTCTCAGGAGTTCTGAGACTTGCTTAGATGTAGTATGTGATGGGCTTTGGAGGATCCATGTAAAATATAATGTTTAGAATTGAAAGCCATAAACTGAGAATTTAATCTGGATCTCTGTCATGCCTTTCTCTGTTGATAGCCTTGGAGGTACAAAGGGTCCTTAGAACTAGTGAATCTGTGGAGTGTCCAGTGAGCGATGCTGAGAGAGACAGAGAGGGCAGGTCACGGCCTGCATCCATGGGGAAATGAAACAATATGCATGTGGAAGGGCTAAGCCTGTGTTGTACATCATAGCTGTCCAGAGCTCTTTGCATTATGTTAACTTGTGCAATACTCACCTTTGAATCAGAGGTTTATCTGAAATGCTGTGCAGTGTTGCTGCCTGCTTAGTTCTGTAAAAAGGCTCTAACCTACAAATACACCCATGCTTACGAGCTTGAGTGAAGGTATTTAGACTATCTTTATTTCGGTTGTGCATTTTGGCTTTTTTTCTGGCTATGAGCCCATTGCAGGTGAAAATGTGAGAAGTGGAACAGTTACAGAATGCAAAAGTAATTTGAAATGGTTCAAATGCTTTGGCATTTCTTTTAGATGGTCAGTGTCATCTGTTGTATTCAGATCAATGTTTTTGACTATTGTGAACTTCTTAACTGATTTTGTTTGTGGGGAAACAGTAAAGTTTGTACTGAAAAAGAATCCTTTAAATTGAACATTTTTGGTTTTTAGAACAAAAGTAAAATCCTCCTGATCATATTTTGCTATTACCAAAGAGCTGTCTGAGGTACTCATCCACTTTTTCATTGCTCCTGAAGTAAGCACAGAGGAAGGAGGGCAAGTTGCAGCCTATCTTCACTGTTATCTCATGCAAAGTGATGCACTAATCATGTCCATGTTGATATTTTATAAACAAAATATTGTTTTAAGGAGCAGCTATGAAATTTGATTCTTTCAAACTCTAAAGAAATGAAGGTTTTGTAAAATAATGAAAATGTCAATTGGCATGTGGTGGAGAAGAATTGGTGTGTGATTTTTTGGTGCAATTTATTCCAGCTCTTGTGTCTACATACAAAAGGCAATAACTTTAGTGGACTTGTACAAAACTTCTGAGTTCAGGCAAATGCTGAGTCATGGCCCAATTCATAATATTTACAAAAAGTCATTCTGTATGCTCAGATATGACTGCAGTATTATGCAAAGTTTGTTAATTAAATTAAACGATTTTGAATTGCGTTTAAGATAAATGTCTGGTTTCTGACTGCTCTAACAAAAGACAAATGGCTTTTCTGTTATGTGTAGCCACTTTCTAATGAAACAGTTGTACAAATTGATTTTCTATTATTTTTTATTTAGAAATCTTTTTGGCATTTACAGATAGATGGATAGTTGTGTGAGAACAAAGCATGGTCCAGCATAAAAGCGTTTTAATGTGAACAGTAAGTGTTATTAAGAGTCTGTTTAAAAACTGCTGCTGATCTGCTGTCCATTTAGGTAAAATAGGATTTGCAGACTTTTAAAATACGGATATATATTTTTAAAAAACGCGAGTAAACCAAATATATCTATTCTTATACACAGAAACTCTGTGATATATAAAGATCATTAGAGCTGTGTAGATGTGTACCTGTTTTGGTGTGTGTCCTTTCTGCAAGCGAGATTATTAACTGGATTCTCTTGTGTATTTTCTTGGTTTATTATTTCTGAAGGTTTACAATAAAAAATGTGTACAGAATTTTTTGTGAATTAAAATCTGGAACATATATGAGTATATTTTAGTTTTGGAAATGGAACTGTGAGTAAAAACTGCATGTTATTTTAATTCATAAGAGCCGTTCCATAGTGGTGAATATAACCCTACATGCTCCCTGTGTCTGAGCAGTTTCCTTTTCAGGAAGGCATGGCCATGCTTAATTGGGTTTCTGAAGTTATTCTTGCATTGCAAATGGGATGCTGGAGGCAGAGGTTTCCATAAACAAATTGCAGCCAAGTGGAATTTGATGGTGGGGGTCCAGATAGGAAGTAATTAAGTGTTCGGGGTTTGGCTTACTTGGTTTAGTTTTAAGTACCTTAATGGATATCTTTGGTTTTGGAAGCCTAGCCCACAGCATAGATAATATTGAATGAATGGCTGTTTCCAGAAACTGAAAAGGGTATTTTGGTGGTGGTGTGCTGTTTGATGAGCCTAATGTAAAGGAAACTGAAGTGCTTGCCCACTGACCCTATTTGCTAAATCAAAGCTAATGCTAATATATGGTTAATAAAGACATCACATGACTGGGCTTTCTTTCGCAGATTCTGTTTGCACGTTGTGATGGATGCATATTTTACATTGCAGTATGGCAAAGCATTTTTTTTCAACTTTCTTATATTTACTGTATATATTAGAAAGGGCTCACCGTGGTCTCCTCCCTGGTGGCTGCAGAGGAATCCCTGCTCCAGTGTCTGCAGCACTTCCTTCCCTCCTCCTTCCCTGACCCAGGTGCTTGCAGGGCCATTTCTCTCCCTTTTTTTCCCTCTCTCCTCTCTGTCTTTGAGGCATTTTGCCCTTCCTTAGGCTTTCTTCCCTCCAGGTGCCACCACCATTGTGGCTGAGGGGCCAGGCAGTTCCCCTGTTCCCAACACTTCCATACCAGAACCCAATGCTCCTTAATAGGTGAAAATGGTGAAGTGGCCAAGAATCAGGGTTAAACTTGGTTTTGTTACATTGGATTAATGATCCCTTCATAAATTTGTAATAGGCAAGTAGAAGAGTGTAGGTCAAGACGACTAGCCCTGAAATGAGGTGGTGTTAAATTATCTGCATTGCCACATAACCCTGTTTTCTGTCCCACAGTGCAACAAAACTGTAGAATTCTAATTGGGTGTAGAGTTGTAACCAAAGTTGATCTCATCAATAAAAACAAAAGTAGGATTCGGGGTTTTTCCCCCCTCTCCTTATCATGCTTTCCACTTCTAGTTGAAAATTACTTGTCTGTTGTGGAATCAACTTTGAACCTTTGGGTCTTAGGGCATTATATATTAATTAAAGGTTTTCACTGTTCCATTCAGCCTGGTGAAGTGAGAGTTTGAAAGTTAACTTTTAGGACTCTGAATGGGCTTTGCTTCGCCACACTGAACTGAAATCTGTACAGTACAAAGGTTTTATGTTGAGCCCAGGCTGTTGTGCCATTCTGTTGATTTTGCTGTCCTTTTCTCCGAGGAGGTAAACAGCCGTTCTTCAGGTGCAATTTAACCAGCAGTGCTAATCAAGAAACACCATCCTTGTCCACCTGCCTGTTCAGTCTGGCACTGTCAACTCCATTTCTGCAGCCGCAGAGTGGTCCTGGAGATGAGTCTTCCCCAGCTACTGATGCTTAAATCGGCTTGTTATATCCAGTTACCTTCTCAAATGCTCCTGTCTGATTCCTGCTGGTGGCAGAGCCGGCATCTGTAGGGCTGGTTTGCTGTGCATTGGATGTCTGTCAAACAGTCTAACTGGTAGTCTTGAGAGCCTGTCTTTTGTCTAGCCTAAGCAGCACCTGATTACTGTGAATCAGAGCAGTCATTTAAATACAGAGCCATTTTCATTCTCTTTGTCCCTTTACATGGTGTCCTGCTGGTAAACAGCAATGGTAGATGAAATGTTAAGCCAACCATACTACCTTTAAGACCATTTCCATGTTTGTCAGATGTTTTTCCTGACTGTTAGCCAGACGTAAATAGTTTTTCTAATCTAGTATTTATGGTACAGAGATAGCTGAAAATTTAGCAGTGTATGTGCAGATTTTTCATTAGCTTTCGGTTTTCAGGCCTACGAGGAAGCTTTTCATTTGGCCACTTTGAGACCTAAGAATAGTCCTGGTAGGTGTTAAGTAACTACTGGACCGTTTCCTGTTTTTCTGTTAAGTATGTCTGCTGTATTTAAATCCCTTTAGGGACGATTTTTGGCATGTGAAATCTGTTACTGCTTTGCCCACAAATTAGGCAAAATTAGTTTGCAGCGGCTGTGGTAGAAGTCAATCTTTTTTCATTGGGAGCAAAGTACATAGACTATAAAGCAACAGCAACCACAGAATCCTCCTTCTGCTCAGTAATTGACTTCTAAAATTTATCTATTTTAAATGAGGAAATGCTGAAAATAGATGTGAAAAGCTTGTAGATTTGTACTCTAGTTAGTGATCTTGACTTTACGATGGATGTAAAATTCATATGCTCAGAAAGCTGGAATTACCTTTCCACAATTGGTCTTTGGAGATAAAGAAGTATTCTGAAATTGTGAATTATAAAAAAGAATTTCCTGTATTTACTGGAATCATTGTTTTGAAATACAAATTAGCACTTGCTCTGACAACTACTGTGTTCTTGGAAACCCTGCTGAGGAATAGCCTGCAGAACAATTTCTTCTAGTACAGTTGTTTTTAAGTAATCCCTGTCAACACTAGGCATCGAAAATGTGCTAGCTACGCCGTGGTCTGAAACAGCTGTCAAGTGTAGTTTCTGGCACAGAGCCATCTTTAGATATTCTTGTATTCTCTTAATGTAGAAAATGAAGAGATTGTTTTCTTCTCGATTGTTTGGATTTGTGGTCAGAGGGAAGAGGAAGAAAAGGTCCCAAGTTATAAATTAAAAGATATTGGTTCAAGAAAGGTGTAAATGAGCAGTAATCTGTGGCTGCTTTATTCACATCATGAAGTGCTTTCCTGAGTGTAAGGATGTACTTAACCACATGCTTTCCTGAATTTGGGTCAAAATTCCTACTGCTGTTTGACTATGGGCTAAGATAAGTTCTGAAATTGTGATTACGAGTAAATTTTTAACTATTATCCAGAAAATATATTAAAAATGAATAAATTCCAGATGCTTTCTCTTTTTAATGATCCAAAAGGACATAGTAAACAGCAGTAAATTTGAGGTTTGATTGAAATAGGAAAACAACTATAATAGAGAATTCAGGAAGAAGACAGTTTGGAGGGGAGCAAAAAGGGAAGTTGTTCCAAGGCACTGGCATGTCTTTCTCTACCTATGCACAGTCCTATCCAAAGTGAAATCTGTGTTCCAACTGACAATTCAATTTACAAAACTGATTTTTCATGGTAGCTACATGACATCCTGCAGAGACCTGAGCTGGTAAGAAAACACAACAGTTTGGATATGTACATGGGCTGCTCTCAAGGACTTACTTGAGTTTGGCAGGATAGTTACAATATAATCCAGTAGAGGACATGAAGTCTTGCATGTGTTTCCTGCTTAAATGATATAAAAGAATATTTATCAGTAGGTGGATTATAATTAATTCTTACTTCTTCTTGGTTGTTATGGAGATTTTGCTCATCCTTTTCATTTTCCTTGAATTACAGAAAGTAGAAATGGCAAAACTCTGTTAGGGTTGGTTAATCCAGCATATTTCCTTGCCAATGAGGGATTTTTAGTAGTTTCTTTCTGCCTTTTGTTTTCTGAAGCTTCTTATTGTAGCTATTAAAGTTATTGCCAAAGGAAAGCTGGATAAGGGCTTCTTTTGGAGTCTGTTAATGAATTTTAGTGAATCAGAGTGAGAACTGTTACATCATACCACACTAACGTTGTCTAGTCTTGATTTAGGTAAAATACCTCGTGTTAGATGTTTCATATTCTTTCAAAAGAATGTTGTTAAGGACAATGCTATGGGTGAGGTGTAAGTATCGTCATTACATAGTCAGCATAAATAAATCCCTGACCAGAAATGATGGTTACATATTGTCTTTGCTTAGCCCTTTTTCTGTAGTCAGTACATGTCATTTGAAAACCACAAGTATCTGTACTAATAGGTTTTCTCTGGCTGATAACTACTACAACAAAAGGTAAACAAATCTGAAGATAGTCTCCATACTAAGAAAAAAAAGAAAGTGGATAGACACCACATATGTCACGTTGAAATTGAGCGGGGATTTTTAAATACAGTTAGAAGTGTTGTCTTGTAAGGAATGCATCTGGTATGGGCTTTAACTGTCTATTCCAGGTAATGAGCTGTGAAATTAAATTGGACTGTTTAGGCTGATTTACTCGGTGATTTACAGAGGCAGAACTATTTTAACTCTTCATTTTCTGTAAGCAAAATAGCTTGTTTGCTGTTTATGCCAAGGTTCTTGTTTCTGAAAAGCAGTAAATAGTAGGAATTCAGTAGTAGGAATATTGTTGCAACAATTATGGTGCTGATGTTTAATTGCGTGACTAGTAGTGTGTGTTTTATGGAGAATGTGGAAGGAGCCAATCCCAGGACAGTTCTACTGGGGGCTTGCTTATTGATTTTTGTTAAAATTAGGTTTTAGTAACACAACAATTTTTGTATCCCAGTGTGTAAATGCTACTCTTTTGTTGTGTTTAAGATACTTGTAGCTACTCAAAATGTCTTCAACTTTTGGTCTTTTCAGCTGCCTATTTGCAGCCCTGTGTAGGTTGTGTACTAATATACATGATTGCTGGAAAACATTTCCATAGTCTTTGTATCCTCCTCTTCTTACAGCTACCTCTTGTTTTTGCTTTATACCTTTTTGCCTTATATGGTAATTAAGAACAGGGTACAGATATCTGCAGTGTATTGGTATTGATCTGTCTTTAATTTGAAATCTTGTTTTTCGTAATTACTCAGTGAACCCACAAAGTGCATATTTTTATGGCTAATTTATGTATGCTGCTAATTTGATACCAGCTAGTATTACTTTACTGTTTGTATAAATCAAATCAGATCTTCAGGTTACAAGTGCATGGATTATTTAATTTCTACTTATTTTAAGTATATTCATCAAATCACCTGAACTGAAAGGTGCCTGATGTTACACCTCATGGCCTGCAGAAGTTACTTGTGGTATAAATAAGGCACAGCTGCTGTGTTAGTGTGTAATGCTCATCTGCAATTGTTCTTCTAATCTCTGGTTTTCCGCTTTCACTAAACCTAAGCTTTCTTTGTAGAAATTTGAGGATTATTTGTGGCCTATGATATCACTGAGACTTGTTGAATTTTTTTACTAGTGGTTGACAGATGAGTAAGTTCCTCTTGGTTTCCTCCCGCTTTGTCATAGGAAGTCACATCAAATTGATTATGTGACTGAAGAGTAACCATACAACCACAGGAAATCCTGTGGCTGAAACCATTTTTGTTCTCTGCTTGCTTTTGATAATAACTTTGTATTTGCAGAATACTGTCTTTGATTCAGGACTACGTTGTACTTTGACTTTAAAAAGGTGATGTTTTTCACAACATATGAACAAAATGGCTAACATTTTTTTGAGCTGGGGCACCTTTTCTAAAAAATAAGATCTAAGAGTAAATAGTAATATTGCTGATAAGAATTTCTGGATGAAAATTTGGCAGTGTAGGTCACTTCAAACAGAAGGAAAGTGTCAAATGCAAACACACACAAAGAAAAAAAGAAATGCAGCATGTGCATGCTGCATTTGGAGGCTTTAAAAGATAAGACGTGCATGGAGGCATGTACAACTTCTTGCTTGTTGTTCTGTGAGCTGGAGTAGTGAGCTGGTTCAGCTACACAAGCCCTCGTGCTTGTAGACTAAGGATATTTGAGAAGAGTGAAACCATCCTTTCTGAGAACATAGCACATTTAAATTGATTTTAAAAAGTCTATGCTCTCATTCTTGATCAAGAGTAGTTTATATCTTGTCTTGAAGCCCTTACTTTCAAGATATAGCAATATGAAAGTTGCTCGTTAATTTTTGATTGGGACCTGCTCTTCTGTGACTTTTAGGCAGAGTAATAACATTTTTGGATGCCAGTTTCTTTATTAAAAAATGTTTTTGAAGTTATGGGAAGATGAGTGTTTAGATACTACACGGATTTCCTTCCCCCTCCCCCTTTCCATTTTGAAGTACTTTAAAAGTGTTTTATTAGCATGCCAAGTAAAACTAGGGAAAGACACACTTCATCCGAATGCATTTGCTTTCTTGCTTGCCCATGCAGTTATTGTTAGGCCTTTTTGAATTTATAAGTTTGGAAAAGAAATGTATCTCTAAGATAAAAGAGCAAAGTAAGGATAAAATGTTTCAAGAACGTATCTCCTGGCCTTGTGGAGAGAGTGCATGGTGTTACCCTGACCTGACAGGCTTTGTGAAGGGGGTTACTGTGGAAACCAGAAGCCAAGCTACTGGTATTTCCAGCCGGAGGCATGCCGGGCAAGAGGGAGGATGGCTTGAAAACCAGCCAGGATGAGGAAGAAGGGACGGGAAATTTTGAGGTGCGCACCCCAAAGTAATGATATCCTTGAAGTGGGTAGTCCTTGACTTCTGTGCTCTGGGCAACAACTGTCCAATACTGCTGTGGCCACATGCTCACTGGATGTGTACAGACGTGGAATTGTACAGTGCTGGGGTTGCTGAGCCTGCCCAGGAGCCCATGCTTTTGTGTCACTGTCGCATGTGATGACCTAGTGCAGCAGCAGGTATTGATCCCCAGCTGTTGAGTGAGATGTGGATGCCTGTAGCAGTGTTCCTCAGTTTAGGTTGTTAGAATATACCTCTAAAGCCCACTAAGGACCTGTATCTCCTGGAAGGTGTATGGAGACTTGAAAAAAGAGGGAAAGGAGGCAGTACCAGCAGAGACAAATTGGGATAGCAATACTAGGCACGGAAGTTTGTGCAAAGTTGATTTAACAGGAGTTTCAGTTTATTTTTTATTTAAATTCTGTTACTCTAGATCTTTCTCTCTGTATTAGAGACCAGTACATAGTGTCTTTTGGAATGAGTAGCAGTAGGATTGAAAAAAAGTAGTTGAAAGATGACTGAAAATGACTTTGCAGAATCTGGACTGAATTCACTTCATTTCCTTCCCTGCTTAAAGCATCAAGAGCATTCTGTGATGTAATAATTTCTGTTGTCATCAGTAATAAATTTGGGGAAGAAGCATGGTTTTTGCAAAAGGATTTATGATGACTGATTATCTGGGCCAGAGGGGGGAATGTGGGTGGCTGTGCTAATCTGCTTGGGTCATCAGAGAATGGCCATGAAATTTGTCTAGAAAAGTAGTCTAGATTTATTTTTTGGGGGGAGGGGATTTCTTTGAACTTGCTTCACAGCAAAGAGTAGGGATGTTCTCATAACATCTCACTTGACCTATGTTTTTATGCAATCTTCTGTGCAAAATCTAAAGACTATGGAGGGAATAAAGTGGAAAAATTTATGTTTGATTCTGTGCAGGTCTAGACAAAATAGCTAAATGAACTCCTGTAATCCACCATAGCTTAAAGCTTCGGAGAGTTAGTTATTCTTTGTGTAAAGTACTTCAGAGAAGTTTTAAGACTATCCTAATTTAATCATAAAATATACTACCTGGTCATATGAGGAGTTAAATGTAACTGTAATGACCTTTAAGGGAGATCACTGAGCGTGAACCTTGGGAGATTTGGAAGTGGATGAAACTGAGCTGTTTTGTGTCAGCTGGAGATCTGGCCCAGTATTTAAACTGAAGCAATTTATTGTTCTGGTTTTTTTTCCCCTCTAATGAGTTACTAATGCACAGTACTTGAATGTAGAAGCAATAATAGTGCACAAGTGAAGGAGGATGGGAACAACCTAAACTCCAGAATGGTTCCTCTCTCCTCCCAGTCTCTTCTTTCCCCATATTCTTCAAGGTTAAGTAGTTACTAGTTAGTGAGAAAAAATGTTATATAAGAACACCTTCTTCCTGTCTGTACCATCCTGTTGAAATGGCCTCTTTGGACAGCAAAAATTATTATCTACACTGTATTTCTCAAGCCTTTTAATTGCTGTGAACCACCCCAAAATTTTACAACATTAAAAACTCATAGCAGCATGAGAAAATATGTACTTGTGCAATTCTTTTCCTCACGTGGATATCAGAAATAAAGATAGTACTAAAATTGGATTAGGTCAAAACCCTTAATCTGTAGTCAAAGAGGAAACGTGTTTTTCCTCATAGTTGCAGGATGAGTGGAGGTGGATGAAAGGAGTAAAAGTAATGTAAACTCTGGTGGAGGGAAGAGAAATCATTCCTGGACAGGACAGAGTGACTGTAGCAATTTGGTGAAAGATGTTCATAAACCATAGATGTGGGAGTGGAGAGCACACAGCGAACAGTTCTTGACTATACATGGGATAAGATTTGAGCTTTAAAAACAGATTTACTAATCCGATCCAATATACTACATGAGTGAGTGTTTTGAATATTAGATCCAAACAATCTGAAAATAACAGTTTATTCACATATATACTCAAGTAACATTTGAATTGTGAGGAAAAGAGCATAAACAGGAGATACCTAAAATCACAAGAAACTCTTTAGGATAGAATGTTTTGTGGGTATTTAGTATACTAGAATACTTTTTTATTTAGTATAGCAGAATACTTTGGATCAAGAGACTGAGGGCATGTTGATTTCATATATTAGTAAAGCTGTTAAATGCACCTTTGTGTTTTTCAGTTCACAGCGTTTGATGTTCATACTGCCTTAAGTGTGCTGAAGACCTGCAATACCTCTGTAGCTTTAGAGCAACCTTTTCATCTTTGTTTTTAAGCTAAATTTTATCCTAAACTCAAATGAAGTGAGTGTTGCATTTGTGCAGTAGTGAAAGATGAAAGAAAACTTCATTTTCAAATGAAGTTTGAGAAATTGCCCGTGGCTTTGATTATTCATGCACGCTCTATAGAGCCTTAACTCACCTGATCAAGTTAAAAGTAGTGCAAGCACCTCAGGGTGAAAATAATGGTGGTTTAAAACTATCCTTATATAGTGCATACCTATGGAAAATGTGAAATTGTAGAAAATGTGAAACTATAGCAACGTGACCAGTCTTCTTCACAACATTTGCACAGTAGCAATTTCTGGAGTGTAAGATTTTTAATAAAACTTTATTCCTAGCTGCTGTAAATACTGTGTGTAGCTTATAATTTTGTTCAAAGAAGCTGATTTTTTGGTTTTGTGATTAGGTTAAAAAAGATGACCAAAAATGCTCAGTATTTTTTTAATTTGCTTTAAAGCATTCAACGTGAATAGATGTTTTTTAAGAAAGCAGATAATTTTCCTTCTGGGCTTAGCACTGAGTGTTACCCCATTGGTGGAGTGGAATGCAGCAGTGCAAGTAATTAGTAAATCACTACTGTATAGGGTACATAATAGACTATATATGGTTAGTAAGGAATTTAGTGTATTTCTCCTTGTTAATGAGAAAGCCACTTGTTTTCTTTGGGTAAATGGACTCTACTCTGTTGAAAGCGTGGCTTCAGCTGATTTACCAGCATCGACTAAGGCTTCAGGATTTTAATTTCCAGAAGGAAACATTTCCTATTTATATTACTTTAAGGAGTAAAGTATGTGAGATTACTTGGAATCAAGAATGTTTCCAATATTAGACACTATTTAGTGGTGTTAATGTTTGAATACTTTTCTTTTTATTTTCTCCAAAGTAAATACTTGGAAAGTAAATACTAAAAAATATACTCACCAATTAAGTGAAGGATGTGTTCATGTCAGAAACATTCTTTTTAACTTGTGTAAATCTGTAGGTAGTGCCAACACTTGGGCAGTAAAGTTGTACCTAATTATGCAACACACAGCTCTTAATGAAATCATAGGACTAAGGATCTGCAGAATTTGTAGGCTGTATTTAATTTAAAATTATTTTAGTCAATGATTGATACGATTTTATGTAAATATAGTTACACTGTGTTCATACATAAATGTATATATGTGTAGGTGTGTGTATAGACACAATTATATACACAGATACATATATATATATATATATTTGTATATTAAAAAAGCAATCTACATGCTTTGGTACTTGGTTAAATTTTAAGGCACAGTTCCACAGATATCTGATACCATCCAGAAATTTTTAGACTCGTAGTTCCCAGGGACAATTAAGATTGTTCTCTGGCAGTAGGTGGAAAAATCAAATAATTATCTCTGTGATTTCAAACTGGATTAGCTGTTGAGTATGTTGTGCATGTTAGGGGTTTTTTTTTTAATTTTATTGTTTTTAATGTCTGATGTAAAGGCCACTGAAAAATGTGTAAAGACTGACTTCAGAAAGTTTTCAAAATCAGGCCATTACTAAACTCAGAGTAATATTTTATGAAAAAAATTACATTATCAGATCAAGCCGTGATGTTTCATGTGCTTATGGTATTTTGTTTCCAACTTTTCTGTGTAAGTATAAAAATAGTTCATCAGGTATTTTAACCTGATTGTGAAGTCAATTCCTTTTCAGTATAAAACTTTGGTACTGTAATATGTACATATTCTGATGCCTGAATTCTAGAAATGAATAAAGTTGATACAGTACATAGTAGAAAAACAGATGAGTATTAAAAAGGTCTTACAGAGATGCACATGGTCGACAGAAATTGTATCAATTTTCTTAATACCAGTATAAAATAGAATTTGTGTTTTAATGTTCAATGCCCTGCCCATCAAGTAAGGTGAAAAAGAAATCAGAGGGAAAGGGGGCATAAGAGAGGAAACTTACAATCAATGTGTAATTTTTTCTTACTGAGAACTACTGAGACATTTAAAAGAAGTGTCTATGCCTGAAATAAAATAATATATTGATACAAATATCTGTACTGCTCAGAATGTATTAAAATTTGTTGTTGTAGAATATTCTTAACCGAATTGTTGACCATTTAAAATTTTTAAATTACAGGATTTTGTATGGCAGTTTTCTCTTCCAAGTCCTTGTGCAGGGAGATATTCAGGAAGCTTTCCTTTGTGCTTTTCACTCCTTTCAAACGCTTCTGTTTCTCCTCCGCTAGCTCTTTGTTGGCAAAGGTAACCAAACCTATTTCCTCCAGGAATATTTAGTTTTGTTTGCTTGTGTCAGTCTATTCTGCAAATAAATGTGCTATCACACAGACTTTACACTTGACCTTGCTCTAATGCAACCTGTCAGCTCTCCTTATAAATGTTCCAGTCTCAGGTGAGATGTGTTTGATATTTGCAAAGGGAGGGAAGGCTTGTCTTTCGTTATTTGCAGTCATGAGTTGAATCAGAGTTTAAAATACAAGGTGAAGGTGGTTGGAGGTTGTGCAGTTTTCTGCCTCCTAGAAGAAGCTCCAAGGTGTTGCACTTGGAAGTGATGTGATGGTTACCCAGGACTGCTTAAAATGTAATGCTGTGCTTTCTCAGTCCTTGAGTCTGCCAGTGCAACTGTCTTTATGTGTGGGTACTAAAGCACTGTGATAGCTACCAGAAAGGCAGAGATGTAGTATAAGTCATACTGCTGTCTCTTGTGGGAAGTGGTTTATCCTTTTAGTATTACTGAGGTATGAATTTTGGCAGTCAGGAGAACAGCCTTGGGAAGAGTAGCAAAAGGTTCTCTTCTGGCTGGTCTTTCATAGCATTGCTGCTCAAGCCCTTACTGAGCCAGGGAAAGGTTCCTTTGTGTTTAATAGCCTTGTGCCATTTTTATTAACTTCCCCCCCCTTGTTTCTCTGCTTTGTAGGAAAGGAGCTGCGTTTTGGGAAGGAAATGAGTTAAACTGCTAACTCCTCATTCTTGCACCTTGGCCTCTTATTTGACATTAAGACTGTTTTGTTTTGTGTTAATTTGTGTTATATTAATGTTACTTAATTTGTGCTTGATCTGATTTATGAGAAATTCAGCTGTCTGCAGATATAGGGGTTATTTAGTTACGGAAAGCATAGTAACAGCAAGAGAGCAAAGTTCTGGTAAAACATGACTTTCTGGAGCTATCTCAACTTTTATTTAAAGCTGTGAGGCCTTTCTTCATATATGACTATAAACACAGAAGATTTCTTTTAAAAGTAGAATTTTAAGATTTCTGCTATAGCTATAAAATCTTCAGGGTGAAGCTGTAGGTGAGGTTGTGTGGCCCGTTAATTGATAACTGGATTTCATGGTCAGATACATGGTTGGAACATGGATACATACTTTACATCGACTTGAAAACAGATGCACTGATCATATAATACTGATAGTCTGATCTGGTTGCTGAACTTCATCTCTTTCTTATCTAGACTAGAGAATACTGATGTTAGTTGAATTTCTAATGTGAACAGTTTTCGTGAGCTTTTGGTGTCCTTGTTGAAGAACTGAGGATCCAGCTGTGAGCATGGTCAATGTGTTAGCAGAAAAGAAACTGTAATATGTGCACTACAGATTAAGGTCCTCACTGACATTAGAACAAAATCATGCCACTCACAAAGGTATTTGTTAAGTTTGTTAAAATATTCTGGAGATATGACAACATGGTTGGAGTAATTTAACACATTTTACAGGAAATTATGTTGTTAAATTGTAACTGGGCAGTAATGCTTCTGCACCTGTAGCAAACAAGTTGTCCTCATGACCCTTTTTAACATTACAGCTAAAAATGAAAGCTGGGAGATGATTAGAAAGAGTTGTTCAACAGTAAAGAAGAGGAGTGTCTCGAGTCTTAGAGGAGCTGCCACAGGAATGAAACCGTTTTGCTTTCTGAAATCTGTTTCACTGTTGATCCAATGGTTGGTGTTTGGAGCTTTTGAAGAGTAATGTCCATTGTGGTCTGCAGGAACAGCATTCATCTCTAATTTTAACACCAGCTGACCATTTCTTAAAAGGCTGCAGCTGTCATTTACTCAGAGCTATGTAACCAATTTGATTTTTTTCTTTGTCTTCTGCAGAGCTAATGAATCGTTTTTGCTCCTTACTGGGTGCTATACATACATAAATTATCATTTCAAATGTTACATTATTCCCAGGCTTTTTAAAGGGGTATGTTGTTGAGGTTCTAAGTGTAATGGCAATGAGGTAGCAAACATAATGTGCTTAATTCTGATTTCCTTTATTAATAATCCTATTTTCTCTCAGTTTATTAAAATCATATTTGTAAAGCAAGCAAATGATATGGCCACTGTGCACAGCTTGTATTGCTTGAAGGTCAATTTAGGCATTGTAACAGGAACATTTGAGAATTGTGTTACAAAGCAGATTGCAGTAGGAGAGGTTTCAGCGTGGGAATCGGTGCAAA
Organism: Neopelma chrysocephalum; assembly: GCF_003984885.1. Lineage (NCBI taxonomy): Eukaryota > Metazoa > Chordata > Aves > Passeriformes > Pipridae > Neopelma > Neopelma chrysocephalum. The sequence goes on along the minus strand of NW_020897773.1, from coordinate 950,671 downwards.
TCCTGAGTTGTAGGATTCTATGTTGGTGATCTTTTGGGTCAGTCTGGAGCAGCTCTTAGACATAGGTAACTACTATTTACTAGATCTGGCAGGGTCATATTGACAGATCAATACAAAGCTGAATCTTCTGAGCTTAGTTCCCTCTGTTGTGCAGCTTTGATTTGCTCACAGATCTTCATTAACATAAAAGCTAACGAAGCTAATCAGTATTCAAAGAGGAAACTGTAAAGGAAAATGGATACTAGACACAAAGAAAGCGTGGGATATTTTGGTTAATACAGATGATGTTTAAACTGTAATTGAGCATTAATGTCAGCACACATCTGGAAGGGACGTATTTCTGAACATACTTATTTCAAATCTTCTTTGTTTTAATTTTTAGGACAAAAATATTGTATGTAGCGCAATTACAGGGTTTGTCTGGTATCAGTGGATAAGCTGTAGACACTTTAAACAAAATTGTGTCTTCATTATTTTGATTTCCTGACCTGTCTGATGTTTGTTGGGGTTTTTTTGTTGTGATTTTGAGCATTTTAGAATGATAGTTGGTGGTATGTCTTATCAACTTCCATAGGAGAATGAGCTCTGACCCCTGGAGACATTGCGCTGAGTACTCAATGCTATTCTCAGGAGTGGCATTGTTTTTTTGCTATGCTACAGTTGTTATCAATATGCATTAACAAAGCATTGTGAGGTTAAAGTATTGAATGAGCGTGAGGGAAAGCTGTAGTGTTTTGCAAAGCCATGCATTTTAACAAGGGCTTTATATTTACTAAATAGTAAAGACAGTAAATTGAATTATTAGAGTTTTGGAACAAGTTTTATTTATGGGGTAATATAAACAGTATTTGGAATCCTTTAACACTAGCTTTCTACCTTTAGGCCTTAAAAAGAATTTCCACTGGAATTGTGGACTTCTGTACAGAACATTTAAGTTTGTGATAGCCATGTGTCCATTACTCATGAACTTTTCAAGACCCAAAGTTGTCACAGTCCAGAGGTCAGAGACTAGTGAGTTAGAAGACTTATCTGACCTGATGATGGAAGCAAGAAGGGAAGAGAAATTGTGTATCTGATTTTTTCCTCTCCTTCAAGAATTTTTCTTCATGACTGAAATAAAGCTAAATTGAAGAATGTTTGTAAGAGCAGTCTCCATCACTGTGAGTGCTTAGAACTGTCTGTAGATAGGAGTAAAGTGTTAAGGGTTGAATTTTCCCCTTTCATTTTGTCTCAAACAACTGGACTTACTCTATCATTGGAAATATTTTTTCACATATTGCTGTTGCTTAGCTGGTGGTTTTGGACAGTGTTCTTTTGTATGTTCACAGACGGAGGTAACGTTCCTCTGGAGCATGTGTGACTGGATATATATTATTTGTAGATATTTTTAAATCCTGTGACAAAAGGCTAAGAAACATAGAAATGGCAATATTTTTGAAGTTCAATGAAATATTCCCCACTGAACCTCCCCAAATGTAACACAACTGCTTTGTGTGTGTATGTTCTCTGATAGCTGTTCATCTTGCGTGTGCTTAGCACAAGCTTAGCATAGTCAAGAGGATATCTATAATTTATGCCTTGATTGTAGAATCTGATTGCAGGTCTCATCCCCATTGGTGGTGAGGACAACTACATCATTATGGCTTCTTAGCTGTTAATGTTTTTTTTATGTTAATTCATTTGCTAGTGCTTCATTAAAGCTGTAACTACTTTAAGCACTTTATTCACAGTGTAGGAAGTCCATTTAACAAGCCCAATGCTCAGCAGTACCTGATCAGTATGTGTGTTTTGTTCACATGAATAAGTATCCCAGAGGAAAGTTTTGCCAGGAAATATTCCACCTTCCAGCTGTAATTGAATGGACTTGAACAACAAGCTGAGACAGCTGGGTCCTGTTTTGGTCTTGATTTGTAGGGACCCAAGGGATTGGGAGAGTGGGAAAGGAATCCTGTGCCAGTTGAGTGAGTTCAAATGAGGAAAAGAGAGCTTTGCTCCCTCGACTGCTCTGCATTTCAACTATTAATACAGCAATAAAGCCTATTCAAAAAGAGTTCTGTGTTCTTTGTGTTTTTTGAAAGGAGGCTTGTGTGCTTAGCTATTGTGTCTTTTTTGAAATTTAATGTCTTATCACATGAGGCAGAATTTTCCAGGTCAGCCACCCAACTTTAATCATGAGATCTTGTAGAGTGCAGGAAGGAAGCTGAGAAGTCCTCACAATAACCAAGGAATAACATCCTATTGGAAGTGTTCTTGCATGGGGTCATTCATATTATAATTAAGAAACCCCAAGAAGCAAGTAGTTAAAGCAACTTTTTGAGCAGTTTAAGTCATTGATGTATCTGTATTTAAAATGAGTTTTCTATGGTCTTGAGGTATAACAGGAGCGTTTCCCATTCCTTTTAAATGTTGTTCAGTTCTGAACATGTACTTCAGATCACTGTAGGAAGGTCAAATTGCTGCTTTCAGAGTGAACCCTAAACCAAAATTTTGCAGGTGACATTGCAAACATTAACTGTTTGGTTAAACTTTGCATTCGCCTCAGTCTGACCTGTTGTTGACAAAAGTAAATAGCTATTTCTCTTGACTGAGTCAGGCTGTTTTAGCAAAATGGATGTTTAAATTAGTTTGTCCAAATCTAACTAATATGGTTGCTAAATGAAAATATTACAAGGGTAGAAGTGGAGCACAATCAAGCTATTTCTGCACAGTAATCAATCACTTATATGAAATAAGAGTGAAAAGTATGCAGAGATTTATGGAGGAGCTGCCTATTTTTAAAAATTGTGTAAAAGGCTACATAGACAGAAGAGATCATAGAATCATAGAACATTTGAGTTGGAAGGGACCTTAAAGATCATTTCGTTCCAATGCCCCTGCCATGGGCAGAGACACCCACTAGACCACGTTGCTCAAAGTCCCATCCAGCCTGACTGTCAGAAGAAAATAGCGTGTCTGTGCTACAATATAAACCAGAGGGTCCTGTGCTACCAGATTCATCCTGGCAGAGCATCTTTACTAATGTTGGGGATGGGGTGGGGGGGAACAACTCTGTTCTGTGGTGACTGGATGACTTCTGCTATTATGTTTCACTTGGGTATTAGGATGTAGTTGCCTGCAGTGTATGCAGACTCTTAGTTTAGACACACGGGTACAGAAAGATAAATTCTGTTTTATTTATGTGCTGTCTTTTGAGTACCTGGTGTATACAGACAGCTGAACATAGACCATCAAGTTGAATTTCTAGCAGCTCCTGGCTTTTCTTACATGATTGTGTGCCTCCCTGGCTAGAGTTGGTCTGATGCTGTAGTGCAGTGGTCAGAAATCCAAATATAGAGGGCTCTGGTTTGTACATTGCTTTTGTGATTTCATGGCAGGTATCCTCTAACTTTACATGGAACAAAAATATGTTTTGTCTCATCAGTATAGTGCTGTCCTTATAGCCAGCTGATCTCGGTGCTTTTCATTAAATAGTCAGTAATTTTGTTTATTTACCAAACCTGATGGTGTCTCCATGTGTATCAGTGACATGGTGCTCATCTGATCATTTGAATGCATAGAATTCTGAAAAATTTCCCTGTCAGCAGTTGTGCTCCTGCAGGTATGAGTTGTAAGCTATCCTAGACTGATAATAACTTCTTAGATAAAGAATGTTTTTTAATTTTTATCTCTTGCAATATTTAATGTGCTAACAAATTTATTACTTTGCATGGGTATTGCAGATGTTATGAAGTGTGGGTTTGTTGTCATCAACTTCCTTTAGGCCAGAAAAGGTTATTCTAGAAAACTGCACAGTACGCAACATTTCTTCCAAATAAACTTTCACTTGATGGCAACTAATTTCAGTAAATAAAGTCCCACATGAGCTTCCTCTGAAGCAGTATGGAAGTTCTGCCATCTGTAGTTAAGAGTGACACTGGGCAGAAAATCTGATGGAGGCTTTTTCTTTTTTTTTTTCTGGGCCCGAGTTACTCTGCAGTGTTGCTTGTAGGCAGTACTGGGAAAAGCTGGTTTGCATTATCTCTAAGTGTTCTTTTAGGGGCAATCTCACTGTTGTCAAGTTTGGTTTTAAACTCTGAAAGAAAAAGGGGAAATGTTCATGGCTAGTGCTGTGAAGGTGATTTTTTTCAGAATATTTTACACTGGAGGTGATACTTGCTTTATTTCAACTGCATGGCAGACGGGCTCCGTAGTGTCAAGGTTGTAGCTGCGGAGAGTAAGAGTACTCTGGGAGAAATTTTTTTGTGAGGTCAAAGATCTATACAATATGAATTTGGGTATTTTAGCTATATTTTTTTTTAAGATTAGAGGAGATCACTTAAAAAAACCAGGCAATTAAAAATACAATGTTTAATCTTCACTTTTTGGCTTTTTGTTTATAGCCAGTACTAAAAGGTTTTATAATTCTCTAGTGTACTAACAGGAGTGCTGTTATATTTGTACATAACTTTGCATATCTTGTCTCTTAGTGACAACATATAATAAAAATAAAGGAATATCTAATTATCTTTTCTATCTTTAAAGATTAAATTGATAGCTGATTATTTCTTTTAAGTCTATCTTTTATGATCCCTGCAATGAGTTATGGATTAAAACATCATACAAGACAAATTAATCAAGATTTAAGTAAATAATTGATGTATTGTCTATCCTGACTGTTTGGTAATACACTTAAAGAGCCAGAAGAAATCGTTAGTAGATGTTTCATTCGAGACTGATTTTAGACTAGTGGCTTCTTAAATGCATATCATTAGAATAAATGCTGATGTGACAAGTAGCTTTTGTTTAATTATTTGTATTAAGGAGATACTGCTATTTTAGAGGTTGAGCTAGAAGCAAGGAAAGTGGTTATCACCTTTTTTAACATAACAAAAAGTGAAAGCTGTGTTTAGTGTGTGTGCACAGGATGATATAAATAGCAACAGCAGCCCTTTGCAGGGCTGGAGGGCAGGAGAACAGTGCGGTCAGCTTTTGCCACCTTGGTTGCTATCCAGCGTGGTTATGTTTGCTGTCAGGTACTTTCTCACTTTTAAGTGGAAAATAAGGTGACTTTGAAAAGAAAAGACTAGCAGAAGCCACTGACTAAAAGGAAAGAAGGTGCAGACAAATGAAGAAATTGAATCTTCTTTTAGATGGCTTTCCTATTTCCTCTGGGAGGAAATAAGGCCAATGATGTCAATAACAGTCCCCTGTTATTATTGATTAAATAACAGCTGGCTTGTTTCTATGGTGTCTTTAACTATTTAGTTTTCAAAAATACAGTAAAATGTTCTTGTCTCATGAATGAAAGGACATGGTTTTACTGGTGTATGTGTTATATCAGAAAATTTTGAGAAGAAATCCTGTTTTTTACATAATGACCTCAACAAGACCTCATGCATCTTGTCAGAGATGGATCATTTTTTGCAATGGGAAAAACATTTCCCATGTATTGTATCTTTGTCTTTTGTGATTTTAACAATAAATAATTCAGTTGGGTGAATATATTCTTTAATTCAGGAAAATAATATAACTATTTTGTTACTCAACAGTGTGTGTGTATATATATATTTATTTTTTTTTTAAATCTTGCTCCCAAATGAGGTAGAAATGGGGAAGATTTCCCTTACAACACGGGTTTGCTGTTTGGTGATGTAGGGTCTTTTTAAAATGCAAAACATCGTGATTTTTCTATTAAAATTGCTCCATTATCTATTTGCTTAAATGCTTTATCCATTCATGGATTTTCCAGTATGTTATTTTCATAGGTCAAAATGTGATCTCAAGTTAACAGTTTAAAATTTGTGTACAGGCTGTGCTTAACTACGTGGATGGGGTACTGTTCAGAATATCAGGTGAGAACTGAATGTTGGCTGCCACCCTGCTCTCGGCTTCTGAAAAACTCAGACCTGTAATCTTCACAAAAAATTTGTATGTGTGTACACATATATATATATATATATATGGCATTTGAAATACTTCTCAAATAAAATAATTCTGGAAATAATTGTTTTCCCCATGTGCAAAACAATAAAGGGTTCTTTGCAGATTTGAATAAGTACAAAATGTTTGTTTCTTGGATCAGTGAAAGAAATTACTATTCATGGGGCAAAAATTTGTTTACTCTGTCACGTGTACGTCAAGGCTGGTGGGGTGGGGAACAAGACTTCCTTTTCCTGGAGGCACAGAAGCAGGATTCAGGGGAGATTTTTATCTACTACCTATATTTGATAAGAAAAGAACTGGGGAAAGAGCTAAAACAAATCACCATATAAACCTGCATAACTCCAGTAAGTCATGGTAATATTTCCTTCTCTCTGCCTGACTGTAGGTAGTGGGAAAAATGGCAGTTCATGCAGTTTGTATGTGGTAATGCTCTCAGAGGCATCCTCATGACATCAGTCATGAATGCTTCCTTTAATTTCTTTCAGGCTTTATTAATGCTCCAACCACTGCAGTGTTTCAAAGAGGGAAGATAGAGTTTAGTTCTTTAAAAAAAAACAACCAAATAACAAAAGACCCAAAACAAACTCAAAAAACACTTCATGGTCTCTGGGAAGAAACTGTGCTTAAGGATATTTTCACAATGTTCGTTCCGTGATGTACTTTTCCTTTAAGTTCAGATAGTGAGTAAAGTATATGAGACTTCATGCATGAAGAAGGTGGTTTTTTTTTCTTTGATGGCTTTTATGTACACAACTTCATAGATTCTAGCCATGGCATAGAAGAATATGATTTTATCTTTGTACTCTAAGTTAGTTTAGGTTAATTTACTGGATAGTATTCTCTAATGTTCTGGTCAGTTTTTGAGATGAAGGAAAGCTTACTGCTAGTAATTAGGAAATCCATGTATATGATGTCTGGGCAATTATATTTACATTTTTTAAAATATGTAATCTTTGGTATTTAAATCAGTCATATTTTCAGAAATAATTTTGAATCTGTCAAGAAAATACCTGACTTATAGATGAATTATTTTAAATCTAGAAAAGTTGGTAAAAAAACAGATACTAAAATTATTTCTTTGAGATGCAATAAGCTTGTTTGTAGTTGCACAGACATTCAAACTTGGGAATGTCCATTGTTGTTTTAGAGCCCAAAGGATGGAGTCTGAGTTATTTGTCTTAAATTCTTCTTAAAGTTGAATGTAGCATAAGGGTATAAACTGTTCTTTGGATCCCCCATAAGCATTATTACACATCTAATATATTGCGGAGTTTTGTTTGACTGTCTTAAACATAATGCCATTACAGTGCTCTTTTATGTCTGCTTTCACCAAGTCTTCTGAGGTTCTCCTCTGATCCTGTGTTTCCTGACCACCACATGTCTTTGCAGCATTTCAGGTATATTAGGTCCTCTAATAACAGATATAAGTCACTGGTGGTGACATTGAACTGTACTTGTGGTGTCCAGGAAAAAATACAGCATGTTTCATTAAAAGAAAAGATGCTTTGTTGAACCTCCATTTCCTACTTCCTTCAGAATTAAGTTGAAAACCTGGGAGCTTAGGTGTTAGATTGTGATCCTGTTTGTTAGCTTTTCCTTACTGTTCAGTCTTATAGTTATACCTATTTAAAAACAAAACAAAACCAAAATCAGCAAGATACCAAACCATGAAATCTGAGCTTTTTATTTCAGTTAATCTCTCCTGTGGCTCTGCAGCAGGTGAGGCATACTTCCCACCACATGTGGAAACACGGGAATGGCACCTTCTGAAGAGAGCAAGCCGATGTAACACTGCACAAAAGGATTTTTTGCTTGGTCTGCCAGTACACCACGGCTGCTGTTGTCTGAATTTGGGGCCAGGTGTTGAAATATGTTGTTTGGTGTTCATTTAGTTTTATTTCTTATGATGGTACTGTCTCTCATATTTGTGCAGAGCCTGGGCCACAAGAATTTGGATGTGTCTAGGATAAACTTACATTTCCTTCACTCCCCAGACCACAGTACAGGCTGAGGGGGAGGAGTCTGTTTAGGGTACTTCAAAACTACCTCCGCTGTGCTTGGGTTCAACTGGGGCCTTACAAAAGCAGAGCACCTCCTTGAAGGCTGCCCTCATCCTTGTGTCTTCTCAGACATCTGTTGCTTTGTTGTGGTTTTTTATTTATTATTACTTTTCTCACAGAGGATTCCATAACTTATGTATAAATATCTTCATCTGGTGGGTAACTGTATTAAGATACATAGGAATCTAGGCTCTTCTCTGAGAGGAAGGAACCTTTTAGAAGCTTTTAGGCTTTCTTCTTATTTAAAGCTATCCATGTACTGTTTAAAGGATCTCAAACTCCACCATTTCATGGTCACTGCAGGCAGAGCTGCCCTTGAGCTTCACATTCCCCACCAGCCCCTCCTTCTTGGTTAGAACAAGGTCTTGGTTGCTGGCTGGGGTTAAGCCACAAGACCAGCATAGTGTCTCTGTTGGCTCCTCTATCACTTGCAGTAGGAAGTTACCATCAGCACATTCCAGCATCCTCCTGGCTTGCTTATGCTTCGCTGTGCTGTCCCTCCAAGAGAGGTCAGGGTGGTTTCAAGCTGTTCTCTGCATCTCCCATAGAAAACAGATGGTGCTGCTCATGAACAAATCTAAAATTGAGAAATTTTTTTCTCCCTTTGTGATTCTTTTGATTGAGATTTGTGTGGAGGCAATAAATTGCTCTGAGAAACTTGATGTTACCCGCAAGCATGACCTTCCCATGGAAATTTTCATTAAGTGGAATATACATATACATGTAGAACTTATTTATTTTTATATATGTATATGTGTGGATACACACACACTCACGTATATATCTATAAAATAAATTTTTTGATAGTTCAGTTAACGCAGACTATTCCCTATTATCTGTGGACAGTTATGGAAGGAGGATAGATGAGAATTAGGCTTGGTTGTAACTCCATCACTTATCTTTAGCATAATTTCCTTGTCAGTGTTGCTTCCTTCTGAGTGCAACTGCCTGTTTGCTTACTGGGATTCAGCTAACTATAAGCAAATTTCAGCCCACCCACTATGCTTCACCATACACGGTTGGAAGTTAATAGGTTGACTTTCAGCTGGAGAGTGTATATTTTTCAGTCCCCTAGTGATTCAGACTGCTAATTTCAGTAAATTGTTGATGTCCTGCGGTGGCACTCATCTGTCAAGCTTGAATTCTGCAATGTTGTTTTAAGGCTGCAGGACAGATGTATTCAGGAGGTAGGTGTGGATGTGGAATTTAGATTTTACAAAAATGAAATTTCCTTTATTTTTGCCTCTCTTGGATCTTCTAGAGCTGTGCTCATTCTCTGTGTGTTCTTGAATAGAATGTTTACTTGAGTTGGAATTTACTTTCCCTGCTTCCTCAAGCCCTTGGGAGTAAATTTCATTAGGCCTTGCTGACTGAAGTGTATCTAATGCATTTTCTTGTTTATTTAATCTTTTTATTAGTATCAGCAGAGATATTTGTGATTTGATTGAGCCAAAAAAGCTGAAATGCCTTTATCTGCAGGAATGTCACTCAGATAAGGCACGTTGGCCAGTACATTGTGGGAAACCTGCCCTGCCCTTATTTCAGACAGCGAGTACTTGTCAGTCCAGTTACTCTTAAATACTGAATTCACATTTGTTCTAAAGTGTACTAAAATGAGTGTAAACGGGGAAAACACCACAGTATGAGTGGCTCTTAGCTTAGCAGATGGAGCCAGGGCAAGCTGTACTGCCAACTGGTAAGAGTGAGGAGAAGCTGAAGCAGGTGTTGTCTGTTTTAATGACTAGCAACCCAAGTTACTGACAGTCACTGTTTCTCGGGTTGAAGTTGACTTCTGCTTGAGATTCAAAAGGATTTTAAGATAAAGGCATCCATTTGTAAAGGTTTGTAAAGAACTACTACGACATAGTGTAGATGAAACATTTGTCTCTGCAGGTTTTGTAGTTTACTGTGATTATATTGGTGCCACCATTTTTGAGCATGAATAAAATTAAATCAGGTACTAATGTTGGGTTAAAACACACACTTTCCATCCTTCCTTGCACGCAGAAGTAGTTGATTTAAATTAACTGTTGTGTTGAGTGAGAAATTCTGTTGACACTTGAAATAGTACTGAGCAGTTCATTATTTGAAAGTTGTAAGGGAGCAAGCAGTAAGATTTGTCTCTGCAGTCAATATTGGTCAATTGTAGGTTGGTACGTAGGGGAGGCACTGCACCTTGGCTTATGCAAAAAGTACAGAGGACAAAAAAATCCCAGCTAGGGAAAACTCAGAACATGCAGTATCTGACTGCAGTAGGAAGAACCCTTTGCAAGGGTTTTAGAAGTCATCTGAGAAAGCTTGATTTTGGATGAGTTTTGATATTCAAAATCCCAACAACTTCATTGTAAATTACGTGGGTAAGGTGATGTTTGATGAAAAGATAATGAAAAATTTAATTGGAAATACTCACAAGAAACAATAGGAAAGTAATTTGATTTTAAACTTTGCTCCACAATGAAAAGCAAGAAAATAAACATTTCGAACTTTTCTGATTATTATATAATATTAAGAAACTACCTATCATTGTAGTTTTGTCTGCCCCTCTATGTAAAGAAGTAAAAATTGCAATGAAGTACAAACTAAATGAAGAGTGAGGATGTTGAGGGTGTTGTTGTTATTCATTACTCCCTTTTTATGGACTTAGACATCTTTCTAGTACACAAGGGAATATTTGATTCTCATTCTCTGAAGCGTTCTTTCTCTTCCTTTCTTTTGTAATGAGGCCATGTATACACAAATAAATTTCACAACTCTGTAGTTCTGTCTTGTCTGAAATTGGCAGTTTACATCAGGGTGGACAGAGAGATGCAGTCACAGGTGTCCTGTTGATTTCAATAGAAATTAAATGTTTGCATTCCTATGAGGATAAAGGCCCAATATATCTTGATAACCCAGTGCAGTAATTTCCCAAATTAATGTGTATTAATTTATTTTCCTAGAAGAAATACTCTGTGGATGTCAGGTTTCTTGAGAGAGGTTTCTCGGCTTCATAAAGTAAGATCCCACTTTCCTGTGAATCATCTTTACATATTTGTATGTCAAAAGAAGTATAAATCAGAAAAGTTGTTACTCTTGGAGTTGCCCAGATTTCATGCAAAATATTTTGTCTATTGTTTCCCTTTTCCCCCCTTGTATTAAAATATCTATGCGCCAAAAGAGCTGCAGGGAATACTCAGTTCTCAAATAGTTGTATCTGCTGGCTACGCGAGGAATCTGTACATAGACTCTTGATAAAAAACACGCCAGAACGCAGGAAAAGAGCAAACCCTGAGGAGTAATTCTGTGAGCAGAAGTGACTAGTAAAGCGTGGTTTCCTGTTGATGGTGCCTTGTGGTTGACTGGAATCCCTGAATTAAATGTTTTGTCACAACTACAGCACCTGTAGGGGAAGATGTCTGCTCCCACCCCTGTGGCTGGTTCCCACAGAGTTGCCCTGTAATTAAGAAGTAAGGGGATGCTGTTGTAGGCTGTGTGGGTTTAGGAGTCTCTCCTGCCACCCACCTACCTTTGCAGAGCATGCAAAAAGTGAATTGTCTTTGAAACATCTCTGCTTAATCATATCTGATTCAAGTCAGGTGATGGGTAGAAATTATGAGGAGACCTGAATGCAGACACATACTGTGACTGCAGGAGTGTTGTGTCTTTTGAATCTGTGTCACCTTCCTGACAGCAATTTCCTTATATTTATGCATGAGTGGTTTTGTTGGTGGTGACATTGCTTAGTCAAAATTATTAATTTAATTATTAATCCACATGTGTCTGAGAGCAGTTGTAAATCTAGAGGACGAAAACCAAATGTTTCTGAATACCCCCTCTGTTACAGGTCTTTGTAAGGACTGCATTCTGCCCTTCTGGTTTGTTTCCTTTTTATGGACTGTGTACACAATGGCTATTGAAAATACCAGCCTTCCGTTTGCTGCTGGATGTAAAATTTTTAATTTATGTGCCATCATTATTTCAAAAATAACAAGAAAATAATCTCAAAATACCTTATTGTGTGAAAGAGTCCTTTCCATTTAGGCAGTTAGATAAGCAGCCCATTTCCTCTGAATGAATATTGCTAAAGTTGCCTGCATATATCCGGACTGAATTCAGGTTTTCCAGGTGTGTGTTTCTTGGTGTACAGATGGTTTTTGAATGCATTTTGAGATTAAACTGAGAATATTTAAACAATCAATTGAATATTACATTTTTATGATAAATGGAGAAAGATTTGGGTTGGAAGAAGTATTAATATAGAATAGAAAATTGGTAGAGTATAGATAGGTATGAAAAGGTATCAGTTGTGGATAAGTTCAATCAAGAGTTGTTGGGGAGGAATGCATTTGGAATTCTTGCACGTATAGCATATGAATGCTGATTTTTCCCTTACAATTGACACTAGTTTTAGAAATCAATTTTACTTGCTAACATATAACTGGAGAATTTGAAAGAGAGCAACAATTTAAGGGTGGGGGGGGTTTTTGTTTTGTTTTTGGTTTTGTTTTGTTTTGTGTGGGGGTTTTTTATGAGCAATGTTGTGAAGCCAAACTAAAACTAGTAGGAATGTTTTGTGGTGACTTCTGAGTAAATACAGACTAAGAATATAAAAATAGGTGTTAATGAGAGCAGGAATTGCCATACTTTCCGAAGGATTTGAGATCAGAAAAAAAAGAATGTTCAGATTGTAGGAAGGGAAATGTTACAGTTCTCATGTTTTTTTTTGTAATAGGTAGGGAGTGCACTGTGTTATTATGGAAGTGATTTAGGTTTGGCCTGGGACTTGACCCATTTGTCGAGAAGAGTTTAAGAGTAACAAGGTCTGTTTGTCAGCTGTATGGATGGATGCACTCATAAACCATACTTTCAAATATGAATACTTCCATATATTTATTTGATGCTTCATTATGATTAAATTTCATTTTTAGTAGTAGTATTTTGGTACTGTTTTCATGTGGATAAGTGTTAGAAATTCGTAGGGTTCAGATTTCAGAAAGTTTTGACCATCTTTCACATTGTTGTTAAACTTGCACTAATTTAGTATGTTGCTCAAGTCTAGAGGAAGAAAAGGTGTCATGACCAGGTGTTTGAACTGAGGATTCTTGCTGAACAGGGTGAGATGATGAAATAATTAACAAAATGGTCATATAATTTGGAACATAAGTTTTCCATACTAAAAATAGATGTTTGTTTGCTTCCGTTCACTGTGAACTATTTAACTTACTCCTTTGTGATCTGTGAAACAAGATGACATTGGGAGAAGTGAGCTGTGAATTCACCTCACTACAAGTCGTTTTTTCATAGAACAAACCTTCTATAAACTAATTTCAGAGTGAAAAGTAATGAATTCCTGGCATTCATTTTGCTTATGACTTAATTATGATTTATATTTGCAAAATGTCTTATTACCTGCAAGTGGAATCTATTTTTATTAGAGTGCACTTTCCATTTAAGTATTTTTATGAAGTATCCAGACTAAGAATATTTAAAAATTATAAGCATAACTAAAATTTGTGTATGTTACCTTCTTCTGAAGTGTGGTTACTGGATTGAGGTAACTAAATGACTCTTTCTCTCCTGCTGCTTTTGTATAGAAATTAATGAATTTGTGTTCCGTGCTCTTCTGAAAATGTGTCCAACTTCCTTATTATCCCATTACTTATCTCAAACTTGTTTGTGTGTGCTATGTCTTGCCATGGCTTTTCCTTTCAAGTTTCTAATAAACAAGACTTTTGAGATAAAACTTGGGTAAAAGCATTCAAAGAATTTTCAGAACTCAGTGAGTATTTTATGTATTTAGGATCACAACTTGCGAAACATTTTGTCCAGCGCATCAGATGCATACAAGACCACCTCTCCTGTCTGCATTTAGGGAAAAAACCTCAAAAAATGTTGAAAATATATCTTTAAATTGAAGATGAAGAACATTTTTTATTGATCCTAATGGTTCTCTTTGATTAGTCTATCCTTTGAAACTGAAGCAATTGTTCATTTACAGAAAGATTGTTAATTTAACTTGCTGCCTCCTCTTTTTAACTTAAGCTGATAAATAAAACCAAATAATTGTATCCTGTTATAAAATTACTGTATTGTCATAGAAAAATTGCCTGTCATCAATGTTGTAATAAGCAAATGCTTTTATCTATGTACATATCATAACAGGCATACAGCAGGACAACTTTGCATTACTATGGGGGGTAAGATTCAAAGATTACTCTTAATTTAGGCTCAGACCTGCAAATACATGCATGTAAGAGTACATGGTTTTGAGGTGTCTCTTATTTCTAACTTGTCATTCATGGGGACACTGACATAAGTGATGAAAGTCAGTTCAGATGGTACCATTAGGGAATCCCTTCACTTGATTCATTGGGAACTCTGAAGGCTCCATCTGAAGCAATATGCCCTTAAAGGATGGTTTGAAAACATTCTGTGTTTAGGTAATATAAGCATAAGGGTGCCTAAAAACAGGATGAAGAAACTGAGTAGAAAAATAAGGTTAAAGTTTTTTTTGTTTCATAAATAGCTAGATCCATCAGCGCTTTGGGTTCTAGAATTACTCTTTACTGCATCCTTAGTGATACAGAGGAGGTGTGGATCAAAGCAAAAAGGGCTGTGGTGCAAAAATGTGGCACATGTGCGTGTGTGCTCACGGATGTAGGTGGTTTATGTAGGAACTTACTACTTCCAGAAAATGTTTGCTGTAGAGTGGTTACAGGTGTTGGGAAAAATATTTGTCACCTTCAAAATGCAGATTCTGTTCAGAGTTTGATTTATATTAATGGGGATTGTTGATCTTTTTTGCAGTAAAATTATTAAAATTGCCATGAGGTGAACTGCGGTCAAAATAAAAATATCTTAATCAGCATTATTTTACAGTGATCACTTAATCAGGAAGAAAGCAAAGATGATTGTAGTTGAGAAATAGAGTGCCGGATCTGGTGCACAGTTAGGTACTTAAGAGTTATGATATGGCCTTTATTCTCAAGTGGGCCAAATCAAGTTTATTATAGGCAATTTACATTCTAATGGTACTGAATTGTCAAATGATTAATTATTTTTTTATTTCAATTGCATTAGTTTTAAGGTAACTCTGAAAGAGTGCTGAAGTTCTAGGATTTTTGAAGACCTTTAAGGAGTACACTTGGTCTGATAGAGTGCTACTCTTGAAGTCATAATTCCCTGAAGTGTCACAAAACTAAGAAGAGTTCTTGGAACATGACTTAATGTCACATTTTTTTAGAGTTACAGTCTTTTTGTCATTGTGTCAATGCAAAAGAATCAGGCAGTTATGAACCCAGCTTGAATACAAGGTGCAAGCAAATGAGTGGGTTGCAGTTCTTACAGTAGAAATAATATAGGATGGTGGCATTAAAATGCTGTGAGGTATGTGTGGAGTGGGAGCTTAAGCTGTGGAACTGGAAAAATTTCTGTGGACATAGGAAGGGTGTTTTTCTTTTGTGACTGGGAACTTGAAATTTGAATACAAAGTCATGGAGACATGTATTATTTTAACCTAGGCAAAATTCCTTCACATGACACTAAGTTCCTACTCACTACAGTTTTTAGTATTTCCATTTGACTTACATTATATCAAAGTTATTCTTGCTTTTCTGAATTTTCAACTTTATTTTAATGTTTGAACTTTGGTTTAATGTCATGAATGCAGGGCTTCATATAACATCTTACATTTCAAATGTTGTCCATAAGGGCAGAATTAAGAGTGTAATTGTATGCATTTGTACAAGGTCTCAAGCTCTGCTTGGGGCTTTTGAGCTGTGTTGCAATGCAAATATAAACAAGCGTCAGGGAAACCCACAGGATATGAAGTGTTTAGGAGCAGGTTTATGCTCTGCTTTTAAAGAATATTTTGTGTAAAGGTATATTGTTACGTGTTCTTGTTCATACAGTGGGCACCAGCCTGTGACATCCTGAAGAAGAATTTGCCTGCTATTTGAGCTTGGCTGCAATACCGGCCTTCTGTGAGGCCCTTGCCACTTGGTGGGAAGTGTCTGCAGGGATGTGCTGAGAATTTGAGAGTAAAAACACTGTAAAGGAGGAGGGAGAGACAGGACTCAAACTATTCGTGTTCTGTGTGAGATTTGACAGGTGCGCATTTTGGCAAGTTCCGAGTGTAAATGTACACTAGGAATACATGGCTACACAAATGAGTCATTTTAGAGGAGAGTTTGTGGAGTCTGATCACCCTCCTTCTCACAAGGATTAGAGCATATCCTTTAACTAATTTAAAGAGATTAAAAGTGCTTTCAGTTTTACAGAGCTTTTATAGCTTTTTTTTCTCCTCCAAACTGAAAATTAATAGTGTTAGTTGCTCATATAAGGACGTAATGAAACTCTCAGTATCAGCAGAAGTCATATGTCTGACCTCAATATATTTGCTTTATATATATTTCCTTTAATGAAAATTCTGAAGTAAAAGGAAGACAGGATGATGTAGTGTAGCTCTAGTCCTTGCTTGTTAGTCACAATGTAATGAAAAGTGAAGGTGCTCAAGACTAGTGGTTGTAAAAGGAGAAAGAAAATACATCAAGGAATTTGAGAAAGGATTGTGGCAGGGCATTATCATGGAAACTAGGACTTTAGGAGAGACTCCAGCTGGGTAGACCAGAGTTTGAAAGGACAAGTAAGAAATTAGAGAACTAGCAGAACTTTGCTCATGGTGGCTTCTGTGACAGGCAGGGCAATGGGATGGGGGCCTGGAGATAGAGAAATAGGCATGAGCAGACTGATACAAAAAGCAGATGTGAGGTTGTAGTGGGTTGACCCTGGCCAGATGCCAGGTACCCACTAAAGTCACTCTCTCACTCTCCCTCTGCAACTGGACAGAGGAGAGAAAAAAAAACCAGCTACGGATTCATGAGTTAAGAGCTGGGAGAGGCTGCTTACTGATTACCTTCACAGGCAAAACAGACTCAAAGTGGGGATAGTACTTAAATTTATTACTAACAGGATAAGAGCAAAATAATGATAAATAAAATAATCTTAAAAACACCTTCCCCCCACCCCTTCTTCCTTCCATGTTCTCCCTCCTCCCCCATAGCGGTGCAGGGGGATGGGGAATGGGAGTTACAGTCAGTTGTTGTTTCTGCCGCTGCTCAGGGACAGGAGTCCTTCCCCTGCTCCTGTGGGGTCCCTCCCACGGAAGACAGTCCTTGATGGACCTCTCCAGCGTGAATCCATCCCTTGGGCAGGAGTTTTTCCCAAACTGCTGTCCCGTGGGTCACTCCTTCATGGGGTGCAGTCCTTCACGGATAAACTGTACTGTGTACTGGTGTGGGTCCCCCACAGGGGCCACAAGTCCAACCCAGGAAAAACCTGCTCCAGCACGGGCTTTCCTCTCCATGGGCTGCAGGTCTTGGGCAGGACCCCACTCCATCCTGGGCTCCCACGGGGTCACAGCCTCCTTCATGTATCCACCTGCTCCCATGGGCTCCTCCATGGGTTGCAGGTGGGTCTCTGCATCCCGATGGTCCTCCATGGGCTGCAGGGGCACAGCTGCCCCACCATGGTCTGCACCATGGGCCATAGGGGCCTCAGCTCCGGCACCTGGAGCACCTCCTGCCCCTCCTTCTGCACTGACCTTGGTGTCCATCTTGTTATTCCCATGTTCTCACTCCGCTCTTCCCTGGCTGGAATTTCTTCTGCGCAACAACCTTCTGTTCTTAAATATGTTATCACAGAGGCTTTATTATCACTCCTGATTGGCTTGGCCTTGGCCAGAGACAGGAAGCCCATCCTGGAGCTGGCTGGCTCTGCTGGACAGGGGAAGCTTCTAGCAGCTTCTAACAGAAGCCACCCCTGTAGCCGCCCCCACCCCCTACCAAAACCCAGCCACAGAAACCCACTACATTGGCAGAGATGTGGAGAAAATTGTGGACAGCGTGGGCAGAAACCATCCCGTAAAGTGGCAAGGCAGTGTGGGGACAGGACAGAGGGATACTGGATGACGAGTCTTGTGGGAGAGGTTGGGACTGAGTAGTTGAGAAGAAAAGCATTGGGATAAGGAGTCACAGCAGACAAGAGGTGAAACTGGATCGTGTGTTTGTGAGAGGCAAGAGAAGGCAGCGTAAGGCAGACTGCAATATTTTACTGGTCTTTGAACATCCCTTAGTATCCTTCTTTCTGTAGCTTCAGAAATAGAGACACTTAGAGTGCTCTGAAATACCTGGGAAGCTGAGCAGGGGCCTTTTTTAGTGCTGGTCCATGAAGAGAGTGACAGCCTGCAGCACTGGTCCTTCAGTGAGTGAGGGTCATGTACTGGATGCCCATGTTCTGTGGACCAAAGTTGCTAGCTTTCTTCTGGTAAAACACTTCTATGTTACTACAGCATGCAGCAGAATTTCTAGAGGATTAATTTCCTTTTTTTTTTTTCATTGAGAGGATTATTTGAATTACAAATAAAATATATATTGAACAATTCTTTAATTAGGGATGCAAAACCATAAATGTGAAACAAAGGAAACGATGAAATTAATGATGCCTCCACAAGTACTTTAGAGAGTACATATTTCAGGCCTCTGCTGTGGTCATAAAAAATAGTTGGTCTTTACAGTGGAGTGCTGTTACTTGACACGCAAGTAATTCTTTTTTCCTTTTTCTTTTTTTTCCCCTCTCTCTCATTGAAGTGGGGTTGCACACTCTATTTATTGCACAATATTAGATTTTTTTCACTGATATTCATCAACACACAATGTTCCACAAACAGCTCTTTTTCAAGAGCCTAGTCAGATTAGAAGGTGTTATCTCTGCTTTACATAATAAAAAATAACGCTTTGAGGAACTAAGAATTTTACTTAAAGTATTCATTTTTGATGCCTGGTTTATTTTGACTTTTCAGAACATTTAGTAATTCTAAGCACAGGTATGATTGATTTTATTTACAGCTTAAATGTCCAGCATTTTTTGGTAGTCAAATACCAGCATATTGAGTTACATGTCAGATATTGAGGAATGCAAAATTCAAGCTTGACTGTCAGAAGTGTCATTTTAATTGACTTGTTTCCAGCTCTATGACAGCATGAGGGATGGAGTCTAAGCAGTGTTCTGCTTTGTAAGCCTAAGACCACCTTTTCCCTTCTCCTTTGTTAGCCTTTCAGGGTTTTTAAATATCACAAAACTTATTTCCTGTCTGCTCTTGATTTTCTCCCAGAGCATTTCCACCCTCTTTATTAGGTGAAACAGGAGTCTTGTAGAACGGTCAGTTAAATCTTGCTTCAGAATTCCAGTCCACAGCAGCATGAATTAAAGTTCAATATTTCACTTTGCTGGCTAGTATAATAATATTTAAACATAGGGTGCTTTACTGAAATTCTTGGGACGGGAAAGAATGGTAATATGCAACAATAATGGCCATATCTTGATGTGGTATGGAAGCGCTGTCCAGATCTGCAGTGGGTGTTTCAGGAACGAAGGGATTATTTTTCATCTGAGTCTGGGAAATGAAAAAACAGAACTACTCTTGATTGTTTGGGAAAGATATTTTATTTTTCTCTCTGATTTTAAAGTTCCTGTTGAAGAATATTTTGTGGTAGCTGTAGCCAAAGATGTCTGGATGGTCTCTACTTGACTTAAGTGCGAACACATTACGATCCAAAATATCGTGTCTGTTCTACACCGTAGTACAGGAATCTGTGGACATACTTCTCATTCTTGGAAAATGCCGAATTCTTAACTTGTACTTACAGATGTTGGCACTTAACTATTCATCAGGAAAAACATGTTAAAAATGTTCTGAGGGAGTGAAAAATGAATCTGAACTGTTAAAACTGAGAAGGGTATTTGTGGCTTTTATTTTTTACATTGCCTTAACAAATGTTCTGTGGTTCAGCTGCTATCGCTGTTGACTACAGTGTTTCATCCCGATTTCCTCTGGAGAGTTGGCAGAAACTGCAACAAAGCTTTCTTAGGCTGTTCTGCCAACCTTAAGTGGGTGGAGAGATTTCTTTTCCATCTCCTCTCAGATTAGGCTTTAAGCAGCTCTGCCTTGCTGATTGTCAATTATTTCCGCTTTGTTTTGAGAAATACTGTTTATTCTGGGAGTAGTTTTCTCTCACACTTCCTTTCCGGAGTTTTTTGAAACCTTCAGTTATGGTCTGTCTTAACTCAAAAATGCTATTTACACATTTCATAGTCACAGCTGATAGAAGCCAGTGGAAAATAAATACTTCGGGTCTGGACTGAGCCTGTAAAATAGAAACACTTGTTAAGTTCCTTTCAGGAATTTAGCAGAAATTTCAAAACTGCAGAATGCTTTTAAAAACGGGGCTGTCAATGCATTATTTTGCTTTGGGTTCGTGGTCATTTAGTTTGGGGGTTTTTGGGGGGAGGGGGGTTTGTTTGTTCATTTATTTATTGTTGGGAGTTTTTTCCTTTTCCCCCCCCCAAGGGCAGCACTAGGAAGAATTAGAGAGCCTTCTGGATTCAGTTAGGTGACAATCTCCTAGGTTATGTGTTTTTTCTCCTTTGTGTGGTAAAGCTCTGTATGTATTTTAATAATTATTTTTAGCTAGTGAAGGAAAGGGGTCTTTGTCTTGAAATGGCAAGCAACTAGTTTCCCATGGTGGTTTTCTTTTCCAATCTGTTTCCTTCAGGAGTAGGCACTGATCTCTTCTCTGTGGTGACGAGTGACAGAACCCGAGGGAGTGGCCTGAAGTTGTGTCAGGGCTCTTTAACCAGAGGGTGGTTGGGCACTGAAACAGACTCCCCAGGGAAGTGGTCACAGCACCAAGCCTGACAGAGTCTGAGAAGTGTTTGGACAATACTCTTGGGCACATGGTGCGACTCTTGGGAATGGTCCTGTGGAGGGCTGAGTGTTGGATTCTGATCCTGATGGGTCCCTTCCAACTCAGCGTATCCTGTGATTCTGTGATAATGAACTTTCACCATTGCTGTTGACAATTCTGGTGGATACAGCTTTTAATTTCTATACGTTTGACTTGATGTGGCATTTTACATTGAACAATGCAGTGAGCAGAAGGCTGGGTTTGCTGTGGGATACCTGGATCACTAAGGGAGCATGTTTTGTAATTCCTTTGGGAAGTAAGATATGAATATCTTACTGCAACCTGGCAGTCAGCAGTACAGTATCTTCCATCTTAGCAGAGTTAGCCACTCTGTTTATTCAAAGGCTACTATTGCATCAGTGAGACACCAAGAGGAATTCCTAAACATTGTCCTGTTTTCTATTTAAATAAGTCGTGGGGACCCATTTCAATTGCTGCACCAAGTCTGCAGCACTTTCTTTAACAGTCAACATAACCTTCATCTCACTTGGGTTCTTTTCAGCCCATGCCTACAGCAGCTCTGTGCTGGGGAGGGAAAGGGGCACTAGCAGGTGAGGGAAGAAGAGGAAGGAGCTCGCGACCAGCTCCTCTCCTCTGACAGTGGGTTAGCCTTGAAAAATCTGAATTCTAGGGCTTGACCTGCCCAAGCTCTGCAGACAAAAGCTTGGAGCTGGAGGGAGAGAAAGGCAGGAGTATGAAACTAACTTTGCAAGTAAAGCATCCAATAGTGCTGTTTTGTTATTTTGATGTTGTTCGGTGTAATCATGGTATTGAACTATATTGGGCTATAAACCATGTCGCTGTAGTCCCTGTGTCAGCTCTTCTGGAGGTGGACTTTTATCTCTGAGAGTTTGAAAATTAACCTCTGTGTTTAAATTAAATTAAATGTGCTGTAAGTAATGCTAGTAACTGCTTCCCTCCCGTATAAATATGATAAACAGACTGTTGAAGCTCAATGTCACTACTGCAGAACCCATTGTTTTGCCTCTCTTCTGCTGGATGGTTGTTGTAATTGTAATAAAATACTCCTTTTCAGGGCCAGGGGGTAGAACATATGTTCCTCTGCATGCCTGGCTTGGCAGATGGAGTCTTCCTGACTGTTTTTCTCTATGTTTAGCATGTTACTTCTAGTGAAGTTCTGGTGAAATTTCAACTGGGAAAAAATCTAGATTTCTAACACTTGTAATATTCTCATTTTACTGAATTTTGTTGAGTGTGTTATAAGCATAAGTGGAATGAATGACTAGAACATAAAAATGTGGGGAAAGACCCATGGAGACTTAAGTACATTGAAGGAATAGTCATGACAGGTTCACCTTGTTTGAAAATGCAGCTTATCTTACTACATCAAGACATTGGTTACCCCGAGGGTGAATTGGGAGATTGGTTTTTCTTGCCGTGTTTAATTGGTTGAATAAGTGAAAGGAATCTTGCCAAGAGGGTGGTGGCGCAGTTTTCCCAGGCAGGGTTAGATCGGAAGTATCGACCAGGTGGAGTGGCCAAGTGTTTTCACAGAACAGTTTTTATAGGTCAAGTCTTATCTATCCATCTCCTCCACAGAGATTGATAACAACATGGAATATTTTTTGGAGTAGCCTCCTCCATAAACACTGTGTAGGACTTGTGGTCATAGAGAATTGCCGAATTTGAAACTTTTATATAATGAACTTCAATTCCTGCTGAAGTGAAATTCCAGGAAGAGCCAAGGGACATGCTGCCCACACTTACTCCTCATTTGGAGGAGGAAGAGTTCTATTTGGCACAGCAAGCTGCTGGACCTTAATCTGTATCACACATGGCTAGCAACCTTGAAAAGAGATGTGTGTGTAGATAAAAATCAGCTATGCCACTGTGTATTTCTGTAGGTTGAATGAAGTACCAAAGGAAATAAATGCTCATACTACCTTTTGCTCTCAAAAAACTGCAGAGACAGTGTGTCCCTCTGGTATCCATGATCAAGGAAACTGCAGGTCCTGCTGAAAAAGAGGATGTTGTGTTCTGTTAACTTCATGCTGATTCTCTTTATGGAGATGGGGATTTAAACAGGGGAGAGCTTGTACCTGTTGGTTTTAGCAGAGCTGCTTTTCAGGGACCCCTTGGAGCATGTTGCACTTTGAAGAGCCATTCCCTGGCCTGACACTTTGCTCCCTTTGTAATGGCCTGTGTGACATTGCCAGACCAGTTGCAAAAACTCTGCCTGTTCACCTCATAGTCTGGAAGGCTGGATGTATGACACGGCTGTCTGAAGAACAGGCCTTCCAAGACCCAGACCAGGCCAAGTTTTCTGTATTTAACGTTGCTGTTGCCACAAGAAGAGCAGATGTTTGCGCAGCAGACAAACAACATTGATGATAAAGCAAATTGACCTTTTTTGGAACAAGCTATTTGGGGCACATTCCTAGGGCAATTCTTTTTCCCCATTTTTTTTTTATTTTTTTCCCTAGGGATGTATCTTTCTTCATAAAACTGGTTCGCTATACATTGACATCTCTTTTGCTGGAGGTGATAAAAAAATTAGAGGGGGGGTTTGAAAACTTTTCCACTAATGCTGATACTGCAAATCATTAAACCTACTCCAAACCTATTTTTGTCGGCTGTATTTTACTGAAGTAGTTATAGTGATGTTTATTTTTCCAGTGTCCCTATGGGAACCTTGGAAGATTTCAGAATGTAATAATTAAAGAATGACAGGCCTTTCCTTGGAATATAAAGTGAGGAAGAGCTTTGTGGTTTAAACAACTATGCTGTTGCTTGTTAGCAAGATATTTTGCCTTGTACTCTAGCCAGGCCTATAATGGTCAAAAAATGTTGAAGTTGAGAACTGCATGTTTGTTTTCAATCAGTTGTTTTTCAAGTTAAAAGGCCCTAATGGCTTGTTTTAATTTGTTCAGTAGTATTTGTCAGTAGTATTAATATTTGTATTCAATCACTTAGTGCACTACAGCTGAGGCTGTCCAAGTAAGGCAGTACATTTTCTTATCACTTGCTTTTTCTATTGCAAGACCTTCCTTTTAAGGGATAAAAGAATAATTGAAAGTTTGCTGAATCTTTGTGAACTTGAGTAATATACTTCATTTTGGAAGTGTTTAAAATGCAATATGAAACCTGTATTTTGGTCGTATAAATAAATATTTTGAATAGATTTATTTATAAAGGTAAAGTAAAAGTATCATTAAAGTGAAAATTTCAGTGTTGTATGGCTGTATCTTTACTATTTGGACCTAAGCCCTGGATGTTTCTGTAGTTATAACAGATGTAACTCCTGGTAGAGAATTGATTTCTGGCATCTGAGAAATTTTAGAAAAATAGTCTTGAGTTCAGGCTTTGGAACCTCTGAGATTTTTGAAGCGTTTGATCCATTGTCCCACTAATGTTAGTAGAAGTGTGCTGGATTGCTTAACAGGACAAATGTAAGACCCTGCATTTCTGTGGAGTTGTTTTTCAAATATGATTTACAATACTACTTTAAGGACTAGGATAAAAAAAGTTTTTTTGGGATTTCTAGGTATTAAAACTACAAGTTGCTTGTGTCTTGACTTAGTTTATAAAATTGCTTTGCTGAATAGTAGGCAGTAGGCTTTTGGACAAGGATGCTGTAGTGCCTTGAATGTTAATATCAGACTTCTGAGTTGAATGATAGATTATCTGTATCAGTGATTTTTAAACAATAATTTTAAAAAGAACTCCTTTTTTTCTTAATTATTTGAAGTTTTAATTTTTTCCTTTTTTTTGGCCAGAGATTATGTTATGTAGGTTTTGAGGTGGAGTTATCAGTAACTTGGATGTTTTGCATGCAGGCAGAGAGCATGTATTAATGAAGCAGGACTGGTTAATTGTAGTGCTAAATGGGGCTGAAGGAGGGGAACAGTCCTCCTGATACTGTTTTACTGCAAAGAACACAGGAGTTACCTGTCTGGAATACAAAGTTGTTGGACTTACTGCTTTGAAAGATACTATAAAAGGGGGAAAATAAGAGGGAAATGAAGCCTATTAGCAAATTCAGTTTTTCCACTCAGTATGTTAATGTCTCCAGTACAACTCTTCTTCCAGAAGCCAAGAATTGACTATCAAGTGTCCCCTATCTTGAAGAAGTAGTCTCCAAAAATACTGTATCATACATCATCTAGGCCAATATTGCCCTTCCAGTTACCATTCATCAACATTTTAATTTTTCATTGAATACAGTATTGTATTTAATGAATACAATATTCAAGGAATACAATATTTTTTAAATTAAAAAAAAGGCAAAAGCAAGCTTACTTCATAAACTTTTTCTCACAGCCGTTTTGGCTTAGTTTTTACTCGTCATTATTTCTAGCTTTAAACTTCATTATATTACAGTAGGGAATATAGGTATAAGCAAAAAGTCCATTGGTTTTGGGGCTTTGATTCCATCTATTTTATGTTACTGTTACCTTGTTTTTTAATTTTGTGGAGGATTGTTGTTTCATTTATTTTTTTTAATGATTGATTTTTTTTTCCTTTTTTTCAGCCAAACCTTTTACGTCTAAAGTGAAACAGATGCGACTACATAAAGAAGATTTTGAGATCCTGAAGGTGATTGGTCGAGGAGCCTTTGGGGAGGTATGTATGTGAAGGAGGTGGAAGGATGTGAATAGTACTCTTGCAAATCTGCAGCACTGAGGAGAAGACAGATAATAGTAATATACTAATGTACAAGTTTTTACATTATTTAGCCATAGTGGATATTATAGGCCCACCTAATGTTTGATGCAAGGACATTTTGATTTATACGTTCTTTGTCAGCTCTTTTAAGCCTTGTAAATTTTGAGAGAAGTTCACGTGGATCAAAAGACCATGTTTTGACTGTCTGATGATAAATCATTTCCTTGACTGTAATTCTTTCCAGTCAGTAGGTTGAGGCCAGTGAGTTATTGATGGTGTAAAGATCTAGTAATTCCTAATCTTTCTAATAACTAAATAGTACTTTATAGTACTGTTACAGTATATACTATATATTATATATATAATATATTACAGTACTAATAGTTTTCAGCAGCTTAAATAACCAATTATTGGTAGTGACATTTTAGGAACATTGAGAAACCTCTGTTTTCCTGTCATTTAGTTTCCTATTCTTAATGAATGATTGAATATTTTTCCTGCATTTCTTTTGAAGACTTTAGCAGATTTTAGTTTCTTTTTCAGTAGTCACCTACCACTATCAAACTATACAATTTTTTACTGCTTCTGATTAAGCCACCCCTTACTTGAAGTTGTCAGATAAGGCTGTTGATCACTAGGTTGAGGAAACTTTAGTAAATAAACGTTAGCTTTCTGCCATTTTTTCTTAATTATTTTGGGTGCATGAGCTTTGTTTCTCATGCAGAATACTGTGCTTTTAGGAAGAACAATTTGGTGTACAACAGTGCCCTGAGTTTTTCATAGCCAAATATACTGCAGATGTGGGTAGTGTGTAAAGCTTCTTCAGAAGGTACTCCATACTGCCAAAAATACTCATTCCTAAGAATGAGAAAAGATTTTCTGATCGATGTCTTCATTGCTTTTTTAAATGGAAGTTCTCTTTGGTAGGACAGAACCTCTGGAGGCTCTGGCATGTGACAGAGAAGAGTTGGTTTCAGGTTCACTTACATGTTTACATCGTGTGTGAAAATTAGTCTTTACTAGTCTGTGATTATGGAAGAGTAGACTCCTACAAGTAGTATGTAAGGAACAGTAATTTGTGCTGTAGTGTGTGTCACTACATACTCTGATGCTTACGTGCAAATGTAATCATTGGGCAGCTGTAAAAATAACAAAAAAAGAGTTGTATTTATTTAGCTACTTTAGCGCTCTTGGTTTTGCTCCATCTGGAGTAAAGCTTCTTTATAAAGGAGACTGAAGGCTGAAGTTACTCATGGATAATTTATCTTTAGTCTAAACCTCTGCCACAAAGAATGTTGCAATCTCCATTTTGACGTAAACACTTCTGCTTAGAAGATCAGCCTTTGTCAGTGCTACCACAGGAGCTGCAGCTGAGTTCATGTACAAACTGTGTTAAATATAGGAAAAATTGCTGATATTGGTGCTTCCTTGTCAGAAGGATCATACATGAAACCTGCCTTATATTCTGTTTATAAGAGAAGTAATTTTTGTCTGCTAAATCAGCATCAAACACCACAGCCGCTAAACCACAAAGAAACTGTAGTTCTTTCTCAGGAAGTTCTTTGTGGTGAATCATCCCATGAATAGTGAGAATGTAACTTTCCCTGTCCTCTTCTGGGGACAGTCTGTGTAATTGGTTAGTTCTCCTCTTCTAGGAACAGTGTTTCTTTTAATTCCTTATCTGAGGATAGCATGACTCTACTTGCTTGTCAAAATCTTTAGTAAGGGAAAAACTGAAGTTCCTTCAGTGAAGATGTTTGGTTTTTTATGTTCCTAAAGTAGGACTTAATAAATATTTGGAAGGATATATGTTAAATTTTCTTACTAGCTTAGCAAAGACAAGTTTCAAGTCCTACACAGACATTTGTCCAAGAAGACAACTTCTGTATGAAATTGAGAATTTTCCTTTAAAATAACCAGTAAATATCTGAGCAAGGTTGAAAAAAGGACCACTAAATTTTGCTGCTACTTAAACCACCAAAAACTATATTAATATTAAATTGCAAAATACTTTTATTGACTGAGGCAGATTAAGAAATCTGAAAGAATGTATTTTCTTTCCAGCAAACTATAAATGAGACCAAGGTTTCTCTAGGTTACTGGGAGGGGTAATTTTTGTCTCCTGAATCAACATAATTCTGAAATTCTGTAGACTACAAAGTTAGTGCAAGTTTTCTTTGGCACTGTCTCAGACTTGTCCTTATTTTGATTTTACACTACTCAATTTCTTCAATTTGCATAGTCAAGAAATATTTCCCTTTTTGTTTTTACAAGTTTAATGTAGACAAAAAGTAGTTTAAACTAGTTACTGCTTGTAACTCTAAGAGTTCCTAGTACCTAATTTTGTTTTTCCCCTTACCCTGTTTTCTGCCAGTCTGAGAACGTTTCCTTTTTGTCAAATTATTGACGTACCCCTTCCTTCTGCATGCATACATTTACTTATTTACAGTTTTATGCCATAGCGCTCTCTTTAGAAAGCACAGATGTTTTGCTTGGGGGAGGAGCAGGATTATGCTGGTAAAATTAATAATGTGGACTTCAAGTGTTTCGTTGTGCTGGCTTCGAGCATCACGGTCTGAAAAACTTAACAGACAATTCTAAACAAAAAGACTTTAAACTTGGGATTTGGAAGAACGCTGCTAGGAAAGGTGAAGCAACTGGGCAACAGCTCTTGGTGTTGTCCCTCAGCAGTATAAAAGTGTAGCTTAATGAAGGTTCTAGCTAATACCAAAATTTTCAGTTGATTCTATTATTGCTTAAAAAAGAAAGTTCAGTGCATGCTTATGCAAGCAAATATTACATCTTTATATTGTTGATATCTTGAAGATGATAGATTTTGTAACTTGAGAACTAGTCAGTTACTCCTAGTTTTGTCCTATAAACAGTAACATTCCCTCTTCTTGTTTCTGGAGGTCTGCCTGCTCTTGCTGGGCAAGAAAACCAATGCTGAATCTTTTTTCTGCTTTCCTTTTTTCTTCTTTTACTTTTTTTTTTGTCATTTCAATTTTAATTGTCTCTGTTTTAGCTTTTTTTCTGTGTAAGGCCGTTGATTTTTAAGTGAAGGAAAAGTGTACCGTAGAGACAAGTAGCCAAGCTTGGGGCACAAGGTGTCTGACAGCATGCCAAACTATACTGCTGTTTGTGGGAAATATGGAAAACTGTTGGAAGAATTGAAAAAGAACCAAACCAACATATCTGACTAAACCAAGATATTTACATCAGCACATACCAATCATTTTTTTCTTGGGCTGCTCACAGGAAAATATAAATTTAAATAAACCCCAACTTTTTAAAGTCTAATTTTAAGAAGTTCCAGTAGCAAGACACTTCAGGATAACTAGACAGGAATGATTACCCTTTCTTCTGTCTTGACAGCTTCACTGGGGAAGGGAAAAGATCAAAACAGCACTCTCTGTGTATTTGTGCCTTTGTATAGGTAGTAGATACCTCTGTGTATATGTAAACACTGCCTGGGTTTGTAATCGTGATTCAGAATTTTTTGTTACTATTAGAAACTGCATCAGACTACTCGTCGCTGAAGTGTCAGGTTTTTCTTTCATAGCCTTGGAATAAACATTTTAGAATTTACTTTCATAAAGCACTGAGACACCCCCAAAAAGATGCTGTGATTGCAGAAAGATGATGAGGTCTGTGTCTCTTTTGTGTGTCTTTGTGTTGATTATTGATGTGGAATAACATTAATGGCTTTCACAGACTAAAAGACAGCTTCTGACTGATTGTAAACACAGCTGGTAAGCACAAGTCTATTTTTGTTCTTTAGTCGCTCTTCAATGCTGTTACACATTCACAGAAGGTACTGAGCCCTTGATCATGCCACAGAAGGCCAATGCTCCAGCTGTTCACCAAAGGCAGTGCCATAGCTCTTGGAGTTGTGTCCAAGTGAATGCTGAATAGGAGGCTGCAAATTTAGGCAGCAGTGCAGTTAGTGTATGTCTTTCAATAACTGAGTCCTTTGCAGAATAAAAGCCTTTGCAGAATTGGGTGTGCTACAGGCAAGAAATGAAATCCTGAAGGTGGCCTTGAAATATATGTATTGTCTTATACCTCTGGGTGCCTCTCCTACAATGGTTAATGGTGGGGAAAAACTTATTTTTCATGCTGGACAGCAGCAGCTAGGCAGCTCTAGGAGCAACCTTTTAATTTTTCCCTGCATCAGTCCCAAAACCCTTACAGGTCTTTAGGGCAGAACTCATCCAAGTTATGTGTGATACAGTTTTAATGCTGACTAGTTGCAACATTAAAGCCTTCTCCTCCTGCTGTTTGTCATTAGAAATTGATACAGATAATGGCTTACCAGAGTTTCCAACTAGTTTTAGATGGTAAAGTAAAAGGAGAATGAGGATCAAATCTGCACTGTGGCTTATATATCACTGCAGAGGATTCATATTTTCCCTCTTAAAGAAAATTGTGATGCCCAGTCTTGGGGTACCGTGCACAGCAGAGCACACAGTCTTTATGAATTAAAATTATTATATTCTAGGCTAAAGTAATAATCTATTTTTGTGTTTCAAAACTGAAAGTTCCTTGAGGGATCCCAAGTCTGAACTTGAACCTCATGCATGAAGTAACCTTTAAGAATTTCAGTCCATAGACTAGTTTAAACAAGTAAATGTAGTACCTTTCTCTCCCATCTCCTTTTTTTCTACCTTATCTCTTTTTTCTATCTCCTCCTCCCCCCCTGCCTGATTCCCACCCCCCTAACCCCAGGAGGCAGCAGTGTCAAGAGCAGGGTTGATAATGCGTTGCCGCACATATGGGAAGTGGCAGCTGCTTCGTCTGTGAGCCTATAGCTAGGCAAGAGGTACACTTTGAGATATGCTTTGGCTTAGACATCACAGTATTGCAGTCCTTCAGCCTGCGCTTTTGCCGTGTTCATGAAGCTGTTGCAGCTGATGACACATTTGAAGATGGTTGAAAGAGGTTTGCCTGACACTTTCTTCAAACTGTCTGATCCTGTATTTTCTTTTCTGTTATCACTGTCTTCACACATAGCTGGTTTACTGATTATGAAAGAGGTGAAAGGAATGTAGGATTCAACCTTCGTATTTTTTTGTCACTGGCCTGAAGGATGAAGATGATGATAATCTGTATGACAGCATGTTGGTTTGTAACCAGATGCACACAGAAATAAACTTTCATCTGTATAAGCATTAAGATTTATTTGAAAGGGAAGAGGCGGAACAGGATATTTGGAGAATGGTTGTTAAAATGTATTGATTGTTGAACTTTTGTATAGTTGGGATGATAGTGCAGTGGTCTGGTCTAGTTTTGATTAGCAGCTCTGAGTTTGTGGCAGATTCATACTCATTTTGGTTAAATGAGTATGAGCTTTCCATGCCCACGGAAACCTGAACTGTGTAAACGTGTTTGTGTAAACTTCTTCCCTCCCTCTTTCCTAAAAATATTCTGTGTTAGCTTATAGCTAAACAAACTACTATTCTCAGAAAAGGACTGTGTCAGTGAACTTTGTTAATTTATTATTACAGAGGCCTATGGTATTTAATGTTTCAGAAGCTATGGGGGGAGGAGGGGCAGGTGGGCAGGCCGGCAGGCTTATGTTCCTTAAGTTTTACTTCTCTGGAAATTGTGGATTTCACTGTTTCCCTGCTACTGACAACAGGCATGATAAAGAGCTCATTGAACGTCAGGTTGAAAAAAAGTATGAAGTCATACTACCTTTGAAGAAAATCTGGTATGTTATATGAAACGAGAGTGGAAGTTGTTTTATGGCAAATCTACAGTCTGATTTTGTTTAAAACCCAAAATACCTTGTTTCTTTTGATTTACAATCTGCTACGCTGTTACCTTTTCTTGCCGGCTCTATAATTTAAGTTAGTGTGTAGACTGAAGTCCAGGAACATAAAGCATAGTGCCAGAGACAGCCTTGTTAGTGTGTGATAGAGCAAGAGTTGTGATGGTCAGAAATACCATTGTTCATTGACAGTCACCTAGAAAAAATGATACATAGTGAGACTGTGATACATAATGAAAGCTTACAACAGACGTGGAACTTTCCTCTGTTGTTGTGATATTTCTTTCTTGATGGCAATGGCGTGATACTGTGTGGATAGTAAAAACATGTCCGGAACACTCAGGACAAAACCTCCAAAACTGAAAGATTACATAAAAATGAAAACAAGATGTGTTTTCATGTTGTAACTTATTTATCTTTCCTTTCCCTTTTCCAGGTTGCAGTGGTAAAACTGAAGAATGCAGATAAGGTTTTTGCCATGAAGATACTTAATAAGTGGGAGATGCTGAAGAGAGCTGAAGTAAGATTACAGTAATGTTTTCCATGATCATGCAGCCCCTTACTTTGCTGAATTGTCACTTCTCTGTCCACGAGACTCTCTGTGTGTTAGAGGGGTTGAGGAGGTGCTTCACAATTTACTGACGGTATAAACATTAATATTAAATAAGCTTAAAGCAGTTCATCAGAAGGGTTAAAATGGCATGGAATCTTGACTTAGGTGGGGCTGGATGTTTTTGACATTATACCTTTTTTGTAATTGCTCGAGAATTACCAGCTACTCAAGTGATCTTTTAATGCATTTGTTCCACTTAGGAATGTAGTCTTTAGCAAGTCTTTTCCATGGTGGAAGGTAGTTACTGAGCTTTAAAAAGGTAATTGCTGAGCTATAACTCACCAAGCCTATTAGTTTATCAGTAGTTAGAATTTAGTCAAGGCCCAATTAGTAGGTTGAAAAATCAGAAAAAGTTTCAAATTTGAGTGCATGTTTCGTAAAAATGTCCATCTGCAAAAATCTGTGATAAAAAGTTCCTCGTTAAAGCTGGAGTCCATTTTGTGTCTGAAAAAGATGGAACAGCAGTTTTACCAGCCCTGCTTTGCCTTAGCTTCCTACTGTCATTATACAATTCAGCTCTTCATAAAGTCCTTGATATATTTCCCTGGATTCCTTTGGAAAGAAACTTATAAATTGCAGTCTACACCCAAAGACCTGTGTATTAATTTGAAATGGAACGTGTATCTAACCCTTTAATTTGCTTTGAAAATCCTAATCTATGCATACTAAAAATAAAATGCCTAAAAATAGACTCCTGCAGTTTTTATTTGAGACCTCAACTTTGTTGCTCTCAGACTGCCTTGCTGCTCAATTGCTTCCAAGTTTATTCTGGTTTCCGCATTTATGTTTTAATTACATCTTGGTAGGAAATGAGATCAATGGGAAACCGTAACACTTTTGAAAAAAAGGTATTCAGACAAATTAAAGCCAATTTCTGATTGTGCACATCCTGTCTCTTTTAATGAAAATGTTATCACATTAAGAAGTATAAATGGCATGCAGATTGTGGGTAGATGTATACAATGTGTTTCCTTTTTATCCAGAAATTACTCAGATACTGAGCAATCTAGCATTAATCTTGATACAGAGGTATTTCTCTCCAAGACAAATGTCACTACTGTAAGTTTTATTATTTCAGTGAAAAAGAAAAGACCAGAAATAAAGTTCCACTCTATTTTTAAATGTACCCTTTTAAAGTGAGTTTGAAAACTGTTTCTTTTCATTAAAATGCAGTTATAAATAGGTTTGAAAATTTTTTCTCTATGCAAGGTATTAAAAATACTCTTCCCATGGGCCCAGCTGAATTTCTGAAAGTCTGAAGTGTTAGCCTAAAAAGAATTACAGCTATGTTTTTCCATGTATTTGTAACCCATGGGTATACAAAGAAAGAGAACCATCTGGAGTGAAAATGCATTACAAAGCATGACCTTCCACAACCCTAACCTGTCATTTTTAAACGTTGATGAACTCACTTCTTACTGCTGCTGGGGAAAATGACCCATTTTGGCTCTGCTAGCAGTGTGCTGCACTAATACTGAAATACACAGGAAAATCAGGCAGTCCAAAAATGCAAGAGCAGCATATAGATAGAGGTGTGTGTTTGTATACCCCTGTATCAACAGCGTGGGGAGTGGGAGTCATTAGTCAAAGTAAAAAGGGAATACATGCTCAGAAGAGGGTCATGAATGCCAGAAAAAGGTTGATGACTGCAATCTCTGAGAGCAGTTGTATGTTACAATGAAATTACACAAGTCGTAAAGTCAGTGTTCTCTTTTGTATTATACGTAGCATAAATTTTCCAGATACTTGTCACTGTTGAAAACTGAGAGGTGGGATGTAGAACTGGGAGCATTACTGATACAAGGAGTACCTGGAAGTGTGCGACAGCTTGGTGTTACACTCCCAAACCTGTTACCCTGAGCGTTGACAGTCACTTAGAGTTACATGTGTGCCACACTGGTGCCAGATGAGGCTCAGGAGAGACCAGGACAAATATTAGCAGCGTGGAAGCAGCCAGCACTCCCTGGAGGTGCTAACTCTGAGCTGTAAGACATGAGCACCAAATAGTCGAGCAGGTCAAATTCTTTGCTTCTTGAAGGCCATGATAACGGTATAGATATAACCAGAGCACTGAGATGGCTTTGCTGTGAAAGAGAGTAGGGTCAGATGACCTCTGGAGGTCTCTGCCAACAATTTAAGGAGACTGCCTGGGGAAGGTGAAGTGTAATGCTGGAATAATGAAAGGCACAAAAAAAAGAGGCTTCATTTAAAAAAAAGCTTAATTGAGCTGTTACAGCAATTAAAAGAACTACTGCTACCAACCTTTTTTTTTTTGTTGTTGCATTATTTTTGCCATGAACCACTTAGACTCTAGCTGTTACTGTCTCAGCTGTGATCTACTGTGGTAAAAGCTATTGCTCTCAGCTCTAGGCTTACTTCCCAGAGGTGGATGTCTAGAGCACTCAAGGAATGTATAGTCTTCTGTTAAATCATGGCAAAACCAAGTGGAATTATATAAACTCTCTAATAAGTAATCCTATGAATTGTGTCATAACGAGTAGAGAAAGTAAATGTCATTTATACTTGTGAAAACAAGAGTTCATAGTTATCTCTCTCTGAAATATGTCAAGAGTTTACAAACAAGGAAGGAAAAAATCAAGCTGAGGCATCAAACAGCTTTTCTTCCTTCTGAAGATGATCCTTGCTCCTTCTCCCACCCCAAGTCTATTTTTCATTCAGTAACCTTTGAAGGTATTTGTATAAAGTATGTTTTGCTGTTTTCTCAAATTTCACTGATTTGTCTCATGCACTGTGCTATGATTAAAGTATGTCATCTTTCTTTGTCCTCATCTGCATTATTCTTACTCACTGTATTCACCAAAAAAAGTATAGTTTATTTGCTTGGAGGAGAGAGTTATTTTCTGCTCTCTTTTTACTGCATGTATTCTTATGCATAGCTCAATCTCTAATGATATTTCACTTTTCAGTCTTCACTCTCCAAATCTCACAGCCAGCAATAGCTGTGCTAAAGTTGGGATTTATTTGGATTTGGAAGTCAAATTGGGATTTATTTGGATTTGGAAATTAAATTGAAAAAGTAAAAAGAAAAGGCTTGAATTTCATTTAAATTTGGCTGTCTCAAAGATGGAAGAGATAAGAACAGGAGTTCAAATTGATGCAAAATCTTTGTGAAGAGCAGAGTGTGCTGGAAGAGAATATGGTCTATGTTTGTCTCTAACTCTCCCTCTGCCTTCTAAATATAGCCCATACAATATTATACTTTCTTTTGCACTATCTTTTAGATATTTTTTTTCTTAACAAAATTGTGTGTTGGCTTTGGTATTTGGTACCTTTTGTTTTCTTGTGATACTCGCTTCAGAACTCAGTTCCTTCAAAAGATTTATTGTATTTCTTTGCTGTAGTTTCTTTTTGTCTTTTCATCTGTTGGGTCATTTTTATCTGTCATTCTGCAGAGTTACTTTTGCTGAGGTATTTTTTTCACTTCTCAGGACAAGTTGCAAGACCCTCATTGAATTAAATGCCTTGCTGCTTTTTACTTCGTTATTTGTTTCACATTTTATCTTCTTTTGTTTCATACAAACCTGTGTTCTCCTTCTCTTAGGTATTCCTTAATATTTGTTGGTGGTTCTTGCGCCTCCTCTGTTCCACTTACGTTGAAGGCACCTCTTGCCTTCTGTTTTTCTTTCAAGTATATTGAGGGGAAACCCCCTGGCATGTCTGATCAACAGTTTATATCTGGCAAGAGCAATATTCAATTCTGTTCTACTTTTGCTGAGTATCGGGTATGGAGAAAACCCCAACTGGTTAATGATTACTAAATGATGACTTCATGGAAGTTATTGGCAGCAACTTTCAAATGAAAAGAACCTTGCTTATGTGAAAACTCAAATGTAAAACTAGGCTAAGGGCATGATGAGATAAAACAATGACACAAGACTCCAGATTCTAGCACTCTGACTCCTACTGCAGTTACAATTATCTAATGCCATTACTGATTGTTTTTCTTAATCATATATTGCTATTCTGTCATTATTGATGCTTCAGGATTTTGACTCAGGATTTTCAGACAATGGGAAGCAACAACTTATTTATCCCTTTGCCTCACTAAACACTGTAGAGAAGTACAACTGTTTAAATTTGAAGAAGGCAGGCTTTTCTCACATTTATTTTTTTGTAGATTTTGTCATGTTTGGATACTGTAATAAGTGACTTTTTAACTGAGAGGCGGTTTTGATCCCCCCCCCCAAAAAAAAACATAGTCAAAACATAGTCAACATGCAAAATGTTTTTCTTTATATATTTTACTTAAAGGCTATAATTATTTTTTTCTTCTTCAGACAGCCTGTTTTCGAGAAGAGAGAGATGTGTTAGTGAATGGAGATAACCAGTGGATCACTACATTACATTATGCATTCCAGGATGAAAACTATTTAGTGAGTGTTGCTTTTATGTATATATGGGTGAACATGCAGATTCTTAGTTGTGGTTTGAGACAGAAATGTAGTTTGTTTATTTGTTAATTTTGTGTTCTGGACCGTACAGACCATATTAGGATCTGTGATGTTGCGCATAAGATTCTGAATGGTGGAGACCGGTCAGAAACTTTGAAAAGTTCTGCTATAAATATCTCAGGAATGCAGCTTTGTTTTCTAAACCACGTTGCATTTGTTGATAAACCTTAGTCTACTTGCATATTCTTTCTTACAATTCGTCACTCCAGTTTAATTGGGTTCATAAAAATAAAAGTGCACTTACTAACACAACTTTTCTATTCGACTTTAATTTTTGTGATTAACATTGCTGATTTTACAGAGGGAAATAGGGAGTAGCCCTGTTTGAAACAACAGTTCGTTTTGATTGGTCTTTGCTATTTTGAGGACTTAAGCCCACTAAGATGTCACAAAGCGATAAAATGTTATTGCAGCATGGAAGAATGCCACTAAATGTTCATAAATAAGAGTTGGAAGCTGTAATTGTAGATTAAAGCGTCTCTTTAACGTTATTTAGTTTTCAAGTATTTTGAAAGACTTGCAAGAAAAAAGCTTAAATGAGGACAAAGTGCCAATTTTCTATGAAATCTTTGCCACTTTAAATATGTTTTGATTGTGATAAGAGTTTTGATAATATTTATACCTGAAAAGTAAACAACTACACATTGATGGGTTTTGACTATTTGTGTTTTATTGTCCTGTGCTTTGGATTCTATATCCTTAGTAATTCTAATAATTTCTTAGAAATCTACTATACAGCCGCAGCCTTTTTTTTGCTCCCAGTCTGTCCAATAAAAGAAGTGCTATACATGGAATTCTTGCAGACTTTCAATGCTTTTTATATTGCCATTTACATATTTTATATATGCCATTATATTGCATTCTGTTCTATCAGCTCAGATACTTGGAAATCCATGGATTTTGGTGGATTTGTATAGAAACTGCATTTGTGAGTCTGTTGACTTAAATACCTCCCAGCCAGCTTCATGCTTTGTTAATGGGGACAGTAAAAAAATCTCATGTTTTTTTGTAATTCTAATCTTACCATTAAGACCATTTCAAAGAAAATATTATATATTCCACAACAGCCTGCTAGAACTTGCATTATTCTTGACAGTTTCCTTATTTTCTCTAAGCACAGAGCAAGTTCTGTTCTTTATCTTTGATAGTCTGCTAACAGGAGCTAGTTTTGCAGCCTGCTGGGGAAAATATCAGTAATACTGGGGGTGTTTGTATCTTTTTAGTGTGAATGTATCACTCATTCTCTATATGGTTTTTATTAAAATTATGTGTAAAAAAGTAGCCTTTAAAAAGGAAAATCTGTGTAGATTTGAGCACTAGATGTGGTTGAGCAGTGGATGTTGACACTGTCTGCTAGAACATTGTCATAGACAAGCTGACTGGTGTGCCTTAGATAAGCAGCAATGAGGTGGAGTGAAAATTAAGTGTTGGGCCCAGGGGTTGTGATCAGTCACACAAAGTCCAGCTGGAGGCCAATTGGTGGTGCTGTACCCCAGGGATCAAAACTGGGGCTGAGTTTTTCATGAATGACCTGGACAATGGGACAGAGTGCACCTTCAGCATGTTCACAGGTGTTAAAAAAATAGGAAGACGTGGCTGTGCAGTGATTCAGATAGACCTCGACAGACTGGAGAACTGGACAGAGAGAAATCTCATGAAGTTCAGCAAGGGATGTAATAAAATAAACCCAGTACATGCTGGGGGGCCAACTGGTTGGAAAGCAGCTTTGCTTGAGGTCCTGGTGTATAACAAGCTTAACTGTAAACCAGCAATGCAGGCTCACAGCAAAATAGGCCAGGAGTATTCTGGGCTGCAAGGAAATATGTTGCCAGCAGTCAGTGGAGGTCCTTCCTTTCTACTCAGCCCTGCTGCAGCTGCACCTGAGGTATTGTGTCCAGTTCTGGGCTCCCCAGTGATGAGAGATGGAACTACTGGAACAAGTCCAGTGCAAGACCAGAAAGATGATTAAGGTGCAGGAGCATCCTTCATATAAAGAGAGGCTGGGAGAGCTGGGATTCTTCAGCCCAAATAAATGGAGGTTTGGGAGAGGGGCTATCATCAATGTGTATAAATAAGTGATGGGAGGGAATGAAGACAGGGGAGCCAGGTTCTTCTCAGTAGTGCCTGATGAGAGGACAGGAGACAGTGGACACAAAGTGAAATGCATGGAGTTTCATCAGAACACAGGAAAACTTGTCTTTACTGTGGAGGTAGTCAAACACAGGAATATGTTCCATGGAGGAGTTGTGGAGTCTCCAGCCTTGGAGATACTCAAAACTGAACTGGACCAGTCATCATCAACCTTCTCTAGCTGACCCTACTTCAGCAAATGAGGTTGGAGTAGATATCTCAAGAGATCTCAGCCAAACTAAATGTATTAAATCCCCATGTTAAACTTCCACTAGTTACTAGAATTTAGTGTTCTTAAATCTATGCTTTTGAGAAGTATTTGAGACTTGGATAGATCTGGATGATTATGTACATTTAGAAAATATCTTTAAAGCTTTAAAAAAATCTTTTTTTTTTTTAAGAACATGGATAGTTGACATTGGATAGGATGTTATACATTGACAGAATTTTTTAATTCAAAATTCAGTTGTTAAATTTAGTTCTCAGTGCTGTGCATGTGTTTAACTTCATTTACCCAACTTAATACTTTGAGTTATGGTTTAAGTGTTGGATTATTTGAATAGTTAAAGGTTTCCTTATCATTAGGCTACTGTGTTGCTCCAGCAAAATGGGAATCCTGTGTCATGAGAGCCAAAATTGCATTTTCTTGGTATATCCAGTAACTCAGTTGTGTGGGTTTTAAAAGTCCTGAAGAATGAGTGCACAGATCTCACATCAGTTAGGTGAATCTTAAGAGGTTTTTTCAATATGCTTTCAAAGCAATAAGTTAAGCTCTTGGAGATGTCTATACAATGCATCAGTTAATAATATCTGAAGCTTGAAAGGCTTAATGCATTTTTCTAAAACTGTAAAACATAAGAAACTAATACTATAGATCTTGTTTTGGAGAGAGCACAGGAGCACCACTGAATAGAAGATATTTATCTTGTAAAAGGCTTGTGAGCATAATTTAAGAAGTTTATTATTCATGTCACAAAGCAGCAGATGAAAATTTGATTGTCAACACATTTAAAGTCTTGTGGAAATGCGTTTTGTACTTTCTTCATGCACTTGGAATCGATGAGGATGCCCAAGTTATTATGTATCAGGGTGTTAAAATCTTTGTTCATCACCCTTATTGTTATGGAAAGTATGAGGGAAAAGAAACAGGTGTAAGATTTCTGCCTGCACCTCATCCTCCTTATAGCTGGTATAATTTAGCAGATTTTTTTCCACATATTTTAGTGTCTTTTTCTGAAAATGGGAAAGACTTAAACAAATATGGGGGACTAATTAAAAAAAAGTTCCTTTAAGTTGCTTTATCAAAATTTTAAAGAATCAAATTGGGATATACATTATTACATCTTTAATATTTTTTAGTATTTGGATCTTGTTAAGAGTCACTGCTTCAAATGCAGCCTTCCTGGAAACAGAGATTGGAACTCTAAGCAGTAGCTTTCAGATACTCTATACTTCATTGGGAATTCATTCACAGGCACATGATGTGATTCTTGGGGCTCTCCTGTGCAGGGCCAGGAGCTGGACTTTGATGATCCTTCCTACTCAGAATATTCTATGATTCCAGTTAATCTGTCCACAATGATGCTTGAAAGTAACGTCATATCAGTGCATGTTAAATTAGAATGCTTATAATTAATTTGTTAGTTATTAGTTTGATTTTTTTTTTCTATTCCCCATTTGCCCTTCCAGTTGCTGTTCCACAATTAAAACAAAGCTAAGCTAAAAATATGTTAGTCCTGAGTTTCACACTTAAGTTTCACTTTTTCTAGTCATATTGACTATGTCACTAAAAAGAGTGGCATTTCATTCTGTAAATACAGTAAAGTGCAGAAAGGTTCTGATTTCTTTAAAGTCATCTGCTTTAATGGCAAGCAAGTTTTATGTTTAATTAATACACCAGAAATCAAATTTATTTTTCTCCATAATTTCAACTAGAGAAGGTTACACCTTGTATTTTATGTTGCCAGATCCTGCATTGTGCGCGATGTCAGCAGTTTCTGGAACTGTGCACCACTGGAAGTCTCTCAGACTTTGCCTTAATCTGAGTAGTCTAAAACCCTTACTCTCCAAAAGTGTTTGTTTAATGGAAAAAGAAGATGGTAGGAAAACAGGGAAAGGGAAGCCTGGAAAATAAATGAGATTACAAATTAATAGAGTTAGTTTCATTTGTATAGGTCTGTGCTTTAATCCTCTACTCCTTTTGCATTCTAACAAAGGATATTGTCTTCATAAGGGAATCCAGAGTGTCTAAATATTCCATGTTTAGTGATGGGACAGTGGATAAAGTTGATACTATTTTGTCATGAGGCTTACTGTATTTGGAGAGATATAAATACAAAAAATATTCAAGTAGGCTAAGTATTAAAATGCAGCTGAACCAGCTACTGTTTTGTGAACATCTGAGTATCTTGGTTAGCTTTTTTTAATGCCCATAATAAATTTTGCAGTATATTAGTTTTTATGCTTCAATGAATTTTTAGTCTGTGATTCACACAATAAATTGTGGTTTTTTTCCCCCTCTCTGTTTTCTTATCATTCCCACTCCACAGTACCTGGTTATGGATTACTATGTTGGAGGAGACCTGCTTACGTTGCTCAGCAAGTTTGAGGACAGACTACCTGAAGATATGGCTCGTTTTTATTTAGCTGAAATGGTGATAGCCATTGATTCAGTTCATCAGTTGCATTATGTTCACAGGTGAGTAATTTGAGCTCCAGATTCCTGTTGGAGTGGTGGAGTTACTTGATGGACTGAAAGTAGTTCCTTTGGAAGAGTTTAGGCTAGTAACAAGTACTTGCTGTAATAGTAAGCACGATAGAACCTACCTGCCTGCATGTCGTGGTTGTTGGAAATGTGGATAAACTTGTACCATATGGTCACAGACATGAACGAATATCCGAATGCATCTCATGAATCTTGCACACTGGTTTGTTTGAAAGTTAATGATCCATTATTTATAAAAGCAAAACTGGAAACCTGTTTGTGAAATATGATCAACTTTGAACAGGTTTATTGAAAGGTCAAATTCTGTTTCTTCATTAATCTGTTCCGTCTGTACTGAAGCTGAAAACACACCATTGTCTGCTTTGAATTTTTATCATAATTTTATTTTGGACTTTAATTATCTTTAAAATAGAGTAAGACTATTGTGCTAAATAAATAGAAGTACTTAAATTGTGGTACCTTGGTACATATATATAAATATATATATATATTAAAATACTGTATTCAAAGAAAATGTTAAGTCATTCATGTCTAGCTATTTTGGAGACTGTGATTGATTTTTCCACAAAACTAGTATCATATTTTCTTTAATGTATAATTCTCTACTGAATTCCATGGTAATTCTTGTGTGCAGAGGAAGAGATTACCTTACAAGAGGCAGAATTTTCAAGTGCGCTCAACAGATGTACTTGACTCTGACAGGAGTCAGGAGGAAAACTCCCAGTTCTTTAAGCTGAATCATTAAGTTGGCAGAATGAGCTTGTTTGATACATCCGTCTATCACCCTTAATTAGAGTCTATACTAACTATGCCTTTTTTTACTGTTCCCATTTGGCTGCTTCACTGCAGAAAAGGTGGTTTGGGGTTTTTTCCTTTTTGTCCCAAAAGTGTATTGTGGTTGGTTTCAGTGTGTTACTAAGGTTGTGTTTTGTTTCCTTTGAGATTCTGGCCTTTCATGAAAGATGTGTAACTAGGAGTGCTTTAAGGTGGGGTGGTGCTAAGCTGCAAATTGGACCTCTGGAATATTTTGCAGTGTGATAGTTTTGTTAAAGAACTATGTTTACCTGCTAAAAAGAGCTTTGTGTGATAATGTCTTATGGAAGAACCCAAACAGAATACTCTTCTTGAATGTTGAAAATTTCAAATGTGTTATTTCTGAAAAACCTTTTTTTTGCTTAGGACCTGATGTCAAAGGTTTTTGCTTTCAGTTTAATTTGGATCTAACTTTTAAAATATCTTTGTGGGTAAATTGGTGAGATGCTGTCTCCTGTTGCCAGGTCCAGAGTACTTCATGTCCTCCATAAGTTGACTTTTATCTAGTGAGTCTGCATACGGAGTAGTTATTCTTCACAGAAGAACAAATCCCTACCTTTTCCTCCAAACGGATCAAAACCTTTGTAATTCAGCACTGTTAGCATGTAATATGCAACAGATGTGATGTTTCCATCCTCAAACAGTTCATGTCCCCAAGATGAAATAGGTGTTACTGTAAAATTTGGGGTGAAAATTAAGTAGCATTGCAGTTGAAAACAACATGCTAGTTATTATGCTTGCGTATTTATTGCTATGAATGTGTAACAAAAAAAAAAAAAAGAACAAACCTTTACATTCCCAGTCCTTTATTGTTTGACTTGTGGCTTTGCCAGCGAGTTCACATTTATAAAGTTCTCAATGCTACTTTGGCATTTTATCATTAGTACTGCTGTAATACAATGCCTGTTTATAGGGGCATGTTTGGCAAGATTAAAAATGTAAAGAGCACTTGAGTATATGTTAAATGATCACCCTTTGAAACGAGACCTGTTCCACTGTTAGTTTTATTAAGATGTTTGCAACTGGTAAAGCAGAAGAAAGGAAAAGAAAGCATATCATCTAAATGCCATTAATGCTCTTTTCCTGAAAGTATAACCACGGTGGCCACATCCTTTCTAAGGAGTGTGTTGCACTCAGCAAGGGACATAGGAGAAGAAGAAGGAAATACTACTAAAGGGTGGATTAATGTAGCAGCTGCAGTAGTGATATTTTAGATGGATAACCAGTGTGCATCAGGATTTGATCTGAGTTGCAGCTACTGAACTAGAAACCATGCTTTAGGCATGTTTAGGTCAAAGCTTTTTTTGTACAACGAGATAGCAGATTGCTTTGTTT
This sequence comes from Neopelma chrysocephalum, assembly GCF_003984885.1. Classification (NCBI taxonomy): domain Eukaryota; kingdom Metazoa; phylum Chordata; class Aves; order Passeriformes; family Pipridae; genus Neopelma; species Neopelma chrysocephalum. Next base: position 907,420 of record NW_020897773.1, on the reverse strand, counting down.
TGTTTCCTTTTAGTGCCCCAGTTCTTTCAGGATAGATTTTCACATTAACCATGCATAGTGTTGTACTTTGATGATAATTTTCTATTTTTCTCTGAATGTTTCTGTGCCTTTTAAAAATTATATGTCTGTTTTTACTCTAATTGTGTCACTCCTGTTGCATTTTTCTAGCATCAATCATTTTTTTGTTGTCAGTTAGTTTTGTTTGGGAGTGATGCTGATTGCAGTGGCTATTTGTGTGCAGACCACTCTGGTGTCAAATGCAAGACATTTTTCTTTCTTAAAGTGCGTTGGCCAAGTTTCTGAAATGTCAAATACAAACAAACCTTAGCATTACTTAGATGACAGTATTTCAGGTTTTGGAGTTCCAGATTTGAATACCATTTCTGCACTAGCATTGTGGGATTACAGGATGAATTTATGGAGAGAAGGAGATCAAAATCTAGGTATTAATAAAATTGTGCAGGAAAATGGAATGAAGTTTTCAAAGCTGTCTCCTGATACCTAATGAAATTAAGAGAGAGTAAAGTTGCTAACTGAAAATAACATCAATACTAGCATTTTTAGGGTATTAATATTTCCCCTGTTTTTATCCACTTTTTAGTTCAAATAAATATGTGATACAATATTTCTGAGATAACATCAATCAGAAGATAAAACTTGGATAATTTTTCATTTCTGATTAATTAATTTCTGTGAAAAAATCATGTGGTATTTTACCTGATAGTTAAATGATGGCTCAGAACGTTAACAAAATGGCCTTTTCTTTAATATGTGTTGTAGCTTTTGCAATTATGAGTGCACCAGCACTGGCATTACCAAGTGATGCTGACAGCTCCAAGGATAGCTTTAGAAAGAAAACTTCACTGAAGTTAAATATAGGTGCAGGTATTCACAATGAGAAGGAATGTAAGTGTATGTATCTCTTACAAATGCACAAATTCCTTGGGACTTCATGTAAACCTACCTACCCCGATACCTTAAATTACAAATTTGTGCTAATGAAGTGATGCATGCTTGTAGGCCAAGGTTAAATATTGTCTTGTGCCAGTTTTCTGCAAACTGTAGTATCATACAGGGTAAGATTTTCCATTTATTAGGCATCAACATCAATTTGTCTTTTATATAGTTTTTGCACCGTTTCTTTGTTTTCCTTTTTTTTCCTCTGAAAAAAATCTCTACGTGCACTAATATTAATTTCAGTTTCAAGGTTGTGTTGTTATTTAATTCTTCCTCGTGGCATATGTTAAAAGCTTATATTTGCATGCATTATCAGATATCCAGGTGTGGGCTGCAGTAAAACTCTTACCAGTTTAAGTTAGGTAGCTACACTTTATTTATGTGTGTTGCATTACCTCAAACGTGTAAAATTTCCTTTTTTTACAACTACTCAATGATTTTATTGGTGAGCCACATTTTCTCTAGGTTTCATGTAAAGTGGAAATGCTTGGTTTTGTCTAAATCCTTTTAATTAAAAAGATTTGAGAAGGCCTGGTTGCCATGGGAAGGAAATTTCCCCTGAGGATTGCAGAAGATGCCCTAAAGGCAGGTCCTAGTGCCAGGCACAGTGAGTGTGCCACCGGTGGCTTTGCACACCCCTGCCCTGTGTCTGTGCTGCTGCCTTTTGTGCTGTCTTCCGAGGCAGACCTTTAGTAAGGGTGCATCTAAGTCTGTTTCTGCCCTAAATTTAATTTGGGACATTCCAGCTTCTTGAATAGTACAGAATTATAAGTGTTAATGTGCTTAAATAATTTCTATCTTGACTTTCTTTCCTCTTCCTATTTTTAATATGCAGGGTTGCACAGTGATTCAGGGCAGAGCCAATTTGCAGCTAAGGAGCGTTCAGCATTTAGGCTCATGATCTTCCAGACCACTGCAAAAATATTAATTTAAAATAGTTTTCATATATTGGCACACACCCACAATAAACAGTCGTCTTTTTCTATTGAATGGTAAAACAATCCTTACTTACCTTCTTACTAAGAAAATATTTTGGAAGGATTATGAGGCACCTATGTTAATTATTATTTTTGTTGGTTAAGTTTATGGGAGGATAGTTAAGACTACAGGGCAAACTCTTAAGTTACATACATTTCAGATGTTGTCTTTTGCATGTGAAAAGATAGGCATGCAAAGCATAAACATGCCTACTTCCAGAAGGTATGTGAGATTACAGTTAGCTCCATCAATGCGTTTCTGGATTTCTAGTTGCTGGTGTCTTTTAGTTGGAAGGATTTTAGCATTCTAAACCACCAGGTATTTATTTTTTTTCTTCCTGTTTTCTCCATCAGCTTCTGAATTTTAAGCTGAGCTTTACTGGAACATTTGAGTTCTTAAAATGTAGAGCAGCAGAATTCTCTGTGGAAGTGACATCCTTTCTGAGAAATATTGAACATAGGGGAATAAATCCACTAGAGGGATAAAAGAACTGTCTCTTCCCTATCAGGCCAGCCTCTTTGCTTTTGACAAGAAGGTACTATTTGTCCTCAGTAGAAATCATCTTAGGGACATCCCTGAAATATTTACTCTTGGTAGCAGGCAGCTGAAATCTGGGATTCTTTGTAGGATGCATTTCACTTTCAACTATAAGTTTCTGTGCCAGCGTATCCATTTTTGTCTTGCTGAATAAGTGGTTTTCTGTCTTCTGGGTGTAGCCCATCTTTCCTGATCATTAATTTACTTAAGTGGAAAATTCGGGGGTGGAAAGCCCATCTAGGGAGTTAGCTGCATTGCGCGGTATGTCTGAGTTAAATTGGCACAGGGATGAGCCAAGTGCTGTGGCCTTTGGTAAAGTGAGCCCTAATTGTGGGTTTGAAAGAAAGCAACATCGTATTTTAAGTGTTTACCAAACTTTGCAACAGGCATAATGTTGAATACACACATGAAGATGTCCTTACAAAGTGCTGAGAGTGAAGAAACCAGGGCTAGAAAAATAAGGAAAAAATAACATAAGGTTATTTTGATAGTTACTGAAAATGCATTGCTTTGAAATGTGGCATGGTTTAGTTTTACATGGAAAACTGCAGGACAGAAAGTTATTTTAGTGAGTATTCGGTAAGCCGGTGCTTCCTTACAAGGTATTCCTTGACAGAGGTAGGAGAGCTCTGTGAATCTGGGCTGTGTTTCCACTCCATTTTTCCGCTGAGGAGGGGCTGGATACAAAGGTTATCTTCATTGACTCCGGGCTTTCATTTTGCCCTGTGACCCCATATGGTACAAACGCTGGCAGCTGCTCTCATAGTGTGCCCTCGGGGTGGCATCTGACCTGCAGTGGGGACTCTATGAGGTTAATGCTGTTTGACTAGAGTTTGTTGGTAGGATTTCCAAAGGAGCCTGTGATGACCTAGAAGCATTTTGAAATAAAAGACCCATAGATGCTTGGATTGCCAAGAGCTGGTGGATTACACTGGCTGTACCATCATGTAGAAGGCAAGTGGTTTCTTAGAATGTCTAGTGGGAGTGTTTATTTAAGTGAAAGCTGTCTAATGGGTGACTGAGCTAGTGTAGACCTATATATATATATATATTCTGTGTTACTCAAGCAGAAAGAGTTTAGAAATCCTAAATCCAGTGCCTTAAGTGACAGTAGCCTTTAGTAGTCCTTTCAGCAGAGGTGCTTTTAGAAACGTACCCTTCGGTCTTTTTTTCTCCCATTGTTCCTTTCTCCCCAAGATCCAAGCTCCAAACATCCCCTCTGCTCTGCTGAAACAAAGGTTTGTGGCACTGTGCAGGGGACTGAACAAGGACACCAGTCCAAGTGAGAAGTAACTTCACATTTTAACTAACCTGGATCAATTCTCTTATCTGATGAAGGAGAATAGTAGGAAGTTGCTTAAAACCGGTCTTTCCAATAAAATCTGTGTTCATCAAATTGTGCCTGTTTTTCTCCTACATACATCGAGTGGTACTTGAGATATCTGGCAATTTCTTCAGCTCTGTGATTTTAGAGGAAAAGGAACATGAGAAACAGTTGGAGATGGAGGATCTAAAATGTCATTAGCTATAATAACCTCAGCAGTAAAACCTTCCCCTTTCATGTCTGACACTGACCTCCTAAAGAAGGAGACTCTTGATCATTGTCAGTTGAGGAAGGCCAGCAAGACAAGGAGTGCATACCTCCGTTCTTTCTGCTGAGTCCCTACCTGTCCTTTAGCTAATACAATTACACCATCATTAGAAAGAAGACTCATAGGAAAAGGAGGAGTGTGTAGATATGAAGACTTTTTTCTTTTTCATGTAGATTTTTCTTCTGGGTGCAGTTGCTTGAAAGGCAGATGATGTGAGCACTCTATCAGATGGTACGTAATGCTGTTTAGGTAGGAACTCGTTGTGGCTGTCATAAAACAGAAGTGTGTAAATGCTTCTAAAAGTGAAAATGAGGGAGATGCACAAGAAATAAAGTTTGATTGGAAAGGGTCCTTTTTAACCCTTAAGGGAAAAATTATTAATGCCAAAAATCTTCTACAGAAAAACCCATGGTCTTCCCTTCCAAGTAATAATGTTTATAGCTATACTCAGTAGATGCTAAAAGTGATGGAACTTTCCAAGAGCTCCTGCTCTCTAGCATAAAGATTCATTTTACTTCAGTGTTTGCATGAAAAAAGTCCACGTTGAAACAGTTGTACCTCCGACGTGAGATCTGTTTCAATGTCTTATGAAGCTGGAGGTGTTTGCGGAAATGAATAACTTCTTTTGAGGACAAAACATTCCATTTGCAAGCTGTTTTTATGTGAGTTAAGCTATAATTTTACACTCATTCTTTTCTGATTGTTTCAGACCTGGAAATACTTTTTCCTGCTACTTTCTTTGGTATCCAAAATCAACATCGGGAAAGTAGGACAAAAACATCTTCCTTATTTCTGAATTTTTAGCCCCAGTGACTGTGGTTCTGAGGGTATAATTAGGTATTTGTTTGGTGGATGACGATAGACTTTGTAGTTAATGCTTTCCATGATTTTTGATCATTTATTAAGTTCAGAATGATGCAGACAGAAATGAGGATGGCAGTTGTGTGATGGAGTCTTCATTATTCTCAATTATAATTGTTTTTTCTTATGGGAAACTAACTGTCTTGTGTTTTGTCTTCTACAGATTTTCCATTTCATTATCTCTTTGTGAACACAGTATTTATTTCATAATTACCTCCTTTCCTTGTGTCTCCAATTTTCATTTATTAATACCCTATGTGTTCCTCAAGTTCCTCCTTAGACTGTCTCTATTTTATTTATGATTATGTGCCCTTTGCTTCCTTTTTTGTATTTGAAATACAATTGGGTTTATATTATTAGATTAGATAAGATTAGAAGCTGCACAGGACAAATTAATTATCATTATCTGACTTGAAGTGTCATGTAGATTTGTCCTTGCATAAGTAAGCAATAATGAGTTGGCTTTAGAGTTTGATATTCCTGCAGTGTTAGTATAAAATCATAACACTGAGATGCTTGAATACGTTATAAGAAGTGGTTTTTAAACCATTCTTTTACCTGATTTCGTGCTAAAGCGTTCTTCCCAGTGAATATTTGGTGCATTTGGAGTGAAAATGTTTTCACTATCTGAACTTTCAGATTGGACAAGTAGAAATTTGGTATTTGAATTTCTGAATTAAATGGCAGTTGCCTCAACCACTAAATGTAGTACTTCCTTTTTTCATAGTAAATTAAGATAACCTTGCAAGATATCTTATTATAATTAAGATATCAGTGCAAGAATCTGATTCCTGAAAGGGCAATTAAGGAAGTACCAGTCCGAGTAACCTTCAGTAAGCACTTCCCTCATACATTTCAACAAGAGCCTACCTCATGGTCCCTTTTAATAACAGCAAAATATTGCTAGGTTTTAACTTCTTAAATGAGAAAAAATAGGTCACTTAACATCCTGCAAATTAGAATACTGCTTACTAAGCAGATGCTTGCATAAGGTCAGGCTTGGTTCATTTATGGAAAGCTTCATGGTTGGGGTCAGAGAAGCAAGACCTTGTGGAGCTTTATCTGAAAAGTTGTATTAAAATCTTTATTGACTCAGGTGCTGTGATGTTTATGCTGTTCAATTTTTCTATATTAGCTATTGGGGGGAGCCTTTTGCATTTCCTTGTGCAACAGGAAGCAGTGGTATTACTGCCACTGTAACTCAGTAATTCTTAATCAGATACAGCGTGTGAAGTCCTGGAAAAGGGCATTGGAAAGATACAAAGAGAAAATACTGATAGAGGAGAAGGAAGAAAAAATGTGGAGGAGGGGCTAAAATCTGATCTGAATCTGATCTAACAGTAGCAGTTGTGTCTTTCTCATATAGGAAATTAAACTTTTAGCACAGAAGGGAATTTACTTTTATGCAAGTACAGCTCTTTTAGAGTTCTGTTTAAGTTTAAGGGCTGAAAATTTGGGCCTTCAGTTCCTTTCTGAGATATTTTAAAAATATGTATTTGCTTTATTTTTAAGGAAACATTGTGCCATGTGCTTTACGTCAAAAGAAAAATGTTTTTTATTCATGCAACTTGTGTACAAAGGCTTTTCCAATAACACTTTATTCTTAATAAGCATAATTTTAGTGTGTTTGAGCAAACTGTACTCTTTATTTTTCTTATTTTTAAATTTCTGGGATGTTTTTTCTGCCAGGCTACTGCAGATACTGGTGATACTGGGATACATTTTGACCAAATGCATTTCTTCCTTTATAGCCTTTGGCTATAGTTCCTTCCTTAGTGTATTGCTGTGAAGAGTTTAATGCCAGTGTCACAGTGCTTATTATATTTGGTATCACGCCTGTCAATATGGTTTGTTTGTTTGTTTTCTAACCACAATGAAAGCAATGACACTGAACTATTTGTGTCATATGTCTGTTGCTGCCTGACGCGGTAGAAAAACTGTAGACAAATGCTTCAAACTTGGTCTGTCTTAATTCTGCATGTATCCTTGCCTTTTGGTTGGAATAAAGATTATGTTACAGGTTGAACTTGCCCAAACACATTCCGAATGCCTTGTGGGGTGACAGTCTTTAGGATACATTTTTATTCTTTTCCTCAGTTTCTGTTTTGTAAAAATAATGAATGTATTGTTTTCAAATTCTTTCCCTCAAATTATTATCTTTTTGCTGTGAATTAAGCATGATAGGGACCTTTCTATTAAATAGAGGTATTGTTCTTTCCCAAGAGTTGCTCTAAAAAAAACTATTAAATATTCCTGTGTGAAAGGATGAAAGTGCAGTTTTAATCTCTGGTGGAGTGGCCTTCTAAAAAAAGCATATTCTTACAATCATCTTCAGATGCCAGAGATTGCCGCGGTCCGAAGAGGGGTTGGGACACGAGGAAGGGTGCAAGTAGAATGCCCTATTCACGTGTGCCCCCTGTCTTTTTTCAGCTCGGGCGGGGAAAGGGCCAGAACATAGGGCGGAGCATGAGACAGACAAGCAGGGGAACAAACCAAGATAGGGACATGGACAAAAGGGGGAGGAGCGGAGGAAGCAGGGAGCAGGCAAACTCATGGCAAGCCTGGGCATGACCAGGTTGTGCACTGTGTAGTGTGAATACAATGAAACCACATAATAACAGTAAAGTCCATATGATAACTGTAAGGTCCATATAATAAAGTCCTGCCAATTGCTGTATGCTTTTCTCCACGCCTGGAACTGCTCCCATCCTGAATCTTGCTCCTTCACAAGAGATGATATAGGCTAATTTAAAACTAATGTTACATAAAAATACATTGTAGGTGTAGTAACAGCCAAGCTACAGCTGAAAGTTTGTGGAACTCTTAGGTTATGAATACTTCCAAAAAGACAAGTAGGTTTTGGAACTACAATAAATCAGAAATCTACATATGCTGTACTTCGAAGTCTGATTTTGATCATGGAAGAATGTTGCAAAATAGAAAGAAGAACTGGAAAATACAATGTTTCTTTATTTATGTGTGGGTCTAACACTATAGCGATGACAAAGGACTAAATTTCTGTACCACAATCACTACTTGGTTTTGGTTTGTTTCATATACTATTGGAACTACAGTTACGTCTTGGCACATATTTGGTAGCCTGAAGTTTCTTTATGTGTAAGTTAATATTTTAGGGTTTTTCTTTACAGATCACAATTTTTGAAATTGTGTTTCATGCCAATTTTGAATATGGTCATTCTGCAAGTTGTTCAATCTTAAAGCTGTCAGACATCATTATGAAACTTTACTGACAAAGATTGTAAATATTTTTCCAGATGACATTTTAGGAAGAGCTTGTGTTCTAGCTGCAGTATTTCTCTCTTTGCTAGAATATTTCTCCCAGTGAAACCAAGAGCCATGGTTCCATCACACTGAAAGGGTACAGATGTACTAAAATGATTTGGTGTACCCAGTTCCTTCTGTCATTTACAGTTGATAAGCTCTTAGTGTATAAGTGAAGTTTCTGCTGTTACACTCAACAGGAAGGTATTTACATTTTACACTGTTAAATGTAATCTGATTTCTGTTATTATAGTCTTCAATTTCAAAACTGATCCCCGAGGATTATCACAAATAATCTTCCTCTGATTTTATTTCCTCTTTCAGCACTGTGCATTGTCATCTCTCTTTTAGCCAGTGTCTTACCAAGACCTTTGCTAGTACTGTCATTTGTTCTTTCAGTAACGTTCTTTCTTAAGTGAAAAAAATCTAAAACCATTTTAATACAGAATTCTGTCTCAATCCATAATATGTGACAAAAGTTACCAGATCCTGATGAATTGTGCACACAAAGGAATTCAGATTTTGCTCCCAGTGTTTGCCTGGTCTAATGTGGTAGTCCTCATAATCATTGCACATTATGTTTAAGGAAGTGAAAGTTGTTTAGTGTTAGTGTAGTCTACGTGTTTTCTGCCTGCAGTAGCTCCAAATAACATTCTCTTCCTGTTCACCTGTGTCACAAAACTGGTATTCCTTTTTAAGAATGTAAAATTTAAAAAAATGGTAGGAAATGAAGTAGCAAAAATATGATTTATATTGACAGCATTTGTCAATATACCCAAAAATAAATAGCTGTCAAGTCACAGTTCTTTCATAAACATGGAGTCAGTCTTTGCTTACCTTGTTCCTTTAAAACCATGGTTCTTGGAAAATATTTGTCTGGGATTCTGTATTACTGATGTCACAGTTGCTTTTGATAGTCAAATGCTTAGGAGAGTTGAGAATGCTGAAATGTATAACATCCTGATTGCCAGTTGAATATTGTAAGTGGGATTAACTTGTCTCTTACTGAAAAATCAGAGTTCTGAGGATGATCATTACTTGTCATGGACAAGTAATGCAGCATTTGTGTGCTGTAGCATCTGACTTAAAACCAGACCTTTGCATCCATTCTCACAGATTTAATTCCAGTGAAGGAAAACTGATTTCTAATAAATGATATTTGACCTTAACAGTCTGTGATAAATTTTTAAAAAAATCTGTCATCAAGAATTATGCCAGTTCATTAGAAACACAAACGTAGAAGCCGTTCAATGCAGTTTCCCTGGGGAGACAAGAGTTCTGTTATCCCATTCTGCTTGTTCCGTCGTTTTCCTGCTTTTTCTGTGAATATACCAACACAAAAAAATTTCTGTCCCATAATTTTAAAATTATTCAGTAAATTCTATACTTTGCCAGTATCTACATGAATGCAAAACAGATTGCTGATTTCCCTAATCTTTTGAGTGTGTTGCCAGAGTCTATCTATATTCCTGCCTGCTAAACCTGTGTCTCAATGTATTTGTCTTCCTCCCTCCCAGTTTACACTAACTGTGTGTGTGTGTGTCTTGATAAAACTTAGATGAAACCTCTAACAGGCTGAAGCAATTTTGAGGATATCATGTAAAAAAAGAATCTAGATTTTCACTGTAACATTAAGTGTGTTTCTTCCTGTTGCAGGTACTGATTTCTGTGGGTTAGACAGTGTTGTGTAACGTTTTGGCTGTACTTGTGTGATTCAGATCAATAAGCATTTCACAAACATGCCTTGTCTCTGATATTGCCTCCCAATTCCTTAGTACCAGATCAGTGCAAGTTACATGTATAGAATATTGTTAGCAGCATCAAAAAAATCTTTTAATTCCTCTGTTCTAGAAATAGTGATGAAGTAATAGAATTGTTTCTGAAACAGGAAATTCCTGTTGCTACATGAAAACATATTATCTTGAACAGGATTGAAATAGTTTTTGGTATCCTGTCAGAAATTTTGACACAATCCTGATGTAGTTCTTGGGTTCTGTTTTGATTGAAATTCTCTGTTAGTGGTCTGCTTGGGCATATTGCAGCAGTTACTGAAAAGCAAATGTACATTTAAGGTAACGATGCAGCTAGTGCGTGAATAGTTGAGATACACATGCTTGTGTGAGATTCATACTACAGGCTCCAACTTCATCTGTGCTTTATGGTAATGAGAATTGTTGGCTGAAAGTGTCTGGTGGTGTGATACTAGTTTGTACAACATTCAAATAGCACCGGTAATAACCTTACCAAGATTTGTAATTATATTTGCATAATATATTAGGTAGAAGAACTCTGATTGCCTTACCTGCTGTGGGCTGCTTCACAGTAGGTCAGAGCTGGTTCCTTCAAGAGGCTTTATTCAGGGACTTGAAAACTGACCATAGATAGATAAAAGAAAACTGGAAAATTTGGTCTAGCTAAGAGGAAAAACATGCACAGCTTCAACAGAATTCAACTGGTTAATGCTTGTTATTGCTCCTAAATAACCGATCTTCTCCTAGTATTACACACTGTTAAAGTGTCGATAATTGATGGCTGTCTTTTATCATTATAATTTTTTAGGGTTTTGCATCAAAGTGTTTAAAATACTAATACAACTGAAATGTAGAAGGGAAAAAGCCAGAAAATTATCAGAATTTATCTAGTAAGCTGCATGTGACTTATAAGAAGTATTATCTTGAAGCAGACAACTGAATTACTTACCTGGTCTGGTCTTTCAGGCAGCTGATTCACCTGGTGCCAGTGAAAGGTTTCATGTCCATGCAATGTCTGAGTTGAATTTAACCTCAGTAGATGCAGTTTTCAGCAGAGTGGCAGAGGCTTTTTACCAAACCTCTTTTCTAATAGATATTTTTGAATATCTATTCAAATATCTATTTTTTATTTTATTTCAGTGAACATTTATGACATTCGCATCTCAGTTCTGGGTTTGTATTTGTTATATTAAAGAAATATAAGGCAGGCAGTACTTTACCACTGTTATTTGGTTTCTATACTTGTCAGTTCCAGATCCATGAGAAAAAAAAAAAGAAAATTTACACAGACGTTTTCAGGAATGTTTTTGTTTATTAAAGGAACCAGCATTGAGTTGTCCAACAGCTTGACAGGGTGTTAGAACGTCTTGTCTAGACTGTGTTTTTGCCAAGAAAGGTTGGACCAGATGATCCTTTTGGTCCTTTCCAACCTGGTATTCTATGATTCTATGATCTATTTAGAAAAAAATAATCTCAAGTTGAATACTAAAAATTCAATATTTCAACAGCTTCTGTTGCTTTCTAATGCTTCAACACAGAATAGGCATCTATCTTTGAATCTGTGAAAAGAATAGTGATAGGCATGTGAGTAACTTTGCTTACTTAGGAAGCACTGTCTTCTCATAATACTTTGATAATGGAGTTGATGATGTCAAGAACTGTGAAAAAAAATCTCCATTTTTTAAAATAAACACCCTGCTGAAAGCCATTTGGCTGGTGGTGAGTTCAGAAAAGGCACTCCTGGTTGGAGCTGAGGCACATGCACCAATTAGGAATGATCTTTGAATCCACACTTTGCAGTAAAATTGGGTAAAACTTTTACTCTGTGTTTTTACTCAGACTTTTCCTGAAGCAAATCAGCTGTAACACATGTCCAAATATTAACTCTGCTTATTGTATCATGTTAATAAATCATTTATAGATGCAATAGGTCTACTTGCTAGTTCAAGTTCTGAACTGCTGTTCCCTGCTTTGAAAAATTTGGTTTCCAAAGAGAGGAAAGTAATGCTGAGTCTCAGCCAGACAGCAGTGATCAATACATGCATTCATTAAGCCAAGTTCAAGTATCCATCAACTCTGTAAAAATTAGTGTCAAAATTAACTAAAGCTGCTTGTTATGCGAGTTCTGAAATGCACCTTCTATAACATTACAGATAGACAAAGACTTACTGTCAGACTCCTTGATAGCCATTAGGTGCACAGGAGCCAACTAATTCTACTTAAACAGGCAAGCAACAATGAGATTAAATGTAGGTTAAGTAACTGAAAATAGCCACTTTGATCCTCCAAGTGACCAACAAGTTAAACTGAAGAGAAGACTAGACAGAAAACAAGCATGGGAGTGAGGGAAGCGAGAAGGGGAGGGAGAGATGAATGACTTCTGAGGGTGTGTGGGGTGGTGTGTGTTGTACTTCTGAATATTTCTGAATAACTGTTTGTTCTAAGATAATATTCTCTTTCTTTTAAAATTGTGAATTCAGCTCCAGCTTTCACTCAGTAGCTGCAATTCTTCTTTTGAATATATCTTTAATACAGCGCTTGTAATTTAGGCACATGAAATCAGTCATATCTTTAATCTCTTAATAAAAAGATAAGCAGTGCTATGTAGTGCATAGATTCCTACTATATGTTTTCTCGTTGTAACTTCTCAGTATGAATTCTGTTGTTGTATTCAGTGATAGGATCTAAAAATGACAAAGCTGGAATCACTTTCTGCAGTTTTCTCTGAGATGCATGCTTCTGGTTCACCTGCAGTCTTCAGCAAACTTGACTCTTGCCTGAGTACAAGCTGACTCTTACCACTCAAAAATTCTCTGACAAACTCCTCCTTCCTGCAGTTATGCAGTGTCAAAAACCACAATTGAAAAAAAAAAGAAAGTCTGTTACTAATTAATCAGTAGGCAGGGTAGGAAATGGAAGCACATCCTCACATGGCTCACATCCTGCTTTTTCCTGTTTTCTGTCCTTTCCATTCTGCTTCCATATGTGTTTATGCTGTACAGCAAAGAAGGGTCAAGGAGCTGGTCTTTCTGAGGAGAAGAAATCCCCAGACTGTTTCACAGCTTGCTTGGTATCCCATGGTCAGTTGAAGGATCATAGCCTCAGTCTCTGACAGAATTCTCACCCAGATTTTCTCAGTCTTAAAGACCAGACAGGGTAGAAGAACCCCCGAGTCTAAGGAGTTAAAATGAAAATCCAAGCCCTTGTTATACAGGCCAGAAATCTGTTACTTTGAATGCAATTTTAGTGTCCAAAAGGAAAGTACCCTACTGTCTCAAAATAGCAAAATAAGAACAAATCTTTTAAGTAGGGAAACTGTTTTTCAGATGGGCACAGGAGAGTTCTGGGAAGTCTCCTAACCCACCTTGCAGTCTCCCTTGATGTGGTCAGAAACAAACCTGTACAATTTCACATTGAATTAGCTCAACACAACAAAAAAGCTAATGCCAAATAATAATGTAAAATGAATCTTCTTTTACTAGTCAGGATAGGGTTTCCAACTGAAATGATTCATTCCCAGCTTCGCTTGTGTTCAGGTTTGGGGAAGGCCAGTTTTGTGGGTGTGATTGATGTGCCTGGCATTAGGGCTGGCTTTCAGCAGGCAAGTCCCTGTCAGGACTCTGAGGGTGAACAGCTAGGCATAATGTTGGCCTTTCACCCTTTAAAAAATTGTTTTGGATTCATGAGTGATATAGTAAATAAAAAAATCACATCAGGACAGAGGTGAGAGAATTTTTATGTTTCTTCATTTCTGTTTTCCTCATGGATTTAGAGGCATTTATGACCTTCTTCAACTCCTTCCACTGGTGGTCTCTTCCACTCTGTGTGCTGTCCTCCTTGTAGAGGACTTGTTTGAGAATTTCATGAGAGGGTCATGGTGTGATTTCTCACCTGCCTGTGGAATGTCATGCAGGAGATGGTACAGTCCTGTTGTTTCTTTCTTTTCAGTGTACAGCCTTGCGCGTGTACACTCCTCTAAGGCACTTGCTCTTTTCCTTGCTGCCTCCAGCAAGGCTTTGATTCAGCCTGTATCAACATCGGTCAGGTTGGTGGTTGACATGGAATGAATAATAACATGGAATAATATCAATTTCCAGTGAAATACATTTTTCTTCCTTCCCTTACATACATATGTAGATGCTCTTACTTTCTTTTTCTCTGTACCTAAAAACAGTTGCTTTGCATTTCTTGTGTTCAATGGCAGTATCTTCTGCTGTATTTAACAACTTCTGATTAGAATTCCTTCAACGCAGTTATTCATTAATTTATTATAACTTTTTTTTTTTGCAAACCACCCAAAGGTAACAAACACAATGCCATATTTGCAGTACAGTAAAAAACATGATCAAGCTGAGGGAAAACAAGAGATTATCCTAAAATTTAGTTTTATGATTTCAGAAGTAGTAGGTTCTTTGCTCTCCACTGTTCTACTGTTTACTTACTCACTAGGAAGGAATCTTCTTTCCTATTAGCATTTAACCTATATACTGTTAATTTGGGGCACAGTTAAGTAGAAGGCAGATTTGGAAAAGCTGTGCTTTTGTATGTTGTTTTTAAATAGCCTCTTCTCTCCCCTCCCCCCGTTTTTTTTGGAGAGGGGTAGATATTCTTAACAACACTGACTTCCATTTAAAAAAAAGAGGAATCACAAGCATCTGTGTAAGTGCTGAATAAACCTTTATTAGGTGAAGGAGGAAGAAAGTAAAGGTTTTGTGCAGCACATTAAAATGGCTGTATAGTAGAGTTGGTTTTGGAAACATTCTTTTTCTGCTGGGCAGTCTTTAAAAAAAATATGTGAAATCTAAAGCCCTACTAGCCTGGGAGAAGAGCAGTAAAACATATAGGATATATCAGTGCTTCTTCACATATTGCAAGGGCTATGGCAAGTGTTGGATATATATATATATATACATATATTTGTTCTCTTGGGATTGCATTGGTTTTCTTCTCCTTGTAAACTTTTCTAGCCTCCAGGGTTTACTTGCAGCTTTGCATTTTATCTTTGTTCTGTTTCCCACATTACTCAGGAACAACAAACAATTCATTTCAATTTTTGTAATGTGCTCCCTAATCCTGAATATTTTACGTGTCTTTAAAGTATGTTCTGTGTTCTTCTGTTTCCCTCTCTCCCTTTAATATATTTTTCATGGTTTTTTATTGCTAATCAAATAAATGGAGGGAAAAGTGATAAGACCAACCTCATATTAAGACTGTATATTATTCTGTTGGAAAAATGAAAAGCATCGAGTGATCTCAGAACTCATTTCTGTACAGACCTCCCTTTCCCTCACCTCCCATAATTCTCGGTGTATTTATATCTGTGTGTTTATTCCCGGAGGAAGATAGAAAAGGACTAGGGAAGAGTTGCTGTGCGATTCAACCCAGTATGGACCTAGCAGGTCAGTTTGTTTCTTTATCAGTCCCAGAAATTTTCTAGTCGTTTGCAACTAATAGCTTGCTTAAGATCAGGGCACTTATAAATAGCCTTGATAATTAAAAAACATGTAGGTGTGTCCTATACAGATACACATACAAAGACATATATAAGAATATATATTAAAAACTTGTTAAGTTGTCCAGACGGCTTCTGAGTGAACATTATTCTGTGAATTGCTTTCTTAGTATCATCGGTGGATTTTTAAGAAAGGAATATGTATGTTTTTTTGACTGTGGTTATCTAAGCTAGTTCAAGTCCTCAGTTTATGTTGTCTGATTTACTCTCAGAATTATTCAATGCTGTCAGCTGTTTCAGAGATTGTGTGTGGTTGTACTGAAATGCACAGAGCAGAGACTGCATGTCTAAAATGAGAATCAAAAGGAAAGAAAACATTTATCTGCCTAGAAATATGTGTTAAGGTCTTCTAGCATAGGTAGTAATTTACAGTGCAACAGCTGGGCATATTCTGGATTCCTTGTTAGCCTCTTCTTTCAGGATTTCTTTGACAGATGGCACTCACAGATGGACGTAACATTCTTAAGGAGCTTACTCTTTCTGCTCCTTTACCCGCCAGTAACTCATGATACTATTAGAAATCTAAAAGCTTTGACATGAATTAGCCTTACTTAGCAGACTTTAATTTTTTAATCTTTAGAATATGCTGCAGGGTAGTAGTGCTTGTGGAGTTCTTAATCTGTTTACTTAAGTTCTTAGAAGCCAAAATGGAATTCCAGTAAAGTTGACATGGCAAATATACTGTCATTTTATTGGTGGGTTTTTTTAATTGTCTCAATAATATTTTTTATTGGTATCTTTTGGAGGAAGAACATCTAATGATATGAAAGAGTACAGTTCAACAACCCAGAAACAGCTCTGTCAGCTGAAGTTCAGAGTTCAAACAAGTTGCTTGATACTCCGTTCTAACTGCATTGAAATCTTAAGTGAATAAACCTAATATTTCAAGTTGGCTGGTCAATGAAGTTTGTTTCTACCACCATCAGCTTAAATTAGTTCAGTTTTTAGTAAGTGTTTTAAAGTATCATCTAGTAGACTTCCTCAAAAAAAAAAGACAGAACTGTGTTCAAAATATTTGAATGCACTTCTGTGATAAGTTGTTTGTCATGTACCTAATATAATTTCTCAATATTCATGCAGCTTTGGGCTTGAACTTGAAGGCCATTATTCTCTCCAGTGTTGACTCAAATGACCGTTTTCTCTGATAAATGTTGTTGGTGTGGAGTTTCTGTTGAGGAATGTGAAACTATAAGCAGAATGATCAGATCCAAAAAAAGCATTGTGACAGCTGGGCAGGTTAGAGAGGCAAAAATAGTGAGTGCCCTCAGCCAGGTCCTCTGCTGTCTGTGTTTGTAGCTTATTAGAAAAGTAGAAGAGCACCAGAGACATGAACTCAGTTTTTTTGTTTTGTTTTCTAAATGCTGTGTAAATTAAAGGTGCCCAACTCTTCCTTTACAGAGAGAACATAACCTACCATTGCACAGCTTCTGGTTCACGGCCTATTTTTAACTGTGTTTTTTGACTTCAGGGCTCCTCTGGTGTAGGCTGCTTGGTAGGTGAGCAATCCACTCCCTGCAATCACATTTTTCCCAGAGGCTCCTTCATTTCAGGTTATTGTATTTTCAGTGTAGGGACAGTTGTTAATCACATAAGGATATAATTTAAACACCTATTTTGAATCCTTCTGCCTGCAAGGACTTGGGTTCTGAAGAACCATCTGTAAGCAAACAGTCCTAATGTAAATCCTTTTCGTTTGCATATATTGAAGTGCTCTATTCTAGGGTATGTGTATTCCTGAGAATATTCTTTCATAATAATAAAAAACCATGCATATAGTTACTGCAAATTTACAAAGCAGTTTAGCTAATGAACGCACAGTGAGAAAAGTAATCCATGCACGGGAATGTGAGGTTCAGATAAGTAGTCCAGGCCAGGATAGTGCCTAGTTTGCATCTTCAGCAAATTCCATATAAATTTTGCCTAGAAGTCTTCCTATAAACCTTGTTTTGCTGCTGGCTGGTTTAAGTCTATGTGCACACATACATGTGTGCTGAAGCCATTCTTATGAGGAGATGAGTCTCCTCTAAAAGCCAGGACTTCTTGCACAGAGAAAACCTGTGTGATGGAGCAGGTGGTATGGATGGCTGCTCATGGGGTGGTATCTAGTGGCTTGAGGCCAGTCTTGCCAGCATTGATTATCTTAACAGTGTAAACAATATCAAAGACTAACCTTGATTGCTGAGCATTTGGGGATAAATAGGGGTTTGCTGTTAGTCACGCTTTAGAGCAGGAAAAGGAAATTTTTAATTTTAACAGATTTTGTTGAGCATGACTGCCGTTGAGCATGCCAGGATCTAATCAAGACAATTTTGTGGTTTTACCTGTCATATACTTGTAGAGTTGAGAGGGAGTTGGACTTTGCCAACTTTCGTTTTATGAACTGCAATTCCCAGTGCAAAAATAGGCACATTATCAATGCTAAAGACAGATTCTGTCTCGAACCACAAGAGCTCAGAAGCAGGTATGCTGCTACAACTGAACCTGTAGTATCGTGGTGTTACTGCATTTCAGAATTAGCTCCTCCTAATTTGAGGAGCTTTGATACAATATAACCAGAATGTTATTATTGAAATAAAATGGAAAAGGCAGTTTTAGTCATAATTTCAGAATCACAGGATGCTTAAGGCTGAAAGAGACCTCTTGAGATCAGCTAGTCCAACCCTCCTGCTCAGAGTAGGGTCACTGGGAGCAGATTCCCAAGTGCCATGTCCAGTTGGATTTTTGAGTAGTCCTTTCAAATTAACCATAAATCAGGATTGACTTTGATTAATGAATGGCATTGTACCTCCAGAGCTTTAGCATATTGTACTGTAATTATGTTACAGCTTGTCTTGTTTCATGTGAGAATATTTATCTCATTTCCTGAGTGTGGTCTCCTTGTTTTTTACAAATTGCATGCAGTTAGTAGCAATTTTTAATAATTTCCTATATTGATGTTCAGACTTCTCAAACCAAATACTTGTTTTTCAAATTGTTTTTTGTTTCTGAAAAAGTAATAGTTAAAAACATCCCTGTTTTTTTTCTCCCATCTTTTGTTTGCATATCTTTCAAAATCTTTATGTTCCTGCCTTAAATATTTTTCAGCCAGAGAGGCCTTCATAGATAGCTATTTGAAACTATTAAAATTACCCAAAAAAAGAAATACAGTACCAGAGTCTTATGTTTTTATGCATGAATTTTTACTTACCAATACTATTCTGTTCAAGATCAATGCATTATTAAACGTTCAAATATTCAATACTTTATGTGTGCCCAATTTTATGTTTGACTCCTTACAAGTTTTTTTGTCTGAGTAACTCAGCTACAGGATGACCTTGAGGAAAGTTACAAACTTCTGTATTCTTGATTTACTGTAAGAGGCCAAATAATTTTGGGTATTGTTTTTCATGTGTTTTTTAACAGTTCCAATGTTTGGTAGTCAGACCAGACAATTTTAATAAACGTCCATTTTTTTTTATTTTGGCTTTTACCGGGTTCTTAATGCATTGGGTCAGACTTTGGTACGTACATGATCGTTTGCCATAAGGAAGTGTCTTTCTGATAATGTTTATTCTTATTTCATTGGTTTAAAATTACATCTGTAAATCAGCCTTGCCAAGTACTAAATTTACAATGGTTATAAAATGACACAGTGTGTTCGTGGTCTGTAAAACTGACAAGGCAATCAAAATAATCCTTAGGCATCACAGATGACTTTGCCTTGACATCTCTTTAAGATACAGCATGAGGGACCTAACCTGGATGTGAGGGTTTTCTGCATAGATATCTGGTTCTGTCACTTGATTAGCATTTTAGATGAAGACAATAACTACAGGGAATATGTATCTGCCAAGCACTTATCCAAAAGAATTTCCCAAATCACCCCTTTTACTTATTTTTTTAAAAGAAGGAAAAAAATGGATATAAGCAGCTTTTAAAAATAATTATTCTTGGTTTAGAACTGTTATTGAGTTTGCGAAATCCATTACTTGAAAACAAATACATATGCACAAAGCCCACAGGGAGACATTTTTCTAAGGTAAATTAATTCTAGGACATTATAATGTGCTGTGGTGGGGCATATATTTATAAGCCAGAAACTACACTCAGTTCAAGTGTTCAGGAATGAATATGAGTGCCTGAACAAACTCAAAATGTATATATGTTGGCTGATGTACTCATTCCCTGTTGTTTGTTATTATTTCCTTTATTAGCATTTGAAATTCATAAAGAACATTGGATACCGTAAGGTAAATACTGTGTTGTGTCCAGAATACTTGTCTGAGTGGTAGAAATTAAAGACTGTAGAGAAAAGGACTGGGAGAGGACTTGGAGAGGTCAGCTAATACTTTTCTTCTGCTGCAAGGCAAGATCAAACTGTAGCTAACCAGTCTTGACAGATGTTTGTCTAACTGGTTTAAAAAAAAAAAAAAAGTGATGGAAATGGTGAAATTTCCTGAAGCAATTTGTTCCAGTGTCCTACTGTCATTATTATGAAAGTGTTTTCTAATGTCTCATCTGAGTATCTTTCATTGGTATTTAAATTCATTAATGATTGTGTTACCCACAATCAATGTGGATGGGAATTTACCTTAGTCTTTTTTGCATTATATCCTTCAAGTCTATGTTGCAAATTCTTTGTAATAAAAGAGGACTACAGTTACATTATTTTTAATGAAAGCAGAAATTATTTCATTCTGGACTAAGGATTAAACAAAAGTACACTTTTGCAGAATGTATAGTCTGAAGCGAAGTAGGTTTGGATTCAATACCTGATTCAGTATGTGATGTAGCACATGTCCTGTATCTAGTACATGTAACCTTGAATTTTATGTTGTTTTTCATTTAGTTTTGTGATAGTACTAAGAATAAAACCTGGTTAGGACAGTATAAATATAAAATTGTCCACATTGATCAATAAATAATGACTATATCTAGAACCTTTATTGTCTTAGTTTGATTGATGTTTCTTAGTAATTGATGAGACTCTGCCCACTGATTGTAATGAGATTTAGACGAATCTCCTGCTGCTGAGAGTAAGAGATTCTTTTAGTAGAGGTGAATTACTGGGTGTACTGGAACAACATATACATAATGATTTATTATCAAGAGTTAAAGGGGAAAAAGGGAGCTTTACACTATGAAGATACTGTTTAAGTAAAAATAATTATAAAGTAAGGTTATTTTTAGCATTTATTTTTTCCATGTAGTTGCTTTGCTTATTAAGAATTAAATTCTAAAGTGTTCAATCTTTGGCTATTGCTATTACCTTCAAGGCTATATGCAAGGCTACTACATCTTTTTCAGTTGTGAGCTTTAGTTTGTCAGCTTTATATGAAGCAGGTTTTGTTTAGTATACAAACGTGCTGCAACTGTTCGGGTGCTATGTAAATAATAAGGCTATGATCAAAGTTATTTAAATCATTTTGGTTTCATTCGAAATATGCACTTTTTGGATTTCACCCAAAAGTGGATGAGTTTCTGTTTAGGAGGAGGCACAGTAGAGTCTTGATAAGAGGCACGGTTAATGAGGTACAACATATTCCAGTTTTCTCATGCTGCTATCTTGTGCAGCCTATCTTATTGGGATTACTAAAGAATAACTGCCAACTGTCCAAATCTAATTTGGCTCAGTGCACATTGGTCTTTCTGCCAGATGGAGAGTATTTCTAGTTTTGCTCATTAGAACTCAGATAAACCCGAGTTGGCAGAATATGGCAACGTTGACTTTGATATTACCCAGTCCACTGTAATGGAAAATAGAAATAACCTGCTGGACATCAATGTCCATACATTTGACTGTGAAAAAAAAGCATCATTTGGTAAGCCTTCTTGATGGAAGTTTAGCAGTTGTCACTCTGGGTATCTAAAGCAGGCTGTCACTAAGGGCATCACTAAATACCTTAATAAAAACTTCACAGGCACCAAATTTTCTCATTTCATTGGAGTGCTGCCAAAACCAAATGTCTTCATTTTTTATCATGGATGTAGCCTTTCTGTGTGAGAGAAAAGAGGAGTGTGGAAGAAAAGTCTGCCTGAAACAACAGAAGGCAGTGAAATAAAAGAGTTTGCCAAACTTCTGTCCTGACTAAGGATAATCCTGTGTTCTGAAGTAATTTTGGATAAAAAGTCCAGGCATTCTGGCAGTAATGTCTTGGTTATGTTTTTTTTTTTAGAGTAGGTAACTTGACAAAGGGTAACATTTCTTCTTGTAAGAGTGAATAATTATAATCATTGATGTCTGCCTTTAACCTTTTGATTTATACTTTTGGGGAATGCTGTTGCATGTAGAGTGAGAAAATAATGTGCTGTGAAATATTCAATTAGTAATAAGTTGTCTGGATCAGTTTCTCTGTAGCAGCAGTTACACCTGAAACTAATTTCTTTTTCTCAAATGGTGGTGTTTTAATTTGCACTGGTAGCATTAAAAAATACTGTTTATGTGAAGATTTCATGGAAAAATAATTTAATGTAAGCTATTCACTTTGCTCTTTGCTATTCAAGGATAGCATGTCTTGGGGCATGTTTAAGAAAATTAATTTTCATGCTCTTCTAATATTAACATTAGAAATAAAAATTTGTTCTCCAAATGATCCCTTTCTTATCTCATGGGCTAAAATAAACTGGTAGCTCAGCTATCAAGTTGCTCCTTTGATTTCAGACAGGTCCATTTCTTTCTTCAGACTCAGCTCACATTGCAGTTGTTGAATTTAGAACAGCATAAGTCCCTTTATTGTAATTTCTGCTGTTTTTTAAAGAGCTCAGCTGTGTACGCAAGGACAGTCCCTCAGCATCTGAAATGTTTATTCCAAAGAAGACATGTTGGATATATTGAGAGGTGCCCCCTTGCACCATCTGGCACCCCTTGTTGATCTTGCAGAGAAGGAATCGCCTTTTCTTCCATTTCTGTCTGATCATTTGCGTTTTGGAAAAAAAAAATACAATACAGGTGAATAACTAAAGCGAGCAAATTCTGCATCATAACTGTACAAGAAGAGGGATCCCTTTAATGCCAGTAGGGTTTTTATCACATAGGCTTAGAAGAGACGAGCCTGTGGGTTGATCCATTGGCACAGGTTTGGGTAGTGTCTGACAGAACCGCTGCTCCATCTTTCTGTTACAGTTGTCCCTCTATTTTTGGTGCACCTTCCTTTCTGTTTGTCTGGTCCATCCCCCCCTCCGTGAGGCTGCCCTTGAAACAGACTTAACTTAAATTCCTCTAGAATCGGCTGCTGCCTGTTCGGTAGGCGCGAGGATCTCCATGTGGTCCTGTGAATAACGGAATAACGTTGATCCAATGATTCAGAGAATGACACAGGTGAAACTCAGGAACCCATATGCTTTGAAACTGTAAGATGATCAGATAATTCAAGTTGTAAGGAACTTAAAGGAATTTTCTAGTCCAAATTTCAATATGCAAAACCTCGCCATTCCTTAAGTTTCATTTAGTATCAGAAATGAATCCAGGAAAAAAAATACATTCACATGTACTAAAAATTCTTTTTTAGTTTATTTTACAGCTGGAATGTGCTATGGATTTAGCATGTCTCAGAGGGAATACTTTTTCTTGAGTCTTACTGAACAAATGAAATTCTACTCTGGCTCATTAACAGAGAAATCAAAATAAATGGCAATAATCCAGGTATCTGCTGTAGTCCTATTTCAGTGTTGTTTATATTAAGACAGTTAGTATGTAAAATGTTTGGGTTTTAATTACAGCTTAAGAAAGTAAACAGTCTTAAAGAGAGGTGAGTGAAGTCATCTGGGTAAACATGCCAATCTGAAGCACAGCTCCCCAAATTAAACTAAGAAGCATTATGAGAAAGGATTCATTAAAGATTTTCCTTTTTTTTTCTTCATAAGCTTTCACACTCATTTTCTGTGCAAGTGAAGTATTTGGTATTTTACACTGTTCATTCCTATTGCATTCTCCAGAAGAACAGCAGCAAAGCAGCTGTGCAGTGCTGATTTTCTCATACGGTCAAGGCCAACAAAGCTCAGAAAAGTAGAAATCGCTCCTGTACACTGTGTTGGAGTCATAGTTTAAATGGACGTATGTGTTTTTAAAAAGTTTATTTGATCACACTTCTAGTTCATTTGCCTCCGGTAAATTACTCATTCAGGAAAAAGAAACCAAAGCAGAACTGCAGTCTTTGCTCAGTTCACCTCCTCAGGTGACAGTGCTACAAATAAATTGATATAATGAAGATTTTAATTTCTTTGGGTATGCTGACTACCTGTGTTCCCTTAGTTCACTGTGGAGCACATATGAAGAACTTGATTTGTGCCAGGTCCACCTCTGTCAACCTGCACCCTTTGCACATTCCACTTCCCACAGAAGCTGCTCTCAGAGTAGGACTGAAGTGTCTGGGACTTGATCGAACTCAAGGTCTCCAGAGGGCACAGTGGTGTCAGAGCAGTTGCCCCAATTCAGTACTTGGTCTCACTATAAATCTGGTTCATAAAATATCTTTCAAATGCTTATAACTCTTGAAAGTGAATTATTATTTCATCTTTCAAGTGAGCAGACCTTTTCCTTTTATTACAGTGAACTAATTACGGAGTTATTAGAGTTATTCAGGCTCCACAGCCTTCTAGCCAGAGGATGTTAGATGCTTGACTGAGCACCAGTGTTCTCGTTGAGTGATGTTTAAATGGTTTGCCCACAGTCACCCTAGCTCTTAGCTACGGAGATTCAGCCCAGTGGTCTATTCAGTAAGCCATGTAACTTTTCATTATTTGCTCATTACTTTTGCCAGATTTTAGGTACTTGGCCTGGAATTTTCCATTCTTAGTATTTGCCCAAAGCAGTGTCATGTCTTTCCAGGAACAGGATGAGGAAACACACATTGCTTTTCCTCTGTAGATTTAAGTTAATAAATTAATTGTTACAAACCCAGTGGGAACGTCTTCTGTTCTGGGATATTGAGACACTGTTGAAATTCAGGAGAGAATCCTCCTTGAGTCATAGATGTATTTTCATTCCTCTACCCCCCACCTAGATATATTCAGGCTATAATTTTCCCTACAACATACCAGTTGTTATGAGTTTCAAACAACCATATTCAGAGTTTAGTCCCTAAATACTTTTCAGTTTTCTTCTGCTGTAGCTTTGCACTCTTTCAGAGCTGTGAGAATTAAACAGTTTTGTGAAATGCTAGTAAATGGACACTAGAGACAGTGTGAGGACTCTTTGTTGCTGATACTTCTCTTCCTTTTGGGGCCAAAGAAGATTGCTATGCAAATTGGACAAAAATTTGACTTTGGCAAAGAGGATAGTAAGGATTAGAGGAATATGAAACCAGTAGTAACGGAAAGGGAATCTGGGATGTGATTATGGGGAAATAGTGAGTGTTGAGAACTGAGATGGGAGGAAAAAAAAAGATCAGTTAAATGTGTGCACGCAAGGAGACAGGACTTGGTAGTGAAGAAGCTGAGAATGAAAGGAGGATATAAAAGGGGAGGAAATTTGGGTTTGATAGGCTGTGGAGGATTGGACATCTCAGCTTTTAAGGTGAGTCTAGGAGGGTAGAAATAAAACTGCAGCTGACATGCAAGTAGAAGGAACCAGTCTGTACAGTGAAGAAACTGGGATAAGCAGGGGAAGGTGGAGTGAATGTGAAGGGAGAAGACCATACTCTGTTTAGAACAGGAGACAGAAAAGTTCTGATCACTAAAGGAGAGTCACCAAATGTCATTCAAAACAAAAACCTGAAAGAAAACTCATCATTCTAAGGCAATTTGACAACAGCAGGCTCAGTAGAGGTGGAGGGTTTAAGGCATTTTTTCCCATAATCACCACCTTCACACTCTTCAGTTATACTCGCAATAATTACTCCCCTTTCTTGTTTCCCTGTGGGGCTCATAATTTTCCTTCCCTCTGCTTATAGCCCACTCTGCTCTGCAGGTGCCAACAATTCTTGTCTTTCAAACTGTCTTTCATTAACGTAGTTTGGTTGAATTCAGAACAGTTGTTCATAACCCATACCTTCTGTTACAAGAGCTGAAAAGAATTCATGTGCATTAAGTTGGTGTCTTTTTTTTTCCTTAACTGTAAAAATTGTTCTTGTGAAGTTATTACTGAGCCTTACAAATGTTGCTTTGCAAGAAATCCTTGTTCCTCTGAGTACATTCAATGTTGTTTTGCACAGTGTTGACAACACAGTGAGATTTTTCATGTTTTCTACTGTTTTGTGAGATTGAATGGGAGAGGTTGGGATGATGATTATTAGTGGTATTATTATTTCTCTTGGGAATATATTAAAAGATAGAACATGGATAAATGGAGCCTCAGGGGTGACTCATGTTTTTGTTTAGCTTGAACTAGGTCCAGCTTCTAAGAGGAACTTGATTTTAGGTGCATGTTTTTTCAGTGTTTTAAACTGAAGTTATAATTCCAGTGGTCTCAATAGCATGTGTTTGTTTTTATTTAGAAACATGTTCAAGGAATGTTTTTGGTGGGTGAATACAAAATAAACAAGACTATCTCAATCTAGAGGTTGCAATTCTTTGGTATATTCAGTGTCAGCAAAAATCAAGTGGAAAAATGTTCTTAAGAGAATGACTCGGTTAATTTTTCTGATTTACCTTGTAAAAAATTTTCTTTATGTTCAGTTGAGAGATGGAGAAGTATGATTTCTTAAGTAGTGTCTGCTTTCTCCTTTGCAAATGTTTCCACATATTTGAAAGGTGCCTAAAGCTTGTTTGTTTCACTGTCTGTTTGTCTTTGGGTAACAGAAAGTACTTTTCTTTCAAACAACATATTTTGTCCGTATTAATTGTCACTGAGTGTGTAACGGTAACATCTTCATGACATTGCTTCTATAATGTTGTTCAAAGTGTGATACTAATTCTTTTGCCTTTATAAATTACCATTAAGCGTTGTTTATAACTCAGTTTTTATCTGGAAGAACCCAAAACAAAACAAAAAACCAAAGCGCAAACAACAAAACCTTTCTCTCATGTGCAGTGTGCACATCTTAAGTTGTGAATATTTTGAGATTTGTCTGCAAAGCAACTGTGACATTCATTTATAAGTTTGAGAGGAATGAAGCAAAGTCAGGGCTTCACTTTTTTTTGTTTGTTTTAGGGAATTTGTTTTTGTATCTTACAAATGTTCGTTAGGAAGGTATTCATAGTCCTTTATTCCTGCAGTCATAACTTACCCTTTGAATATTATAGATAAGCATAGAATAAGAATCTAATAATTTCATGTATTTTTAAAGTGTAGCTTAATGGATATTTCTAATAACTGTACTTTTTTGAAAAGAAATTTCAACGTTTGAAACTAGTTTACAAGTTGAATGATGAATGTCCCTCTGGTAACTAAGAGAGCATGGATGCTTTCATCCTGGTCAGGTGCCTACTGGGAGCATACACCACCTGTATTGCAGTATACTTAGGTAAAACATGAGACCAAAAAAAAGGGCAAATTTGCAAAATAAGGAGTATTTATTATGTTACCTGGTTTGAAGGTTATTACCATCTGTATCAGGACTTGAATGAGACAGCTACAGAGTCTGGCCAAGCAGAGCTGCAGTAGCATGTGCAATGGCTTTTGTGGTTGTTTCAGCAGAAGTACGACAGACCTACTGAGATGTACACGAGAGAAGAATGTCGATGAAAGACAGTAAATTTAAAAATGTGTTCATTATCTCAGGGGTTGATTGGCCTTTGTTGTACTGTAAAATCTAGAAGTTGTTTTCCAGCTCCAGCTCCAGTGTACATCTTCCACTTGAGAGCACTAAACCAAAATTCTTCAGATGATTTAAAAGTTTTATGTACAGAAGTTTAGAGCAAGTAAGATTCTCCTGTCTACCTGTGAGAGATTAGAGGAATTTAACTACACAATTTTTATAAAAATTAACAAGCATTATATGATTTGATTGATCTACAGCCCCTGTCATAAAGTGTACCTGGTGCAAATTTCACCATATGATGAGTGACTGTGTTCTGTCTACTGACTTATTGCTGGTTTTGCGTGATAAGAATGTTACAGAGTTAATGTTTGGACTATATCTTATGTGATACATTTTTGTACTAATTCTGAAATTTGTTTTAATTGAAGGGATATTAAACCAGACAACATCTTGATGGATATGAATGGACATATTCGATTAGCAGATTTTGGTTCTTGCCTGAAACTGATGGAAGATGGAACGGTAAATTAGAAAGAATGATTCATTCCTAAATACCTTTTCTTCAGTCCTTTGCTAGCTGCTAAAATGCATGCTAATAAAGGGAAAGGTGCTTTATATCAAATGAGATGGAACTGTAAATGGTATTGGTATATAACTAATCTTGGTTGAAAATATGACTGCACGCTGCTTGGATTTGCAATATATTAAAAGCTTTTTAGATGCATATAGTCAACTCATGAATAAATAAAGAGAAGCTGTGCTGTCAATACTGAGTAGGTGTTTATGAACTATAAATCTCACTGTTTTAAGCTCTGAGCTCTAATCTTTATTGAAAATGTAAGCTTTAGGATGAGCAGGATGAGGTACTGGAATATGATGATGTTCTACTAGTACATTTAAATTTGCACAGTATATAGTAACTGTGACTAGAATGTAATTCCAGTATGATAATCATGTCCCAGAGGGTTACAAAGTATTTGAGTTAATAGATGTGATTATCTAATCTATAATTGCTTACTGGCTCTAAGCCTAAGAATTGACAGTTTTGTTCTTTCTCTTTTTTTAAATATTGGAAATAGTTTAGCAAATGTATATTACTGTGCTGCCTATTAATGTAGTACCTCAGATGCTTAAGTATCTCTCTATGAATTTAGAAGCCTTTGTTTGTGTTTAGTTGTTTTAGTTATAACCAGAACACTAGGCTAAATTTATATATACAGCCACAGTGCCACAAACAATAGCGTCTATAACGATGAAAAAGTTGATTTTAGTCCTGAAAATGTAACTTCTACAGGTCCAATCTTCAGTGGCAGTTGGAACACCAGACTACATCTCTCCAGAAATCTTGCAGGCCATGGAAGATGGAAAAGGGAAGTATGGGCCCGAGTGTGACTGGTGGTCCCTGGGCGTTTGCATGTATGAAATGCTTTATGGAGAAACGCCCTTTTATGCTGAGTCCTTGGTGGAGACCTATGGGAAAATAATGAACCACAAAGTTAGTGCACTTTCTGTCTGTCTCTAAGCTAATTTTTAATAAGTAATGGGGTAACTTGAGGACTTTTTTTAAAATTAATTTTTATGTACTAGTTATGTTAATGTGCATAAATGTGGAACAAAAAATGTGTTTCCATGTAGTAAGTTTACGGTTATGGATTGCAGATGGCTTTGGTTTGGGATAAAGCAGTTCAAAACTGAAAATCTGGATTTGGAAACATGGCTGTTAATTCATTCTGTGGAGTAAATCTTGGCTACCTTGCATCAGTCCTGTTGTGTTACTTTCTTCTGGTGAATGCATTCGTTGGCTTATGCAGAAGATTCTTAAATGTTCTTCCACATGGAAGTAGCTTTAGAATTCAACAATGTAAGAGAAATTTAAATAAAGAACTAAAACCAGGAGACAAAAAAAAAATCAGTAATTTCTATCCTTAGCAGAAGTCTTTTCCTTGAAACCTTACTGCGTATATTTCAGAACTGGAGCATTTGCACATTTCTTTTTCTGCATAATGATTTTCACTAAAAAGGGTAATTTTTCCAACTTTTTCTTGGTAATAAACTATTTTCTATTATTTTGATCTTTAAGGAGAGGTTTCAGTTTCCTGCTCAAGTGACAGATGTCTCTGAAAGTGCAAAGGACCTCATCCGAAGGCTCATTTGTAGCAGAGAGCATCGACTTGGACAAAATGGGATAGAAGACTTCAAGAACCATCCGTTTTTTGCTGGGATTGATTGGGACAACATTAGAAACTGTGAGGCACCTTACATCCCGGAAGTCAGCAGCCCTACTGATACATCAAACTTTGATGTGGATGATGATTGCTTAAAAAATTCTGTAAGTATGGAATTAACATTTTGATGAATCAGCTTTTATACTATACTTTGTAACATAATATATGTAAATGGCATTTTATTTCAGTGTGTTCACTGTTTTTTGCATAAATAACAATTAAGTGCTAATTTGAAGAACTGTGGGGGAATACTTTCATAGTTTGGAGGCTGATACTCCAAACATACTTGTGTAAGGATAACTTCACTTTTGTAAATTCATTGTAACTTTACATGTCTTTAACGAACAAGTTCTTAGTGGCCATGCCTTTTACAGAATAATATATTTGCATGTTGATAGTCTGCAAAAAACAGTATTTCTAGCAGAGCATTGTTAAGACTTATACTAAATTTGCATAGTGCATTTTATTGTAGTGCTGTACTCTTATTTGCTCATATCGCCGTTAGATTCCATTCAGTTGGTTTCCATTCAGATTTTTCCAGGTTTTTTTCTGACTTGAGTTTTGGGAAATTTAGGAGAAATATTGTGGCCATTTCTTAAGGAACAAGAAAGAAATTATTTTTACCTTTGCTGAAAAAGCTTTGCAGCTGATGATTTTTAACAGTTCTATTGTTTCTATGCTTTTGAAAAGGAGCTTTGACAGATTGTAGAGGTCTTATCATCAGAGAAATGCCTTGGAAATATCTTGTGTGTGTGTGTGTGTGTGTGTGTGTGTGTTGAAAGATGCAGAAACCTGATGTTTACATGTGAGGTGAAGCATTTTCACTGTTTTTGCTTTTGTTTTCTGAACTGTCAATGCATCTCAGTTTCACTGAGTTTCCTGGGCCTGCAGATAAGAGATAGGCAACATGAATTGATATTGATAGAATGATCATTATTTGCATTCCCTTTCCTCCAACTGCACATTAAAACATGGAAAACACTTTAACTAAAATTTTTTCTGAATATCAGCCTCTTCTAAGTAAGAAGCCACAGGACAAGCCTCAAGTTGCACCAGGGAGGTTTAGATTGGATATTGGGAAAAATTTCTTTGCCAGAAGGGTTGGCCAGGCAAGTGGTGGAGTCAACTATCCCTGGAGGTATTTAAAAGACATGTAGATGTGGTGCTTAGGAAAATGATGATGGACCTGGAAGTGCTGGGTTAATGGTTGGAGTCAATGATCTTGAAGGTCTTTTCCAACCCAACTGATTCTACAATCTGTGATATGTCCTAGAGCCCTTTCCTATAGGCAAATTAAGCAAAACAGTGTAGCTGCATAGCATGACATGCATTTTTTCTTTTATTTCCTCAGTTTTTTCTCATCTGCATTTGATATTACCCATCTCCCTTCACAACAGAAGTATTTTTATCTTAAAACTTTTTTATACAGTCTTCAGATATCTGTTTCCATATTATTTTGTCCAGGAACAGCTATGAGGATTGAGTGGCTGGAGTGGATGCTGTATATAGCAAGTCTTTGTTTGTGAATCTAAAATACTTTTTGGAGGTTGTCCACACATTTTAGTGTTGTCCAGTCCACCACTCTTCCTTTTTAGAGCCCAGTATCTCAACTGAGATACTCAAAATGTGCCTGTGCAGGGGAAATGCCTTACCATTGTGAAGAAGCAGGGAACTGCAGGTGAAGAATGTTCCTCTGCTGAGTTACTGGACTCTCAGCTGAGAAAACTGAGTCCAATTCTTAATTTGCTTTAGACATTTGGGGGTGAAGAGCAATGCCACTGAACTGTTAGAGATGAATGCCAGTCTTTTTCAGTTTTCTAATTTGAAACATCTGAAGGTTTTGTTCTGTTTTAATATAAGGATGTTATGTTCTTACCATTTCTTTTCACACCTAGTATCTCAAAACCGCTGAAAAAACTTAGCCTAAGGCATTGCATGACTGAGAATATTTTACATTTTTGCTTAGACTGGTGGACATTGTATTTCATATTGCTTTCCCTCAAATTCCTTACATATAACTCCATATTTCATATATATCCTTTGAGGAAGTTTCACATACTTGCATTACTGTTATAGAAGTCAGCACCAGAGATAAGCCCATGAGACCTTTTTTTTTTTTTTAAAATTCTTGGCAAGATTTGAGTTGCATAGAGCAAATCAGGAATGCCCAGTGCTGAAGATAAAAGACAGTGTTGAAAAGCCATGATTGTTATTGTTCTTCCTGAACTTTAAATGAGACTGTTGTCCCAAGGAAAAATTACATATTATATATTATTATCTATATTTTTATATATACATATAATATATATTATATTTTTTATATATATATGTGTTATATATGTAATAATGAAATTTGAAAAGTACGTTAAAAGTACACATAAGCACCAGGGGCTAAACTGCATTGTTCAGGCAACCTAAGTTGTGCTGGGTTTTAGCTTTTAACTGTTTGGTTTAGGAGCCTTACTGAGAGGGATGGTAGACTTCAATTCGTTTATAATTTTGTCAGCATGATTGTACAGTTAAATTCACATAAGTAGCAGGAGATACATACCTTGATCTTTATCAAAGAAACAAATCCTTTTACAGAATCTTACGTTGTTATCAATAGATACAGTGTTTTAGAACCAACATAGTTCCTGGTGTGATAACTGAAAAGTGTCATGTGCGCTGTTAAAATCACACAATTAGGCATTTGGTATTTTTAAAGTTGTCTGTAAAGACGGTTTTGAAACTTGAATCTATGAAAGGTGTAACCAAATTATAAAAGAGAAGTAAAATTTTACTTTTTCTAACTATCGTCTGTAATAATTGATATTTTTATTATGAATTAGTGGTAAGTTAACTCTTTGTAATTTGGTTTATCCTTAGTTTCCAAAATGCTTAACAGTGTAGACTTAATGTACTTACACAAT
Source organism: Neopelma chrysocephalum (assembly GCF_003984885.1). NCBI lineage: Eukaryota > Metazoa > Chordata > Aves > Passeriformes > Pipridae > Neopelma > Neopelma chrysocephalum. The sequence continues at coordinate 875,195 of NW_020897773.1, read as the reverse complement.
CTAGCCATATCATTAGTGTTGTTTTTTCTTCTGGGAACTCTCTTATAATGTGAAGATTTTTCTCAGCTAAAAAAACCAAGATTGTGATGTAATATAGTTGATGCCACTGCTGGAAAGGTAATTTTGGATTTCGTCTGAATACAGTCTTATTCCTGGTCCTCTACAGAAGGGTTTTGCATTGAAAAATGTACAACTGGTTCCTTTCTTCCTTTTTGTTTGTGTTTAGAAAAAAATGGTTATGTACTTTTTTTGACAATTTAGAATCTTTTAGTACTTTCAGTGTGAATAATCGTAGGGAATTTCTTTTGATGCTTGTTAAGGCCATCTCTAGTGTAGCAGCTTAAAGCTTGCATCTTGGGGTTAAACAGGAAGCTTTTAACAGAATATTTAAAAATATTAAAACTTATAATGGTTCAAGTAAAATAATGGCAGGGTTATTTTAACCTGAGGAGAAATTCGAAGATTTGTCTTGGTTTGTCATTCTGTGGCAGGAAAAAGGGGCAACAAATGAAGAAATGGTCAAAGCACTGATGGGACTAGAACACCCTGTTGTATTAAGTCTTTCTAGTAAATGCCTTAATGTTGTTCTCTTAAAATAGAGGTAGCCCACTGAGAACTAGTGTTGGTAATTCTACAGGCAGGAAGCCCTGTTGACTGAATAGCAGAGAGGAGTATAGGAGGGAATAAAAGGTGTTACTCTTTGTACTAAGAGCTTCTTGGGAAAAAGAAAGAATAAATTGGCATTTGATATATGTAATATTCTGCTTTCCTCCAACAATAACCTATTTAATTAGAAAAGCATTTTTATGCCAGCCTCGTCTATTTTATATGTTAAATGCTATTATAAATAGTTCTGGTTGGTGGTGTTTCATATTTGGACTGTAGATAAGGAAGACAGTGAATATAGTTAATATTATATTACCACTAATACTTCATATATATTTAAACTTGAAAATCTCTTTCTTTTAAGTCCAGTAGGATACTACTTACTCAACTGTCCTATTCTTTTTCTAGGAAACAATGCCTCCACCATCGCACACTGCATTTTCTGGCCATCATTTACCATTTGTGGGTTTCACATATACAAGTAGCTGGTAAGTTAGGAGTTCCAATGTTGCCTCTTGGTTAGTTACACAATATCTTAAGTTTCTGTATCTGAAACCAGAGACAGCAAAGAATGTGGTTTATTGAGGAAATTACTAGGCCATCATCTACGTTGCTGTCTGTCTAGAAGAATGAGCGCTCCGCAGGTAGAATTTACAGGAATGTAAAGGTCAGCACCTCTGTTCAAGGGAGTTTGTTGCTAAAGGTGGTTACTAGACAATGTGTGAAGTTAACTGTGTATGACAAACTTAAGACTCGATGTGTGGACCCAGATAGAGCTTAATTTATTAGATGTGAAAAACAGGTTTATTTCCAGTCTTTTGACACTTTTGTAAGTCTGAATGGAAATTTTTAAAAAATTACTTTTATTGATATTTGGTATTAATGTGGTATTTATTATGTTCATTTCTATTGCTAGATTAACAGTAACAGGAAGTCCATGTATGCTTCTTGTTCATTTGTGAAAATAAATGAAGAAAGAATGTTTACAACCATTGAAAAATCAGGCCTATATTTCTACCGTGAATGTGGCTATGTCCTAGAATGTCCTAGACTTCCTAAGAATTATTTGCATAAATAGTAGCATGTGCACATGAGTAGCCACAGCATTTCTGATATGTCCATGCCCTAGTTGTCATGGGATAATTTCACACCATTTGTTGTGATTCTTGTCTTTAAAGAATTTGGGATACTTGATTTACTATTTTGAAATGAACCATTATTGTAATCTTGCTGTTTAGGTTGTTACTTCTTTCTGTCTGACTAACATAGTCTGTCCATAATGATTATTTTTAATCAGGAGTTCATTCCCTGTTATGGAACAAAAAATGCATTGAGGAGATCAGGCACGCTAGGTAAAACTGAGCTGAATTTTTAATGAGCACATTCTTACAATATATTCTTTGATGGTATAATAAATGGCATAGTAATTAACAATTTTTAAAAAAGTGTTTATTGGTTGATAGTTTTATAGCATTATTTTAAACACAACCTGTTGTAAAGTCCAACACTATTTGTTTTTTTTCCCCAGTGTGCTTTCGGACCGCAGCTGTCTAAGACTGACAGCTGGACCACCCTCCATGGATCTTGATGCCAGCATTCAAAGAACTCTGGAGGATAGTTTAGCAACAGAAGCTTATGAGAGGAGAATAAGGCGTCTAGAACAGGAAAAGCTTGAACTTAGTAGAAAACTGCAAGGTATAGTCATTAAAAAAAAATCATTCCATTTTTTTCTGTTTGCAGCTTTATGTTGCAACATAAACAGCATGGCTGTTTATACTGTGGCAAAAAATAAGTATACCTCCTGGAATGCTTTCTAGCAGAAAAGAATTGTCATCATTATTTTTGTTGACAAATTAAACTTCTGTTACTCTTAATACCTGAAATATGCCATGTATGCAACTTCTTATACTAACTTTGTTCTCATCATCCCTTGGTTACTATGGCATAAAGATTTCATTCTTAAAACTTATAAGAACTTTGTTTGTCCAGCTGACAATTACTGAAAAATTGGCACTTAATAGTTGGAAGTTACAAACTATGGAATCCTCAGTGCAGGGTTTTTTGGCGTGTCTTAATTTATCAGTAATATCTCTTTGACTTCCTCAGATGTCAGATGTGTAATTTGTCCCTCTCTCTTCTGCCTTTTTTTTAGAGTCCACTCAGACAGTCCAGGCTCTGCAATATTCAACAGTGGATGGCCCAATAACAGCAAGTAAAGATTTAGAAATTAAAAGTTTGAAAGAAGAAATTGAAAAGTTGAAGAAACAGGTAACAGGTATGTTATAAATATTAATGTAAAAACTGTAACGGGAAACAGTATTTTGACTAGATTTTTTTTTTCCTAATGTAATGCTAGTTTTACTTTGCTTTCTAAAAGAGTTTTCCAGTCTATTCTTACTTTTCATTTTACCTGTCACTCTTCCTTGGTAGCTCAACATTTTCTATAAATTCAATTTGATATTCATTAGTTCCAGTTGCAAGGAAGTAGGAAGATTTCAATGACTTCTGCTATTATTATTAGTGCAAAAGTTCCACTACTTTTAAATTGTGGTGTTGCTAATTTACATGGATCTAAATCAGAGTCTACCTGAGAATCTGTGAAATGCTGACCGGTCTCTGTAGTACTTTTTTTTTTGTTTTTTTCTACACCTTCCTCCTGCAATGTATGGTGCCAGGGCAGATGGTTATTTTGCTTGGTTATTTTTGACAGTGAGTAAACATGAGGGTGAAGACTTGGCCTATCAGTTTTAATATGCCTAAAAACAATTGATGGAATCATAGAATGGTTTGGGTTCGAAGTGGCCTTAAAGACCATCTCATTCCAGTGCCCCTGCCATGGGCAGGGACAACTTCTGCTACACCAGGTTGCTCAAAGCCCCATCCAACCTGGCCTTTAACACTTCCAGGACATCCACAACTTCTGTGGGCAAGCTGTGCCTGTGCCACACCACCCTCATAGTGAAGAATTTCTTCCTAATATCTAATTTAAATCTGCTCTCTTTCAATTTGAAGCCATTACACCTTGTCCTGTCACTACGTGCCCTTGTAAAAAGTCCCTCTCCAGCTTTATTATGATTCAAGCATTAATTGATATTTCTCATTATCTCATTTTCTGTTGAACTTTCCTTGAATGGTGCAGGTTTATGAGATGTGGTCACAGTTTTGATTATATTTTCTTTGAAGTCACAGAGATTTACAGTGTGCAGTTGCTTAGTGCATTGTAACTGAATGTGAAGTAAAAGCAAGTTTACACTGAGGGTGGGATTTTGTGAGTATTTTCTTGAAACAGTACATTTAGAAAAGTGTGGGTTATCTGGAAGGTGGGCTGTGTGCATGAAACTACAGGGATACTGAGTTTTCCAAGTGGCAGGGAGTAGTGAAGGATGTTTTCCATGAGAGAGGACACTGTGGGCTATGAGACTGCACTTCCAGTAGCACCAGAACCATCCAAACAAAACTGCCACCAGAATGGGTCCTGCTCACAGCTGTGTGGCCCCTTCTCAATCTGTGCGTGTCCTGGACTCTCTCATGGCTTTAATTCACTCAATTAAACAAGGAAAATGCTATCTAGATATAGAGAATTTGATCAACTTATGATCAGATAAATCAGTACAAGTTAGGCAATAGAAGCATAAGAGGAAAGGAAGATGACAGGGAGAAGAACCACCTCTCAGCTCTGCTGTCAGTGAGCTATCATTGCTTAGAAAACTGAACATTTATTTCCTTTGCTTCTGGAAGTTCATGAAGATTTTCTGAAAACTAAAATTTCGGCTATCAAGCATGGCAGTACTTTAAGCTTGAAAAGTGTTTTTTAAATCTGTGCAGATAAAAAGATTGAATTCTTTAATTAATGTTGGACTGCCTCTTTTCAGAACTCCCAAACTAGTCAAAAAGCAAAGATCTACTTAGGCCACTGTCCTGTGTTTTATAGAGACTACTGGAGACATCTAGAGAAAGATCATTCTTTTTCCAGCCTTATTCTCCCAAAAACTGGCAATTCATGTTTTAAGAACTTTCAGAATGAGAGCTTATATTGCACCACCATGTTGAATATAGCTATTAGTGAAACAGTTTACTGTCTGTTTAGCTAATATCTTTTTAGTCTACTTTAAAGGCTAACTACTAGTTAGCTAGTATTCAGTGTTCTTGATTTAATGCTCTGATTTAAGTTAAAAAGAATTGTTTCTCACATTTAGTCATAGCATAGGACTCATGGTATCCCGCTCCATAACGCTTTCTTTAAAATAGGTTCTTGAGAGCAGAGACATCTTCAAAAAAGAAAGAAAGGAAGTATAGCAAGATGTTTTTTACTTTAGGAAAATCAACAAGAGACTGTTAGGTATCAGGTCTGGAACCACAGAAACAGGGAAAAAAATCCAGTTAATCATGTCAATCCAAACAGGAAAATATCTACATTTTGTGTGAGGAAAAATCAGACACAAGTAGCAGTAGATAGATCTCTCTTGTATGTCCATGTCTTACCTGCGGCAAGGGAAAACAAAACAGCAAGAAAGGTTGGAGGAAACTACAAAAAAGATTTGTTCTGGTTTGTGTTTGTGAAAAGACTTCATTCAGTTCCTGAAAGTGTCTGGAATGCCAGCAGTGACACCCACAGAAAGAATAACTTGAACTTAACTTCCAGACATTTTAGTTGATGTGTTTAGACTCTGCAGCTGCGTTATGGGATAGAAACACGCTATGTATGAACTGCAGACTGCAGCACATAGATTATATCCTGTTAAAATTGTGTAGTCTGAAAAAAGCCTGTTATGGATACGCAGTTGGACAGCTGCTCTGGCGTGATGCAGCAGTTTTGTATTGTACCATAAGCATTATTTTTGGATGTGAGCATGGCTTAACTAGCTCAGGGAGGATCACTCTGGTTTGAGTGACGCCATGTTGGCACTATGTCAGGGCAAAGTTTTTTTTGTGAAATTTATCTCCAGCCAAATGTCCCTCCACTTGCTGCTGTAATGAGGAAAAAGACAGCATCAGAAACCCGTGCTCTACAACAGTCCTTAGCTCTAGTTTGGGCTCTTTGGGACCCCTGAAAAGCAATGTTTACAAGAACAGCTTTTGAATGAGACCAGTCATTCATAGAAAAGCATCAGGATCAACTTTATATTATATTTTATTCTTTACTATTGAGCTGCAACTTAGATTTTAGTTCATTGCTAGAAGTATTACTTGCTTCTTTTGGTAATGAAAAAAAAAATAGAAAAGGTGTGAGAGCATTCCCCAACGCAGCTCCTATCCCTTTTCAAATTGAGAAGTCCATGTCTGGTGAAGGTGGTTTATATTGAGAAGGTTTTCTCTAAAGTAATTTTCTACTTCAAACCATATGTTTGCATATTTATTCCTCAATACAGTGTGTGCTTTTGGTTTTTTGGGTTGGAAGTGAATAATGTGATCAAATAAAGAAGGTGTAGAGTTGTCCAATCCGTCCCCAGTCGCCACAGAACTTTCCCAGTATATATTTGAATGTTTGTCTGATCCAGACAACACAGCCATTTGTTAGAAAACGTTCATTTGTGCCTTGCACTGTAACTAATACTAGCCAATTTGATAAAATTGGGAAAAGAGAGTGTTCTATTTTACTTGATTTTATGGGGGTTTGGAGATAGATTTTAAAACTAAATTAGTGACAGAATACAGAAACAAACCAAATGATGGCCTTGTCTGAGTGCTTCCAAATGTAAGGGAGCTAGTTCCGGGTTTTCTGAATAGCCTTTAAAAGATGTAATTTTTCAGCGCTGGATCTGATGAACTTTAGGAAGGTTCAGTTCAGGTGCAGAGCTGAACATTATGCTTTGGGCTCATCTCTTGGGCAACTAAATGTAATGTAATAATATACTGCAGTGAGTGTTTGCATATGTTATCTAAAATGCTAGTTACAAGTAGGGTGATTAGAGTGATTAGATGGAAAATTACCACTTACTACACATATGTCACAACTAGCTTTTGGTTATATTCTTTAATCTGCTTTGCTGCCTCTTCTGAAGCTGTAAGAGTAAACACCTGCTTAAAAAGGTAATAAAAAATGAACTTGAAATTGTTTCTTCAGGAGTGTCACTGGGGGGGGCTTAGAAAAATACATTTTTCTTGTCTATCTCATTTTCCAGGAAATGACAAACTAGCATATGCTTTCAATTTTAGAGGTCAAAGTTATAATTTTTGTTCGCTAGGTTACATAGGAGAAAACTTTGAGGAATCTTTAATATTGCCAAATATGTAAAGGGCAGCAATGGAAGAAGAAAACAGAGCTGTGGAACAAAGTAGTTCATGCACAGAAGAGAGATTTATCTTGGCTCAGCAGAGCCATATATAAACTCTCTTTTCACTGGTGACTTCAGAGTAGACTACATAAGAGAGGCAGTTAATAATTTTTGGCTTTGAGCTGCATCTCTTATTTAAGTGCATTCTTTTAAATTTTTAAACAAGAGTCAGTGAATTAAAACAATAGTGAATATTTTTATGGGTATAAGCTAAGGGTATTAATTTGCTTAGAAAATTCTCATGTTTCAGAAATTAACCCTCTTAAAAATGTATGTATTTTTATATTTGATTTTTCCAAGAGCCATTCTCTTGGGGTTATATTTATGAAAATATAGTTAAAGGCTCTTATTAAGAGTATAGATAGGTTCCTGTTCTTTTGGTAAATACATATGGTCTGAAAACCTGCCACAACTGAAATAAAAGGCAAAATGTCCAGTGATTTCACAGAATGTGGAATTAACTTACCTTCATATATATCTTGCTTTAAGTGAAGGACTAGGAGGTAAAAAACCCCCACTCACTAGAAATTTTCAGTTGTCATATTTTATGGATTTCAGCTTTTCTTGTAGCATTTGAGAGCGTTTATATGACATTATTTAGGTGTGGCATGGAAATATACTGTCATTGTGTAACTGACTGTTGGTAAGAAGCTGACTGTAATAGTTTTCCTTTATTTATAGTAGTAATAAAGCAGATCACATAAACACAAGTGGTTTTCACACTAGAAATAAGTAATATCAGCTGAAGTTAATTTTAAGTGTATCGACAGGAGAACACTTGCCAGCTCTTGAGTGACCCATTACTTTTACTGTTTCTTTCTGGAGGAGTTTCGGGGAAGGAGGGAGACTGTTTATAATTACAGTGTAATAAAAGATGCATTATATATTATACCACAGTGCATAAAAGTCAAATATGTAAGTCATGTTAAAACATACATTACAGAATTAAGTAAGAGAGCATCATTATTATAATGTGAGAAGAAAAGTTATTGTCTGTGTTGTTGTGCAGCAAGCTGTGACCTTTCATTCTGTTCCCTTAAAAGCAGATAATGGCAGCTAAATCAATCTGCTCCCTATTCTAAACCAGATAAGAACTGCATTATTTTGTGATTAAATGGAAACAAGAAAAAATATTGAAGGGACTTCAAGGAGCTAGACTATACTATTCTAGAATTATTATTTTTTCCCTTAGAATATTTAGAATTTTGCTGCTTTTTCTAGAATCCGGTCAGCTAGAACAGCAACTTGAGGAGGCCAGCACTGCGAGGCGGGAGTTGGATGATGCTTCCAGACAAATAAAGGCTTTTGAGAAACAAGTCAGAACACTAAAGCAAGAGAGGGAAGATCTTAATAAGGTAAAAGCATTTTGTCAGCAACTCTTCTAAACCCTAAAGTCTGGTTTATTTTTGTTCATTTTGCTTGAAATAACTTTCAAGTGTAAAACTAATGAGCAAATAACAAATGTGTAGCATGACCTACTTTGCTTTCTGCCTGCCTTTTTTTTTTAAGACAATTATTAAGACAATAATTTTAAGGACGTTATTTAACATGTTCTATGTATGTATGACTGCTGGGTGGTCCTAGATGATTGCTTCCAGATAGTGAACAACTCCATGATCTGAATTACATGGTGGCTGCAAAAAAGGTTTTATAGCTTCAGATTAAGGTGATAATGATAGGGGTTAGAGAAGAGCAGAGCAGAGAAGAACTATTCCAGACAACTAATTTAATCTGAAGTATGAGTGAGACTTTAGCCGGGAAAAAATGTGAAGAATATGGTATTAAGGTTGTGTCACAGAAGTGTTTCCAGAAGGGAGATGTGAAAAATTGCCCAGATATGAAGATTGAAAAGTAATTTGAAATAGCTACAATTAAAGAATACTGGATTTTATTTCTTCTCCTCTGTCTCCCCAATTCCTCATTTTCTGATTTATAACAAACTGTCTTTCATGGCTCTTTTTTGTATTCATGATTAGATCAACCTGTAATCAGGTGTGAAATACATTAGCCTGTTTCTCATCATGATTATATTGGCCCAGTATTTTAGAGTCCACACTCAATGTTGATGTGCCAACTGTGTTTAACACTGTTTCTTTTGACCCTTAAGGCTCTTAAAATCTTGAAAGCTGCCAGTTTGTCCAAGAAATACTATCTCTCTTCTAAAACAACTTGAAGTGATTAGGAGCTCTTTTTAACAACCTTAGAAATGTTTTTAGATTTATATAGATGTCAACAGTGCCAAATATTAATTCTTCCTGTTGATCTTCTTTTCGTCCTCAAATTTGCTTTTCCTTGCTTCTTTGTTCTGCTCCAGTTTGGCTGAACATCATTAAACTATTTAAACTGTTGTGGTCCCTCACTGGTAGTGTAGTAGCACAAATCCAGGGCACAGCAAGTTGTGTGAAGGTATTGTGCTAGCAGTTTTACTTGATGTAGGTTCTTTTAAAGGAATAATTGTCATATATTGCTACAGCGTTTTGTTGCCTGAAACTTTCTGTAATATTTGATATTAAGGTACAGTGTATGGAAATCATGCTCACCATTGCAGGTCAATTTTCAAAAGCTTCTAGAGTAAAAATTTTCATAGAGCAGACTTTTCCATTCAATGCAAAAACTTTTTTTTAATCATTTAGCAGTTGAGATTGTTTTAATTTATTTAAGTAGTTATTGAAAATCTATGCTGATGAATTTTTTTTCACTAAGAAAGCAAGGTATTTTTATGTTATAATGCAAGTACTTGAAAACCCTTGTGTTTAACCTGTTATAATGGAGAAAATTCCTACTTGGTTTATGTTTATGCACTTCTACTGACTTTAATAGTGTAAAACCTGGCCTCTTTCCTTATTTATAGAGGCACACAATCTATATCATAGATGGATTCACGAAAAGAAATTAATATATGGTTTCTGTTGACTCTGGAGGAGGTGTTAGATGTGCATCCGGAGACAGAATTGGCCTTGCAGCTTTCTAGGTTTATTACTTAATTCTTTTTTTAAACTGTAGGAACTGGCAGAGTCTAGTGACAGATTAAAATCCCAAGCCAAAGAGCTGAAAGATGCACACAGCCAGCGGAAATTGGCAATGCAGGAGTTCTCAGAGATGAACGAGCGGCTGACAGACTTGCACTCTCAAAAACAAAAGCTTGCCCGCCAGCTCCGAGATAAGGAGGAAGAAATGGAAGTGGTGATGCAAAAAGTAGAAAGTTTAAGGCAAGAGTTACGCAAAACAGAGAGACTTAAAAAAGAAGTAAGTGGTGAGAAGACTGTTTAGACTCTGTAAAATAAGTTATCTGTAAGGTTTTCTGACCAAATAATTTTTTTTCTAATTTGTAAATTAACTTCTTGATTGTTGTTTCAAGCAGTACCAATTTTGTTTTCTAAGAATTTGAAGTGTTCAGTTGAGTTATGAAGATTTCTCTCTTATATTAAAAACCATCAATAGATTTTTGAAAAAAAAAAAAAAAAGAATCCTATCTATTAAAAACGTATGTACTTTTGTAGCTGGAAGTCCAAGCTGAAGCTGCAGCTGCTGAGGCATCCAAAGACAGGAAATTGCGAGAGAGGAGTGAACAGTACTCTAAACAGTTGGAAAGCGAAGTAGAAGGGCTAAAGGTTAGTCTGTTTTGATATTAACACCTGCAAAGTTACTAGTCAACTAGGACTTGGATCTGTTTGATTGCTTTCAGATGTAGGACAAAAGGGTTTTGTCAGTTTGTCGCTTCAGTTGGTGCTGAATATTATTGCAGGCGTGCATCGCATTGTTGTCCAGAAAAATGAACATTTGTCTCATGCATTGTTTCTTAATAACTCGACAGTTTCTTACCAAATTGCTTCCATTGGTATTTTGTTTAATTTTACCAGCTAAAAGCTTATTTTTTAGCACAGGATGGTTGAATATTTGAAGATTAAACTGCTGCATCCAGGCAGGTTTCTGTATAGGTGTTCTGTCTACTGTGTTGTTCCTTGTGTTTCCTGCATAATACATGTCAACTGATGTAACTGTAAAGGAAAAAGTTTAGCTTATTCTGCCTTTCAGACAGAAGTTGAGGTGTTCTTGCACAAGAACAGCACTGAGCATGAAGAGGTCATTTACACTGATGAGATTGCTCACACGTGTATGTGATTTTACAAGCAGAAACCTAAGGCAGCCAAGAATGTTAACTGTTATTTTATTCTGTGATTCAGCATTTTATACAATGCTCTGAAGAAATTAGACTTTCTCAAAAATTGAATGAGAAGGTTTTTAATTTACATATGAGGATTGCTGTTCATTTACAGCAAAATCCTGTTCCAAATGTTCAATTGAATAGGGTAATTCTAAACTTCTCATGCAAAATGCAAGATTAGGCCTATTCTGGTCTTAATTTACAGGAACAGCAGATTTTTTTTCATTAGAATTCTCTGGGAATTTGTCAACATTAACTTACAGCACAGAAAATTTGGTGGTTTTTTGCAAACATTCTTTTATTCGGCCTTTCTTTGATAAGGAAATCCATTCAACTTGAAATTTGGATTTATAAAGTTTCTACTGCTGTGAATTCAGATTGTTATCTGAAAATTAGGATGTATTTCTTCTGCTTCCATGAATCTTCACCATCAGCAAAGAGTTTGTATGACAGTTTAAGAGGTGAGAAGAATTTATGGGAGATCTATTGAGAATAAATGATACACTGATTTATAACAGGGCAAGTTTATCAGAAGAGGAGAGAGGAATTGTAGCCTGCTTAGTAATATTTTATGATTCAGTAGGCAAACTTTGGATCATATGTGGTTGTTGTGATACTGCACTGTCCATTCCTTAAAAGCTCTGCGTGGCTCCTTAGTTAAGTTCAGGGAGCTCTCCTAGACAAAAGTCAATATTTACAGAAGAAAGGAAGATTCCTCCACATGAGGAGAATAGAATAGAAAAGACCATTAATGATAGCAGGTTAAGGGTAAACAGGATGTCGAGGGCTAAATTGAGAGAACTTAGGAAGCAATTTGCAAAGGGTGCTTGGGGTGATTGTGGGAAGTTCTTTAAAGCAAAAGCAGAAAGAACCTTAGGAAACTCATGGGGCTGCTTGTTGGCAGGATGAAAAAGGCAAACTCTGAGTTAATGGGGATGTGGCAGAAACTCTCCACCAGTCTTTGATATGTCAGACTTTACTGCTGAAGCAGGGGAGATTGCCACGCAGAGCCCACTCTTTGCAGCAGATGAGCTGGATCAGTCTGAGGATGATGTGCAGGAAGCAGTGGAGCTGGCAGGTGAGGCAGATGTGAAGTCACTTGGACCGGTGGCGTTGCTGAGAGAGATCCGAAGGAACTTAAATGAGAAGTAAGAGAACTGCTGGCCTAGATATGCACCCTCTTATTGCAGGCAGCCCACTGTGCTACTGTAACTCTCATGCAGATGATCCTGGGAAAAAAAGAGGACTGGATGCAACTTCATTAGAAAAGGCGTAGAGGCTGTGGTAAAGAATAAGATCAGAGAGTTCCTGGATGAAGCAGGGCCTATTGGGAAGAAGGCAGTGTGCCTTCTGGCCACCCAAGTCCTGCAACACTGACCTGCTGGGATTCTGCAAAGTTGTCAGTAAATGTGCGGACAAAGGAGATCCTGTGGATGTCATGTATTTGGATTTTCAATAAAATCAGGCTTGATATGAGTCCGCAGTGTGCCCTGGCAGCCAAGAGGGCAAACTGCACCTTGGGGTGCATTAAACAGCAGCTGTCGATGTGCCAGGAGATGCATTATGTCTCAGTTGCACAATTTGTCCACTTGAAACGGGCATGTATGAAAACATCTATTTGGAATTTGTGGTTACATCAATTCAAAATATATTCTCTGTTTATTCTGTATCTCTCTAGTTAAACCGCTGTTAAATACCGTTCAGCTTTCTCCTCTACTGCACCATCTGTCTTATGGTCTTAATAGTATTTTTTCTTTGTGGTAAAAAATGTGCAATACCACTAAAACATTTTATGTACCTGCTACGTGATGTTGCAAAGCCTAAGCTTTTTTTGTGCTCCATTGCCATGTATGTCTAGGCAGTTGGATATGTTGGGCAGTAACAAACAAGTTCAGTAGTTAACAGCCTGTGCAGGAAAGAAAATTCCTAAATTCCTATGCTTACTTCCTTGTCTTTCTTTTTTTTTTTTTTTTAAATCTTTCTTTCTGCAAGCTGTCTCCTGTTAGGATGGCATCTTCTTTCTCCAGTTTACCATTCTGCATCCTCCTAAGGGCAGGACTTTACTCTTAGATCAAAACAGATCGTTATTTTGATGAGTTAGAGAAAACGATGCAGTAGCAGCACATCTCTGGCTCATACATTTAGGGGGCTTTGCAGTTTTTTGCTGACACTAACAGCAAGGCCCAGCTTTCTCATAGAATTTGTCATGGTAGAAATTCAGCTCATCAGAATGTTTTACAATGACATTTAGCTCTTAAAGCCTGTTCGTACATCAGCAAAAGATAACTACCCAAAGCCATGTCCAATGAGAGGTATTTAATATCTCATGGTAAGAATGGAGGTATAATTACAAAATATCTTCGATCCTTTTAAAGGTGTGACACAGTCACCATAAGGAAGTACATTTTCCAGTTTCCTGCACTTTCTCAAAACACAGTGTTTTTATGAAGTTATTTTCCTTTCCTTAGACAATGTTTAATTACATATTTTTAAAAACAGAAGAAATTCCAAACCAAGTTGTCCATATGTTTACATTAAAAAGTTATTTCCATACTTGGATTTCAGTGCATGTCATGCCACTATCTCATTTTGAACCTGATCTTGCTCCTCCTCTATGTTATGGCAGGACATTGAGTTTAGTGAGTGCAGCATTTGGTGCAAATGTGTATGTATCCTGAAGCAGTGTGTAAAGACTATTGAAATGCCAGAAGACCTCACTAAGAGAGCTATGCAGCTGCGAAAAGTGAAGTAATTACTCTTATTGTTTAAAGCTTGTTTTTCCTATTAATCCATTATGATGTAAATGGTCAGTTTTAAGTAAAATAGGTCAGGTTTCCCTCCTGACCGATACAATCCAAATAGTGTTTCTGTAGCTAGATTTTAGCCTTCAGTTAAGCCTCTTCTTGCCTTAGTATAGCTTTTCCACAAATTATTTGTCCTTCAAAATATATTGACTGTATATCATAGTCCTTACTCTGCATTCCTGAAAAGTCACTAGAACTTGCTTCTGTCAGCTGTGTGAGTGGAACCATTAAGCGTCTTCTGGTTCTGTGGTCACTTTCTGACTCCATGTAAGGGGAGTCAGAATGTGACGAGAGATGTTTAAAGTGATGATCAAATTTTCAATGGCTTGAAAACTGTTACTGCATTTAAATAACAAAACGATAGAGCACCGTTTAAATTTATGTTCTAACAAATCTTGAAAAAAATTGAGATAGATGTGTTTAACTCAAGTCTCTCATGGGATATTTTCTAAACATAGGCTTATGAATATTGAGTTGTTATTAAGCATAATTTTCAGCATGCTTGAGTGTTAATTTGGGGCTGTTTATTTTAGCAAAAACAGGTTGGTCGCTCACCTGGGGTAAGCAGTATAGAACACCAGCAAGAGATCACTAAATTAAAGGCAGACCTGGAAAAGAAAAGTGTTTTCTATGAAGAGGAACTATCTAAACGTGAAATGCTGCATGCTAATGAAATAAAAAGTCTGAAGAAAGAGCTGCGGGATGCAGAGAGCCAGCAGCTTGCCCTCAAGAAGGAAATCATGGTTTTGAAAGACAAGTTAGAGAAAACGAGAAGAGAAAAGTGAGTATTGTATGGAATTTACCTTTTTTCAATCTTTTGAAGTCTCCTAGTGTTTTTCCAAACACACTATCACTTCTTTAACTGTAGTGCAGGCATAGTCATTTTGGCTGAGCTAATGCCAGGGTTGAAAACAGTCACCTTTGAAAATAAAATAGAAGAAAAAATCCATATCCCTGTACTGAAACAGTTAATTTTGCACCAGAACTGTTTTACTGGCTGACCATTCCAAGGTATGCAACTTGAGTTACAGACTTGCAGCTCTGGGTAAGTTGACCCCTGAAGCTTATGTTGCACTTTCATGCAGTTTTTTGACATTTTTTTTCTTTTATTTGGTGTTTTCATGTTTTGATGCAAAACTAACGTGTTAGAGATCAACTATTGTTTACATTTCTGCCAGCACAGGAACAGTCACTTAATGCTAACCGAGGCTAATCCATGCTGGGTTCCATCCAGTGTTAACATCAGTCAGCAGACTACTGTAGGCGTAAGCTGCTTTATCTCTTCTGACATGGTAATTTGTCAGACCTGCTTTTTTCTCTCCCACATGGTGGAGCTTATAACTGGCCTTGAGAATGTTCCTTCAGGCATTCATCAATAAAACCAAATTTTTCTGTTGGATAACGTAGAAGTGGAAATAGTCATAAATTGAATGTGTTCATGTTCATTCCTAAAAAATTCAGAATGCTTTATAGAGGGTAACAGAGATGTATCTTTCTGCTGCTGTAGCAAGATGGCATATTAGAGAAACCATGGAGAAGTTCCTGCTGCAAGCTGAGCCAAACCGTAGCGAGTCCTTAAATATAAGTAGCAAATGAAATACCGATTTTTTTCAAAGAAGTTAATGGAAATAGAAGTAGAAACACTGCTTCTCTGGTAAATTGTGTTCAGCAGGGGACATAGATCATACAGCCTAGAATGAAGAGGATGAACTGTTTCTTCCTAGCATGCAGCTATTCGTAGGCTGGACATAGTAACAACACAGTAGTTCACTGCTTTGTTCTAGGTTAAGAGGTAAAGCTTGCATCAGCAGCATGTTTTCATTGTAACACAACTTAATGGTCTTGCTGACCAATGAGTTACAAATTCACAAAAGGCTATTCTGTCTTGTAAAATAAAAAGGTGATAGTATGACACACTTTTAACTTGAGCAGTGTTATTCCTCAGAGGGAGGAATATTAAATTAAAAAATCAGTAATACATCTTTCTGCAGGCTAAACTGTTGGTAAAGATCATACCTCCAAGCACTGACCAGACCAAACACTCCTTCTTTCCTAATTCTAATGTTGTACAGCTGCAGGCATTCTAACTAGATGTCCATCTGGTGAAATAACAAATGTTGATGTGCTTCATGCTAGCTAGTTCATAAATCTTCTTTCAATCTGGTTTCTCTATATAGAGAACTAGATGCAAGTTCTAATGTGGGTGCTGTATGTATTTCAAATGTTAGTGTAAGAAAATATTTGAGAGCATGAACAGAAATGTGTCACATAACAGGTATCCAACACTTGGCTCTTCATGGGAAGGGCTTCAGTATCATATTAAATCAGGTGTCCAAGCACATGATGAGTGATTGATGAAGGCCTGATTTTATCTGTGTTTTGTTAAACAAATCTGCAGAATCTCATGCAAGTATTAGGGCTCCACAGAATTGCAGTAGTCCACTGTTCAAGTAATGCTATAGATTGACTTCTGCAATTTAGAAGGGAATCTTAAATATTAGGAATGCAAGAATTGCGGTTGCTACCAATTCTCAATATTTGGTAACTTTCCATAAAAGAACATGGATTTTTTGTTTCTGCTTACACCCGTTGTTTTTAGCTTTTGTTGTCAAGCATGAAAAGCTTTTTGTGAGTCTACCAGTACAGATGTGTTCAGTGTAAGTGTTGAAAAGGAAGCACCTGGAGGATTTATGCTGAGATAAGTGGAATTATTTCAACAATAGGCTTTGAGTGGGTGTGGAGTTGAAGTGTGCTTATACAGTTTGGCAAAAATATTTTAGTAGTCTAAAAATAATCTTCCATGCATATTAAAAAGATTTTGGTAAGAGGATGTGGTTGTATTACTTTGTAAGGACTGTATATAAGAGTGAATTACATAGGTTACTCCGAGCAAAGATCAGTAAGAGCTTTAACAAAATCTGTATGTACATTTTTGTGTAACTTGCATGTTTGTGGTTTCTGTTATGGGGGTTTTTTAATAGGTATTTTTCTTTGTTTCCTTCAAATTTAAGCTTTATAACTCCTGCTACTTCAGCAGCATAAGTCTTCAAGGGAGAGAAACTACCTTTCTGTACAAAGTGATTGCCCTTTGCTAAAGTCTCATAAACTGCATGCTATTAAAGTTGGAAGCAGAGGAACACAGTATCAAGCCAGTGATCTGTGCAGCACAAGATTCCATTTCTTAGAATTGTCATTATGAAATATTTCAGAAGAAGAAACTGTGCAAAATAAATCATATTTGTAGAAGTTTCTTTTAAGCCCATCCTTTCATGATGGATTTATAAAGCAGAGGGCTTTATAAAACAGCATTTGCTGTTTTTAAATTGTGACATAAAGAAGCCTAGGGGCTGGTATTTGTTTCGGGTCTACTTTTCTTGGTTTCAAAGCAGTAAGATAAAATATTTCACCACTTTGTACAGATGCAATAAAGGGCTGGAGTGACAGTGATACAATAAAGCTGTATTTCACATTACTTGCATGTGGTTTGCTGCAGTTTTACTGATAAAAAGAAAGCTGGATCATGTATGATTTCTTAACTTGAAGAGCAGATACATAGCTAAATGTTAGATGAGAGTAAAAACTTGATGGGAGAGGAGGATACCAGGCTTCAAAGCAAATGCATTATTTTGATCTTGCTGGCTGTCCAAGGTACATCTGTGGAGTCTGTCAGAGTTCTGTAGTTTTGCTACAGTTCTGTAGTTTGGGTGTGATAGATTATACCCACATTCTCCTCTGTTTCAAATTTATCTTCATTTCTGTATTATACTACAGCAGTCTGACTTAATGGGGTAGCGACAATCACCAGTTGAAATAAGTCCAATAAGTAAAATACAGAAAACTACAAGTACGTTGGACTCTTTCACCAACCTAAAGCTTCCTTAATCCACCACCATTTATGGCTGCTTTCAGCCTTAGAGCCTTAAAGAATGAATTTAAGACAAATATAGAATTAAAAATCCTAAACAAAACCGTGAAATCTTAATAAAAGAAATTAATTAAAAATTAGTTTGGCCTTCTGCCTGAGAAATTAGTTTTGAATCTAAGCCTTGAAAACGGAAGCAGGACCTGTTATTAATTCCCCTGACAGCCAATGCTTTAATCTCTTCCTGTCTTTTCCCTAGACTGCTCATCGTATGCATGGAATCTGTTGATATAGAAAAGGAGTGGTGGTGAATTTCAAACTTGGCATTTAAACAGTAACTATAGTATGTTACTTTACTAGGATGAAGTATTATGTTTCAAAGGATGCCTAGCAACATAGAATTTCACTATGAGTCTAACGTGATGTACTAGATTTCAAAGAGTGGTTGAAGCACTAAATGAATTTCAAATTAGGAATAGGAAATTCAAACCAGCGTTGCTCTTAACTGGGTTTGCTGTAGCCACTGACATTTCTCATCCTTTAATGGTGTTCTCTCAATTTGACAGAATTGTAGTAGTTCTGCATCTCAGAAAAAGAGGCGAGGATGTGATTTCTGTGTTGCGCAGTGTAAAATTCTGATCTGTATCCAGAAAAAAAATTGCAGTGCTCAAGACAAGGTTTCCCCTGGATTTTATTTTTACAGTTAACCTTTTATACTGCTCATTTTTTCAAGCCTTTTTAAGACTGGACAGTGGTATTTGATGAATGGGTATTTACTGTATATGTGGCATTTATAATATAGTTCTGTCAACCTACTGATGAACTTTGTGCCAGTGACCTGAATAACTGGTAAAAAGGTGAGTACAAGATGCAAATGTACTGAGTCTGAAATCAGTAGTTATGAGGTGGGAGTTACACACCTAAAACATTGTGTACACCACTTGAAGGAATTTATAACATTTTTTGGCAAACAGAGGACCTGCAGGTTCATTTGTTTTCCAGTTCCCGTGTTCATTGTGCTAGATTAAAGTTGATATTAAGCAGATTCAACCAGAGGTCCTCCTCTACTGAATGACATCTGTGGGAGGAGGGAAGGCTTGGGGGAAACAGCTTTTGTGAAACTTTCTCAGAAAGAATGGTCCAAACTTGCTGTAGAATCTGGTGATATTAAGAGTGTATAGGCTATCCATCCCCTTTTTGCTCACAGTTAATATATGGTACCTGAATTAACAGTTCAAATGTGTCTTCTGGCTATTCTAAATTGTCCAAAGACTAGCCCATATATAAGCTTTTCTCATCAGAGACCCAGCTCCAGGTCCTCTGATGTAGCTTCTGTATGCTCTAGTTTCATGTGTGGTCATTTTTGCTGGTCATTCTGTGAAACTTGGAATTATAGAAATGTGTAAGTTAATATTTCTATGAGCAGAGCATTTTAGAATATTGACACACACTTTGGTCTGCAGGATCATAGCTGCTCAATATGTGAAGGATTCATCTGAAGAATAAAATTTCTCTAAGTGGATTGATAAACAGCAGCTTGGTGAAGCTCTGTTAATTCTATACTGTCTAACACTAAAATTCAACAGACTATCTTATAGTCCTAAGATGGTAGTGTATTAAATTGCTTATTTTTAATAGGCTGTGCTGTTATCAATGTAGTACTTCAACATATGTGTGCCTTGATCTCTTTGTGTTTAAGTGAATAATGAGGTGAGTTTTAAAATAGAAAACTTTCTAATTCTACTTTACTTTATTTCTTAGCCAAAGTGAGAGAGAGGAATTTGAAACAGAGTTCAAACAAAAATATGAACGAGAAAAGCTTCTGCTGACAGAGGAAAACAAAAAACTTACAAATGAACTTGATAAGGTAAATGCTGAGTAGTTGAGTCCTGAATTTACAACTGTTGTATGCTGTGTACAAATTGGACAATATAGAGCTGTATTGGTTATTATTAACTCTTAACTGGTAGCAGAAATTGATGTTATACAAAAATTGGTGATTAATATTTGATTTGAATAGAGGATCTACATGCATCCAAACTTGAGAAGGCATGTATACATATATGCATATATTAGTATTTATGTGTGGGAATTTAATTAAATGGTCTTACAGTTTGGTAAGATTAATTCTAGACAACACTGTAAGCCAACAAAAAAAGGTTATTTCATTGTGTGACCCAAATATAAAAATACATAGTTAATGATGTGATTACTTAGAGTATATTTGCATGTCAATTGTTGTGAAATACCAGGGCCCCTCCTACCCTTTGAGGTTAAGTGTTACTTGGAGATATTAAAAAAATACAAATGATAAGGCATATTAATTGAAGTGTGTTGAGCAAGTAATAATTATGATTCGTGCATTTGAATTGTCTCTTTATTGTTCATTTTGACAGGTTATTCAAGTTCATTGTGGATTATCCAAGTCTTGCTAAACTTGTCTATTATTTTTGTAATACATTAGATTTTCTAAAAATATGATGAAAGTACAATGTTCTTCAAAGTAAACATGTTTGCATGTTAGTGCTCAAATTTAAGTATATTATCATACCAGTATGACACATAATATATATGCCTGTATGTAGGCTTAGTCCAAGAACAGTAGAGCCTAGTCACTTAGATTGGTTTTGTGCTCTCTCTCTCCTCCCCCAATTAACTTTGTATTTTTCCTGTCCATTGACATTTAATAAGTAGGCATATTTAAATTATAAGGCCATTTAAATGATAAATAGGGTGTGGAGTTATTCATATTTGAAGTAAAAAGCAAAATAGATTTAAAACTGGCAATTTTTTTATCATTTTGATTTGTTAATATATTTCAATACTAAAAGAAGCCTTTCTCCTGAGATTCATTCTCTTAAGAAGGCCTGCCTACAAAATCTGTCTGGTCTCTGATTCCAGTTTGACTTTCTGAATAATAATTTATCATAATGAAGGTTTAGTTCCCATTACCAGCTCAGGTTAGCTGTGGCTTTTGTCTTGCAGAGTGTGAATGGCAGCTATGTGAATGCGAGGTTAATTGCTAGGTATAACATATTGCTCTTAAATATGTGCATTTAATTTCAGTTTCCCTGTCTGCAAGTAAGTAAAATGAAAAATAGGGGCATGTGAAACACCTGGAGAATCTCAGGACTGTCTCATGCTTGTATCTGTTAAGCCTGTCTTTCTCCATGGTTACTAAACAAGGGAGAGGTTCGGCAATCTTATCTGAGCTATAACAATTTTTATGCCTTTGCTTTGCTCTTTTAATGTAGCTTTTTCTATACAGAACATTCCACACCTATATGGTGCAAAGCAGAAACCTTCTAAGGGTTGTAGAGGTATGTGGAGGCTCAGAAAACTGATTTATTTGGTAGAGTAAAAATGTAGTTCTAGTCCTTAAAAGTGGCCTTTCGATACAGCTAAGGCCATAGGTGAGAAGAGATTCTGGCTTTTATTGTTACATGGTGTTTATTGTGATGGGCAATACCAATTTTTAAAACAGATGCACGATGGGGGAGAGGAAAAGATGGGGGGGCTTTGAGTCTGCACAGAGGTGGAGTCACAGCAGTTTATACTTTTAATAAGTTGTTTAAATTCTCATTCAGCTCACTGCCATGTTTGAGAGGCTGAGTATGAATAATCGGCAGCTGGAAGAAGAGATGAGAGACCTGGCTGATAAGAAGGAGTCTGTGGCCCACTGGGAGGCCCAAATTACTGAGATTATCCAATGGTGAGTACTCTGCTCTCATGTCGTTACAGAATTCCCTCAGTATGTGGTGGGGCTGTTACTGAGTTTTTGTCTCTGCACATGGCACTTGGATGTGCTTAGGTGAAATCTCACACCCGTCTGGGGTTTTGTTTGAGATTTTAATAATAGACAAATCCAAAAAATTGTGTTCTTCCTTAAGAGCGAAAGTGTCTTACCAAATACAGCTTTTTAAAGTGCAGAAGAATCGTGGTCATTGGGTGTGGCTTGTGGCTATGGAAAAATGCTGAAAGGAATCATGTGCTGAGCTCACGCCTCCAAGGGGGAACAAGCCTGGGAAAAGCAGTGACTTGAGAGTGTTTGTGTCTGGGCATTAATTTCCTTCATCTGCTTGGCATGTGGCAGAATGAAACAAATACAGTGCAACTTTTATGTGATTTTTTTTACAAGGAGGGCATTTGAGACTACCGCAAAGCCAGTCAAGTGATGTTTCTAATAGTACTTTTGCTAAATAATGATGTTATGTTTCTAAGAAAAAATAAATGTCAAAACTATTCAGGGAAAAAGATTGTGTATTCTAGGTTTTTTTATCTATCTTTATTTTTCCCCTCCATACCAGCTTATCTCCCTTTCCTTTTAATGGTCCATTGCAGTGTTTCACATCTACAAAACCAGTTTGCATTCAGACTTTTTTTTTTACAGATCATCCACTTGTGGGAAGACATCATCATGTATACATCATCATATACTAATCTTTTTCTCGTACTACTTGATTATTCCCTCCCCCGCCCTTTTTCCCATCTCATGTTATAAAAAATCTAATTTGTTGTGTCCAGGCAAAAATGGGAAACATTGTTTCAGTGAAACCTGGTTTGGTATTGCTGTAATGTCAGTATAATTTTGTTGTCCAGATACAGAGAAGTTTGGCTTTTGAATACTGCCATGTGAATACATAACAAGAAAGAAGGACCATCTTCTGGGTTTCATTTAAACAATGTTTTTTACATAAAATTATGTAATGCTGATCCGTGTTATGAAGTCCTAGTGTCTCAAGGCCTTGTATTTGTAGCAGAAGGTAAAAAATTTAAAGGGTCCGCTTTGTCCATGTTCCTTTTATATCTTGTCTCTCATAACGGTGGGTGTAGTAGACAACCTGTGTCACAGAAATTAAAGAAAGTACTTAAAAGTTGTTTAAATGAACAGTTAATATCTGACCAATCAAAAATATTTATTCAGGAAAAAAATCAAGATAACAAGTCAGACAAGTCTTCTATTTCACATTCCTTGTTGTTTTAAGGTAGTACTTATCTGTCATAATGCACCAAGGTAATCAAACCCAATTTTTCAAATTTACATGTGAAAGCACTCATAAAACTTGGCAGTTATGGACAAAAACAAACTGGAATTAGTTGTGGATTCTTTTACTTAACACTATGTAAAAATGTACCAAAGGCCATTAAGAATGTACCTTCTGCATTTTATGAGAGTGTTTAATATTTTAAGATGTACTACTGATAAAGCATTTTTCATGTTAGAGATGTCACTGTGGCGTGGTAAAAGGGTTTGGGCTTGATTTTTTTGTTATCTCTAAAGATACTTAAAGAAAAAAGATCCAGGAACATGCAGGCCTAACTTTCTGAATGACAGACACCATTTTGCTGATCCCTTACGATAATATAGTGTCTTTTAAAAAGTATGGAACTAAAAACTAAAGAATTATCTGAAAAGAAAAAAAATAAAAGTACATTATGGAGTCAAAACATTATGGAGTCAAAAAAATCTTGCTTGGTTCCAGTTTGTCATCACTATACACATCTCAATTTTCACTTAATTTTCACTATACACACTCAATTTTCTCTGCTTATGTTAAATTTTTTTCAACTATGTGAGCCTTTATCTTAGGTCACATTTTTTCCTTGTTATGTTTAGATTTTTCCATGTGTTACCTAGAAAATCTGGTCATGTTCATCTGCTGTCCTTAGAATTCAGCACTGCATACCAAAACTAGGTCCTTCTCTGGGAACATGGGGTGCTATATGAAGTATTTAAGCATCTATTATAATGATAAATGCTTTAAAGGAGAAAAAAAAACCACCTAATTTTGAAGAAAACTAGTCTTATTTAAAGAGTCATAAGCCTGTGTTTTCCTCAGAGGAAAATGCAATTTAAATCAGTTCCTGTGTACATCTTCAGTATGACAACAGAATGGAGCTAGCAAAGTCAGGTAGAGCTTGTAGGCTGCCTCTTCAAAACGAACAGATTTTTCTCTTATTATATTTTAATATAAATTTTATATATAATTATTCTATTAATTATATATTATTATATATAATTATTGTATTTTAAAATATTACATTAAAATATGTATTTTGGGTGCATACTTGCCCCCTCTTAAAAACTGCCGTCTTCTTTTTGTACCGTGATTGAGGAAGGATAGGAGGTAGTAGATGGAATTGATTACTGGGTTTGTAAACAGTTTGCTCAGCTGCCTGTGGTAGTTCAAGGGATTCCTTCTGGCCCTGTTTTGAGTAACACAAGCCCAAGGAGTTCCTCACTTCCTTTAAGTGCTTTGCCATCTAATAGATAACTGTCTCAGGAAATCTGCCCCGCTATTCGAATCCATGGTTGGTTAAGATTGGATGGTTAAGATTGTCACTTTCTTCATGACTCCTTGGGCCTTTCTAAATTGCTGTTTCTTTGAGATTTTATAACTTGTGAGTAATTTTAATGGCCTGTCGCATTCTCTTTAGGCCTTCCCTGCTTTCTAACTCTGCTTTGTTGTATCTGTTTTAGAGATAATGTACAAAAGCCTTTTAATTTTGCTGTTCTTATCCCAAGATACCATAAATACAGGCAAAGTTTTAATATAAACACTTGAATCAAACTTCCATTGCAAATTCTATTGTGGACACAACAGATCCTCACAGATCATTCAGCCTTAATGGAGCTATTATATTGACAAGTTTATATTAGCCAAATCACTCATCATTCCTTGACAAGAGTAAGAAATATTGAGGCTTTTATAGTCGGCTATAAATTTTCCTATGGGAAAGAGGAAAGGAATTGGAGGTTAATGCAGTCACTTTAAAAAGGAATCTTTTAAATAGCCGTGGTACCGTATTTCTGTGCTGTGCAGAAAGGAGGTCGATGAAAATCTTGGTAGTGATTCCCAGAGTACTTGGCAAGAATCTTAACTTATTAGTCTCTCTGGGAGGGGTTCATGTAACCTAGTTGCAGAAGTCCTAATGTAGACAGCTAAAATAAATCCCGTGGATAGTACTGTAGAAGTCTGTTTTTCTCACAGCTGATTGAAAAGGAAGCCGAGACAACTATTTCAAATGGATAATTCTGTATTGCTGAGTATGTTTATGTGAATGAGCTAAATCCTACCTGTTTTACCTGCAGAATGGATGTTGGGCTTAGATTCAGCTGGCCAGCTGTGGCTGTTGTTTACCAGAAGATTCAGTTAATATTTTCCTTGTCAGTCAGGTATTTTTTATGTTATGGTTGATTTTATCTGAATTATTGATTTCATTGGAAAAAAACAGAGCAAAACCACAAGCAAACAAAAAAATGTGAACTCTCCCCTTTCCCCCTCCCCCTGACATTTCTGATCTAAATCAAACATAAAAAATCTGGTTCCTCTCAGAAGAAAGCACACACAAATTGTGAAAAAGATGTAGCAAAAATTATGGGCAAATTCAACTGTAAGAAACTCAAGAAGTGAAAATTCTGAGACACATTCTGTTTGAGGTAAGAATAATAAGAATTATCTCTAAAATAGAAAATCTGGAGCGTGGGGGGAAATTTTAGGGTTTGAGAGCAGAGTCAAGTGTTGAAAATTTTTAGAGAAGTGGTTCTAAAAAAACCAAATTTTGTTGGAGAGAGCAGGGATAAAGGAAAACTTATGCTCAAAGTCTACTTTGAGCATACTGATACAGCAATGGAAATGTAAAAGCATTGAGAAACTACAGGAGAATTGGGAGTCATGACTCTCAGATTTCCTTGGGTTTTTTAAATCAGGTAAGATGGAGCATGGTGTAAAATCCCAGGTCTTTAAGATCACTCCTGTTGAGCAAAAGTGTCTAGTCCTCTGGGTCCATTTTGTATTGTAAAGTATCCCAACTGGAGACCCGGGGAGTCTGACTTTCCAAGCATCCTGGCAAATTACATACTAGATAACAGCCAATGGTTATTTGGAGGTCATCATGATGTTAGCTCCAACCAAAAGGTTAAATTTAATTTTACAGGAATTTGTACTATATTGCTGTTCTAGGTTCTTTATAGTTAATGAACTAAGCTTGCAAGGGCAATTATATATAAATAAATATATGTGAGATAGGAAAGCAGAACAGTTAATCTCAATTTTCAGTAAAGAAAGAAATGATTGGGTGGAACCTGAAGAACTTTTCTTCCTTAGGTCTCTTGCTGTGCTTCTCAGGGCTCTATGTCACAATGAGGACAGGGGAGAAACATTAGTAAGAGTAACTTTATTATCATTCTTGGTATTTTTTTTAATTTTATTTTTTTAAACCAACTAAATGAATCAATGCCAGCAAAGCAGTAACAAATGAATAGGCTTCGAGAGCTCTTGGGTCTGCTTAATGTTCCATCAGTGTATGTCATTATTAAGAGAATTTTGCCATCTAGTGGACAACTACCTCAGTTTCAAATTGTACTTCTTTTATTTACTGTCTTTTTGTAGTCTGAGGAGTTCCCTTGAACTCAGTACAAATATTTTTAAACATTGACTTTATGTTTTCATTTTCTGGATTTCTATATGACTGTGGAACATCTCTCTGAGGTTTTTGCATGTGCAGATTTTTGGCATTTAGACCCTGAAGGTTCTGTGCATCATAAACCAAATAACTGGTGTTTTCTCACCTTCCATAAGTAGGGGTCTATATGGCATGATAAAAATTGACAAAGAAATTGGACACCTAAAGTTTTTCAGCTTCATTTAGAAAAGTTAAAAAATAAACTACCAATTTAATTTTATTTTTCATTGTGGCATTGTCCCTTTTTTCAGCAAAGATTTTGTATGTCATTGAAAGTACCTCAGGAAAACTTACTTTCTCACCTTGAGAGCCTCACATTCTTTTTATTCCTGCTTACACCTTTTTCACAGTGTATTTAATTATGTGCCCAAAAAGCATCTTAAGCTACTTCTCATATCTTTTACCCACTTCTATAGCCTAAGTGGTTTGTGTAGGCCAAGATTATCTGGTTGTCAAAATGTGTCATCCAGAATGTTTTGAGAAAAGGAGCTGATATGCTGCTTCCATCAAGTTCTGATATACCTTGAAAAAAAATAGGGATTCATTAATATCAAAACTCTCACTGACTTTAATAGTCAGGACATGTGGGGTTTTCCTAGATTCCTCCCCACCTCTTGAACTAAATTATAAGCAGGAGACAAAGAAGAGAAAGCCCGAGGCATGAATAAGTGCTTACTTTTTCCTGTTGGGTGTGAGATTCGTGGGAAATGGTCGCTAATTTTGCCTTTGCCTCCTCTGTATTAAAGCGGTCTGTCTTCCTTATATAAATCTTAAACTGCCCACTCAAAAGTCACCACAACCTGCAGATGTTTAGCCCGTGGCTTTCACACTGTGATCTTGCCCTGAGGCCACTCTGGGAATGCTCTTCTGTTCCTCCCTTGCCCATGGCAGTTCAGAGTATGTACTCTCTGTTGCCTCTTGGTGACTATCTGTAAGTCTGTGTTGAAACTTTATGTTTTTATAATTAATGGTAAACTTGAAAGTAGCACCATTACCATATTCAGTGTGTGTGTATCCCATAGTATAAACCAGAAAACCTTATATTGCTTTGTAGGCATGTAGGCATGGGGGGGGAAACACTTCCTGCAGAAATGTCACTCTGAGACAAAATTAACCATCTGGAGAACTCTCATCTCCAGTCCAACATACTCAGGATTACAGTTACTAAGGAAAGTTCAGGAAGCAAGGATAAGTTAACTTTGTGAAATAGAAAAACTATTTTCCCAATTTTCTGTATTTTATTTTAAATTATTTAAGGTTCATTCATTAGACCACATCCTAAACATTTCAGTGTTTGGTGCTGATAGACTTTACTGTGATCAAGCTGTGGTATTAGACTGCTGGTTTCTGAGACTAGCTCAGGAACTTGCATATGTCCTGGTGTTGCAGAAATGAGTTTGCTCTTCTGTGGGCAAAATGAACATGTTCAGAGCCAGGCACGTAAGGAAATAGAGTAGGAGGGGTGATGTTGGGGTTTTTTCTGTTTGTTTGTTTTAGTTTTTTCATAAGCTACTTAGTTTCAGTGAATTAATTTTTTACCAGCTTTCTTTTCTATGTTAACACCTGAGGCGAAGTGAAGAAAGAACTTTCAGTTGTGATTAATCACAGAAAGTTGTTGTTCTTTCTTTGTAACTGATGATCAAAGAATCTGAAAAACAGACATGTCTCCTCCTTGTTGTCTTTACACCCAGAAAACATCTTGATAGAAAACAAGCTGTCTAGATGAGAGGGCCTCTTCTGGTTTATGCTCTTTAATAACATTAGAAGTAGACTCTCCCTATTTAATAAGCATTTCTTGAAGTAATATCACTGTTTGATTTAACTACTAGTACTCCTAGTCAATTGGTACAGTAAAGCCAACCACTAATTCCAATATTATATGGACAGCTGAATTGTTAATTCCGGGATGTGAATTATGTCTTAATTTTCTCCCTAAAAATAGGATGAATTGTGAAAGGTTTCTTTCCCACTGTTTCAATTTCAGGTAGCTGATGTTTTTACTGAGGCATATATTACATATTGAGATATATGTTTCTTCAGTCTTCATTCCTTATCGATGCAGATTGTTTAATGGAACTCCACAAAGCAGCAAAGAATTAATTCTGCGTGGTTTTCTGTTTGGGTTTTTTTGTTGTTTGTTCATTTCCTTATGTTTTATGATTTTTCTTTTGTATTCTGCTTTTATTTGGTGAAGAGGCTTCTGTTTTTTCTTTAGATTCTTTGGTTAAAACACTGTATTCTTCTTATGTAATTGTTTAGGGTAAGCGATGAAAAAGATGCTCGAGGTTATCTTCAAGCCTTGGCCTCTAAAATGACAGAAGAGCTGGAAGCCCTGAGGAACTCCAGTTTGGGTGCAAGAGCTACAGTAAGACTTTACTTTCATATGTCAGAGGGGTTTTTGTTTGGAAAAAAACCACTAATTTGATAGTTTCAGCTGCAGTAAAAATCTGTCTGTAGAGTCTGTGTTAATCAAAAGTTAAACTTTCCTAGAGCTTCCCTTCTGAATAAACTGAATAGCAAATTTATTCTTTTTCAATTAATTAAATACCAATATATTTTAGTGTGATTTTGTCTATTATATTGTTCAAGTAGCTACTTTATAACTGTATATGAATTTGTTGAAGGAAATCATATTTTGGTTCATGAAAACCTTTAAGACTTTCACTTTTGCAATGTGAATGTCCTTTGTGGCTGTCATTTGAATTGAGGCGCATCAAAACTAGAATTCATAAAATCTCTTTGCTTTTGAGATCGGCCTATGACATTCATCTTGCCTGTGTATTACTAGAGTTCAAAAATAATACTACTACTAACATTCTTGGTGTACTCCTAATTTTTAATTTTGTATTACTTTGGAATTAATGAACTCTTACGTTAAGCACATAATAGACTGAGAAATGAAGTGGTTGAAGTTAGCTACATTCTTCATTTTCAACTTTCTTTACGCTTACTCTTTCTTCTCCCTTTTTTTATTCTTTACTAGGACATGCCCTGGAAGATGCGCCGCTTTGCAAAACTGGATATGTCTGCAAGGTTGGAGCTCCAGTCTGCTCTTGATGCTGAAATCCGAGCCAAACAGGCTATTCAAGATGAGTTGAACAAAGTCAAAGCTTCCTGTATCTCTACAGAGTGGTAAGACTGAATTGCTCTGATGCAAATTTACTTTGATACCTCTCAGGAAATGCCATCAAATCATTATTGTAACTATCTTGTCTGTCAAAATTTGAAAATAAATGATAACGCTGGTTTCAAATATCCAAATGTGAAAAAAGATCATATCTCTCATCAGTGTGTGGAGTAGCTGAACACCAACTGGGGAAAATTGAAATCTTGAAGACTTCCAGAGGGGGGACGCTTTCTCTTTAGTGATATAATCTCTCCTCATAGTGATAACAAGTTCAAATTCGAGCAGAGTTTGGTTTTGTGTCATAGAACATACTCTTTTCCATTCCATTGATAGCTGCATTGGGTTAGCTGACTAAAATCAATTATTGCATAGTGATTTGCACAGTAGTAACTAATAATGACTGTGGAATATTATGAATTCTTTTATTCCTTCCTCAGACCTCTTTCTCTTTTCCACCCTGTCACCCTCACATCCCAACAAAATGTATTCTGAGTTGGGTGGATGCCTGAAGCAGAGATTGGTAGGAAGTCATTCCATTTCTAGGTGTCTAGCTCTGAGCACTGCTGTGTTTTGCAGCTCGAGGGAAGCAGCTGGACAGAGCTGAGATTCAAGTATGTTACCTGTAAAGTGGGAACACCTAGTCCACCTACCTTGCTTGTTTTTCAGGCCAGATAACGTGATGACAGGCTACATTGGAGGTCCTCTAAGAACAGGAGAACCAGTTTTTGCTTTGATAGGCAAGAATGAGAAAAGTGCTCAAAACACGTAGTAGTGTTACCTATCAGCTGTGAATTGGATAACTCTGAAGTAACTGAGAAAAAAATAGTCCAACTTAATCTATTAGTATCACAGGCACTGAGTTAACAAAGAAATTTAAAAACCCCAAGATTTTAAGCATAAAAATATATGTGGTCTTTTTTTCTCATTTACAGGATACAGTCTCACACAATTATTTAGAAATTAGAAACACGAGCCTATTTAATGGGTAAATGGGAACAATTAATTGCTTTTTTCCTGGTTTTTTTTATAAGATACCATACTAAACAGATCACAATGGATTTCTGAATTCATTCTGGCATTTGAAGACATCATGAACCTTGCTGGGCATTAATTTTTAAATAGCATGCAAAGTTGGACAGAAAAAAGTGGTTTCTCAATACTTACATAAGTTTTTTGTTTGTATTCTTTTGAAGTAAATTGCAAGAATCTGAGAAGAAGAACATGGAGCTGTTGGCAGATATCGAAAGGCTGAAAAAGGAGACAGAAGAGCTTAGATCAGAAAAGGGTATGGCAGCTGATATCCAAGTAAATAGCATGTTTCACATTGGTTGGGTACATCTTATCAATTAAGTTCACCTTGCAACTAAAATATGATACCAACAGACTTTGGCATACAAAATATGAGCACAACAATTGTGTGTTAAGATGTACCCACAGCAGTTGCCTTTGCACTTTCAGTATTTGTAATACGCTTCAGTTTTGTTGATACACTTACACCAGTAAGGTATTATTTGAGTTGGAACTGTGTTGTTTTCATTTGGCATGGATATGTTGATTTACTGCCAGAAAACTGTTAGAAGTATAGATATATTTCTAATTATTCTCCTTTATGATGGGTGAAGGTATTTAGACTTCAATACTGATCATTTATAAATGTTTTGGGTCTGTCTACACAGAGAGTAAACGACTGCAGAGGAATTTTTAGCATTTATTTGTTTCTGGGATGACTGTTGATGTAAGCACATAGTGAGCAGTGTGGTCATGATTACTTTGCTGTGGTATTAAGAGTATGTTTTGGGATTACTGATGCATCTGACTAACAGTATTTTGCATTGTTGCTGGGAGAAGAGACTTTTTTGGTAATTCTGCAATGAAAAAAATTTCATTAAGAGATGATTAATGATTTGGCTGATTCTTTGCAGTTTCTGTAGTAGCTCTAATATTTGTATCTTATGAGTCACATGGGAAGAAGTATTTTTCAGGCCAAATGGAATTACCTAATTTTCTGTAGGGAACTGTGTGAACTTCAGAATTTCAATACCCTGGCAACAATTGCTGCATAGGGATGTCAAATATTGTTCAGACTTTGCATCCTAATGGTATGTCAGTCTATAATGTATTGTAGTTAACTGTCATTTTCTATATATAGGCCTCCAAGTGCTGGTTGACTTATAAAAATAGTTCAAACCTATACAGAATATTAAAAAATTACTGGGGCCAATTAGCAAATAAGACTTAGGGAATTAATATTTTGTTCATCTTGACGTTTAGCATGGATACCAGGATTATGCCTCTTCCAAGTGCTTGGAGAGAAGCTCTTGTTAGCATCTCCTTGGAGACAAAAATACTTTGCCATGCTTAGCTTTCATTTATATGTTCTTGAATTGTCTTAAATATTATGCATGGTTACTTGAGTTCTGAAATCTTCCTTTGTGTTAAATAATCTGTTATGAATTTATAATTAATACTTTACCCTGTATTTTTTCCAGTATTTAAAACCTTATTGTTTTGGTGAAAATGGAGATAAACATTTACTCTTTTTTTAAAACAAGCAAAAAAAAGTAAATATATATTTCTTCTTACGAGAAGAAATATATGTTTGAATCATGAATTGTATTGAGGATTCAAATGTAGACAGTGTACAGTGGTAGAGTAACTTATAGTGTGTAGAAATTTATTTCTAGGTAGGGATTGCTTGGGTTAGCACTTGAATCCTTTGCTCTTTATAAAGATATTCCAGAAATTTAGCAAGTGGGGAAAAAGATTGCTAAAAATTATTATCAGTAGCAGGTAATTTGAAAATTGTTTTTAGGATTTTTTGGGGGATTTCAGTGTATTTATATTTTAAAGAGGAAACAGTTCTTGTAACCTCATCATTCACTATGGGTTATATTAGAGCAAGACACTGACATTTTTTGAAAGAAAGAAGTAACCTTTGATAGCATTATTCTTTTGAGATGCACACAGTCCTGCAGGCTTTGGTCATAATAAGTATTTATATGTATGTGTATATAATGCATTTAAGCATTCAGGAAGATAGAGTTTGTGCTCATCTGTGATCTATAAACACCCACACAGCAACTTGAATTATGCCCCAAAGAAAAGAAGAAAAAAAGCTATGAGTTGAAGCTAGTTAAAGTAACAGTCAGGATGTGCCAGCCTCTGCAGCTCCAGGGGATGCAGCATTCCTGCTCCTCTTGCTGGCTGAGAATCACTTAGATGATGCTGTGTGACAGAGGCATTTGAAGCTTTACCCAGGGTTGTATTACTCCTGGGCATTCAGCAGTGAGAGGTGGCAGACTGATATAGAGCATGGGTCAAGGAACCCATCCAGTGTTTTCCGGATGTTTTTGTGGAACCTGGCTGTCGGCTCCAGCTGTCCTGTCATCGTAGGATATCCCACGTGTGACTAGAGCAGGGATGGCACCTGCTGCATTAGCGTGTGGTGCCAGTGGGCATAAGTACATTAGAAGCCAGTGCCTTCTGCATAACAGACATGTACAGACAGTGTGTTTTCACACTGAACTCATACCACACAGACATCTTAGCTTGGAAAAGGTTAATTAAACATATGCTTGTATGTTTAATACAAGAAAATCTTTTGCTGTGGAAGACAGACCAAATGTGCCACATGTTTCAAAACATGTAGGTGTTTCAGGTGGATGCTCAAACCCTGATTCAGCAAGGCAAAGGTCCTCCATGAAAAAGTTATTTTTCTGTAGCTTAAAAACCTGCTGCTGTTTTCTAGGTGTAAAGCACCAAGACTCACAGAATTCTTTCTTGGCATTTTTGAATGCGCCTACCTCTGCTCTGGATCAATTTGAAGTAAGTGTTACAGCTGTTTTAACTCTGTTAGTCAGTGGAACTACTGTTGTGTGCTGGTTATGTGCCTATTTGCTGAGAGTTTGCTACTGTATTTTAATTGTATTTCCCCGTTTATACTTGTATATAATAATATGTGAGAACTGTTTGTCATTTACAGTGCTGGCTGCCTTCTCTTGAATACTAGTAATCATAGTGAATTCTCTCTCAAACCTTGAATGCAGAAATTTGCCTGATTTTGTGGTGAACATGAAAAGCATAGTTGTTCAAATGGCTTTTCTTTGTATTCAGAAAAATACCAAGTAATACAGATTGTGGTTTGATAAAAATGAGAGAAAATATGTAAATAATCCTTGATTGTATCCCCTGAAGTCCTTGATACTGTTTATTAGATTGTTTGCATTGTCTGTTCATTTTACACAGATCTGTAAAATCCAGATAACTGCTATTCGTCTCCTCTGCACAGATCCAACATACTTAAAAAAATGAATTTCTTTTTTACCTTTGTCACTTTTAGACAGAGGACCAGTTTAGGTAGAAAACCTGGAAGAAAAAAATTGAAACAATACTGTACCTTTATTTTCTTCTTTTTTTAATCAACAGTAAGCCATGCATAATTTTTCTTTTAAAAGAACAGCTGGGATGAAATATTGGTCAAACTGAATTCAGAGGGGAGAAGGCACCACCTTTATAGTTGTCTAAAGTTTGCCCATTTTTTTCCTGATGCGTGTACAAGGTCATTCCATGTAGCTATGAAAGGGCATAATCACTGATGTTACTAATATCCCAGAATGTGCTTTCTTTTCATTTCGTATTCATTAATTCATTGTTCTCTCTTGAAGTCCTCACAATTAACACAATTTTTAAATTTTCTTTTTAATCATTTATCTTATAAGTTACTTTCAGTATAAGAATCTTCTTGGAGTAAAGGAACATTATTTTATTGAGTGCTGGAAAAACACTGGGTTTTTCACAGGTAGATTATTGATTAATTGTCTATGAAAGGCAATTAATGAAAACTTACTGAGGTAACTGTTACTGCCACTAATTATTTACAGTTCTTTCTTTTTGCAGTTTTATTTATATTGCACAGTTTTCTTCATCCATCTCTTTCTCTCTCTCTCTCTTTTTTTACTGCTGTTTTCATTAAAATAGGATTCCTTTTCCTCCTCTTCATCCTCATTGATTGATTTTATGGATGACGTAAGTCTGACTTTCAACCCAGTAAATCCCTTAATAACAGACAAGTTGATTGATTTGGAATATTCAGACATTAATGCAGTCAACTTAAAAAATCTGCAAGGGCAGTGGAGAACAGAGTATTTCTGTAATAGCACACATCTATTTATAAATATAGATGTTCCATTTTAAGCTAAATGTTTTTCTTTAGGTGCAGGTGAAGAATTCTTAATTGCAAGGAGTTTTCCTGATGGAGGAAAGCTGCTTTTAGGCCTTATCTATTGATATGGCCTGTGGAAAATGGTCCCAAAATCACTGGCACATTTATTTTATTTTATTCTATTACTTCATGTTATTCCTTTATCATTAGTTGTTTCCAAAAGTTTTCTAATCACTTCTGTTAAAATGTTCGCCTTGCATACAGTTAATTTCTGTTTGCTCAAATAAAATATTGTCTCTTTTTTAGCCTATATTGTGAGAAGTAATTTTTATTATAACTGAGGTGAACTTACTACTTTTTATTGCCATTTGAGGTGCAGATTTTCTGTCAGGACAGTTTAAATTTTTCGACTAGTTAATTACATACTAAGAGAATTAAGTTAAAAGTGAAAATTGACTGCATTATATTTCTCCCAAACTGAAATATTAGACACAAAGAAGTAATTAACAGTAAACTTTTTGAAATCAAAGTATATACTATGCATCCATGGTAGACACCCATCCATTACAACTTTGTAGGTATTTTGTGTGTGTGTGTATGTCTGTGTGTGCTTGTATATTTATTTTTGCACACATATTTATACATGTGTATTTAACATAGTGTAATCCTGTTTGCATTGAAATATGATATAATTCATTTTTATGAGAAATGTCTGCTGTGAAGGGTGTAGCAAAGAGGATATAGTATATGGGCCTATTCTACTGCTTTTGTTTTCTTTCACTTACTCTGAAAGAATGCTTTCCTTCTGAATGCTTTTTCTCTGTAAGTCAGGTATATACCCTAGACAAAATGTGAAGATAAATCTGTGGTATCACAGAAGACATTTGCCTCCATTTTTGTATAGCAAAGTTTGGGCTTGCTAATACCGTTGGAATTTTCTTACACAAAAAAAAAAGAGAGTAGAGTTTCCTGTCATGTAAATCCACAATAAATGAATAATATTTATATCATTTATCTAGATTAAAGAAGTATTCTATGTTACCTGAATATTAGGAACTCTTAGTTTGTATCAACAGGTTCTTTCATAGAAAGGTACCTTTAAGAATATCTAAAACTCTGTCCTGAAACCTGTTAAAAGAGAGATAAAGTACATATGTGGCAGAGTAGCTGATAATAAGAGGAAACTTAGAACAAGAATATTTTCCTGGTTGCTATCTAATTAGTTTTGAAGGACTTCAGCACTTAATTCTGTATTTATTGATGGTGGTTTTTTTTTTTTAAGAGGGCAGCATTTCTTTTCCACAAGCATTTTGACAAAATTACATTTTTTTTTTCTCTATGCCAATGAGTAGTTTTCAACTATTGCTGTACATCCTTTAAGAACAATCCTTGATTGGTCCACCCAGATCAAATCTTTGCAGATACCCACCTTTTAGTCTGGGGTACAGTTTCAGGTATTAATGTGCGTACTGTTGTATGGA
This sequence comes from Neopelma chrysocephalum, assembly GCF_003984885.1. Lineage (NCBI taxonomy): Eukaryota > Metazoa > Chordata > Aves > Passeriformes > Pipridae > Neopelma > Neopelma chrysocephalum. The sequence continues at coordinate 839,248 of NW_020897773.1, read as the reverse complement.
GATGTTTTACTACACATGGAGTCAAACTTCCCCTGTTACATCTTCAATTTCAGCCCAACAGGAGTGTTCTTGCTCAGTTGCATTGGGCAAAAGTACATCTCTGGACTGGACTGGCCAGGGACTACTATCTCTAACACCAAGGCAGATTTCTTTTTCATCTGACAAAATTCCAGCAGAAGAGAGTTGACTTTTCAAAGATGGGAATAGTACCTTGCAGGCAAATACAAGACATTCTGTCTTTGTTAGAAAGAGAAATAAAGCTGATATCTGCATTAGTAGGGGAATGGTGGTATCATTCACTTGTGCTTAAAGTCAGTTCTGGATATTTAATTTATTGGACAATTACTTGATTCATTTATAGATATATATTCTCTGAATTATCGCAATGAATGGTTATTCATGATTTAGCTCATCAAGTTGGTTTAGTATCAGTATATTAGATGAACTTAAGGGTACTAAAAATCCTTGCCCACTGAATGTGACCTCCATTTCCTTTCCAATTACTCTTTTTGATAGTAGTTGCCTTGAAGGGCAGCGCTTCTTGCAGCATCTCCAGAAGAATTAATTTGTGCTCAGTCAAACCTGAGAAGTGTGTGGGTTCTTTATATTAAGACCAAGGAAGAATTAGAAGTCCTCAGGTCAGACTCATGCAGTGCTGCAATATTGGATGGGTTTCAGGAAAGCCTCTCTTTTAATCAGGAACGCGAAGTAAATATTAATAATGGCCTGTATTGTTTCTTCGGACTCTGTGCTTCATTAAGAAAGGACAAAGAGTGTGTAAAATTATGTGCAGTTGCAGTTACAAGGCAGTCTTTGCAATATCTCTGAAATCTTATTTAACATGTAGACGTGTACACAGTACTGGGATTGCTAGAGTGGGCATGTCTTGTGTGTTTGCCATCCACATAATGTAACTATTTATAGCACTCTGTGAATGTCTGGAGTTAATTCTAATTTTCTCAATGAGGAAAACAGTAGTTTTGCAATTTCTACTGGAGAGAAATAAAAATAGATGTCCTGCTGACTCTGTAGCCTGCAGATGCTGAGCAAGAAGTGGTAACTCACTGTTCAGATGAGTAGCAGTCACTGTTGTTTCCAGCTGTCCTGCCTTGAAAAGATGCTTGGTCAGGTTGGCAGAACTGGTGCCTAAATCCTCACAGCTGTGAAAGTGCACACATTCAGAAATGACCCTTGTGTCTCCAGTGCACAACAAGGGGAGTAGGAATGGCTTCTGCAGTCCCTGGTTACTGATTTTGGTGGAGAGGGAAGTCACCCCCAGTGACTCTAACAGACTCATCTCTAAATCTTTGCTGCTGTTTCTCCTGTGTGTTCCAGGCTGTCTCTCAGTAACATCGTGTAGGTGTTAAGTCTCCTATGTTCAATAGAATTGTCTGATAATGGAAGTGTTGGGTTTTGTTTCTTTGCCAGGTGCATCTTTCTGTATCTCACTAGCTACTACAAGCAGTCAACTTATTTTATTTAAGGAGGAATTTGTGATTATTTAATAACAATAAAATGGAATCCTACTTTCCTTTGACAAAATTATTTTTCCCACATGCTCAAAGAAACTATTTTTTCCCCTGTTACTAACACATTACAAATTAAAGATAGATTTCTTAAGTCCTCCTGCATTCTGTCCTCACATGCAGTCCTCATGGGCTTTAGTTAGACTAAACAAATCTGAACTTCATAAATAACCACAGAATAAATGATGTTCTGAATTCTTAGTATTGAGCGGAATAAGCCACAGTAGTGTATGGTGAGAGCTTTGACTTTACCTGCACATTCATAATTAAGTTTAGAGTAAATCTGGTTTGTAATGATACTTTAAATTGGACATATTGTGCCTCCAATAGGTTACTTCATTCGTCTTGTTTCAAAGCACAGAGATGCAAATTAATAGTGCAGCGTAGTCTGCAGTTTCCCTGCTATTATCCTGTGTAAAACTACAGGCTTGAAATAGCAGTTCTTTTTTCTTTGTTTCTTCCCTCTTTTTGCCCCAGAATATCTTGGTTTTTAAATACTTGTAAAAATGAACGTGTTTGTGTGTGTCTAAACACTATCTCTGGGGATACAGAGCGTGGAATTCTGAGGCGATATATGTGTCAACTGTTCAGTTTTGTAACATATTCTCCTTTCTTTGTTAAAGCGCCCTCCTTCCTGTATTCCAGCTAACAAAGGCAGACGTGTAAGAGGCTGTCTTACTCTATGTGGCCCTTTATTTTTTGCCTGTTGTGTCCATGCCTATGTTTAATGTATGGATTGTGTATTTACCTCACTGCATGTCCTGTGCTGCTGCTGCTGTTTGCTGCTGCTGCTGCTGTGCTTTTTGTTGTTTTACAGCTGTGAGCTAAAAGCTTTTGGAGTATTTCATTTGGTAATCCTGTGAGCAGAATATCACAGTAACTGGAGAAGATGCTTTGGGTGCTTTCTCATTTCAGTGTGAAAGTTCTGTGTGGAAGCTGATCAGGTAGATGCAGGTTGGGAAGATGAGCAAACATCAGATGAGGGCGTGTTTATTTCCTTGCCTTTAACAGAAGGCATGTGTTAAGTTATGGGAATTGCTTATAGAAGGCAAAAGTTTGGCATTTGGGAGGCACATCACAGCAAATGATAGAAAATATCACAGTACAAAGATAAATAAATGTGAAGTAGAGAATTGAGTAAATAGAGCATCCAGGAGGGTAGGAGAAACTCATGCAGGGAAAACAGAAATGGATGTGTTGTAGTTGGTTAATCTGGAAAAGTCTTTGGTGTTTCAAAAATCATGATGGGTTTTTAAACATTTGTTCACATGTGTTATCAAAGGTTTGTCAGACTTGAATTCGCACCAGGTATGTTACGTCCATTTTAAACTCATACTGCCACTTTTATTCCTTTATACACATATGGTGGTAGGAATAAGTAAGTATACAAAGCATTTATACTGAATGTTCAATAAATAAGCAATATTGCCCAATAGCTCCAATAATGTCCTTACCCAGGCAGTTCAAAGCACACCACTCAGTGTCTTAGGCGAGCTTACAGTAACTGCTTGTTTTTGTTGGCTGTGCCTCCAGTTGAGGAGTTCCCTCTCCTCAAGATGTGTTTATACACTGGCCAGCTTTGGCTCAGACCTATACAGGTGACTCATGTGGACAACTATGCACAGTCCTGTGGAAGACAGCAAGGCTGTTACGATTTGGTAGGAAATATTGAAGTCTGCTTTTGATAATCTAGTGGGTTTGTTTAAAACCAATTTGAATGGTGTTAACACCGTTTTCGTAAACTGTTGACCATAGTTGAATCACGTTGCTTTTGTACTTAGTTCTTCTTATTAAAGCAAGGAACCTGAGATCACTGCGGCAATACAGCTTAAGGCCCTGTTCCTGCAGCAAAGGTGGTAGTTAAATTCCCTTCAAATTCTGTAATGGTAGATCAGGTTCTGTGTGTTTTGCGGGCTTTCTATGTTCATAAGTAAAGTAAAAATACATTTGTTACTGTTTCAGCAGTTGTCTTCAACCACAAAGGCTTTGTAGCACATTCCAGAAAAGTTCCATCATTCATATTAAGCTTGTACTAAATTTTTTTCACAGACACCATGAAAATTCTTTGGTATGCAGATGCTACTATGAAAGGGAAAGCTTGACATATCTGGAAACATTTATGAAATGATAGATTAGATCTCTGAATTTAAGTTGCAGAAAAAAAGGAATGTCTATTTCTTGCTATGAAAAACTTTGCCTGTAGTTACACGTTGGGCTTATTTTTTGGTAACATTTTTAAGGAGAACGTAGAATTGTAGAAGGTTAAACAGTCTTTCAGTGGACTCCAATTTATCACATGTTTATCCTGGATTAAAAAAAAAAGTTTAAAATAATTGAAACATGTTATGTGTTTGGGGATTTACTAGTTAAGGCATCTAAGTTTCTAATACTGGGTAAAGCTTTCAATTATTATTTGCTTCTGATAAATCTGAGCACAAAATGTTTGCTTTACTGCTAATTTTTGCCTCAATGCTTGAAACACATGATCTATGCGTAGTAAACAGGTGTATCCCAGTGTGAGAATTTCCCATTTTCATTTCAGAAATACTTGCAGGCATGTTAATGTGCCTAGGTTGATTAAACTGATGAACATTCTCCACCTGATAATTTTTTTGAAGGCTACGGTAAAACTAGAAGACATCAAACTTATAACTCACTGCTATTAAAAAAACTAAAAAGAAATACTAGCAACTGCACCTGTTCGCTACCGCGATTGAGTTTCTGGAGAACAGGACTGTGTATGCATGTATTAGATTGGCTTGGCAATATATCTGACTCCCAAAAAGCGGTAAAGTTTGTGGAATTCCTAGTGTTGTCAGTGGCAAACGAGATCAAAAACACTGGAATGTTCAAATGCTTCCTGTAAACATTGCTGCATATTTTAGTTTGTCTGCAAGCTAGCCCAGTCCTTGGCAATGGAGAGCTGATGATAGCATTGCTGCAAAAAATCCAGGCATGCCACAGAGCCTTCTGGAGGCCTCCAGCTTTTAGCTTTATTACTAGTGGAGAAAAGCATTTTCACCTTTTTTTTTTCTTTTATATACACTTTTACCTAGAAAACTTTGTGAAGAGGTCTTATTTTCAAGGGAGAATTGTGCCTTCTCTAGTTTTTTCAGTTGAACTAACAGATGACTTGTTATCCAAGATACGTGTTTGTACCTATATACCGTGTTGTTCAGCGTAGCTCTGTGTTGGGCTTAGTTTCATTGTATATATCAAGGACCAAGAAAATATTCCCCTGAAGAAACTGTATTCCTGGTAAGGATGTTTTTGTAGGTCAAATGGTCAAATGTAGGTCAAAACCCCCTCAGTTCTCTGTGATTATAATTAACACTAGCCTCAGGCAATACATTGTTTGCTCTGTCTTTTCTCCTTGTTTTCTCCTGAATATGTTTACAGTAATTTATATGGTCTATATGGGAATTCATTTCTAACAAATCCCTACTACCAGTGGACAAAACCCAGTAGTGTTAAGAAAATATTCACCCTTTAAAAATGCTGAATTACAGGTCTCTTCGAGTGTTTATCAGGCCTCTGACCTAGCAGCTCTTATGCATGTGCTCACCTCTCAGCAGAAGCCTTGGCGTGTTTGTATTCAACAATTTTCATTGCATTTTTGTGTTTTTAATCAGGAAATTGCTTAAAACTGAATTTTTATCCTCTCAGTTCTCTCTTAGGAATCTACTGCTCCCATATCTTATTTTGGTAAGAGTTGAGAATTCTTTTTTAATGATGTCTTTGATTTATGTCTTTGGTTGTTGTTTTTTCTCTTGAATTGTTCTCCTAGATTGATTCAGTTGAGAATTTTACATTGTCTAATACTCCGTCACGGGATGAAGATAGCAAGTCTCACCTCCATTCAAGATCAAGGTCTCCTTCTACAGCTAGTGAGATTGAGCCAATAGAGGTACTTCACTGTTGAAAAATCTTTGTCTTTTTTTTTTAGGAGTAGCAATTTCACTTGTGCAAAAATTACTATTGCAAATCCTTTTCTTTAGGATGAAGCTCACTCTTCTGCAGCAAGACTATTTGAGACCTTGTAATAGCCTTCTGCACTAGTGGTGAACTGTATTTTCAGGAATGTTGCATTTCCTTTCACATATGGTTAATTGAATAGGGATGGAAACTATATTGAATCAATTACTAGTTATAATCTCTCCTCATAACATATCCGCAGTCAAATATCCTCAGAATATTTAAGAAATGTTGGCACAAAGATACTGTTATACTGTAGTTTGTAAAAGCAAACTTTGGAGTCCTGCTGAAAGTCTTGTTATAAAGAAATATTAACCAAACTCTGCAACGATAACAATCTATCCCCTTTTCCTGTTAAAAAATTTAACTCTGTAGTTGTTTTACATTAGAAAATATCCAATCAAATGCTTAAAATAATACAAAGTTGTTTTTGACATTTAGGAGATCAATCTTGCATGTTGTTTTGCTGAGAAATGGGATTTGGCTTTCCAAATCCTTTCCTTTGTTAATCAGTTTGGTTTCATGGCTTGTGTGCTTGGGGAGGGGGTGGGTGAGACAATGTAGTCTTTTTCCTTTATTCAAGCTATCTTTGATAGTGTGCATTCGATGTCTTATTGATCCTTTGGGGACTGTTTTCAGGTTACAGATCATCCTCCCCGTTCAATGCACACACCGACCATGAGGACAGCATATATTGGATCAGGACTCTCTGCACCAAAGGTATTCTGTCAAGCACTCACACTCTTTATGTAGTAAGGGGGGAAATGTCACTCCTGGGCCACAACTTCATGAGAACTGTTTATCACGCTAATCTGACCAGAACTGCCTACAAGGGTTGTTTATATGCAAGCTGGTTGGTTTCTAAAATCTGAAACCCCTCATTCTTACATGATGGAGTGTGACAAGTTACACTAGGAATTCCACTGTAGCAGTACACAGACATTTGATTATAGGAAAAATGGTAGTCTGGACATTAGAAAGAGATAAATGATCCAGAAAATGAAGAGAGGAAAATAGCTATCCTAGGAACAGAGTGTTTTCTGACAAACCTGCCTGTGTATGCTCTGCATACCATAAAACTGGTGTCACTGCAGGCCAGTCTTGGATTATCATGTCTGTGTGCTAATTAGATGCTTGTTTTTGAGAAAAGGCAAAAAGTAAGCCTAAGAATGAAACCATAGATTGGCATTTTTATGAACAATGTGGAGTGAGCACTACAGCCAGCACTGCAGCACTGGGCTGGGAGAAGGGCTTCCAGTTTTTCTGGGTTTTTACTTGCATAAGTACTGATTTTACTTCAGTTGTTGAAATCATGTTGCTGTTGGCCAAGTAAGCCAGTCAGTGTATGCTAATTCCCAGTGAATTATGTATCCCAGTGGATTATGTATATTCAAGCAAATGTGGAGTAAGATATAAGCTATGAAAGGAAAAATTTTCTCATTAAAGTTTTGGAAGTGGTTTAAGAATCTTCTGTGTATTTTAAAAAATGACAGTTTTTCTGCAACTAATCAATGAAGTAAGTAAGCCGTTCTAATAGATCTCTTTCTCTGCTTTGATAAATTGCAAAGTAGCAAAAGATTCATTTGTGTAAAGGAAAGCTAAGTAGTTTGAGCAGACAGTGTTCTGTTGGCAGTGTATTAGTAGATCGATTAAAAAAATACTGTAAGTGCACTTGGAATCACGTGAAACAGATTTTACTCTACACATAATTTAATTTTTGCAAACATTTTGCTCAGTAAGTAATGACTCGCTTTACAATTTATTATGTCCACTGAAGAACCTTTTTACTTTTTGATTGCCTAAGTTTTTAAAGCTAAGTATTGTTTCCCCGCAAGTGTCAGTACAAGACATCCATCTCTAGACAGAAAGCTTCCGTTGTAACAGTAAAGCTGTCATTAAATATGGATAAGTTTGAGCCCTTAGCTGTGATACCTTACACTGTGAAAAACAGGAGAGTGAGTAGAATTTTAACATACCTACTCATTAGTCTGCAAAATTGTCTTATTTTAGATCATGTACTTTTTCCAGGTTTTTTGGACAGCCTTTGTGTTCACCCTGTGCTCTGTCCTTTCTCTAACAGTAGCTACTTCGCTGGGATTTTATGTAGAAAGGCAAAGTAGCTTCCTGGATTTTATATAAGGCCTTTTATGAATCATACTGTCACATTACGTAGTCATTTAGCCTTTGTACAGTAGCATCAGCACGACCATCCTTGTGGAGAGAGAGAGAATTAAACCACTTACTCATGTAGTTTGTGTTCCCAAGGAATAACAGCAAGATAAGACCTTTCAAAATCAACTTCATCTATCAACTTCAGCTCTTGCTTTTAAATTGTGCATTCTGAAATTGCCTCTGTCAGACACCATAAAACTGAAATCTGTCATGCTTTCTGGCATAAAATACGGAATTTTTAAGAAGTCTACTCTTTTTCTTTGAACTAAGGCAACACTCCTTACAGAGGAGCACTAAATTTGCAGCTTAGAAAGTACTGTTGTGGATTGACCTTGGCTGGCAGCCTGATGCCCCCCAAGCACATACATACACACATCCAATTTCTAGAGTGTAGTGGAATCATTTTGGCAGCTTTCCTATCTACAATGGAAGCAAGCTCATGTTCTTAGCCAAGGTCCAGTTTCCATGGTTTTGTTTACAGAGGATGCTTTAAATTATCAACAACCAGCACTGATAAGGAATTTTTTCAGCCCAAGTGTTAGGAGCTCAGATCTCATTTCAGCAAACACAAACAAGCTGCCTTTTTAAATGAACCTATGCACTCTTATGTCTGTGAAAAAAATAACTGTTCTTCAGAAGCGTTACAGGTGTTAACATCCTCGTCTGCTTGTTTCGCAGCCTAAAGCCCACCAGTTTGTAGTAAAGTCGTTCAATACACCAACAAAATGCAATCAGTGCACATCTCTGATGGTTGGTTTAATACGACAGGGCTGCACTTGTGAAGGTAAGCACTTGTGAGAGCACAAAGTGTCAACTAAAGTTCTTACAGATGCAATTGACACGGTAAATGTTGTAGCGTGGTCGCGCAGGAGTCTTCTGTTTATATTTTGAACAACAAAATAGATTCTCATGCTTTGATCTTTCAACAGTAGAAGCCAAACACTTCAAATATCTTACCTAACAGATTACCTGGGGACACACTTATTCCGGTTGGTGGTAGAAGAGCTTAGTTCAGTTTACTTAAAATAGCAGTTAGGGGCCACAGTCAGTGGTCAGGTATGCTGACAGCAGCTTTTAGCTTTCTGTTGCAGGGCAAAATTTAAGACATCTATTCTGATTTATTCTAGAAGGAGGCAAATTGGTACTGAATGGCAGTTATTCTGTCTGCGTGTGCACAGAATGACACTCATTATTTAGAGGATGTTCCAGCATTTAGTTTACTAGTAGAGTTGGGCCTAGAGGAAATCATAGAGATTATCTTAGGCTCATTCTTACCTGGATGAAACCAGACTGTGTATCAGTAAACTATCTGAACATGGTAAAAAAGATTTAGAGCAGATAAAAGCATGGACTGCTGCTGTGTGCAGACTTCTATTTCTGTCTCGGTGTAGCAGAGTTCAGTGAGACTATTCAGATGTTGGTCAAAAAAAGAAAGAGGGTTCCTGTATAAGTGTCATCATCTTTATCATAACTTTTGCATCGCACAAGAAATAACTGTCAAATCTTTTTGTTTCTTCTCCTCCTCACAAGTATGTGGATTCTCTTGCCACGTGACCTGTGCAGACAAGGCTCCTGCAGTGTGTCCCATCCCTCCTGAACAGACTAAGGGACCTTTGGGAATAGATCCACAGAAAGGCATAGGAACAGCTTATGAAGGACATGTCCGAGTAAGTGTCAAGTAGCTACATTTGGGGCACTTAGGTTAAATTCATTGTTTTCCAGAACTGGAATTAATTGGTGCATTGTGGAAGATGGATTCAGTTATACTTTAAGGTAGTAGTTTGGAAACCAGATTTTCACAAAGAAATTGTTAGCATGTTCAGCAGTAATTCTCTCTCCATCTCTTTCGGTTATTGTGCTTTGAACTGGTCTTGAATAGTCTCATCTCTACAGATCAGATCATATTGCAGGGCCTGTGAGTTTTTGAATCTTTTTGCTTCTTACTGTCTAGGGTATTGGTGTGGATACTTGTACATAAATATTAAAAGAATTACTTGTCATAGTTTTGGCTATATTCCTGTTGACCAGCTAGAGATGGGTTTCTTTCTCTCTGTTAGTACACCTCTGAATGACTGTGGAAAAAGAAGAAGGAATCTGTGATACTGCTGATTCTTTTAAATCATGTGTTGGATGCTCTTACTGCTCCTGTGTTATCGCTTATGTTACTTAACGTTATCACTGAATAAAAGTTTTCAGCCCAGATGAGTGAACGGATTTTTCTGCTTTTTGGTTTTTTGATTGCATCCAGACCTACAGAAAGTTGATCAGAATTTATTTTTCTAAAGGTACCAAAACCAGCTGGAGTAAAGAAAGGTTGGCAAAGAGCACTGGCAGTGATCTGTGATTTTAAACTCTTCCTATATGATGTAGCAGAAGGAAAAGCATCCCAGCCCAGCGTGATAGTGAGTCAGGTCATAGACATGAGGTAAGCTGAGTGGTGCTGAGGGGGAGCTTTTCAGAGGCACTGGGAGGTTTTGTTCTGCTTTTCCGTTTTGTGAAATCAGTAAGCAAGCTCCAGAGCTTTTATGAAACCCTGTAATCCATGTTGAGAACCTCTGATTTTCTGGGCTAAAAAAAAAAAAAAAAGGCAGCTAACATTTATGTGAAGTTAGCCTGAGCTACACTTGTGTGTTCATATGTGGATGTTTAAACTTACATTACTACATCATGAGCAAGGAGCATCTGTTCAGCTGTGTAGAAGATCTGGAATGAATAAATAAGAAAAAATAACATTATTTTGGGGTTGAATAGAGTTTTGAAAGACAAATAAAACTGTTATAGGATAAAACCGTTGCAATTTTTGGTTTAGAAGGGCTTATTAGTTTGTTCATGCTATTTTCAGTATTACTGAAATACTAGCAACCTCACTGAAGGCTGAGAGCATTTAACATAGCAACTAAGTAAAACTCATCTCTGATCTAGCTTAGTCCATCCAGGAAGTCTCAAACTTCTAATGAGTTTGGATTTTTATGAAAGAGTTGGAAGAGGTGTTCTTGGTCCCACTTTTTTTTTTAAGTTGGACTTTTTTTATTTAAAGGTTTTAATTTATACAAACAGAAACCAGATACAGGATATCTAAATAGATTTATCTCCATCAGCATTTACCAGGAATTAATTATACAACATTGCATTTGAGTTTCATCTGGAGATAGAGAGGAAAGGACAATTAATTAGATCTCAGTGCTGACTTGTTATGTCCTTCACAAAACAAGGCTATTGGAAAAGTAAAAAGCAAACATACAGATTTTACTCTTTAACTCTTTTCCCATTATGTTTGTGGTCTCCATAAGGGATGAAGAATTCTCAGTGAGTTCTGTCCTGGCCTCGGATGTCATTCATGCAAATCGAAAAGATATCCCCTGTATCTTTAGGGTAAGTATTATGTCTTGATCTGGGTAACCCAGAGATACAGAGTTTCACAGAGTGATGGACGGTGGGCATTCACTGACAGCTTGCTTGTATTTTATTTTCATGGCAAGTTCTGACCATCTGGTATCCATGGCAGCAGCAATGCATAGGGATCTGTACATACATCATTTTTGTGGTAAAAATAGCATTGGTTCATTTAGACAACCTCTCATCTCCACTGTATGTGGGTTTTATTTTTCAATTTTCACAGTAAGATGTATTTTGTATTCTTCTGTTCATCGTGACCTTCTACATTTTCATTTCCCAGAGTTGCCCTCTGCTTCTCAATTTAACTGGTTATGTTATTCCTGAAGCCTTTATCTTAACTATTTCTTTTATATGTGCATTGGCTATCTGAAAACTCCCGTTTATCAGATGACCAGTATAGAAATGTAGTGTAAAATGCCCATCAAAATTTATGTCTAGTATCTGGTATCAGAGTTTTGCCATCATTGGTTCTTTCTAATATTCTTATTTTTACTAGGTAGTCTACTGAAGCTTTGACCTCAGTGAAATCTCCTTGGTGTCTTATTAATTCCCCTATCATTTCTTTTTTGTATCATTGTGTTTTACTCCTTGTTTTTCCAGTTTTCAGACTGTTCGTCACTCTGTGTGCTTACAGGAGATAAACCTACAAAAGGGACTTTGACTTTTGTAGCTGTATCAAATACATGAAAAGGATCACAGATCATTCTTTCATAAGGACCATTCCTATTGTGTTGAATTATTAATGAAATCTTTTGCTCTTAAAAAATACAGAATGCTCTGTAAGAAATGCTTTTTGTTATAAAATTGCTGTGAGAAACAATTTACTACCTTATTTAGAGCAGACATTTGTGAATTTTAGAATAAATACAAATGCATTTAGAATAAAGCCAACATTTTCTCTGTTCTTTAAGTTATTCACATCTACAGGTTTCTCTGCTGTGGGTTCTTAGAATAAGATAGGAGTATTTTCTGTTAACTAAGGCTAAATTTTTGCTTTCTTAGTTCAAACAGCTAATTAAAAGGGCATTTACAGGCATCTGATAGCCTTGCAAAAATGATCATGAGGAAATTTGTCACTTATGACTTAATATGTATCTTTTCATTTTTTACAGGTTACAGCCTCCCAGCTCTCTGCATCCAGTAACAAGTGTTCAATCCTGATCCTAGCAGACGGTGAGAATGAAAAAAGCAAGTGGGTAGGCGTGCTGAATGAATTGCATAGGATCTTGAAGAAGAACAAACTCAAAGACCGCTCAGTCTATGTTCCCAAAGAAGCTTATGACAGCACCTTGCCCCTCATCAAAACAACACAGTCAGCAGCAATCATAGGTATGAAATGAATAAGAGGAAAGCTCTAAGAAAAATGGGTATGCTGAAAGCATGCTTTTTTAGAAAGAAGATGTATCAGTTGGTGTTATCTACTGGATGACCCCTGGTGGCCTAGTGGTTAGCGTGCAGGACTTTCACTGCTGCGACCACGGGTTCGATTCCCCGGTCTCCTGGCCTGATGGAGGTCGTTAGCCCTGTGAGGCCATCCATCTATGAGAAGGACACTCTAAACAAACCTACGTCCTGAGGACCTCACTGCCATTGTCCAAGCTTGCTTGGCCCCGGCAGATGAACCTTAGGATTAAAGGGTGGGCTCAGTTCAGCGCAGGCTGTGTCTCACCTAAAAAATCCATTGCGCAGGCTGGAAAGGTAAAAAAAGACCTTTCCCCAAATCTTCGTTCGCGAAGATGGGCCATTATTATTATATCTACTGGATAGAGAGTCATAGGTAGTGGTTTTGTCCCATATGGAAATGTGTATGGGCTTAAGAGAGAAGTGCAATTTGCTACTCAGTACTTTTGTCAGATCTTTTAAGAGTATTCCCTCGATTCACTCGTGTTCATAATTATGAATAATTTTGACTGAGAATTGGACATTTCTCTCTTGTTATTCTGGTTACATAATTTCCTAACTGGGCAAAATTAACACTATAGAACAGATGCAAATCACTGACTTTACAAAATCTGCTCGTGGGACCAGACACAGAATGTAAGATCAGAGAGTGAATTTAGTCATTTTAAATGCTACTGCATAAAATATGTTAAACTCTGATTATTTAGATTATTTAAATATTATCATTATTTCAGAGCTAGTAGTACACTTAAGTACTCTGAATGGTTTGTTAAAAATTATGTTTCTCACTGTTACTTTTACAGGAGAAATGGGAAAAGATTTGGTTTTTTCAGAATTTGAAAAATTTGGAGGTTGCCAATGTTTTTTTGTTACATGAATGTATTGGGTTTGGCTTTATATACATTTATTTCAAGATATTAAAAAAACTGTTAATGAGAATTATCACTATTGTTGAAGTAATTCCTCAAATACTTCAAAGGAAAAATAACCTTTTTTTTTTTTCCTAATGTCATAGACCATGAAAGAATAGCTCTGGGGAATGAAGAAGGGTTATTTGTTGTGCATGTCACCAAAGACGGTAAGAGATTAGGAACTGGTAATAATTTCCCTAATACTAAATAATCAGAAAGTGGCTTTTTAACCCTTTTTTCTTATTCAATATCCTCTGGTTTAATTTTTCTTCATTTACTACATTATCAGCTGGACAGCTCCATGAGAGATCAGAAGGGATTCTGTGTGCTTTCTGGTTTGGGTATCCTTTTTAATAACAATGATCCAGCATCTGGAATGCAGTTGAAGGTTTTTCCCCCAGTTTGAAGTAGGGGACCAGGTTGTTCAGGACTTTGGCCAGTCAGGTCTTGAAGATCCCCAAGGACATTATTCTCATAGCGAAACATTTCCTTCATATATCCAGTAGGAACTGCCCTCATTTCAATTTGTGACTATTGTATTCTCATCTCCTGCTGTGCACCTCAGTAAGAATTGTGGCTTAATCCTGTCTGTAACCTCCTCCTTGGTACTGGAAATGAAAATTTATGTTCAGTATTGTAAGAAGTAATAACAGATACCCGAACTAATTCAGCAAACAGCATGTTTAATTATTGCATGCTCAACAATTATTCATGTGTCAGCTCTTTGAGGGTTTTCCTTTATTCAGTAGTTTTGTTGCTATAAACTGTTTTTGAAATGAGTGCTGAAATAATATAGTGGTTTTAGTGGCATCAGATCTGCTCCTCCTTCTTCTGGTGAGGAAAAGCCAAAGGTCTGTCCAGAATTGCCACATCTGGTATTATTAAAATACAAGTTTTGATTCTGTACTTTTTAATATTGCAGGAAAGCAGTAAAGGGAATTTCTTGGGTTTCTTTCATAATTTATCTTTGCAAATACATATATTATAATCAATTCACACTTCAACCTTATTTACTTGGATTTGTGGTTTTGGGGGGTTTTTCTTCATTTTTTTTTCAGAGATTATCCGTGTTGGTGACAATAAGAAGGTTCATCAGATTGAGCTTATACCAAGTGAACAGCTCATTGCAGTAATCTCAGGACGGAACCGTCACGTGCGGCTTTTCCCTATGGCTGCCCTGGATGGAAGGGAGACTGAGTTTTATAAGCTGGCAGAGACAAAAGGCTGTCAGTCAATAGTTTCTGGACACGTGCGCCACGGAGCTCTTACCTGCCTCTGTGTAGCTATGAAAAGACAGGTCCTCTGTTATGAACTAAATCAGAGTAAGACACGTCACAAAAAGATCAAGGAGATCCAGGTCCAGGGGAACGTCCAGTGGATGTCAATCTTCAGTGACCGCCTTTGTGTGGGCTACCAGTCAGGTTTCCTAAAATATCCCCTTCACGGAGAAGGCAGCCCATACAGTCTGCTCCATCCAGACGACCACACACTATCATTTATCTCACAGCAGCCAACTGATGCCATCTGTGCAGTCGAAATCTCAAATAAAGAATACCTGCTGTGTTTTAGCAGCGTCGGGGTTTACGTTGACTGCCAGGGCCGAAGATCGAGACAGCAAGAGTTGATGTGGCCCGCAACTCCATCTTCTTGCTGTAAGTTGCCACGTCTGTCAGTCTGTTTGCTGTTGTACATGGAAGTGGTCACTGCTTGTATTAATATCCACAGGAAGAGAAAGTCAAGGCTAATTACCTGACAGGGAAACGAATGCTCTCAGCTTCTGTCAGCATTTTTAATGTAGTCAGAGAGTTTAAACCTGATCTCATTTATGCTGGTTTTGACAACTCTGTCACTGACCGATCCTGCTGGAACACAAAGAGGAATCATGAGTCAGGATTTCTAACTCTGATGTCCAACTTCTAAACACGTCCTGGTATCTAAAACAGCCAAAAGCTTCAGGTTCTACAAAGGCCAATGTATTCCTTACCACCAATGCTGGACTATTGTTACTTAGTCTTGAAATGTCATTGTACTTTGGCTCAGCATTGTGGTTCCAACTTTGATGTTCAGAGTCATCAGGATCTGGTAGTCCAACTTGCTTTTCTTTAATGGTGTTTATTCCTACTTACTAGTTTGTTCTTTTCTTTCTTTAGTCTTTCATTCTCTCTTTCTCAGCAGTTTTTGTCAACACTCATCTCCTCTCTGCTTGTTTAAAAAAATTACTTTTTAAGTTTCCTTCCTCTGTCTCTCTCTTCCTTTCCAAAATACAATGCACAGCACACAGTGTAGAAAATACATTTCATAACCCTGAGGGAAAAATACTGTAATTTTTCAAGATTTCCATTTCTACCAACAACTGGAAAAGATTTATTTTTTCAATTCTGGGGCTTTATCTTTGTGACATTTTGAGGAAAAACAACTAATCTGCTATGTCTCTCTTCTTCTTTTTAGTGTCTTTCTGAATGCAGATTAGCCAAGTTTGCCCTCAGAGTGTCTGTGAATGAGCTCAGTCTTATGTTGATTTTCAGAATATAATCTGTCTTCTTACCTCGCTCTGGCAGCAGTCCAATCACACTGCAGAGGGGAGGAATGTGTCACCTTGTTTAAGTAAAGGCCCTTCTGAATGTGGAAGGAGCAACTTTTACAGGCTGTTTGTCACTTCTGGTTTTCAAGCAGTTTTAGGCAATTGATTATTACAGTGGGCTCAGAGAATGAATGAATCAAAATAGAAGATTTTGTGATAGATTGAAAAATGGGTATTTTTCACAGGTAGTTCATCTGTACTGGTCATTGATATTTGTGTTTTTCAATTGCCTTAAATGAAGTGACTTGATGTTATTCCAATTCAGAATGGAGGTATATTTTATAGCAAAAGCTGTTACATTTAAACACAAATTGAATGGTCTTGTTAGTCTTGGCAGACCATGTCAGTCTTTTTACCGACATGGGAGTACTGAATTCTCCTTTAGAAGTGGTCCCAGTGGAATAAATTTCATCCTGGGAAAATGTGCCAGATAAGTAGCACAAGAATTCTCTTTACAATCCAGAAAATAAGAAGAGAGAATTAAAGCTAGAAGGAAACATGAGTTTTATGACTGTGTCATGGTGCTTAGTTCCAATAGATGGTCGTTTAGTACATAGTCCAAAGACTAAGAGCTGAGTTCACTCAAATGGCAATTATTAAATAACGGTAATATATTTTCCTACCACATCATTTACAAAATATGAGCTCTTAAAAATAGGGCTTTTAGAGGGAAAAAAACTTTGAACCACATCAGTGTTTGGCAGAGTAAACTGTAATCTCTTATAATTCAGAAAGTAGTTGGGTTTTCGGCAAAGTTAAAAGGAAAATCACGGAGATTCCAAGTTTTTGGGTGGTGCTGGTTTGCCTTCAGAATAAATTTATTGGTCATGTTTGAGTTAAAACACATTTTTCAAAGATTGTTGTTGGATTGTGTAGTGTTGATTTTGGTTTTTTTAAATAAGTATGGTTAAACCATAAGGAATTATGTATTTTGGGCTGTGTCTAAAAGCACATGACACTGTACCTACTTGTTCCCTCTCAGGTTACAATGCACCATACCTCTCTGTGTACAGTGAAAACGCAATCGACATCTTCGACGTGAACTCCATGGAGTGGATTCAAACTATTCCTCTCAAAAAGGTAACTTGCCAAGACTCAACAATGCTTTGCTACAGTTGTACCCCTTTTTTAAGCACATTAGAAGCCATCATTAAAACTGCTTGTGTGAACATAATTGACCTAAAGGAAGAGCTACTGCTTTTTTGTTTGAAATAAAAGATACGTAATGTGTTTGCATGTGGTTTCACTGGTTTAGATGAATGTTCAATCTGGAGCATATGACTGTGTTAGATTTAATGATATTGTAGTAGGGAGAGCAGTTTCTTGGTATTAATTGCATATGGCTTCATTGGGACTGATTGCATCTATGTCATTGCCAGAAGATGGTGGATGTTAAAATATTTAAACAGGCCTTCAAAAATCTATCTCCTGCTGCTTGAGAACATTGTAGACAGACAGGGTTAGAACATTTTGTTTCAACCAGTACAAATACTAAAACTAGGATGATGTCAGGTTTGGATCTCTTATCAAAAGTTTCTGAAAACTGACACTTCTTTGGTATTTAGTAGGTGTTTGCTCAGCTGTATTTGGAGAGAAATAAGAAAAGTTTTTTTCCCATAGTTTAGACTAACTTCAGCTTTGTGCTATTGTCAACATCATTCCTTTACTGGCATTCCAGGGACATAGAATTACAGGACATTGCCCTTGTGGTCTTGTGTCAATTGTTCAGTCTCTCAGTATATCAGTTTCCCACGTGTCAGATGCAGACGGGGGTATTCTGGCAGTGCTGTAAGAATAAACAATGCAAAAGATCAAGGTGCTCGACTATTATCCATCTTAAGGAGAGAAGAAGAATCTGAAATTTAGGGGAAATTTCTTTCTGATGTCCAAACTTTGAGTTATTAAGCAGTTGGATCATTTTTTCCTACACAGTAAGAATGCAATTTAGTACTTGGATTAATATTTGGCTCAAGACTTCCCATTTAATGGATAAAGCTACTTTCATCAAACAAGAATTGCTACATCTAGGAGACTCAAAAATGGCTATTTATTATGAAGAGCTGGTTTCTAACACAGTTTGCAGACTCAAGAGTGTGAAATGCTTCTGTCATTTTTAGGTTGGAAATTACAAATACCAGTAGGTTTTAGCAGTCTGTATACACTCTTACCAAGTTGCAGAGCACAATTGTGACATGGTACTAAGGTAAAACAAAAGCTCAACTTATTGCTTTGCACATCTAATAGATGTGATATATGAAGTAGACTTCTAACAGAACTATTTATTTAAATGCTGGGAGGAATGGTGTTAAGCCTGTGTCCTAAAGTGGAATTTTAGCTAACCCTCTCTGTACTCATTTTCCCAAAAGAAGTTTAAAATCTGAAATTGTTTTAACTCTTCTCTGTGGCTGTAATGACTTGGAATTGCTACTTTTGAGAGCTGCCATATGTTACTGGAGATAGGAGACCCTGTCCCTGTTTGACTCTACAACAGTACTCCTTTTATAGCATTTATAATGCATTTTGGAGCTTTCAGAATAAGATGCACTAGAGGAATGTGAGTTATTACTATTAAAAAGACCGTTTTTCCTTGTTTCAGGTACGACCCTTGAATACAGAAGGATCACTAAACCTTTTAGGCCTGGAGACAGTTAGATTAATATATTTCAAAAACAAAATGGCAGGTAAGTAAAGAGAAAACAATTTTTATCATGCAAATTTTTGTTTAGAGTGTTTTTCTGTGCCTGGGACTGTGCATTGTAGAAAGTGATCTTTCAAACATATATCATTTTGTTAATTTGGGAAAAAGCCAAAGCTTCTAGATTCCACAATGATTTCAATGATGCCTACTACTCTGAATTTTTTTTCTTTTGAATTATCAGTTAAGACTTGAATGAAGACTGGAAGTAGAAAATAGGATGACTAGACACTCCCTCCAAATGTGGGATCACCTGCCAGAATGCTGTCTAAAAATGCCTGCACAATTAAAGACTTTAGTAGTGATCTTGGCAGTACTAGATTAAAATTAATACTAAACCTAAAAAAAAAAAATTTCCCAAGATTATAAAGTAATGTAATATTATGTATTCATAAGTTATTACTAGGGCTGTGTGCCACAGTTTTAGCTTCACTAATCTATTTTTATTATAAGTCTTTTTGACTTTTTTTCTTTTTAGAGCCCATTTCATAAGTGTACTCCTGAGGAATTTCCTTAAACTTTTGTTTAACCTCTTAGA
The DNA here is from genome assembly GCF_003984885.1 of Neopelma chrysocephalum. Taxonomy (NCBI): domain Eukaryota; kingdom Metazoa; phylum Chordata; class Aves; order Passeriformes; family Pipridae; genus Neopelma; species Neopelma chrysocephalum. The sequence goes on along the minus strand of NW_020897773.1, from coordinate 820,053 downwards.
TGGAGCGGGGACATGCTCTGTTTTAACAACCAAAAGCTATAAACTTTTGTTAACAGCTTTCTGAAAATACTGGAAATAAACACTCTAGAAATATGTACTGCTGTTGGCAGTGTTTCAGTGTTACTGAAATTGCTAGCAAATTAGTACAAAAGCAATAACAGTGGTAGAGAGGAGCAATATACTACAGCTGTGTATAAAGAATTTTCAAGTCTAATAAAGACTGAACATTAAAAGTAGAGCAGAAGAGAAGGAAAACTGGAGAGCATAGGATCAGAAGTGAGGCTGATGGTTTTCTCCTGTGTGTTACCTAAACAGTGTATCTCTTTAGAAGTCTGCAGGTTTTTTTCCTGAAAATACTTATCTAGTAGATCTCACCCTTCAGGAAATCTCCAGTTGATCTGAAAGAAAGAAGAGTTTTCAGTTCCATACTGTTTTGGCAGTGAGCAGTAGGTGTTGGGTATGTTCAAGCTTACTAAGGGTAACTTTAGTCTCCATATATATATATATATATATTTATGGACTGAAGTTCATGTATATATATAGACTAAAGTATATAAAAGGCAGAGCAGTTGCAACATTCATTCAAAGTAACAATCCTACTATATGATTGTCACTGCTGTACTTTTCATGTCTTTATTAAAGATGCCTTGGCCAGATGTACACACGTGGAAAAAATCCCCCCTTTTCCCACAGTTGCACCAAAATACAGCACTGTTTAAACAATTCAAAAGGAGTAGTCTCTTTGGAGCAGGGAATGAATGAAAGAGAATCTTGCATTGAGTTTCCAGACAATTGGCAGAACAAGACTGTTTTAGTGATTTTTTTCAGTGAGAACTGCCAAGGAAAGTTTGAGACAGAGGACCGAGATCCTTTCCTACCCACCTAAGTGTTTTGTTTGAAAGAATGAATCAGTGCTGTTGTGAGAACACAAGTGTGGCAGCTTGTGTGTGAAGAAGGGTTAAGTCTATTGCTACATAACAGAGTAGCAGATAGTGGCCAAGAAAACCCATAAACCAAAGAACATTTGTTTGGATTTGATGGAAAGTGAGTGGTGTTCAACACTTAGTGAGGGCAGAGGAAGAAAATGTCTTCGAATTCAAATTCCATGCGTTGTCCCACCAGATCACCATATTTGTGTTGATTTCAGAGGGTGATGAACTCGTGGTCCCTGAGACATCAGATAACAGCCGGAAGCAAATGGTTCGAAACATCAACAACAAGCGCCGCTATTCCTTCAGAGTCCCAGAGGAGGAGAGGATGCAGCAGAGAAGGTCGGTATTCAACATGTACTTGTCTTCTGTACATGCCTGTAGGCGCTGAGGGTCAGTGACTGGTGCCAGTGTAGTACTTCATGCGTTGCTTTCTGGAATGCCCATTCAGATGTTTCTGTGTCTTTGCTACTGTGTTAATCCTCAGTGTTTAATTTGTGTTAATGCCAGTTTGGATATGGATATGCACTGGATGCACAAGTATTCATTAGTTCAGGTTAATTATGTGAAACAGCTGTAATTTGGAATGCATGTCTCCACATACTGTATATAGCTGCATAGCTGTGCACATACACTGTATATATAAAGATCTCTAATAAACACTTTGCAAAAGGAGATTGCATTGCTAACTATGCATATGGATTAATTACGTTCAGATTCTGGTTCCGCTTTTCTTTCTGAAGGCTCTTCTACTCTCAGCAGTACTCCAACACATCTGCTATTTTGATTTATAGATTTAACTACATAAACTCTCTATAAAGCTCACAAAACTCACCTCATCAGAGGACATAGGACTTCAGGATGTATTTCTAAAAGGAGTGTTGAATAGCTTACAAATACTTTCCTAAATGGCAACAAAAATAGGTCTGCACTACTTGCAGTGTTCGCAGAGGATGTTACTGACCATTTAGTATCACTCACTAAAAATGACCTGCTACTGTGCTAAGCCACACTCCAAGAACTGAGTATTTCAGTCTTCTAATTTTCAACATCTTCCACCAGTGGTTGGCTCCCAGCTTGTCTTTCTTTTTAACTCTAAGGAAGGTAACAGCAGTATGCAGTGGAGATAAAATTCTGTTTCTTGGCCTTGCCTTTTCTGAGTTGATTGAAGTTTGGTCTCTTAAAGTTTTATTTATTCTGAGTTCTGAAATGCATCCTTGCCATTTTGAAGAGCTTTTAATTCTGACCACAGACTGAGAAAGGTACTGCAGTATTATTTTAATTCTATTTTCATATTTAGTACTTCATTTTCATCTCCACTTTGTAACATATCACAAATGAGTTCTGCTTTTACTCATCTTACAGGGGCTTTTACTGCTCATAGTGGTTATATATTCTCTGAACGTTAGTAACTAGTGGGCATGGGCTCTTAGCTGGCAAACAGCATTGTTTTATTCTGGCTCCTTGCCCTCTCTTCAAGCTGGAAGCTTCTCCATGCCTGTGCTGGTAGCAGGGGTTTATCACTGTTAACATGGTTAAATAGAATCATAAAATCATAGAATCGTTTAGGGTGGAAAAGACTCGTTAATTTCCATTTGAAAGAAGCTGATAATCAAAGCTGTACATGTTTTATAAATGCCCATCTTTACCTAGAGCAAAATACCTGAGCAAAGTGTTTTTTCTTCCAGGGAGATGCTACGTGATCCAGAAATGAGAAATAAGTTAATTTCTAACCCAACTAATTTTAACCACATAGCACATATGGGTCCAGGAGATGGTATACAGATTCTCAAAGACCTTCCAATGGTAAGTACAAAAGTACATGTGAGAGTGACTGACTGCAACAGAGGCTGCAAATAAGTGAGAGAAAAACAATTACAATTTTAATGTATATTTAAAGTGTTAATGTATTTCATATCAGGAACAGTGTAACTGGGGAAATGGAGCTAAACATGTGTAATAAAATTTAACCAAGGAGGATGACACTTCAGCATTGAGGGGGGAGAGGAGGAGGAGTGCCTAATGCCCCTGGGGTTTTCAGACAAATTGGCCTCACAGTGTTGATAATTTTTATGACTGATATGAAGGGGCAAAGTTAAAAGGATTTGGGCCTGTGTTCTTTGTGGGCATGGAAAGAGAAATTCCTTTCTTCATGAACTGTAGTTCAATTCCTTTTTTCTCTTCCAGTCTTCAGTTCAAACTTAGTTTCTCTCTCTACAGCCTGTTTTCCTGTAGCAGTTTAATAGTGTGTAGTGCCCAAATTTCTTTCCATGCCAGATATGCTGTCTTCATGTTCTCTCCAGATTAACTAGTCTCAGTGAAACAGAGAAAAAGAAAATATGTAATAGCACACACACGTGTTCATTTACATAAAACCTTATATAGGAAACACTCACCTGGAAGTTAATGAAATTTTTGTTGAGCTGAAGACCAATTAACATTTTGTTCGTAAGAGAGTGTCATACTGCTTGCTTCAAACCACCTTGAGCATCTTGTTTGTGTGTTCTGTGTTGTTCTCTAAACTCATCCGCAGTGACACAGATGTGATTCGGAAGATGCTAATTAGCACTGTAAAAAAGATGGGGTGATATCAAACAGATGATATGAGTACTAGCTTAAGACTTAGGCATTAGTACAGAACTGCTGTCTAAAACAATCATCATTACTGCTTGGAGTTTGTGCAGAAAGCAGGGAGTAGGTGCTGAATTTGGGATATTCTGATGCTGAAAAGCCCAAAGGAAACAATTAAGACTGGGAAATACAGTGTGCCATGCAGTTACACCAGTTTAGAAGTTTAGGAGCATAATCTCTAGCCTTTTGACACTGATTGTACCTCACTTTTGCAGCAAATGGTACTTTTATATTACACTTGACTGTAAAGTCAGCACACTGACTTACTTTAAATCTTGTATTAGGTACACTGAGAAACCTCTCAATAACAAATATATTCAGTGTAATGAGCAAAAAACCAATATTGTATCTGTGTTTATAAATGAATAGATAATGAAGGAACTGCTTCTAGAAAACACATGGCAAATCTGAGGGAAGTTGGCAGGTAGTGTTTATCTCACCTGGATACAAGATTGCATATGTCTAATGTTAGACAAAGAATGGTAATTTACTTCAGGGCAGAATGTAGATCAGAACCTTTCTTCATTTCTCCATTTCTGGTGGGTTGTTTAAAATGTTTGTGACTTTTCTCAAACAGAGAAAATAATCTGCTACCTCTAAAGGTAGGGCAAAAGACATCCTGTGTCACACCATCAGTAGTTGAAAGTTCATGGGAATCAAAAGCTGCAAGGACTCTTAACCAAGCCCCAGATCTGACAAGTGTAAAACGAGGAATGATTTTATCTATAGAAGACGATTTTCTGTATTTAGATGGATTAATTTTTCTTCAGCTATGTCATCTCTAAATGGCTTTTAGCTTTGAATTCATTCTGATTCCTCCAGCCTTATATTAGATCAAAGGTCATATTTTAAGCCACATTTTAAGAACTTTTACTTTGCTATTACCAATCAATGTGTTGTTTTGAAAGAAATTCATGAGTCATTTTCCACACTTAAAAGTGATGAGAGGACATTAGAAAATGTGTACAATATACAATTGATTCCTGCACTTGTTCCACTGCTGCAGCTTCTTTTTTTGAAGTTTCTATTGTAGCCTCCTTTTTGCAAGTAGGTACCAGTCTTAATGCTGGGAGATGTCACTGCAGATAAAGCGAATTTCTTGTGTATTTTTCTGGCAGCTCCTTGCAATGTCATATTGTATTTGCATTCCTAACTTAATGGGTACAGAACTGCGTCAGGCACGGGACTTGAAAGCATGTGAATTTGAAAGTGCAACTTGAAATTAGGAAATAAATGGTCTGTCAGGGGCTGCTTAAGTCTAGGCAGATTTGTCTTTTCCAGCAGCTTCCTGTAAGGTATTTACCTGGACTGAGCGTTCATTTAGTCTGTTCCAGACTACATACTTGACTTCTCAGGCACAAAAATAGAAGAAAAGAAGTTATGTGTGCATGTGAGGTTATGTATCGAGTCTAATGTTTTTTTGGAAAGACAAATTTAGAATGAGAAGAGGGGATGGAAACAGAGGATGTTTCCTGGAGAATCACTACACAAGGTAAAGAATACTCATTGAACCCTGCGTACAGTTTGTCTGTATGGTGGTTCCTTTACTAGGACATGGAATTATTTCCCTACTTTCATACCTTATTCCAAAAAGCTCAAAAGCGGGTTTTTTTTGTGTGCTGTTAAGTATGTGTCCTGATTTTGCATCTGGACATCTTCTTTCTATTTTGAAATAGATTAGTATGTTTCAGAAGAGAAAGTATTTGTTTTTAATGAACTGTGGGAGAGATTTCAGAATTTTACTTTGAGAATGCCTAGTTTTGTTTATGGAAGCAGATGGTAAAATACATTTTTCCATTTGAAGAGAGCTACAGCTAGGGGGAGCAAGTAGTGCAAGGCTGAGAGTCTTCTCACATTCTCTTTGTCGAGCTATTTTAGTGATACAGCTTCTTTTTTTTTAAGGGATACTGGAATGCAGAAAGTGTATGAAAGAATGGAGTGGGCCTTTTGATTTGGAGTTTCTTCTCACTTACTTGATTGCTTTCAAATTTGGCTGGAGCATGAGCTCCAACATGCTCTTTCACTGAAGTCAGTATAGTGCTGTGTGGCAGAAGGGTCCTTAGTAATAAATAGGTTTTAATAGAGAATAAATACTGTAATCTCTGTGTTGAATGAAATTGTCACAAACTAAATAGCCAGCTCAGACCAGCTTTTATCTAGCATCCATGGATGAACTTTGTAAAGCAAATGACAATTTTTATATATATGCATGTATTTATATTTATTCATTAGTATATACATATTCAGCTCATATATGCAATGTGAATCCAATCAAAACTTATCTCCACAGTCCCACTAACATGCCTCTGCTGCCTTTTTCAGGGGAAATGCCAAAAGTTGAACGAAGCACAGAATTAGAACTGGTGGCAGTGGTCCGTGGTGGGTGGGCTGTGCTGTGTCAGTGGGCAGGAGAGGACATGCACTTGTGCTGCCCTAACCCGTGGTGTAACTGCCTGGTGGATGCAGAGCCAACAGGAGCCTGCTTGCCCTCTGCCCACCGCTGTTCTTAACGATGTCTTTTAAAAGACCAACTTTAAAGAGTTTAATTTGTATTGTAACCGTACAAAATAAATGGAATAAAAGGAATTTTTTAAACTCTTTAGGGCTATTTGGTATGTTGTATCAGGTGCCTACATATGTGCAATGTATCTGCCACTGTGTGTTTGCCCTTGCTGATGCAGCCACAGGGGGAAAGGTGCTTTCTCTGTGCATTGTTTCCGAGGTCTTGCTATGCACCAGACACGATGATGTGTTTATGGGAAATTGCAGTCTGTTAGCCTAGTCCCACGTTGTTCTCTCCATGAGCAGACACCCTTGACTTCAGTATAGCCCTGTGTTTGGGCAGAACCATGCCCAAGGCTTAGAGAGAGAGATATCAGATTTTAAGAGAGAAAATATTAGGGGTTTTCAGGACATTGTAAATTTGCATCCTTCCTTTTTTTTCATGGTGAACACTTACAGTCTGGCTTTGACACGCAACTTTGTGGGCTGCAACACAACAGAAACCAGAAGTTGTTGTTTGCTATTAGCAGAGCAGTAATCAGTACATATTTGTATTTTATTGATGTGGATCTGGGTCATTGTCTTGTTTGTACAATTTAGAATGGTTCCTGTTAGTATATCCCCAAACTTATTTGTTTACATGTTTTTCTTCCCTAGCAGCCTGTCACCAATTAACTGGCCGTACAGTCTGGCCTCCCTTCTGCCCTCTTGTCCCTTGAAGCCACTTTATCGTGGATGCTCCTTTGTAGTGAAGATCTGAAATCTGGAACTGCACTTACTGCAGCACAGACCACCTCTCTGTGTACATCAGATGTACAGGATTGATTTTGCTTTCATATTCTGCATGCCTAAGTATTTTTATATACAAAAGCTGGTCTTGACTGCCGTTATATTTGAACATTATGCTTCAGTTTGACCTCATTATACATGAGCCATTCTACTTCCATTCTAGATGATGTGTGAAGCTTTGCTTGTTTCAATTGAGAAACTTTTAGAGTAAATGAATACTTATCTATATTTGGTATTCTTTAAAGAAAGTGGGAACCCCATGCATGCATCTAATGGTGGAGTCCATGGAGAAAGTTCCATGGAGGATCATTTTTAAAATGCTGCCATATCGTGGCTTTCTCACATTCATGAATGCTGGCTAAATATTTTCATGGTCTGCAGCTGGCCTACCCTCTGCTTTTTAGCTTGTGATTTTAGACACTGCCATATCTCCCTTATTGGCTTTTAGGAATGTAGCTGGCTTTGCTGCCAGTTCTCTGTTGTGAGCAGATAACTCGGCAAAGTCTGCTGTCCTGGACCATTTTGGAATGGTGGCTTCTTGTACTGATATTTAGATGCTGCTAAAGTCACTAATAACAATTTAATGTATATTATGTCTTATATGCCATAATGTGGTAATTGATGTTTTGGTTAACAGGCAAAGCCTCATAATAACCATGTGTTTTAAAAAAAAAAAAAAGGTTGGATTTTACCAGCTGAAATGAAGAGAACAGTAACAATAATGTTTGATATAATATGTATTGGGATGTGACTTAATGTTCTTCCAGACTTTAATACGTTCCACATACAAAAAGTAGTGCCTTAGGTTTAGTGAAGGGGTAAGCTATATTTTTACCATATTTTATATTTTAAGTCCTAACATTTCTAACATTAGTCAGAAATGTTTGTTTTAGGGTGATGAAATCAGTTGGATGAGGGGAAGAGGAACTTAAAAGTTAGAAATTAGAAAAGGTGTTGTGATTTGGTGGTGTCCATGGGCAAACCACCCCAGTGCAGGCTGACCTGCTGAGCATGTACAGGTGGCACAGGGAGGGAGACCGAGCCTTGAAATGCTCTTGGTTAAATCTGGATTTAGGTGACTTTAAATTATAAGAGCGCTTGTGTCAGCACATTCCATAGAGATGAATTAGAAATAATTTCTGTTTAATTTCCAGGGTTATTTCTCCCCTCTCCTTCTTTATGTCACACTTGGGGAGCACATTGCTCAGTTGACCTTTTAACAACATCTGAATTTCCCAATACTTTGGCACCTTTATGTGCTAGGGGCCTGATCCTCTGCAGCACAGAGATGGCAGTGCAAAGTCCCCTCATCGCTAAAGCACTGTCAGGAGTGTGCAGAAGGACGTGGGCCTGGTGGTGTCTGTCTGCAGCAGAGTGAATTGTCCCAGTTGTCTGACACTAACCAGTTCACCTTCCCACACGACCTGTGTCCCTGCCCTGTCAAAACACTGTTCCCTCCTGTTGGAAATACTCTGTGTTTGTTGTACGGGTGATATTTTTAATGGAATCGCTAAAATGCATGAATAACAGAAGGAAATCTCTTACAATCTCTTAACTGCTGTGTATTTTCATCTTTTCTTCTCCCCACACCACCTCACCTGTGTTCACCTTCCTTTGTTTGTGTTATGTCTATTTTAGATTGTAAGCTCCTCAAGGCAGGGAACTGATGCTTCTCAACTGTCTGTAAAGCACCTTTTACAACTGTGGTGCTCTTTGAAATATCAAAAAATAATAAATATTAGAATCTATTCCCAATGAGTTAAAAGTTTTATTTGTTTTTAATGTTTTAGCAACAGCAGGGGCAGCAGGCCCATATGACTCCATGTCAGGAAGGTGCTTAGGGGACTGGGGGTGACAACGAAAGAACCTGTGTGTTGACGGCGAGCAGGGTTCTGTCTGCTGTCCCCCAGTGTTTGACTGCTCCTGTGGACTGCTGTTGCCAGTGTAACCTGTACAACCATCCTTCATTGCTTTCTCTCTCTGTTGTCTTTGATAGCAGCGTTCCCCTTATCAATTCCCTCATCACCACTCCCGTCTGATCTCCTCTCCGAGCAACTTTGAGCACATCTACCACATGACCGTTAATTCAGCTGAAAAATTCCTCTCTTACGATTCCATAAACCCTGCATTTTCCCCGCCTCCACGCTCTGTCCTCGGTACTCCAGACTTTATGACTCTGAGGGTATGAACGGCCGAGTCAGGTGTTCACTCTACTAACACTGTGTGGTTTTCCTTTTGCCTGGCTATTAACATGGGAGAAAACCCCTTGTAAGCTGTTCCTTCACCCCTTAACTTTCTTTTGTCCCAGACAATTTACTTTCTGCAATCAGCTGTGGTCTTCCCACAGCTCTGACATGCCAAGAAAAAAATATTTCATGGCTTTAGAAGAAAGAAAAGTGTATAACAACTGGGCTGAACCTTTTGCTATGAAAATACCATTTTTAATCACCAGGAAGGATGTTGGCATTTTGAAATGATAAGTTCTCTGTTCCACATTGTTCATCCTCCAGCAGTCAGTAGCAGGATGCTGCATACCAGGTTGAATTAGGTAAAGGTTCTGGATCTGTCTTTGTTGGACCAAACTTTCAGACTGATTGTTTACGATTAATTCATGTGGGATACAAGAATTTTTACACAGTACTGTACGCAGATTGAGAGAGACAGACAGGTCATGCCTCAGACAGTTTCTAGGTTAAAGTAAATAAGTGAAATTAGAACATGTACAAACAAGATAAAAATTAAAGATGATGGCAACTCGCTGATGTAGATCCTCTAAATCCTGGTAGTTTTAGGCAGCAGCTGAGGTAGGATACTGTTCTGTAGATATCCTTCCAGTTGGAATGGAAACTGGAGGGGTGGAAGTGGTCTTTTCTTTTTTCTTACATTATGCATCCTGGTGTGACAGCATGGGGGTCACTACATCCTATAGAAATACAAACCAAACTTAAACAGGCACACAAGTACCTGCTGTGCATCATAATTGTGTACTGTGCTGTGGCCTGCAGTTCTGCTTGGGACAGATTCACAGATAAATCAGGAATAATCTGTGAGGTAGATGTATGTGATGGTGGTTGGTTGCTCAGGGCTTGTGTGGGTTTGAGCCGTGTCCATTGCTGTAATGGAAACATGGCTCCTGGCTTCTGTGGCCTTTGGACATCCCTCAGACATGCATGGCAAACCTTCACTGCCAGGCTGCTTTGAGTGCCTTTGGGCTGCTGTGCTAGATCCCTGTTGCTGGGAAGGTTTTGGAAACATACCTGCATACAACACTAGGTAGAATTTTAAAGTGCAGGAGGAAAATAAGTCTCTTCCATATGGCTCCAAAACCAGTTGGCACAGTGAAGCTTTGACTGGTTAAGTGCATGGTCATGTGTCACTGCTGTGAGGGCCCAGTTGTCACAACCATCAATATTCAGAAATGATGTTGCAGCGTTTTAGAAAACATACTCTGTGAGGACAGGTCTGCATCCATCCTGGTTCTTCTGGTAGGAGGAGAGGTGCAGATACACAAGAGGATGCTCTGTTGAAATGCAAACCAAAAAATATTGTTAAGCTGAATTGAGAGCTGTTTCTCTCCTAGAGGGTCATTATAGGGTCACTGAAGCTGTATTTCAGTTCTGGTTTTAACAGGATTTTTTTAATCCAACTGTACTATAAAATTTTCTGTGTTTAATATGCAGTGATGTATCACCGGACTGTGACCCTCCCTCTACCTTTCCTTTCTCATGTGAGTAGTCCCCCTGAGATCAGTAAGGAATGATCCCTCATGTTTCAGATGGTAACTCTCAATTTTTCCTTTAGGAGCATCCTTCATCCTAATGTTACAGCCTACTAGCATAATTTGGAGGGAAAAAAGTGAAGTGGGCAACCCAGAGTGTCAAGGTCCTGTCCCTGTTAGCTCTGTACAGCACTAGAGGTTTAGTCTTGTACGAAGAGAAGCATTTGTCTGCTTTGTGGCTTGAGGGTAGAGATGCCATAAGCTGTATGGAAAGCAAGGCTGTGAGTTTTGATTCATGTCTCCCTTTGTGTTTGGAGATTTTAGCGTAAGAATGATACCATGGTCCTAGGTACAGATGGGATATTGGAACCAGAATAGTGTGGAATCCACAGGGGAGATGAAAAATGACCTGTTAAGGTAGGCTTTTAGATTCTGTCGTGTTATTTCATGGAAGAATTAAAAACTGAGGTTTATAATGTAATGAACAGAACACTACTTTAAAACAAAAAGAAACCCCAAAACAACAAGCAGCACGATGGACAGAGGAACAGAGGCACGGAAGTTCCTGTCAGTGTTGTTCCTGTTCAGTCAGACCCTATAGGAGCATCCTCACCCCACTGCCAGGGAAGGCAGCTGGAGAGCAGCTGGTGTGGGAGAAGGAGCAGAGGCTGCATAACACTGCAGAGCTGTGAGCGTAGCAGCGACTGCCCCATCACAACCCACAGCTCCATTCTCCGACTGGAATGGAAGGCACTGAACTGATATGGGCCTTTCACCCTATTTTACAGTCACTCACTTTGCTCGGCAGCAGCTTCTCTGCTGCTGCTTTTTTTCCCCCTCTTCTCTCAGCTTTCTCTGTTTGGTTCAGCACTGGGGATGGATTTTCCTGCTAGGATTTGAATTTTTGCTCTAAATGAGGGGTTTTTGTCTCTCTAAGTAAAGCAAGCTCAGGTTTCCTTTTGTTTTCTGTGTTTTTAACTTGCTGCATTGTGCTGCTTTATAACTACTGCTAATAACCGCCATTTATTTTCCTTTGAATCCCCTTTCTGCATCACGTGCATATCACTTCCAGGAGGTTTGGTCCAAAATGCCAGCATCTCTGGCATGTGCTTATTTTATTTTTGGAACAAAGACCAATGAAAGATTTGCTTTGTGGAGAAACTTTCTACGAGGAATTACATGGACGTTGCAAACTGGGGTCATGAAAAATAATCGCCACTAGAATATGCTATTAAAACAAATTAGTCTCTCTCATAGACCCACCCATTCCCTCCTTCCCTGATGTCTGTGTGTTGTCTGCTCAGTCACTGTGAAGGAGGTTAATCACCTTATCACTAAACAGAATCGTTCTCTTTGCAAAACGAGCCATTGTAGGTTTATACAAGTACAAAAGTCCAGCCTTGCAACCCCAGTGTACTAACCCTAGTGCACATGTTCGCATGGTGCTGCACTTGGCTTTCCTTTCTTTCTCAAAACACAGCAGTAACTTATTCCTTAGCCCATCAGTTCCTTTGGTTATCGTCAGGGGAGCGAGCCTCCATGGTTTAGGTACAGCCAGGATGCTTTTGCTCTGTATCTCACATTGTTTATTGCATGGTGAAGGACACAGGAGCAGAAAACTCAGTGTTTTTGCTACTAAGCAGGTTGGTTTTTCACATTTAAAAACAAAAAAAGAAGGGGGGAAGGTAAGTGAGAGACAGCAATATAACTACAAAAATTATTTAAGAGACTTTTTTAAGTCTTTAGATATAAATCCTTACAGTGCAGCAATGGATGAGGGGAGAATTAAACAGGGCTTTTTCATTGGTAAGGTATCTGATTCTCTTTTGCTGGTGTTGGAGAGAGATCTGGGAACAGAAGGAGAGATTTTAATTCTTACTTGTTGCATGTTAAAAATCAGCCATTTCTGGCCCACTGGGAGAATGAGAATCCAAGATAACTGTAAGATCAAAGGGGTCTGTTAGAGCAATTACTATAAGGATCATTGTAAGACTGGATTTGGCAGCAGGTTGGTAATAATTATGTGATAAAGATTGAACTGTGTAAAATCTGTTCCTTACAAAGCTTCTATTTAATTATCCATTTTAAAATACAGATAGGGACACGAGTAGTACCTAAGGGTCTCTGAGAATACTCTTGTGGGGGTGGAATCTTTGTTCTGATCTGAAATTTTCATAACACCCTAGTTTAAAAAAGCATTGCAATTGCAACTGTTGTTTTAAGTGTGGCTACTTCATCTTAGAGTGTGTGTGGGAAATGAATATAAATAGGAAGAAATGAACAGTTATTCCGGGGAGGCTGGTAAAGGGGAAATAAAGTCATGCTCAGAGCTACCTGCAGCTCTTTTCACATTGTCCATCTGTGAGGATTCCTGGAACCTAATTCTAGTTAATTGAAATGACTTAATAGTGCAGGTGATGCTAGGAGCAGGAAGAAGTCTCATATCTAGGTAGAGCTAAAATGATGCACAGACAAGTCACTCTGGGCTAAGAAGTCAGCTCATATACAGAGAGATGGGCTAAATAGTCTGATAAGTCTTCTCCCCTAAGGTCAACTGTAAGTTAACAGAAGCAGAATCTCCCAGAACTCAACTTCAAAGTACTCTTTTCTCTTCTCTTTAAGATCACGTATGTTTAAGGAACTACCATATCCAAGTAGGGAGATTATGGTTTATCTCTTTCCTCAGTAAAGGATGCTTCAGTCCAGTAACTTACTAATTTAGAAAATCACACTGGAACTCTCAGGAGGCAAAGCAGAAGCAATAATCAAAATGTAGACAAACAGTGGCATGTGCTCTGGTCCATCCTGTTTGAACAGGCTGAAAACAGAAGGCTGATTCTCACTTTGGCTGAACTGGTGTAGGTTTGGAGGGATGCTGTTAGCACCTTTGGAATTACATAAGTAATTGCTATACAGATCAATCCACTATCTGTAAGCATTAGGTATTAACCTGGTTATTGTATAAAGTTACACAATCATGACACAAATGATGGCATCAAAGAGATAAATTTTATTTTGTTTCCTTGGAAGCTTGTGTTCAGAAAGAAAGCATTATGCAATATAACTTGAATATATCTGTAGCAGCTTAATTAGGCTTGGAAACCATCCTTTCAAGGAAATTCTTGATTTATTAGACATATTCTTTCAGTTGTCTGCATATGTCCATGTAATTCAGCACTTCACTACTGCGTTGCGTGTGCTGCCAATCTCTGCACTAAACTGCAGAATATTATTTTGCAAATTTTGCTGACTTGCTGCCCAGATATTCAGCTCTGGTAAGGTTGGGGTTTTAATATGTTTTGGGGCCTGCCTTCATAGCATCCAAGGTTGGGCCGACATCAGTAAGTAAATGTGTCGTGTGTGTCTGCATTTCAGAATCTTCGGCCTCAGGAAAGCCGGACCGTGTTCAGTGGCTCTGTCAGTATCCCATCGATCACGAAATCCCGCACGGAACCGGGACGGTCGATGAGCGCGAGCAGCGGGTTAGCAGCACGTAAGCAAACAGAATTGTGTTGCTTTGGGGTCTGTGCACAAGTGTTTTAGGGAAAGGGCTACCTGCTTGCAGTTTGCTCCTATCCATGCTGGATAGAGATTTTCAGAAGTGATGGCTGACTGTTCCTGCTGAGGGCAAGCAGAGTGTTTTAATCTTGCTTTCAAAGGAGCACATGAATAAGCAGGTAGCATTTTTGAGAGTCCCAGATTAGTAATTTGTCAAGTTTTTAGAATTGACAGTAGAATTAAAATTACATTCTTAGCCTTGGGACTACTTTTCTCATGCTTAAGTGTTTTAAATCAGTGACAAGTTGTTCACAAGCTCTGTGGTTATCGACTTTGTTGCTGAACTCTGTAGAGCTCTTGATGCCTCTCTTGCTGCTACTACAAAGAGAAAGCAATAGAAAACCGGCTGCTGGAATAGAAGAGTTGCACTGGACTGGAAACACCTTTCTAGTGCTGCCATGCTGTCTTTGTGTGCCACAGTCAGCACAGTGACGTGGGCCAAGACCAGGCAAAGGGCTAAGTAATAGACCACGTGGAAATAGAGGCAAAGCTGGTGTCCCAACCTTTCTGTCTTTTCTCCCTTCCTGTGGCACACGCTGTGTTCACTGCACATTGCCAGCTGCTTGCAAGAAAGTGTGTTGTGTGTCGGCTGGTACAACCCACCTACACCCTGGAAAAGAGACCACTGAAACTAGGCTGTCACCACAGCCATTTCTACAACTGCCAGCTTTGTCAGGAACACACTGACTCTGTCTGTGCTGGGTAAAGTGTTCTAATGCTGACATGCCAAGGGAGGGACTAGAGAATCCATAGGAAAAACTGCAGCAGACAAGATAAAAGCCCACATAGCCTGCAAGCCATGAGCTGAACATCTTGGGACATGCTGGAGGAAAGCAGAACTAACCAGAGAAACACCTAAACAAATTTCTACTGTGTTAGGTGGGCCTCTGTGACACAGTTTGATTCCTCCATGTGTTTTAGGATCGTCTGCACAGAACGGGAGTGCTTTGCGCAGGGAATTCTCAGGAGGGAGCTATGGAGCAAAGCGTCAGCCTATGGCATCACCCTCAGACGGGTCCTTATCCTCTGGTGGCTTGGACCAAGGCAGCGATGCACCAACAAGGGACTATGAGCGAGAGGTGAGTGACAGGAGAAACTTTTAAGTGTGTTGATAAACATGAGGAAGTTAAATCCTCTCATGGGCTTTGGAGTCATTGACAATGAAGACATGGATTTCATGTATTTCAAGGTTTCCTGACAAAAGACTTTGGTCAAGCTGTGTCAACTCTTGTCCTAGCATTTACTATGCAGAAAAAGCACTTCCTACCTGGAGATACATGGGGAGTGAGGCTCTCGAGAATACTGGCTCAGTATAGTAACAGCCTGATAGTGACCTATCGCAGCTTGAAATGGTTATATTCCTTCTGCCCTTCTGCAAAGATTCATAAGCTATCTTAGAAACCATTTCACAGGAGATATTTTGTAGTCAGACCTCAACAAGGTAGTGTAGGAATTGTCATATAATTTCATTTAGAGCAAGAACTGGATTTAATAATTTCTATTCTGTGCAGTTGAGACTATTGTTATGATAGGACTGAAATCCTGCCCAGTGCTAAACTCAGTCCCTCCCAAGACTGTTTTACATGGAAGGGTCCAATCTGAAGTTGGCCAGCAAAACTTCCCCAACTGACCAAGGAATGCGAAAATTAGAGGTCACAGACTTTTTATGGTACTGAATTTATCCTGCCAGTTGAAGCTGAAAAGCAACTGTCAGCCCAAATTCAGCTACTGGAGTAACTTGATAGGATGCTTTTGATTGATATCCTGGGTGTGACATAGAAGAGTTAGCTGTGATGAGACTTGTACCACAAAGATTTCTCAGTTTAGTGCAAGAGCGTCTCAGATCATAATCAGTGAAAAGGCAGGAGCTGTTGTAACTGCACAGGCAACCTGAAGTTGCACACTCTGCTGACCAAGCAGCCCTTGGCAATACGCAGACTGCCAGAATCCCAGCAGTGCTGTGTACTTATACCTGCTGAAAGCAGAGTGATGGGCCACTTATTCTTGTGTCTCCCTGAACCAGGAAATTTTGAGAAGAAAAATCCCTCAGTATTTTTGGACTAAAGCAAAATCCGCAGAGGCCTATGAATCCAGTTACCTGTTGCTCAGACACCCTCAGTCACTCTCAAACTTGCTATCCTCTTACTTACTGGTGTTCTTGTGTGTCTTTGGACTGCAGGACTCTGACTCTCCAAGACACTCTACAGCATCAAACAGCTCCAACCTCAGCAGTCCTCCCAGCCCCATCTCTCCTCACAAGACCAAGAGTCTCTCCCTGGAGAGCTCTGACCACGTGAGTTGGGACTCATGAACTGCTTCAGCATTCAGATTTGACATCACATCAGCTTGCTGTCCCCATGGCTGTCCCCTTCACTTGCTCCAGTTCTCACCTTCTTCATCCTAACCCTCCCCATTCCCTGTCTGAAAGTGATCTGGGAGTGGGGTACAGAGGAAGGTAAAAGCTGGTCGTCTTCAGCACCGTGCGGCACTGCCTCACCCTCCCTTCCCCAGATTTGACAGCAGCAAATGAGCAAAGTTAGGGTGTTGGTAAATATCAGATGCTGTAGATTTGTATTAGTATTGGTTTCATTTTTGTGGTTACAGCTGCTTCATTTTTAAAGACATATTTATCCCACTCCCACTTCCCAAAAGGTAGCATAAGTAGACCAGACCAGTATCAATTAGAGAAAATTCAGAGGGATTTTGTTTTCATACAATAGCTCATTGTACTGTACAAAAGTAGCACAGAGACCCCTTCCCCTGCATGGGGAATGATCAGTATGTCAGAGGCACATAAAAGCTTTCAGCCACCACGTTTGAATGTCAATCTGATTGTCGCCAGCAAATCCTTATTGATTAAAATGATGCATATTTTACTACAGTACAGAGTTTAAATAAATACGCAGATGTTAGAGTAAAATACGTATGTATATATTCAAAGAAAAAAAAGCATTGTGTATGCAGCAGAAGATGGATGCTTATTTAAGAGAGCCTTTAATTTAAGATTTGTGTTGTCCCTGTTTTCATGCTCAGTAATATACAGACTCGGAGGCCTGGACTAAAACCTTCCGCAGGACAGAATTTCTGTTCGCGCAGCGCTCGCTGCACTGCCGGGAGAGGCCCCTGCAGCGCTTTCACAACTTTTCTTTACTTCTGGCCATAGCCTAACTGAAGCTGTAATTCCTACTCTCGTGCGAGTCCCCATCCTTTGCAAAAATGACAACAATTGGAAGCAACCCCCTGCCCCAACAGCCAAGGGCCCCGGTCAGCCCGGCGGCTGCCCTGGTTTCATGCGTTGTTCTAGCTGTGCAGCTGGAGCCTTGCAGCATGCTACAGGAGAGGTCCTTCAGGCAGCAAGGAAGTTCAATGCAGCAGGATTCAGCAGGAAAACTGTTTCCCTGGGTCAGCCTTTGAGCAGGTTTAACTCGGAAGAGAGCAATCTTCCACATCTCCTTGACCATCCCTAAACAGAAAACTGTTACTGTTGTTACCAAATACTAGACGCTAATACACATCAGCCAAACGAGTGCCCTTAGCCCAAAGCTGGTCCTGGCTGGCTTTGCTGTCACTGTAGCAACGAAGAACCTTGAAGACTGACCTCACACTGTTCACACTGTGGTAGTCGGAGATGCCTAGTGACCCAAAACTGCCACGCTGGCAAGGTTGGTTTTCCTCTCCCTCCCTACTTGTGCTGTGGGTTTGTGCAATTTGCCGTTGTTTCTATGTGCTCACCTGCTGTTTGGTTCCAAAAGCAGGGCAGGTTGGAGGGCAGAAAGTATTGCTGTGGAAGACAGAGCCCTCTGAAGTTGCAAAAATAAATAAAAAGCTGGAGCTGGTCACGCAGTCAACAGAATAAAATGAAAAACTGATGTACAAATGGATGGTAAGAGGAAGATTTCTCTTTAGTTAGCAGGACTGACGCGTTCTTCATTTGGGAGTGTGTTCAGAGAGCCTCTCTTCTCAGTAGTATTTGTTGCCGACTTTATACTATGACCATACTCAAACACGCAAGGGCTTTTTGTATTTAGAATACTGGTTTTTGTGGGTTTCGGAAACTTGTTATTGCTCTTATTAAGCCATTCCATATTCTTGCAGTCAGCAGTTATGTTTGGAGAGATGTTTGGAGTTTTCCAGTTTCTGTTTTCCCTAATAGAACTTATAGGTAAGTTCAAACCATGTACAGTAATTTCCAGGTATGATCTAAGTGTGATATAGGGAACAAGACACAGATCATCTAATCCATTTAATCATGCTGGGTCTCCTAGGTAAGATTTCTCTTCCACTCTGAATCAAGAGGTTTGTCCAAGTTTAAGCTCATTCAATGTTATTTTGGGACAGGAATTCAAGAAATTGTTGTAGAAACCATCATATCAAAAGCCTGTCTCTCTCCTTTTTGGGTATTTCAGAGTAGCAAGCTGGTTGTGTTGTTTGTTTTCACTTCTAAGCTACTACTTTTGCAAGCCTGGCATTTGAAATTAAAAGCTTTAGCAAACAGCTAAGCACTTGAAAGTAATTTTTCCCAGAAAAGTTTATGTATTTCTGAGGGACAGATAGGCAGGGCGTTATTGGCATTATTAAAATTCCACATCAGCTTCTTTTTAAAGGCTGCATATTGCTTCAAGTATAGCCACTGCTTTTTCCCCACAATTCCCTTGTTTTGGTGAAGCATGTCCACACTTTTCAAAGCCTTTGCAGACTAGTTTGTATTTACTGTATGTTGTATTTAAACAATAATCTTATTTTGATGTTGAGAGAAGGCATTTAAACAGCAGTCACTGAAGACAGAGCAGCCTGCGTGACAGTCCCCTGAGAGAGGGTCACAGGATCTTTTTTTGTGGATTTTTTTTTGCAGTTGTGCTAAAGCTCTATCTGAAAATGGAACCCAAAGAGCCACGACACAGCAAACAATTAAATCAAGTAAACCCCAGTGTTTACTCCATTACAGTGCCTGCAATCTATTGATATCAAAACCTGACATTTTCAGGCAGAGTGTAGGTCAGCTGTGTTACAACACTAAGCTCCAGAGGATGAGAGCTCCACAGGCCTACGCTGTTTGTACACTACAATTTCTAAGCCTTGGCAGTCTCCTTTAGGATTACTGTATTTAATGATTACTTTGGTACTGTACATTTTTATATGCATCTGTCCAAAAGAGAAACAGCAACTGTTCTCTCAGTTGAAAAGCAAATGACCACATCACTTATTAGAAAAGAGTAAAATTGTCCTAGGACTTACATAGTTTTATATATTTGGGGACCATTTGATTACAGACTCAATTTTAAACCACACTCATCTTCTTTTCGTTGGTATGCATACTGCAGCTGAGCTTTTTTTTAAATACTCATTGGGCTAGGAAAAGTAACTTGGTCATTTGAACTGTAGGACTCTTGACTGGTATCTCCGAGACAGTTGTCTCCTGAGGTTTGATGTTTGCTCCTTTGCACTGTAGCACTGCTTCAGCTTCACGGTTTGAGGGCTGCGTTTTGTTCAGGGAGCTTAAAATCTCCCACTGCTACAAGACTGTAGCTCTTGTTCTCTGTACACAGTATGTATCTAGATGATTTTTTTCCTTCTGGCTGAGACTGAAGGTGTTTGTTTGCATTTTTGACAGTGCTTAAAGAGATGGGTTGTTGGGTTTTCGCATTTTTTTTTCCTCTTTTGATGGCAACAAGGATCTGAACCCAGATTCAGGCAGCTACTAAGGATTCCAGGTTATAGAATGGAATAAGTTTGGTAAATAGTTTTCCCCTGCACGTGTGCACACACACAGATATGTGGCTTCCTTCCACATTTCATAAACCCAAAAGCAGGGTTATAGTACTCTCTTCTCTCTTGCCTTTGGCCTGTAGAAGACAACTGGTGGTTTGAAAAAAACATTCCTGAGGCTGTGGTGAAGTAGTTGCTTCTTTTCCCCTCCAGTAGTTGCTGTGGCTTGTTATGAATGTGCATTTTGCCCATTTAAATGAGTTTCAAAACTGAGTCAGGAATGTTCTCTCTTTGATTTGATTCTGATAAAATTACAAGCCAGGTGTGTTATTCTCAGGTATATGGCAGAGGGAAATTAAGGGTCTTGTCATACCAAAAAAGTCCAAAAATCATAGTTTATTTATAGAAATGAAGTTTAACTGCATCTAACGGGTTCATAGCATGTGTCAGCCTTTCAAAACAGAACAGTTGGATCATGAACACAGAAACAGATTCTGGCACCATGTTGTCTTGCATGGCCAGACCCTGAATGACAGGACAAACATGCTCTTGGGTGGAAAAAGGGTTTCTTTTCCATTTTATGAATACTGTTTAATTTTAAATGAATGCATTAAAGGTAAAACTTATTACAGTGCAAGTATCCACAGCTCCTGAGCCTCTTAGTCTGAGAATCAAAGTGGCACAGGGTAACTCCTGCTGTGGGTTCTTTTGTTAATACGAGTCAGTTCCATGGAGGGACTGGGACAACTTCCTGCACTAACACAGAATGCGCTCTTCTGTGCACTTTGTGTTCACACTTTATTTGATAAACACCCCTAGAAACCGCTCTGCTGCAGGCTTTCCTATCTGAATTCCAACTCTACTCTCTCATTCCAGCCGCAGCTCAATAAAACCTGTTTTGATTCTGCATTTAAAAAAGTCTCATCCACAGGGAAGAAATCCACAAACAAGCCAGTGTTGGTATTTCAGAGCAATTATACCTGCCTTTTTATGTATGACAGTTTCATATCATTTATTTTTAAAATATGTTTTTTAGGTTTTTCATTGTAATATTATTGTACAGTTTTGCATGGCATAGATGTAATCACTTTTTTGTTTTAGAGTATAAAAGCTGACAAGTGTGCGTGTGGGGGAAAGATTCTGCTTTTTGCCTCTTCTCACTCTTTTGTTTAATGCCCTCAATGTTGTAGGGGACATTGTAAGAGATTCTCTGCTACAGAACAATGATGTAGATTCTTTTGCACAGAAATATTTAAGGTGGAAAAGTCAACAATGTAAAAATGACTTACCACCAATATTTTATGTTGGTAACACACTTAATATTAACCTACTTTGATGTACTGCAATAAAACAGGGAACTGTTAGAAATGCAGATGTTTTGTCTTTTTTTCCTACCTCTCCACATTAAGCTTTGAGGAGGAAATGGAAAGGGGAATAATGGTGTTCTTGAAGATAAAACCAGCATGTTGTAACACTTCTGCACAAGTGCACAGTGTGAAGAAAAGGAATACATGAGAAAATAGATTTACCTTTAACAGTTTTCAGACAAAGTAACCCGATCCTTTTGTAAAATACAAAAGCGAAGTCACCTTATACTTTGCTATACTGAACTTGTTTTCTTGACCTTTATCTTAGGTCATCTGTGATGACCTAAAAAGTAGGTAGTTTTATAATTGTAGTCAGTGTTTCTGATGTTCCTCCTTCATTTGTAGTTACACATCAAATGGTTCAGCCATCCTAGTGTTAGAGGCTGTATTCTTTCTTAGTTCTGAGCTACCAACATCAAATTGACTTTCATACATTTTTAAGTACCTGTCAAGTTCTGTGTGTGCCCTGACCCTTTCACATCATTCACCACTTCCTCAGCCTGGAATTTTCTCCACATCAGCAATGGTTACTACATCTTCCTCTTCATTCATTACCCTGTTGGTATAATGTTGGAAATGGCCTCATTGTGCGAGGGGAGGTTTACACATTAGGAAAAATTTCTTCGCAGAAAGGCTTGTGAAGTATTGGAACAGGCTGCCCTGGGAAGTAAGTAGTGGAGTCACCATCCCTGAAGTGTTCAAAAAATGTGTGAATATGGCACTTGAGGCCATGGTTTAGTGGTGAGCACGGTGATGCTACATTGATGGTTGGACTTGATGATCTTAGAAGTCTTTTCCACTCTTAATGACTCGGGGATAAGTCCTAGCTTTGATCACATGCTCAGTCACCCCCCCTGCAGCAGAAATACAGGACTGTGCTGTTACTGATCCCTGCCAGCCTCGCAGCCTGGGCATTCTCCCATTATCAAAGACTACCAGCAGTCACCTCCAGGAACAGCCACCACAATTCCCACTTCTTCCATGGCCACCAGGCTACCCTACTCCTGTCCCTCTGCTTCAGTCAGAATTATTACTTCCTCAGCCCCTCATTCAAGCTTATGTGGATCTAAGCCCATTTAGTCCACTGCAGGTCTCTCCTGGCTGCTGTAGGTCTGGGAAATACCATGTTCCCTGTGCTCTGACTTTTCACAGAGTGCACTAGTTCTGAGTTCCCAGGGGTCCAGTTGCACCATCACAGCTGTGAAGGTCTTGGGAAAAGGGCTTTCTAGTGTAAGGGATTTGGGCATTAGAAAAAGCAGGAAGTGAAGTGCATGTTCAGCTCTTGTCCAGCTCCTCAGCATTCATTTTCCATTTTGATGCAGCAGCCAACTTGACTAAAGAAAGAAGGTAGGAAAATCACTGCTACCACATGTAGCCTGAATCAGGATTCTTTAGAATGGAAAAGCATTGTCTTCAGAGAAGCAGCTTTAACCTCCAGCTTGCCCTATGGAATAAAGAACTGTTTTCACGAGAGGATTTTTCTAGAACAGAAGCTTGCTGCAGCAGAGAAAAGTCCACATCCTCAACCTCCATGTGTGGTTCAAGCAAATGCACTGGCTGGCACAGAGCAAGCAGTGATCAAGTGGTTTTGCTCACTGTAAAATGTCACGGCTTCTTTGACTGGAAGCCAGAGCACAGTGTTTCTAGCTCACGTTTTCTGCACGGCTGTTACACTGACACACAATTCCTCATGTCACAAATCTCTCTGGACAAAGCTGTAGCCATTATTTATGCTTTTAGAGCGTACACAAAAGGCCAGGAGCATTAGGGAGAGGGAGCTCTAATTAGCTCTCCTAATAAAGCAACATCTTAGCTTCTGCTAGTTGCTACCCTTTCAGCAAGTGCAAAACAACTGCACTGTTGAGCGTGACGTTATTCCTAAACACAGTTTGTCTCTCAGGAAGGGAAATGTTTGCCAAGAGTTGAACGCTGTTGCCCCAGCATGGTATACAGAGGATCTGTGCTCACATGAACAAGTGCACACCAGTCTCACCTAGTAGTGCTTACTGGAAAAGTGACCTATAATGCTTGAGTTATTCTGCCTTCTTTGCAAGTTCTCTGGACATACTGACCCTGAATCTTCAGTTTAAGAATTTGCTTTTTAAAAAACTGATAAGGGAATTAGATTAGGTGAGCTTCAGAGCAAAGTATAAACTTTAACATAAGCATTTAACATCTCAAACAATTCCACTGTTTTTACAGCTGCAAGGTCTAAATGCAAAGGAGGAAAACCAAACCACATTTATCAGACCTCAAAAAGACAAGGAAAGTTACTCAAACAGTGTACACTGATAAACAGCTTGATGCAAAACTATTACTTCAGTGAACAGCAGAGTTAATCTTCTCAAAAGATTTTGAATTAAAGAGCATTGGATCTTGCTCAACCAAGAGCAAAATGAAGTGGTTCACATGTTTATGATCTTGGAATAAAGGTAATACAATAACCTGTTCTCCTATTTCTCGGAGGTCCCTCCTAAGAGAGACCATTTATTCACTTACCTGCTCTTTACCTCTGGAAGCATGAGCTGTCAGGATTTTTGATGTATTGAGGTTTAAGATCATACAGCCTCTGCATTCCTGGGCTGTGTTAACTGAGTAGGATCAGCTGAGCCTGCTGCTATGTACCTGGCACTTGCCAGATGAGGATACCTGCCTTACTAGCACCACGTAAGCCTCAACACCACCAGCCTCTCCTTCACAAGTCGAAGAAAGGCAAAGAGACCTGCGTTTAGCAGACTAACGGAGGGATTAGAACAAAAGATAATAAGAAAACAAGTAAATTACCAGGGATTTTCATGGCCAGACATGTTCAGGCTGATGTTTTCTGACTCTTGGTAAACTTGTCACTATCCCAGTTAGCACTAGTGACAGAGCTGCAATGGAAAGATGAAGGCATAAACAGGCCACAGGTTTAGCCTTGCCAAGGCTAGTTGCAAGCCTTCGAGCAAACAACTGCAACGAGGAGACTCGGGAGCTGCTTTATTTGCTCAGCTCCTGTTTATCCCACAGAACAGGACGTGGTTCACCTGGCTGTTCATTACCACACCAGAAGAAGAAAGAACCGCAGGCAGGAGGCCACCGCACAAGCACTTGTTTATTGACATCGGGAAGT
Organism: Neopelma chrysocephalum; assembly: GCF_003984885.1. Taxonomy (NCBI): domain Eukaryota; kingdom Metazoa; phylum Chordata; class Aves; order Passeriformes; family Pipridae; genus Neopelma; species Neopelma chrysocephalum. The sequence continues at coordinate 795,741 of NW_020897773.1, read as the reverse complement.
CGTACAGGTACAGGCTTTGTACAAAAACCTAAGGAAGTAAATTTCCTAGCTTGACTCCAATAGTTTAAAACTGTGCGTCTGGTTTTAACTGTGTGACATTTCAGCTAAAGCTGGAACTGCTTATGAGAGACGACATGTTCATCTGCCTTGCTATAAGTTCTGCATTACAGGGAAGCAGAGACAGATGAGGTTCTTGGTTAGGAGTCCAGCAAGCAGTTGGTGTCAGCTGTAGCTTATCTAACTTGCCCTCAGGAAAGCTGATACCTACCAGACAGTGAAGAATCCCACTAATTGTGCTCAGATATAGCTCTGTTGGATACATGTTTGACTCCCAGAACTGAGACGGGTTGTGAGAGTGTGTGCGTGTGTGTGTTTAAAAGAGACTGGCACTCAATTCTTGGATTTTTAAAATATTTCCTATGTTTAGCTTGCAAGCCAAAAAGAGGCAGAAAGCATAAAACTTCATCCTACTTACACACACACCTCTTGCATTAAATCAATGTCAGTAAAATCCAGGAGGGTTCTTAGACTGCCACCACTTGATTTACAAAAATGGGAGGGAGGTGCTGGATGTGTCTGTGGTAGGGAACACCTTAGTATTTCAATCTATAATTCACAGTATGAAATCTACTTGAATTCCACCTCAGCTTGAAAGAGGGAAGTTTTTTAAAAAACAATTTGTGGAGAATTACAAATAGGTTTCAATATCAAATTCTGCTCTTGTCCTCCTTCCCCTGCTTGTTATAAAACCCAATCAATATGCAGCCACCATCACAACGTTAAAAATGCATTCAAGGTAGTCAGCTGGTGCCTTGAAACAGCACAGAAGCACTCAAAGAGTTTCCTGCAAGCTGCGGGCTGTACTGGCAGTCAGTGTAGGACAGACACAGCATGAAAGAACAGCTTTGTCCTCGTGAAACGCACACTTGGCTTCCAGGGCACAGGCTGCTGCATCTCAAGAGGATGGAGAGCAGGGGTGCAACACTTGGGAGGCTACAACGCTCTCTGCAAGGCTCAGCTGCGCCGGGCCCTCAGAACAAGGCGTGTTAGTTCATTCCTCCTACTCCTCTGGCTTCTTGCCCCCACTGCTCCAATATTTGCTATATGCCTCTTGGAACATGTTTTTGCAGGGAATTTTGGCCTTCAGTTTGGTGCAGATCAGGAAAGAGCCCCCCATCTTCCGATGAAGAGAGTAGGTCTCCTCTGGTGGGGGGACAAGCCGATGCTTCAGCATGACTGGGATTAAACCGTGGATCTTTTCAGTGGTGCTTTGGTTGCCGAAATCAAAAGGTTCATCAGATGCAAAAGCCTCTCCCAGGATGAGGACAGCATTTAAGTGGGCATCTTCCATTTCCTGCCCAAAAGGAAAGAGGCATAAATAACATCATTAACCACCAGGGAGGAAAAGAAATGGTAATGCTATCAGCAGCAGCTCAGAGAGATAACTAGCCATGCCCACGACAAAGGTAACCTCCAGCCCCCAGTTTTGAGCAGTTAAACCTTCCAGGAGACCATCCACTCATCCATGAAATGTCTGGGGTTGTCATCACCTGCAGAGTCTTGCTGGGGAAGAAAAGGAAGGACAGTGGGTCTGGGGCTAGCTGTATCCTCATTACTCTCTTGCTCCCAAAAGGAAGTGAGACCAAAAGCCAAATCATTTTTATCCTCTTTCATCCTTATCAATGGGGCTTTTGGACTGACATTGGCTTTTACCATATCAAGAAATCTGGGGAAGTTCACAGACCCACAACAACCTTATCTGTGGCCAACGCTAAAATCAGATCCTTCTGCTCCATACCTTGATTTCATAACCAGTGAGGAATTTCATTTCAATGGACTTCTTCAGTACTCTCTCTCTGTTCATGTCAGCAGCTGCCTTGATTACCTGAATAGGAGGAAAATACTTTCAGGAGAACTAGGAGATGACTGAAAAACATTTTGAGTACAGGACTACTACACAGGCCACAGGTACACGTTAACACATGCTGCTCACTCACTTCCTTGCCTCTGCCCTCATCTTCAGGGGTCTCTGCCTGTTGGCCAGGTTAAGAGCTACTGGCAAAAAGATACAGCTGATGGCTCTTCCCAGTAGGGCTACACAGAGCCCAGAGAATGTATGGGACAGCAAAAAAGCTTCACAAATCAGTCAGCCCTTTCCCCATGAAACAGCAGAGCCAACTGTGAGACGCTTTAGGTGACAGCTGCGGGCCACGGCAGATCAAGACAATTGTCAAGTGCAGAACATGGTGATCACAAGGGAAGCACGTTATGACTTCACATCAATATGTGTCTGTAAGCAAGCTAGAAATCACAGGAAGGGGCAGGGAACAGAACAAGCAATTCCTGCAAAGCCTCATATAAAAATCACGACATTCTGAGTGCTCTGATACACCCTGCTGCCTGAGTCTCACAGTAAGCAACACTGCAGTTCATGTTTGTCATGCATTGTGAACACCCAAACCCAGAGAGCCAGCAGCTTGCAGCAGATATGCAGACAGCAATGGTAAGGAATGAAACAGGAATCGAGATCTTTCTCTTGCCTCCAGCCCTCTTCTCTCCACACCCAAACTGGATTCGAGTAGGAAGTGATACAGGTAACAGATACGAGTATTTGCAAAATCAGGTGCAGCACTCTAAGACACAGTGCAAGTCCTCACCTCTATATAGACATCTGTGAACTTCTTATCAAACCCTCGTGTTGCTCCAAAGTCCAGCAGGGCCACCTGGAAATGGACAAACCCATCATACCAGTCAATCACTGTGGTAGAGCCTGATCTTTAGAATGTTCCTGATGTCTTCAGGAAACTCAGCTGGCTTTCCCAGCCAGCTTTCCCAGCGCTTCCCTCTGCAGCTCAGCTGCCCCTGACTCCATTACTCCCTGACTGCAGCCTGGACAGCTGGGCTGGCACGTGGCCAAGGAATGGCCAATGCCCACACTGTCACACCTGCTCCGCTGGTAACTCCACTCAGGCTTTCTGTCCAGGGACAGAGCAGCATAGAACTTTTTCCCAGCACTTGCCAACACAGACCTCAGGAATGAACAAGCAATTCCTTCTGCCCTGCAGGGCACAAAGAGGCAGCCAAACCAACAAGCAGGACATCTGCAATTGCTACCCTTCCAGCACAGCACAAGACAAGAGTATTCAACTAAAGAGTCCTGGGCTCAGGTGTGTCCTGGTAGAGTGCTGCCAGCTGCAACTTCTCACTGGCCACCTTCAAAACAAACCCTGAGGCTAAGGAAGTAGCTGTGATGGGAGCTAAGGCCAAAGACAGGCAGCCAAGGTTACAGCAGCCCTGCTGTCCTACCCAGACCAAGCCAGGGCAAGTGGCAAAGGGCAGGTTTCCCTGTCCTATCTGCCTATGCCTCAAGGACAAGAATCTGAGAGAATCTCAATAAGGGGTCATTAAACTCTGGGAATGGAGAATAATCAAAAGCTGGTGAAAACCAGCCCTTGTACAGGCAGAACTGCAGCTGCTTGGGCTTACCTTGTGCAACTGTGGGTCGTAGAAGAAGTTGGACCAGTTTGGGTCAGTCTGCATGTACCGGAACTCAAACAGCTCCCGCAGACACAGCACCAGGATGTTGTGACAGATCTTGAAAAGCAAGGAAAGAAAGAAACAAGTCAGGAGAGCAGCAAGCCCTACTCACACATATAACTTACAACAGGGATCACATCACCACATGGGCAGGAACAATCTGCTCTATGCTGCAGAACTCCTGCAGAGTGCTGAAGGAGCACCTCTCAGCAACTCCCAGCCCACATCTGCCACAGGACATCCTTAGCAGCCAGCACAGATGCCATGCAAGTTTCACATCAGCTTGAGCTGTAGTTTGTATCAGCCCCTGGATGTGCCTCCAGAGAAGCTGGTACCCTGTACCTGGCAGCTGAGAACAGCAGTCTCCAGTACTGATCCAACTGCATGTGTCCTGGTCCTGCCTTTTAACTTCCCGGCATTGACTGTGCACATGGTTGTTGCAAGAATGGGAATCTTGCATGATATACAGACCCACCATGTGCTCCTCAGCCAAGTCTTCTGCTGGGCTCGGCACTGACCCAGCTCAAGGGAGGAGCAAGCAAACCTACACCTCAGGATTGACAGGCATGGAGAAGCAAGAGTAGCAGTCCTTCAGGAGCCCACTGCTGAATTACATACTACAGCAGAGCTTTTCTGGACAATAGTTATGCTGGATCCTGCTCAGCAGAATTGCCAGCCTCCTTCTGCCCTTCTTCAGCTTCTGCAAAGCTGAGTGAAACATCATATTCTAGAGGGAAGGAGGAGAGCACCAAATGCAAGCCAGACACTGCCATTTGGGTCAGAAGGCAGAGGGTCAGCCAGGCCAGTAGCTTATAGGAAAGAAGGACTGGTCCTGCAGCAACACCCCACCTCACAGCCTTTTAAAATCAGTCCTGATGATACAGCTCATCGGAGGGGACAGTCCTCAAGAACAGGCAGTCAGCTCAAATCTAATGGGACACAGATCTGTTTATCTAAACGAACATACTCTGCCCTCTTCCCCACTGACCTGCTAACAGCTGACAGCTCACACAAAGAAACACACACACACACACCAAATACCAGGACAGTTATTTCTGCTACTAGAACAGCTGCTTGTCCCACAGCACTCCAATCCCTTGCTATATTCAGCACCAACGCCTACCCATCCCCACATCCCTGCTCCTGTTTACTGAAAGGTACTTTTCCAGCAGCCCTGTGCAGCACAGGTCAGTCCCACAGGAGGAGATGACACCCAACTGCTTGCACTGAGATGATTCTGCACTCCTGCCCAAAAGAGCAGCTGCACAAGACCCCTTTCCCCTTGGTGACAATCCTTCCCAAACTTAAAGTCATCAGAAACAGGGCATCACACAGCTAAGCTACCTCCCCTTCAGATGCCCTTGCCATTCACCCCCTCCAATCCCTCCCTGCTGAATGCTGGTGCCTGCAAGGCCCAGACCAGCTTGGAGAGACCCCAGTGTCACTGCCACAGTCCCTAAAAAGAAGTCTTCCTAGAGGCTCCAGACAGTCCCTAACTCCAGCCCTGCTTTGCCCTGCTCAGGGTTTGCCCTGCCACGAAGCGTCCCCTGGTCTGCCAGTCCCCAGGCAGGCCGAGCTCACTGCTCTGAGCAAGGGCAAAAGCACAACCTGCCCACATTACCTCATTTCGAATCTCCTGGCTCAGCCCTACAGCTTGATCCAAGGGAAAGCCAGATACCAGCTCTGTGGTCAGGACGTGCTTGCTGCACAGCTCGTCTATTACTCTTGGGACATAGAAGAAGGGGTCATCCTTCAGCAGCTCCCTAGGGATAGAGGAAGGAGAAGAAATGGTTACGAGCCCTGAGAGCAGACAGATCCCTCAGCAACACCTCACACAGCCCTTCACCAGCCTCTCCCCACACCCTGGATGGGGCTGCCAGGATATGTTTTCCTCAGCAGTTACAGTAAGGATTAAGTCAGCAGAAAACATGCCAGTGATTTGCAGCTGCTGCCAGCTCCTGAGGTCATGTCTCCTGCCAGAGCAGTGATATTAGGAGGTCTCCAGGCTGGTACATCAAGGGGCACTGGGCTCTTTTGCTCACCCCACTTGGCTTCAGGGCCAGACTACACACATGGAAAAAATGGGCTTTGCCAAGGGGAGCAATGCCACAGGGGCAGTTCTGCAGCAGGACAGGAAGGGTGCCCAGCCTCCCCATCATCCAGCCACCGTGTAAAAACAATCCAGGCCCCACTGCTACGGCAAGCCAAGGGAGCAGGCAGTACTAGTGGTAGTAGTTACTGTAAGAGAGCTGAACTGAAATACCTCCTATTTTTTTCTAAAGGATGGGAGAAGTTCACAACAGGCTGGCATAAGTGCACACAGAACAGCACTGCGACCCAGCCTCAGGAGTTACTGCAGCACCTTCATATGTGGCAAAACAGATAGGCTTGCATTGGAGGAGAGAGGATATGCTATCACATTTCAGCTGACTGAGTACATGCGTGGCTCAGACAAGGTGGTAATTCCAGGGGACAGCCCAGGCCACAAACATGCACCCTTCTCCTGAGCCACCAGGGCAGGCATTCATCTCCCCATCATCCCTGAAGTTAAGCAACCCCTCCTGCATTTCTCACACACACACAGACAGGTGGGGTTGAAGGCAATTGTGTGAACATACTGGAATTTCCTTGCACAGGCAGCTTCTCTCAGGTAGTCACACTCCAGGGCCAACTCTCTGCTCACGACTTCAATCAAGTGCTCGGGGAACAAACCTGAAGGTCAAACAGCAGAAGAGAGAGCAGACTTAGAGAAAAGGACCCCCTCAGGCTATGCTTTCCAGAGCTGCACCTGGGGAGCAACTGCTATCCAGCCAGCTCTGAGCTGAAGAGTACAAGAAGCCTCAAAGAACCAAAGCATATTTCCAACTAACTACAGGTTCTGCAGTAATCCCAGGCCAAGGCTACACAGCTGCTCCTAAGTCAAGGTATGTCCACACCACTGTCCTTGTGCAGCAGAGCTCCATCCTCCCCCAGCTCCCACCCCACAGCCCAAGCTGTCCATTCGTGCTATTGGCATGGCTGTGCACAGGCGCACACCAAGGAGTAGAAGCACCCAAACGCCAGCCTGGGCAAAAGCAACAAAAAAAGACTCAAAACCATATCTGCCTACAACTGGGAGCAGGCACTGCTAGGCAGAAACAGTCAGCATGACTAATACAGCGAACTGCAGCAGCAGCACGTAGCCAGGGCCTGAGTTGCCAAGTCCAGTCTTCTTACTCTCCAAGTTGGAAAACCAATCTACCTCTTGGGACAGACAGCTGGGGCTGCAGCAGCCTCTGCAGGGCCCTGCCCAGCCACCAGAGAGAAAAGGCCCCAATTTTGTCAGCACCCAGCCTGATTTTAAAGCAGCATTTGTACAGTCCCACTAAGATTTACAGCTGCTGCAGGCAGGTATTTGGAAAAAGGAGTAGTTAAGTCCTGCATTCCCTGTGGGAAAAGGGACTTATCCATGTGCTGGGACACTGAGCAAGTTCCAAGTCTGACAGTTCTCCACAACTGTGACTGGAAAGAACAGAGAACAACCAAGAAGAGTAGAGAATAGCAGGCATGGAGGGCTACAAGAAAACTGGAGAGGTATGAGTTCTACCAAACATACCAGCAAATAACAGGGAGAAAGCAAGACTACCTAACCTGAACAACTGCCTGTGCTTCATGCCTAGAAAGCCATCAAAAGTGAATACTCCCAGGCACATTATGCTTTGGCAAGAAACCCTATGGGTCCTTTGCTATAGAGAGCACACAGAGACAAGTGCACGATACTCTGACAAGTACTGGCACATGCATGGCTGGGAAAAACAACACAGGTGCACTCTCTACCCCACCAAGTGGACACTGGGTAAGGCACATGCCCAGCAAAGGCAGCAACAGCTCTGCAGCAGGAGAGGGGAGCAGAACATGGTTCCTCAAGTTGGCCCTGCACCCTCTGCCTACATCCACTGCCTCTCCTGCTTTCTGCAGGAAATCTGCTCCTGGGCAGACTTAGTAATTCTTAAGTCTTTTCTCTCATTTCCTTGAGGCTGTTTCCTCCCTCCAGTCTTTGGAGACACACATGCAATGCACTGATAGAAATGGGTTGGCAAAACGCAAACTGCACCAGTGGGAACACAGGGCCTGCCAGGCTCTGTGTCTTTTTACCTTCAGGGAGAATATTGCTCATGCTCAGCACAGCCATCAGGTTGTTAACATCACTGTTGATGCTCTGGGCAACTCCGGGGTACTGTGGGACGGAATGGGACAGAGAGGTGGTGAGACCAAGTGACCTGGTTGTACAGGGCAAGATACAAACACTTTCCAGGTGATCCACTGACCCCCACACCACAGCCACCTGCAGCCTGGCAATGAGCCAGGGCACACCTGAGCCACACATCTCTCCTCTAAAAGCTCTAAAAGCCCAGCATCTGAAGCAGGGGACAGAGAGACAGGCAAGGTGCAGCTCCTTGCAATCAGAATGGCTTGTTCAGATCCTCTTACAGGAACTCTTCCAACAGGTTCTCAGTCACGTGACAGGTTCTCAGTCACACAGGTCCCACAACAGCTATAGCAGTCGGGCATTTCCCTACCACAGCAACACCACTGACAGCCCCACTGTTCCATTCACAGCAGCAGGGCAGTGAGGCTGAGCCACTCTTGGCAAAAGTGCCTCCTCTGTTCTCACCTTATATGTCAAGAAGGAAATGAGCCTCCACTGCTGTGAAGAGGAATGTCTGCTGATGCCAGAAGGTTCAGTTTCTGCTGCTAGTACCTTGGCCTAACTTCAGAGACTACTTTGGACACAAGTGGCTTGAGAAGACAGCAGTACTCATTCATACTGTTTCTAAAGTCTCCCCACTTTACGAAAAACCCACCAACTAGATGACCAACTTTGCCTGGGATACTGCTCAAGTCAGCAAGGGACCTCACTCTCTCGGATTATAAACCATGCTGCACAAGGAGTTTTAGCTCTAGAACTTGTTTTTGTTGGAAATAGCCACCTGAGGTTGCTGTCAGCTTTAGTGTGAGTTGGTGAATATCCTCCTGTCAGACTGCCACTGCTCAACAGTCAGTGCCTGCATGTCACTTAAAAAACTTCTTTAACCTTTGGGCTGTGGCCAGAAAGGGACATGTGGCGTGTGCACATCCCAGAAAGAGGACTGACCTATGGAGCAGGTAGGACCCTCACATACAGCCCAAAAAGTACAAGCAGTCCCTCACCACCATTATCCCCATGCTGCAGTGACACACCTATGAGATGTCTCCTGCTTATCTGGACTCAGAGTGGCTCGAGCTGCAAAACCTTTCCTGTCTTTCCCATCTGCTTGCACCAGGTAAGGTATTGCTGGACCCACATTTTCACTTGCATTAAAATGTTTCTTATTTGTCCTGCAGTACACAGGCATCTCCCCTGCCCTTCTACAGGCACAAACAAGAGACAAGCTCATCTGTAAAGCCCACCTGAATTTTCATGGCAACTTCTTTCCCATTTTTCAAGCGTGCCAGGTGAACCTGACCAATTGAAGCAGCAGCAAAGGGACGTTCTTCAAAGGACTCCAGTTTATCCCTCCAGTTAGGGCCAAGATCGTTGTTCAGAGTTTTCTACAAATAAAAAAAGCATCAGGGTATGGGAAGCAAAACTTTAAGACTTTCACTATTGGAAATCACGTTCCTCTAAGGTGACTCATGCAGCCTACAGTAGTTCTGAGTACCTATACCCTGCTTTCTAGATCATCCTCCCTGCCTCATCACTGCACACCAAGGCAAGGAAGTGGTCTAGCCAGCAATGTTTCCCCAGCACTAAACAGATGCCAATCAGTTCTCTGGCATAAAGGACAAGAGATCTTGAACACAATCACCACTGCCTTAGCAATACAAACATCCCCTTTTTGGTGCCACTTGTTATCTTCCAGCAAATGAGCAAGGAGTTAGCTATTTCTCCTCTATCATCATGCTGCCAAGCTGAACAGAAGCAATCCAGGCATGCAAGCATAACTCTCTAAGGCAATATTGACAATTAAACATCACAGCCTGCTTTAACAGCTTTTTTGCTACCTTGCCAGACTGACATATTTAAGTTCTGGCACTGCTCAGTGTCTTTCAGAAGATAAGTAGTGCTGGCAATTCCTTTTGCAGCACCCTTCACATCTTAATTTAGAGAGGGAAGTAGAGAGAGAACATGTACATTGGGGAAAGCAACTTCGTTTGCTTCATTCTGGCTCTTCTTGATGGTGGGTTATGCTTAAGCAAAGCAGTAAGGATAAAGTTGCTGTTAATTTTCCATCAGACTACGGCTTGTAAATCTGTTTCTAAAATGGGATGTAGGCATTTGCAGACACTGGCTTAACACCCATTAGAAAGACAAGAGGAAACAGAAGAGGAGGCTACACTCAACAAGACCCTATAATCATATTTGTGTGCAACATCCTGTTCCATCAGCATTAGTCTCAGCACATCAACTCCCACATTCATCCCTCTGTCTAGAGCTGAGCTTCAATGTTTTGTAGAGAAAAGGCAGCATGCAATTGAGAGAAGGAATCAGGTGCTAGCCACAACTGAAAATATGCAACATTATTGAAAGTATACTCTTAAAAATCTCCATCCACCTCTCTTACTAGGGTATGTCATGGGTGACATTTATTCTGTCATTGTCCCTTCTCCCCTGATAAGCAGTAAGGAATAAGTACCATCATCTGCTTTATTGGCATGAAGTCAGCACTCTGACGTACACGCTCGAAAATCCTCTGGAGATGGGGGTTGATGAAGGCATCATCTGCCAAGGGAAAAGCACACACAGTCAGTGCAGGCATCGCATTCTCCAGCTCTTCAGCACAGGAAGAAACATGCATCTGCATTCGGACAAGTCCAGCTGTCCTGCCCCCAAGCACACCCCAGTGAAGGTTTTGGAAGTAATTCTAGTTCAGAAACTCTCCATACCCAGAAACAGCACCTGAGGTGCTCCTCCTAATGCATCACACCCTCAGACATGAGCCAAACAAGTCCTGTGCACAAGTAGCAAAAAAAGAAAAAAAGCTCCTCCTTGCTTTTCACTCTTTCAAAAAAGAGTGTATTACCCAAATTATTACCCAATATTGTGTATTACCCAAACAACTCCTAAGCCACCATCCTGCTGCAGCAGGAGAGAGTTTTTGTGCATTCCCTCATACTCAAAGTATGAATATTCTAGAAAACATGCTGAGAAACTTTTTATGTTTTGAAATCAAGCCTGCTTAGTCTAGCAGCACTGCCAAGAGCAGTGGGCAGCTCTGCACAGCACAGAGGCTTTTGGTGTAGCGGAGGTTGCACAAACCCGAGAGCAGAGTGCTCTGCACAAGCCTCTGTCACCCACCAGCCCATCTTCTTGCTGGCAGCAGTACAGCATTCAGGTCTAGGAGAGGCTACTGCATCATGGAAACACAGATCACAGATAGAATCCCCTGGAGAGTCATCCCAACGCTCCAAGGTTCCTGATGTGGTTTAATGCAGTTCATTTTAAGGGGCAGCAGCTTCTGCAGAAAGCTGTGCAGTGGCAAAACACCACTTATGCAAGTATTGAACTCTTGGAGAGATCAGGATTCAGCATCTGCTACTGTAAACAACTACCCAAATGAAGAGCAGCTACAAGTGGGCAGAAGAAAAAATTTTTGGCTCGGCCAAAATTAAGTGTGAGAAGGAGCAAATATTTACACTCATAAGAAGGAGGAGGGGTAGGGGCATCTCGAAAGATTAGTCCTCTGCTTGAGCACAGGCTTCTACAACAGCTCAGAAAAAAGCTACCCATTCTGGAAAACTTTTCATTTCATAAAGGATTAGGGAGGAATTGAGATTTATCTGCTGCTGTCCCAACACTGGAAGAGTCCAGGCAACTGGCCTTAATCCTGAGAACTCAACCTGCACATTGGGCTTGTGACATTCAAATAAAAATCTATCATTCCTCTCCATTTACAGATACATGAAGAACCATAAGTCTATCCCAGGAAACAGGAAACAAACAGTGACCTTAAGAGTACTATCCTGGGAAGATGGGTGGAAAGGAATGTATAGAAAAAGATACATAATACAGACACATCACATTAACAGTCAGCATTGTTTAGAAATTCCCACTGAAGCCACAGCAGCATTTAAAAGTACTAAAAAACCCCCACCATGGAACCAACAGAGGCTTTTAAGAGGAGCTCCTGTTCCATCACTGCAAGTCAGAGATCAGCAGGCTTTGCAGGAACAGTGAGTAAAGCTCCTGTTGTGACACTATAAACCCCCAAGGAGGTGAGACACGGCATTTGCGTGTGCATTCCAAACACCAAAAGAAACACCTGCTCTGTCACTGATGGTGCATCACTGCCAAGCCTCTGAACACTATAAAAACTGTCCTCAGGGGTACATGAAAGTATTAACTGTCATGCTGTAACCTGCATGTAACCTGCACGTCCGAGGATGACTGAGCAGAAAGAGAATGGACCTCACTAAGAGTGACTCAGGCTCCCAAAAGCTGTTTGTATTGAGGTATCAGGGCCGGCAACAAGCATTTAGGATCAACATCTGTTATTTTGCTTATTGCTGACATCCAAAAACCTCACATGGGACTTCAAGCCCTAGTTTGAGAAGGTACCCTTAACTGCGGCTGCTTGACCACCACCACTTTGTTCATGAGCACAACACCAAACAGCCAAGAAACCTGCAAGTCCAGGCTGACTGTACAGAAACTCGGCAGCAGTGTCAAAAAATCAGTCGTGTTACGGAAGCAACTCTGACAAACCAAGGCTTACAACACGCTGATGAATAAGGTTTTACGTCTTTGTGGTAAACTGATGAGGCCTTACCGGAACGAAACACGAAGCAAGAGTCAAGGCAGGGCACTCTCAGCTGGTAAATGCAGCTGCCTTTCCAACATCTCCCAGAGCATACACACCAGACAGGATGATCTGGGGCCTTCAGCATCTTTTCTGTTCATGACATTCATGGATGTGGGTCCCTAACAAATCCACTGACTCCCACAAGCAAACAATCAGGGGTTTTAAGGACACTTTGTGACTTGTGCTCAGCTGCAGGAGGCCTCTGCACTCAATTAACAGCTGGTCCTGTTGATAGAAGCAGTGAATTCAAACTCACCAGGCCACAGAGAAACCCATGAAGTGGCAGGAACTGCATGAAACCCTCCTGTCCAAACAGCCAGCCCAAGAAATGGATGCTCTGCACTGTTGATGGTGTCAAATTTACTTCACCACAGCTGTCCCTCAGTGAGGCTACCAGGAGCTTGTGTTCTCGCCAGGCACAGCAGTGCTCCACACACTTGGCACAAGAGTCAAACGAGGGCTGGGTACAACCACTGAGGTTGCTGTATGTCCGTTCTTGACACCAAAGTGAAATCAATCAGCAAGTATTTGACACTCCTGCCAGAGCTCAGAAATATTAGGAGACAGCAGGCAAGTAACAAAACCCCAGAGCATTTCTACTCCTCAGAGCCGGCCTTTCACAGCTACTCCCTCCGCACTCACATCCAAGCCCAGGGCAGCTGTGACCAGGCTTGGGCACACATCAGTAGTGTCCTAAGAATCTGAAATTAATCCCGCCCATGGTAGACAAGTTTAACTTCAGAGCTGATTTCCAGGCATGCCTCATTCAGCCACGTACCAGAGACACTGGAAAGCAAGGAGCACATGGGCTCCTCCTGGATCTGCACTGTGAGCCATCACTCTTTGGCACCTGGCAGTTTCTAGAGGGTAAGAAAACAGCATGTGGGTGGCAGCCTTTGACACAGCAGCTGATGCCTCCCACCTAGCTTTGTTCATGTGTCCATCAGCCTGGCACACACCTAAACCAAGTGATTAGCAAATGAAATGCCACAATCAGGGCTCTCTGGAACAGGGAGCTGGTCTTGCTTTATTGGTGAGCCCAAGTTACTTAATACACTAGATCCAGCCTCATCAGTGAACACCTACAAAAATTCAAGTAGAAGGACAAACCAAGCAAACCAAGTATTTCAAACACTCAGACACTGACTCAATTTCAATGACATCTTGAAAGCTATTCCAGACAAGTCTTACAGCTATTTTTGGCTGCTTCTTCCCTTCCCTATCAAATTGGGCAGGAAGGCAAACTGTGGAAAAGTACAGCTAAGGTCTGATTTCAGCACACCTGCCATCTCCCAGGAGCAACCTAACAGTTCAGTGCAGACACTGACATTACTCACTCCTTCACCTGTGGTCACTGACTTCAGAGCCCGATGGGGCTGAAGCCCAGTTTGAAGCCTCCTCAAGATGAAAACAAGTGTTTTACACCTGGTAAGATTATCACCTGTACTGGCTTTTCCAGTAAAGCTTCAGTGCCCACAAAGCATGTAAACCACAAACAGGTAGCCAGTTTGCTATAATGGGAGAGCAGTGTGGTATAACTTTGACTACTTTTAGTGAACAAAGAACAGGATCACATTCTTATCATCCTCCTCCCTTCTAGCAGGACACCTGCGAGTAGAGTGAGTAGAGATACAGCTCTGCTTCTCAACAATTGCTTGTAACACAGACACTAAAATTCAGAGGCAGTGTCACCTTGTTCTCAACCAATTGCAGCTAAGTACCTGACACAACAGGGACACTGGGGAAATAGTTATAGTATACAGTGCATGCATCTAGTTACTTTGTACTGGGATTAGATGGAACTCAAATATATATCCATCGCTGCTCTCACATAAGAAAGGCACTTGTCCAGCCTCTCTATATTCACTTGACACTGACTGATGGCAGATGGCTGATCATGTATCACAGCTGGCAGTACTAAGGAGGATAGCTGAGGACCTGTGCTAACACTTACCTTGAATGCTTAACATCTGTCCCAGCTTCAGTGCCGCTCCCCGGACCTTGCACAAGGTCTTCACAATTCTTTCTGCATTGGCCTCTGACAGGAACGGGCTAGAATCCATCACCGCTTTCTTTCCTGAGGGCAAGGAGAGAAAGAGCATGAATGAAGAACACCCTTCTCTTGGCAAGCCCACTTCATGGTGTTAGCCCACATTCAGAAGGAAATTTGCCCTTCCCCAGAGAAATCAAACTAGGACTACACTGAGTGCCTTCACAGCAACCAATGGGCACGGACTGAAGTTGTACACGTGTCTTGTGACAACTTTGACATTGTTGGCTTGAAGTCCAAGAGCAGCAAGTTACAGCTTCTAAGAATGTCTGTGCTGCAACTGTCCAGGATCCTGTGCAGATGTTGGTGCTTGAGCTCACTGTACCAGCTAGCTCAGCCTAAAAGACTATGTAAGGGTGTCCTGAGTCCCACATCATGGGCTGCAGCACAGCCACAGAAGGGTAGTAGGAGTGAGCCACAGCAAGGGAGAACCCTCAAAAGCTTTGGCAGCACACTGGCACAGACCAACAGTGTGCTGGTATTTCTTAAGGTGGAAGCTTGCACAGAACAAGGCAGGTATCAAGGCAAGCATAAAATATACATCCTCGAACACACACATTCCTGTCCCCAAGAATGGGTAAAGCCTGATGTCTGACAGGCTCAGAGTGGTCACTGCAGCCATCTACACAGCAGTGCCACGGTTCCAAGTATGTGACACGAGGTTTATGTGGCATAAGAAGCACTTCCCCTCCACTCTTTTTTTTTTAATTTTTATTAAGGGAGAGGGAAGGAGACCCTGATTCCATTTTGTGGTCCCTTTGGGAGAAGCAACCCAGAACTACTTTTCTAGGGCAATGCCCAGTAGAGCAGGGAAAGAGGGGGCAGTCAGGCACCCGCCAACCACTTCTCTTGGTGCTGCAGATCAGCTCCTAAGGATGAAGAGCCAAGCAGGAGGAAGGTCAGGCCTTGCAGATGGGCTGCAAAGCCCACAGCTAGTACACTGATCTTGCAGCTACATCACTGTTTTCAGCACTTCAGAGGAAAGGGTACTAAGGACGGAATGGCTGAAGCCCCCATATACAACAAGTAGGGCCCAAAAAGGCACAGGAGCTGAAAACAGCCCTGAAGATCTCAGGCAGGTGGAAATTACTGGTGTGTCATGTACTGACTAGAGCAGCCAGAGATCCTCTCCATCTCCAGGTAGCTCTCAGGAAGGTACACAGAGGGAGCTTAGACTGGCCAGGGGACAGGAAAAATAACAAAGAGCTAGATGGAAGTGGTCCCTTCTAAACTCTGGTAACTCAGACAACTTGGTACCACTTTCTTGAGGTGCCAAACATGTTACTGATCTGACAGACACCCTTCAGTCCCTGCAAACAGATTGCTTACAGACTTTCCCTACAAAGGTGATTCCACAGAACTCTCCACTGGCAGTGTACAGAGCTGCCAAGCCCTGCCCTTCAGCCCTCCTCTCTTTCATCTGTTTTGTGGGATAGCAACAAGATGACACTGCGTGTGGGACATCTATCTGTGCAAATGCCGGCCCTAAGTCAATAATGTACACGAAAAGGAGAGAGGAATAAAACCACCAGGAGTACACAGGACAACTATGCTGCTCTAGAGAGGAAGATGCAGAGAGGCAGGAGGGGTCCAGAATTCACTACTTGCATCACACACAGCAATCCTCAGAGTTCATTTTGCTCTGGATCCTGGATGTAAGGAGTCTGAGAGACTGAACAGGTAGAGCGCCCAGAGCAGAGGGATCTGGCTTTGCCCAGCTTTGAAAAGCTGTCTCTGAAGAGTGAAGTGTTGAAGGCATCTAACAGAGCTCTGATTCTTAATGATCCCATCTTAACTGTCCTATCAGGAAAACTGTGTCCTTAGCAATGCTGAAGCAAATCTCTACATGAGATGACAAGCAGGAGCTAGGAAAAGTACTGAATCAAAGCCTTACCTTGCTTCATACCAATGCACACAAAAACATCCTCCTTTGAGTCAGCAGTAGAATAAAGGAGTTAGTTAATGATTAAAGTCACCCTCACAAGCCAGTGAACCTTGACAATTTTAAGAGTCTTATCAGAGAAAGAGCCAAATACAGGCACTCCCAATCCTCTTTTCTTGGCATGCTTCTCATTGAAGTTAAGCCCCCAGGGGCAATACCTGCTCACCAGGCAGCCCAACAGCACATGAGCAACTCTTGTTTATGTACTTTGCTACAAGTGGGGCACGAACAAGCCGGTGATCTGGAAGCAAGAGCCAAAAGCAGAACTATGTACATGGCAAGCAAAGAGAAAACAGACATAGGCTTCTAAAGTTGAGTGGGGAGGAAGTGGGGATAAAATTCACCACAAGTTCATGAAAAATATGCCCATTTTCAGTAAGTTAACATTTTTTGCAAAGATGGCTGGCAGCTTTTGATGCCTCAAATTATTTCCTCCCCATCTTCAGATCACAAAGCTGGTTTCACCTCTTTCATCAGGGAAAGAAAAAAAGGCAAAGAGAAGTTACATACAAGCTATGGCAACACAGAGACCTCAGAGTTGAAGGCAGGTGCAGCCACAGTGCTTGGAGCCCATCAGTTCTTCCCCAGCAGAGCTGGCAGGAAGACACCCTCACAAGTGCTTAACCCCTTTTTTTTCCTCTTTCCAAATTCAGAATCAGCACAAACCTTTCCAAATCTGTGTGCAGCTCACAGCTGCATCACTCCTTTTCCACCTTCTTTGCCACTGTCAAATGGAGAACTAGAGACTGGACTTTGTGGATATTTGTTTTTAGGAACCATCTGCCACACAAACTTTGGAGCAAGAGAAGCCTCAAGAACATAACCTAAGCATTTAGGACTAACAACCCAAGGAGACAGCATTATTCTTTTTCATAAGAAAATAACTCTGTATTCAAACCTAGGCCAAGTGCCAGCCCATTGGGGCTTTGCCTGGCATTTGTGCAGCGCCTACCACAACAGTGCAGGACAGGTCATTAATAAGTTACAAACTTGACCTTGAACTTAGAGTCACTTTACTAGCAACAGCAGCTGTTTATTTGGGCACTCATTTTTATTCCTGGCAATTTTTTCTACTTTCCCATTCGCACCCTGTGTGAGCCTTGCACTGTAGGTACACACTCTAAATACTGAGGCTGCCATCAAGGTCACCAAGTGAACAAGGAGGTTATTGTTAATTAGCTACATCAGCCTACCAAGAAAATTCCAACTGGAATCAAGTAAGCCATCCTCATTTTTAACAGAGTAAGATAAGTCAAACCACTTAAAAAACTTAAAGAGGGCAGCATTAGGGCCTAAAGCCCATTAAAAAAATACAAACACAAAACCAAAAAACTAAACAAACCTGAGAAACCTGGACCTACTCACAAGAATTTGGCAGTGGAAAGAATTTATGTCCAGGCCATCAGGCTTGGATGGAAAAGGAAGAAAATCACAAACTCTTGCACCAACCTTTTTTTGTTCTAGGGTAAGTCCCTGAAGAAGTGAATCATTTATAGAAACAGAGACAATCTGAGGCAGAGTGAGAAGGGCCCTATGGCTACTGACCAAGGATAGGGAAATTGAGCAGGAAAAGACAGATCAGCACCAGCACAGTTACTACAGAATGTGCAGGAGAGTAGGAATTTGTGGTCCCTCCGGTAACAGTAATGGAAAGAAGAAGTACAAGCTGTTCTATTAGGATCATGTGTAGCACAGAAGTTTCTGGCTTGGGACTGAAGGACTAGTGTTTCTAGCTTCATTTAAAAGTCATGAAGACACTTTATACTGACGAGACAAGAGGAGGGCAAGCAAGAGAAAGCTCTTTCTCATTAGTCCTGGATGCCAAGCAAGAGTGTGAAACTCTTAGGCATGCCTTTGGGCATATACACATCACACTTGTTTAAGTCTGAAGTGCCAAGAAGTTACTATTAATATTGCAGCGGCGGGGAGAGATTTTATATCCTCGACCAGCTTCCAGAGAACAGGACGATATGTCATTCTCAAAAGAGACAGGTCTTAGCCCGAACTTATGATGCTGGCAGCCACCAAACTTGGACACAAACACCTCAACCTGAAATCATGAAAGGGATGTAGAAGTATTTTTAAAGAAATGTTTAAAGAGGTACTTACGTCAAGAGATTTCCCCCAAGAACAGCTAAGGCTGATACTGTCAGAAGAACAGTAAGAAAAGGGTATCCTGGACTCACACTGTGTGCATTTCTGCAGGAGCAGAACCCATGGATAGTTCTCATCCATGGAGCCTTACCCACCACTGTAAAATTCTGTGGAAAACACATCCAAGGACACTAGTTAGAGGCTGTAGCTGACTCACCTAGAGACCTTGCTGTGTCCTTGGCCTGAGAAGCTCCAAAAGAGTGCAAATGTGAAAGTTTTCTACTTTTGTCTCACCTCAATAATTGCTGCTCTTGGCCCATTCTCAACCCCACTATCACTATCATTCTCCTTGACAGCATAACCACTGCTCCAGGATCTTATCTAAGCAGACTTGACAGCAAGAGGGGAAGCAAGAACGAAAGACAAACAGCTAAAAATAAAAGTCAGGTCATTTTCTAACTCCCCTGCCTAGCATCGAAGTTGGCAGTTCTCATGGCTTTATTCTTCAATCAAGGTTTGTTCAAGAAAATCACTCTTCCCAAAGCATGACTCAATACCATAGAACAGGCTTCTGGCATCAAGTTACAGTTACACAGGAAAATAATAGTTTCCCTAGCAAGAATAAAAAAGTGTAAAGGTGCAATCGCTATATTGCAAGACAAAAAATGTTCCCTTCAAATAAAAAAATAATTAAAATAATCCTTCTCATGCTCTAAGGAAGAGAAACAAAGCTCATGTTATTCCTTCAAATTTCATAGCTCTGCAAGCTCATGTTTTCACTTTGGGGTGTGCCCAATTAGAAAATAACCTGGCAAGCAGAGAAATACTAACAGTTGCGCAATTTCTCCTCTGTTAAAAGCAACACAAACCACCAGCTTCCAACAGGTATCAACAACCTGTCAAACACTGCAAGTGCTGAAAGCAAAAAACCTTCAAGGATTGTCTACAGGATGGGCCATGTTTGCTGGAATGTGTTTTTAAATCAAAGCAAAGAAACCCACCCAGCCTCAAATACCTCAGGTCATGGAGAGAAACAAGAACTCTTTGCTAAGGATCCTTTTTCTCTGCTGGGCGCTCTGCATTGCCTGGCTGTTAATACCTCCTGGTATTCTCTGTACCAGTAGTGTCTCAGGTGGCACACAATCCCTGCCTCACCCCTGCCTGCCCCCACAGCGAATGTGCTCATCTCCTGGGATGTAGGCTTTTGCTTTGGGTTTTTTGGTGGTTAGACTAACTTCATGTTTTCTAGAAAAGAACACCATGTATTTTCCACGCTCTAAACCATTCACCCACACACAACCATTCAGTACCACCATATTTTACCGATACATATGTTCAGAAGAAAGCCACCATGACATGGCCAGGTACAACTTAGGAACATTTTACCTCCAAACAAGCTGGGAAGAAAAGAGGATCAGGTCAACTTGCATGGCACAGCCTTTTGACATGTTATGAGAATCCTTCAGAAGGCAGCAAAATACAGATGTCAGAAATAGATAGTTGCTATTTAACAAGAACATAAAGTGTTTTGTCTCTCTTAAAGAGAGCAGCTATCCTCCAAGTTCCTCCTAGGCAGAACATCCTTAAATTTCAAACAGACTGCAATTACTATCAAAGTTTTCAGACATAGGGGTTCATCTACAGCTCTGTACTGAAAATGTGGTTTCACTGAACAGCTTTTAAAAAACCCTTAGGCCAAGACAATCCAAGAATGGGCACAGGGACAGTATTCAAACTCAGGGGTGGCTGTGGAGAAGTAAAGCTGTAGAAATTGTGCTGGCACAAACTCATTCTCTCACATTTACCTCTGACCTCTGTCTGTGTAGTGAGTGCACTTAGATGGGAGAGGAGACTAGAGATGGAGAAGGATTATATTGAAAATGAAAACTACCCACATCCCTGTTATTCTGACTCACCATCCCAGCTTTAAAAAGAAAAAAACAATCTTGCAAGTGCAGGTAAACTTTGTCTGGGATTAAAAAAAAAAAAAAAAGGGGGAGGACATCAAAAGGGCTTACCACCGCGTTCCTCAGGTCTAAGGCTCTTCTTTGCAACTTCTGCCAATGCCCCAATGCCAAGACCAACAGCTAGTCCTTTAAAACAAGAAGAAAAAGAGCCAGGTCAGAATGAAAAAAACCTTCCAAGACACATACAGAGGCATTTTTACAATTAACTTCAAGTCACA
This sequence comes from Neopelma chrysocephalum, assembly GCF_003984885.1. Taxonomy (NCBI): domain Eukaryota; kingdom Metazoa; phylum Chordata; class Aves; order Passeriformes; family Pipridae; genus Neopelma; species Neopelma chrysocephalum. The sequence goes on along the minus strand of NW_020897773.1, from coordinate 775,111 downwards.
CAGTCAAATGCACAATGGCTTGATTAGAATACGCTGTCTTTTGCAATGGAGTTATCATCTTCACTCAAGAGTTTTCTCCTATACTTCTTCAGCCCAGCATGCCAGCCAGGAATCATAGACTAGGCCAGTCTGGGACATCTGGCTTTTATAAACCACATCACAAGTGCTACTCAGAGCTCTGTGCTCTGGCTGAGGTCCTGATGTAAACTGAAATCATGGAGTTTAGAAGAAGAAGGGGAAAAGAAAACAACTCACAAACATGGTTCTCAAAGTACAATTCTCAGGAAAGAACAGCATCCCTCTCCCCTCCCACCATGCCACCACAGCAGGGGGAAGCAAAACTGTATTTAGATGAAGCCACTGCCAGCAGAGTTTAAGGCTCTGCAACCCTGTCTAAGCACTCAGGTTTATTCATGCTCATTAGCTGTCTGTGACTTCCACAGACTCGTTGACTATGATGAACAGAAACATGTTCTTCCCGAGGCTCACCTTATGCAAGCAGTGTTGTAACCTGCAATTCCAAGGAGCTGGGCTGGAGAGTAATCCTGCACAGCAACAGTAAAACAGGAGACAAAACACCAGCACTCCACATGCACTATCTCTCTGGCAAGCAGTGAATTCCAGGGCATTGATTCACAGCCACAGGTTAAGCTACAGCTACAAAAGAAGCGTTATCTGCCTCCACTAAACAGATCAAAGCCACTGAAGATTAAATGAGGCACAGATCTAATCATGCAGTAATCCATACTACCAAAGGTCTCACTGCCTTGCCAATCCCAAAATATTTATTTTTCTGGATAATAAATGACATGGGCAACCAGAACAGATGGTGCTCCTTCATATCTCCTCAGCAGTGGTGCATCCCACCATGCCGTACTCCCACACTGCTGGCAGTACTGGGTGCACCTGTTTTCCAAGCACCCCAAGCCCTCCTTGAGGCACTACTGGACAGTTTCCCAAGTAAAACAACCACAAAACACATTACAATGAAGGAAGCAGAGCTGACAAGCACATGGTATTTTGCACATGTGCAGGAGGAAACACATGTACATGTTTTGTGGACCCAAGTCACAGCACAGATATTCTGAACTGGAAGGGACCCACAAGGATTAGAGAGTCCAACTCTCTCTCCATACAGGGATCATACCCACAACCTTGTTGTTTTTAGCATGATGCTGTAACCAGCTGAGCTAATGTCATGTTAGTAGGGAAGCCTGGGCACAAACAAGGTAACCCTCATCTTGCAGAGTTATTCCCCTCTCCCACCAGGTAATTACAACTCCACCTCTGGGCTTGTGGAAAACTTCACCCTTCCTCATCCTACAGACCAGACTAACACTCTAGGGCTCAGAAAGCAAGTATGGACAGGGGGGTTCATGGACAGGGCCACAACACTAATTTCTCAAAATGCCACTAGATTTGTTTTCCAGGCCTCTTTTACACACCCACCCGTGGTCTAGGTATGTATTATCTGAACACAAAAAATGCTGTTATTTGTACTGGCTTATTTTGTACTGGGTCTGGCTGAGATAGGAGTTTGTTTTCTTCACAGCAGCCTTTATCATGCTGTGTGCTGGATTTGTAACTAAAAGTGTTGATAACACATCAGTGTTTTGGCTCTTGATGGACGATGTTTGCACAGCATCAAGGCTTATTCTTTTTCCCACCCTGGCCTGCAAAAAGCAGGCTGGGTGTGGGCAAGAGGCTGGGAGGACACATTCAGGACAGCTGATCCAAATCCATCAAAGGGATATCTATGCCATATAACATCATGCTCTGCAGTAAAAGCTCGGAGAAAGGAGGATTAAAGGGTGGACATTTGGGGTTATGCTGTTTGCCTTCCCAAGTAACCACTACAAATGCTGAGGTCCTGGTTCCCAAGAAGTGGTTGGACATTTGCCTGCCAAGAGGGAGTAATAAATGAACTCCTCTCACTGCTTTGCTTGCACATGGAGCTTTCTTTGCTTCACCTGTTAAACCATCTTTATCTCAACTTCCAAATTTTCTCCCTTTTGCTCTTCCTATTCCCTCATGCTGAGGGAGGAAACAAGTAAGCAGCTATGTGGGGCTTAGCTGCCAGTCAAGGTCAACCCACCAGACACTGCCAGATGTTCACCTGTTACCAGGAACAAGTCATCCCTCCAAAGAATCTGCATGGCTGTACAAAAGCACTCTCCTCCTCTGGGTCTCTAGTCTACTGACCTTGCACAAGTTGCTCCTGATGTCCATCATTTTCCTTGTCTGCAACATGTGTGTTTCCTCCAAGATTAATCATTTTGGGACAGTTTTCAGTATTGCTGAACAGCCATGGTTCAGTACCTTGAAAAATAACATCCCTAAGCACTTCCAAAATGCTGCTCTCCTGCATTCTGCACTTTATGCAGACAGATTATTTCAGGCCTGGAAAAGGCCACTTGGTTCTATACCAACAGTGTGGCTCTTCAGACATTTTCCAGGCATCTCCAGCATCTGTTACACTTCAAACCAAGGCCATCAAGAGATGATCTGGACCCGGTTTTGTTCAGGACAAATCCTCTTGCTCAGCAACTGACACAACAAAACAAACAGAAGACTGAATGGACTGTTATCACTCTGCTCAGCCTGCCAAGCCCAGGGGTGGGCGAGACCCTCCCCTGGAGCAGCATGTGCCCTGGTTTCAGTCACGTAAAACACCACAAGCACCATGCAGTACAAGCTGCCAGTTCCTCAGCTGGACAACAGAGAGAAAAATACAATGAAAGGCTCATGAGTCGAGATAAGGACCATTACAGGCAAAACAGACTCGACTTGGGGAAATCAGTTTAATTTATTACCAATCAAATCAGAGTAGGGTAATGAGAAAGAAATCCTGAATCATAAAACACCTTTCCCCACCCCACCCCGCTTCTTCCTGGACTTAACTTCACTCCTGAATTCCCTACCTCCCTCCCTTCCCCAGCAGCACAGGGGGACAGGGATGGGGGTTGCAGTCACCATATGTGAACTTCCTCCTCAGGGAGAGGACTCTCCACACTCTTCCCCTGCTTCAGTGTGGAATCCCTCCCTCAGGACAGTCCTCCACAAAATTCTTCAATGTGAGTCCTTTCCACAGGCTGCAGTTCTTCACAAATTGCCCTAGCATGGGCCCCTTCCACAGGGTGCAGTCCTTCAGGAACAGGCTGCTCCAGCATGGGCCCCCATGGGGTCACAGGTCCAGCCAAGGAGCCTGCTCCAGCATGGACTTCCAACAGGGACGCAGCTTTCTTCAGGCATCCACCTCCTCCAGCAGGGGCTCCTCCACAAGCTGTAGGTGGATATCTGCTCCACTGTGGTCTTCCATGGGCTGCAGGGGCACAGCTGCCTCACCATGGTCTTCACCACAGGCTGCAGGGGAATCTCTGCTCCAACACCTGGAGCACCTCCTCCCCCCTCCCTCTGCACTGACCTTGGTGCCTGCAGAGTTGTTTCTCTAACTCCTCTCTCCAGCTGCAATTGTGCGGATTTTTTCCTCTTCTTAACTATGTTATCCCAGAGGTGCTACCACCATTGCTGACAGGCTCGGCCTAGGCCAGCTGCAGGCCTGTCTTGGAGCCATCTGTCAGACATGGGGAAAGTTTCTGGCAGCTTCTCACAGAAGCCACCCCTGCAGCCAAAACCTTGCCATGCAAACCCAATACACACACTCACTTGTCACTCACCTGACAAACTGAATCCTGCAGTTGTCAGTTCTCTATATACTTTACTAACATACCTCAAGAGGCTACCATTTTTCTTTTTTTTTTTTCCCCAAAAATTGTTAAAATCACATTAGGTCTAGACTTCACAGAATTTTCCTGAATTTTCATCTTATTATATCATTAAAAAATAAACTTATAAACCAGGATTGAGGGAGACAGGAACTGCTTAAACATCAAATAACACGAGGAAGAGAGAATGGAAATAAAGACAAGATTGAGAACTGTGTGGGTGGAGCTGATGACCCATCAGGCTACAAAACAAGCATAGAACAAAAAACTGCAGTAAAATCTGTTTTGTCAATTATAATCTTGGGAAGAAAAAAATAAATGAAAATCAAGGATGATATTTAGTGCTATAAATACACCTACCAGCAGTTACTCCAGCTGCTGCAAGAAGCATATAAAAATACATATAAAGGACAAAGGAGTTCAGTAAAGGATCTTGTGCTGATCACAGAGAAACAGTAGTTCAGTATTACATGTAAGTGTTGGAAAAAAAGATCTTCAGTCTTTCCAGTAGATGTTCTTTGCTTGTAGAAGAGGTGAGAAGTCAGGCAAATTCTGCAATCCAAGTATTTCTGCCTCCTGTTACTAATTTGTCTACCACCCACCAGAGTGTCCTGACACCATGGTTGAGACATGGCTGAATATTCCCTCTAACACTGGGGAGGACAAAAAAAACCCATGCAAAGACAAGAGGAGGCATGATTCAAGTGTGAATGGGATCATGCCAATATCATGGGAATTCAACTATCTGAACCCCAGAAATAGTTACATGAACTCTGTTTTTGACCTACTCATCATCTTTCCATCTTCTCCTAAAGCCTAAAATGATATTGTTCTAATATGGAAATAAAGAAAAAAAGCGGGTTTTAACAACAACAAAAAAAAGTCAGAGTCAAATGCTAGTTTTACTGGTGTAGAGATTATAGGATAAGAATCCACCTAAACCATTTTATTTCCCAGAATGGGAAATAAATGAAAATGGCACCCTGAAGCACACAAGAAAAATCCTGCACAAAAAGCTTATTTGCTTTAAATATTGTACATGTTACCTCTTGCATCACTCGTGAGATAACACCCAGGAAGGACTGACAGTGAGGACAGTAAGAGGCACACAGCACTGCCTTTCCCTGCTCACAGTCTAAGAGGAAAACAGACAACCGTAACCCAAAGTTCACCAACAACTTCAGACAAACCAAAACCAGGTAAGAGCGAATGGTAGGCCACAGCTCCTGCCATCAGTTAATGTTTCACGGCTTAAGCATTTAAAAGGCTTCACAAAAATGCAACTTGAAAAGAACATTTCTCATCACATAAGAGCCAGTCAGGAAAAGCCACATTCTAATTGGCTGATGGGGTTTCACAATTGCACTGGATGTCTCAAGAAAAAAACCCACAACACTCTAAACTTGGAGCAAAGAGCAAACAGGAGCTGTTCCTCACTATAAATGGAGTTGTCTTCCCCGTCCCCTGCATCCAACCTGGCCTTGAACACTTCCAGGGATGGAGCATTCACAACTTCTCTGGGCAACCTGATTCAGTGCCCCATCACCCTCACAGTAAAGAATTTCTTCCTAACAACTAATCTAAACCTGCCTCCTGTCAGTTTAAAGCCATTACCCCTTGTCCTGTTACTACATGCCCTTTTAAAAAGTCCCAAAACATTACCAAAGAATATCTTAAATTGAAAAAAACTACCTATAGACCACGTGTTGCTTGTTAAGCCACTGTACTGACTGTACTATTTCTCTTTGCTGTTGCAAGTTAAAATTCAGAGGGAAAGACAAACAATAAATGCTAACAAGAGACTGCAGAGCCCAGAGTATCTGAACACTTTTTTTGTAACATGATTTCCCCCAAAAGCACTCAAAGACCTCTGTCTTGCCAGCAATTTTAATCATATAAAGCAGACAACTCAAGGAGAAGAGCAAGACCAAAAAAAATAAATGACAGAGATAAGTCTGGAGCTGCTGCTTATAAACAACCTCTTTCTTTCTTACTCTCCCTTTGAGGTTTTGGTTTGATGGAGCTATTTATTTTGGTTTCTACCTTGAGGTTAGGAGAAGACAGGTAGTTAGTTGTACTTTCCCTACAAGCATGAGTCAGCCTTCCCTCATGCAACAGCCTTGGGTGCCAAAAGCTGGAGCATAAAGCAACAGCACTGGAACCAAAAGTTCACAGAAAATTTGGTCATCTGCCACTTCACATCCACCAGCTGTCAGCAAGCAGCAACAGACGAATTCAGAAGATGACAGCTAAAAGTATTGTGACACTTTTCATAAAATTCAAGGCTAGATTAGAACAGAGACCTGTATGCTACTAGAGCTTAGGAACAAGTGAGTTTTAAAGTGACGCCTTATTACTCCAAAAAGCAAATCATGAACCCTGCTTCCCTTTAAGGAATACTAAGCATGCCGTGAAGCAAGGGTGCCTGCAGTGAACTACAGGGTTAAAGAAATCTGACAAGCATGAAAAACTTATCACAAAACTCACTTGCTGTTTATTCTTGCACTGCACAGAATCAGTCCCCACCCCCAACTCCTCCTAGTGTGCATATTAGTCTGACAAAGGGACACACAGAAAGAATAATTGTTTTTTTATATAATAGTTGATTTGAATTGCATTTGACAGGTTATTTTTCTTTCTTCTGGGATCTGTAACACAAGGATGTCTACTTTGTACATGTGCTTCTCTATCAAATTTTGTGGAAGAGAATCACAAGAGCCACAAGACAGTGTTCACAACCTAGATAGGCTGCTATCATCTCAAAACACTACAGTCACAAAAAACTCCAATCACAGCAACAAAGAGACAACTCACCTAATGATTAGCTAAGTAAGACTAGTTGCATTCATCTTTCCACCTGCCATACTGTGATAGTTCCCTTTTTCTCAGGAATGAGTCCTTCAATGGCTTTGGATATAAGATATTATATGAGCATCACCTGTTGATATTTCTGAAGATATTTAGCTGCTTTTTGACATAGTAAGTCCCATTCTGCATCTAAAATTCACTTAGGGTTCAGCTAGCTTGATCTTACAAGCTCAGAATTTACATCTTTCCTGGGAGAAAAGGGTTTATAAGCAATGGCTCAGTAAATCAAACCTTGACTGTTATCATCTTCCCACCCTCAAAAAGCACTACCAAAGGGATATGTTTTATGTTTAACCACTGTTCAGAGAAATAGCAAGGATGAGGTTGAGAAAGGTTATTTAAAATAAGAGCTGCTCCAGCTATCTCTCCTTGACAGTAACAACACTGTAAGGACTTGGAGGAAAGTTTCCTCAATAAAGAAATCACATGTGCAGGACCAGGGTATTTGTACAGGCTGGGGAACAACCTGCACCTCACTTTCATTAAAACAGCACAGTCCAGTATGTGTTACCATGAAGATGTGCAGCTGTGCTGTGCACTCCCAAATCATCTGCCCTACACTCTTTAAGAGTAATGGAAAAGCCAAATCAAGCTCTGAGCTAACTAGCTGTTGGTGGGAAAGCACTTTCCTACCGAAAGCTTAACCAGAAAATTGAAGCACCTAATGCTTCAGCAGGAGCACTGTCACAGCCATTAACCAGTATGTGCAAGGGCAGTGGCATGGCCCATGTGGGTGTGCAAACTGACCTCCAAAGTTGGCAAGCCGTCCGATCCTTGTGACAGGAACCTTCCTCTCCCGGGCCCGCTCACTGAGCTGCAGCAGAGAGAGGGGGAAAGGAAAAACAAAGAAATCCACAAATTAACTGGGCACATGGGCAGATACCTGCGAAGTCAGAGTGCAACTCGGAGCACTTGAACAACTCTACGCTACAGACAACTTTATATCTGTTGAGAGATTTTCAAGTGAATACAGTCCAGAACTGACACACCCTGAACTGAAACACACACTAAGCAGAGGAGCAGATGAGAGGGTGGGAAAGATAGAAGAGCTGACAACCATGCCTGGAAACCCCATTTTTACTTTCAGCTCAGCAGCCCCTATATTTTGAACTCAGGAAAAGCTGCGCAATGCTAACCCAAACTCCTTTAGTTCCAAACATGGAACTAAAACTCATGGAAGATTATCAGGTTCTCAGTACCATAGACAATTCCTCCCCACACAACAGCTGGAGCAGCAGAGGCAATATCCTGAGTGAGTGCACCCACAGTAGCATCTGATAATGGATTTGGGGAAGGAGGCAGAAGGTCAGAGCAGATGGCAAGTATCCCCACTGTGAGTTCTGCTGCAACATATATCAATAAATACACTGAGTCTTCATATTCCAGTGAATGAAAGGAGAGCTCTCATTAACATAAAATGGAAGTCTAACCCTATGTATGCTTTTTAAACATCCTCTCACATCAGATTATCTGACAGAAGGGGCAAGTGTGAAAAGAGAGCCTGAAAAGCTACTGACAGAACAAATATCACACAAATCAGAGCTAATGAGCACTGATACTTCCCTCTTTTGCCTCCATAACAGGGAATAGCAGAAGAGGAAGAAATGAGAGAAACACAGGAGAAGGTTAGTAAGGACAATCTAGTATAGAAACCACAGTACTGAGAATCCTTAATTAAAAGAGCATACCATCTGTTTGTAGGGTTTCTGCTCTGAACCTGTTTTGGCCTGTCTGGCTTTATCAATATCTTCAGCTGTTAATCCACCAACAGAGGAATGGTCTTGGTGAAAAGCCCTATTTTGTCCAAAGGCAGTAGCAAAAGGATTTCCAAGGTCCCTAATGCCTCCAAATAACCTTGCATCTGTTTTGGGAGGGAAAGGCTTCTGACCCATGCCAGAATCTCCAGTCTCATCAACACTTCTAAACGGTCCATTTGTTGTGTAAGAGTAAGCAGGGCCTTCACTGCTGTGTTCGTGAGATTTGCCAGGGGCAGTGGAGAAGTCCATTGGAGCATCTGATGGTTCTCGGGCTGAGAAGTCATAGTCTTTCCCAAAATCCTCACTGAGATCAGTAAAGTTCTCCTGCTGTTTGCCTAGCTCCTGCAAACAATAACAGAATTACTTTCAGAAAAGAACTTAAAACATGCTCCCTACCAATCCACGAATCTCAGAGATGGGCATGCAACTATGCTGTCATGTCTCCACAATGATTTGTAGAGACACTGGCACTGCAGATATTCACAGTAAGAGACAAGAAAAAGGAGACACCAAGGACCCCTGGAATCCACTGATGGGACAAATTCGTTAACAGCTTCTCAAATATCATAACTAGAGATGCTTTATTCTATATATACTGAAGGGTCACTAAATGTGCAGTTCACTGGAAGCAATACACTGCTCAGTAACAACAGGCGATGGGAGCTGCAATATCACATAAAATGTACTTAGGAGGGATAGCAAAAAACTAAACCTTGTAACATTCAGTTCTTCCCTCTACCATGTTCCCTCCTCCCATCCTGTCCCCCATGTCATGCAACATCAGCACTTTCAAGCCCAAAGCCACCCAAAGCAAAACCAGATACCTACTTACAGGCAGAGTAAGTTCATGGCCATGACACAACCAACTGCAAAACACATTTAATTATTCAACCACTAAACTATGGCAGGGCTTGCTGTCATCCCAAAATAAATAAAATTTCATGCCTGAAGCAAGGATAACAGCATCAGGCACAGCAACACTCAAAGCAAGCTTCTCCTGACAATTTAATCTCTTCTCTCCCGACCTGCAAAAGCTGCCCCACTAAGTCCAGATATTTCTCACCATTTTTCAATATAAAAAAAATAAATAAAGTCAGCAGCAGAGCATTATCTCCTGTTTACTTATTACTCGACATATTCCAGTTACCTATCTCAGCAGTGGCAATACCATGGAATAACTGATGACTATTACAACCAGTCAACAGGAGTTTAAATCCTGCTGTGGTCAGGCCAGCAGGCAGCATATTTCAGGCTCTTTCCTAAATACTAATTAAATTTCCCTTCCCTGGAGAAAAAAAACAGAACATGGTCTTTCCTGTTATTCAGCAGGTCTCATGCTATTTTGAACTTCAACATCACAGCAGCAGGGAGAGGAAAAATATGTTTACAGATGCGGACTGTGGCCACAATATTGACCAATGATTTCAAGCAAGAAGGCCTCTCTACTTCCATACTTACATTTTTGATGTCAGTAAGCTAAAACCCTATCACCTAATGTAAAAGCTTTCCTCTCTTCAAAACAGAAAATGTTGTACCTTTAGATTTCTTACCAAGCCCTGCTTTGGCAACAGCTTCTCTTGCAACTCACAGAACACAGGGCTGCAGGGTACTGCAGGTGTGCTCACGGGGCCTCACTTTTGCAGAGAAACATGCACAGAAACAGAAGAACATCATCTCTCTCTCTTGGGTGCAAAAGAAGGACAATAGCAAGACAAAGCACTATGTTCATAAATAAACACACAAGCTAGTTCTACTGCAAGCTTAAACAGAACCAGGAAAACACAGGCCCAGATTCTAGGACTGAAGCTATAGATTGCCATGATACTTTAAGGTCTTTGCATTAAAAAAACATCAAAACCTCATTCATTAGTTTCTGCTTCAAAAAAGATGATCTGAGCTACACTATCTTTTTAAAGGACGATAAAGGATGATCATTTTTAATAAACAGGAGTTCCTCAGACAAGCCCCATAGTTTTCAGAGATGGCAACACAGCAAATGTGAAGCTCTTATAAATCTACCCCTATCTCTGTTGACAGAAGCTGCTGATTATGGAAAAAAAAAAAAAAAAAGCCCGGCTCTCTTAATGTTCCTCATTTGAAAATCAGCTCTGAAAATCCAGCCTGGGCTGTAAGTGATGAACATGCAAACACCTGACCCTGAGCCATCCTGAAAAACATCACTGATTCTGCCAAGAAAGCAAGCAGCACTTAGATAAATCCAATGCACTATAAAAGAGCTCATTCATTTATTCAAGGAGTAGTAATCAATGCCTGAAGTTTAAAGGAGACTTTAAATAACAAAGCTGCTCACCAATCTTAGCAAGAGCTTGATCTTTGACAAGATGAGGCGAACAGAACATTTTTCATTTTCAGCATGTCTTAAACACTCAATAATGGAAACAGAAACACTCTGCAGTAACATTTCTCTCCCATTCCTGTCCAAGCACCTAGGGCACACCACAGATCCCAAAGAATTCCCAGAGTATTGCAACATTTGTATTATTGATCCAGTACTTGAGAGCTATTTTTGTTCATGATGCGAGTTCCTAGTCACTTACACAACAAAACCAAAAAAGCACCGGAGGAAAAGCAAACTATCAGATTAGACTGTGCACAAAGAGCTTTGCTTACCTGCATTTTCCCCAGGGCAGAACTGAACTGTTCCTCAGCAGTGGCCTGGAGATTCCTTGCAATGGTAACTGCATCGCCCCCGAGGAGCACCTGCCGAAGCTGTCCTGCTTGGGTTTCTAGGATTGCTTTACTGAGCTTTGTCAGGCCTCTCATGACCATGATGGCATCACCCGCCATGACTGATGTCTTTCCGTGCTGAAAGATAAAGAAGGAGAAGGGGCAGGGGAGGCAAGATGTCAAGGAACAAGTTTGTAATGAGTTTCAAGTCACCTAAGAGCCAGCAGCATATCCTCAACATCTCTTTCTGCTTTGGCAACCAGCCCCCATGGGAATCTGTCTGCAGCTTGGATAGGACACAGGCCAGGCTGAATGATAGCAAGTTAGCTGACCTCACCAGGCAAAGAGAGAACTCTCCTTGTGGGCGTTCATGAGTTAGGATAACTTTCCAGCACTCCATACAAATATCCAAGTTACTACTGACCAGGGAAAGCAAAGATAGGTAAATGCCAGTAAACACTGCAAAGATAGTCTTGATTCTTTCAAGATGTCTGAAGAGGATTAAAAACATTAGCATTTGATCTCTAATTACTATGAGTCCCTGCAACATGTTCTTGGGGCCTGACAGCGCTGACGAAGCACTGTCACATTCCATTTCTGCCCTGGAGCTATGCCTCCTCCTCCAGCCAAATTTCTTCACTCCCACACCAACAAGTAAGCATTGTCTGTCCTCCAAAGGTAGTCTGCTCCATCCCCAACATACTCTGCTACTTTTAACTGAAAATTTCAGCATGCTCAGAAGATCTACCTACCACAGCATTTGCAAAGTGCTGAATTTCTTAGTTCCCCTTCTTTTTCAGGGGGCATTCCAGTTCAGACTCTTAACAGCCTGTTCAGTTTCAGTGTCTTTAAATACAAACTTGACAGTGTAGGATACATGACAGAGGGTGTCTGAGAAGAGTAATTTCCATCCATTTCTTTGCCTCAGCCTGGAACCAAGCTCAGGCACAGAACACCAGCTCCCCCAAACCACTGTGGTTCATGTAAAAGAAAACCAGGAGTGGTCAGGGTGTAAAACCCATTTTGCAAGGGAGATTTTCACCTGCTCATTTCACTCATCTTCTACATCTTTAAAGCACAGTCAGGGTCACGGTTCCAGGGCTGGCTCAGTTGCACATCCTCCCATCTTTACTGACACAGAAGACACAGCAGTTGGCACAAGATGCTGACTAAGGTTCAACCTTGCCCATACAGCATTCGCTATATTGATTTGGAGAAATTCTGACTGCAGTAGGTACCAAGTACAAGTCTAAGGCCACATATTTAAGTTATTTCCTAGGTAGGTACACAGGTATCAATTCATTTTTAGAAGGTAACCTGTCAATATGCACATATGCACTTCAACTATAAACATTAATACATTGGCATGGTACAAGTCAACAGTACATGTGGCATTATGCTCAGCTCCAGAGCACAAGCAACTAGATCCAGTTACCTTCTTGGAAACACAAAGCCTGATAACAGCAGACAGGCTTGTGAGACAGTCATGCAGGAGAAGAATGGACTGCTAAAGCTAAATTTCTGGCTAAGTACATAATTTTGCTGCAATCACACAGGAGACGCATGGATTACTAGAGCTGAATTTCAGAGACACATTATTATGCAAATGCAGGATAAAGCCCAGTTACTGGAATGTTTATTCAACAACTGTTAATCAGTGATCAAAATCAGGGACAACCACTGCAGCCAGGGAGTGTTACACATTACATGCTTTAGATACGGTGTTAGAAAGACAGTCAGGTGTCTACAATGAATCTCAGCTTAATGAGTTAGCTGTAAAAATAAAAATCAAGCCCACACAGGTTACTATTCTGTGGTTCTCTTTACAAAACCTACCTGTGCGCTCCAGACCTGTAAGAAGTGTTACTCCTGAATCTCTCCAGAGTTTAATCACTAGCATTGGTTTTAATGTTGTATAATGCACTTTTAAATTCAAAAGCTGCCTGTCAGGTAAGGAAGTATACTCTGTCAACAGGAAGTGGTTTTTTACCCCCACATCTTCACACTGGAAATTTCCACATGGATCTCACTCAAAGCATCTGCAGGCGGTCCTTGCAATTCAGAGCCAGGCAAAGAAACCAGCCAAGAACCCAGTACTGTCCCAGCTGAAATGAGACCATTCAAAGGTTGCCACTGCTAAGAAATAAGTGCTTTTGTGGCTGTAAGTATTAGCAGCACAGGAAAGCTTGAATGCAAAAAGCTCATTCCCTCCCTCCCTCACAAAAAGGGCAATAAAAGTAATGCAATATACATCAGTGTACACTCAGACAACACACACAAAAACATCCACTTTTAACATGGATTCTTTCTAATCAACAATACTAAAACCATATCCTCCTTTCACCCACAAACAGCTGAAGACGTACTCATGAAGTGACACGATATGCTAAATGCGAGTTTTTTAAAAAAATAAATCTTCCAACAAAATTTCAGGGAAGCTAATGCAACCACAAGTGAAACACATACATTGCATCATGCGCCTTCAACCCCCCCATTGCTAAATTATCAACAGCAAGGAGGACCCTGTACAGATTTGGCTACAAGACACCGTACTGGGTACACTGCGGTCCCATTTTCCAGGCACAGCAGCTGTAACCACCTAGGTACTAGCCAAGTGATTTGTCAGCTCAGAAGCATCAGCAACATGCTCCTACGTGGCACTGCCAAAGGACAGGCTATTCTAACAGGATATTTATCCCAGCACCTTACTGAAACCCAGGCCTCCGCGGAGGAAACACAAGCTTACAGGCAACCAACTTGTTTTCAGTGATCTCCAGATCCTCAGCAGGCAGCTCACAGACCCAAATGGAAATCACAGTATAAGCACAAAGGCAAGGCATGGCTCAAGGAGGACTTCAAAGGTCAAATCCAAGGACAGTCACCAACAAATAAAGGCTGAAATGGAAGAACATATTTTCAGAAGCAAGACCCTACTCCTGCTTTTGAACAGAATTGTGGCTGTAAGCCATTTCCTTCCATTCCTTTTGAATACCAAGTCCTCACCTTTAACAAAGCATGGTCAGGAAAAAGCAGCAGAAAAAAATAACTGTACCACAACGATTAATCCTTCAGCAACAGGCACCAGGAGCAAGAAAACATTCAGGTACAGCCTATACCCATCATCAAGCAATATGAAAGTGGGAGCTAAGAAGTGCAACAAAAACTGAACTGATACTAGATGCATTTTCCTCAAGTGGAAAAAATCCCAGGTTATGTAGTTCTGTAGACCCTACATTTAGCAGGACATGTTGGTTAGTTATCACAACCAAAATGAGAAAGCATGAAAGAAGATACACGCTAGATAATCAAGAAGGTAAAAGACACAAAAAATAACTAAGAATTGGAAAAATTACCTTTTTTCTTCAATGAAAAAGCAATAAGCACAAGCAAGGCCAAGAGACATAAAAACTGAGACAGAGGAAGCACACACTTTCAAGAAGGTTGATACTATCCCAACACTACACTTGTGTTCATACCCGGTGCAGACAGCAGGAAAGGGATTTCCACACCCCCCCCAGGCAAGTTCTATTCATACCCCTACTAAATCAATAAATAAACAGTGTAAGCAAGCTCTATCAGAAACAGATTTAGTGAGTGGTTTCAAACGGAATTAGTGCAAGTGTACAAAGTCTGTAACACACTTGACTTGTCCCCTGAGGATTCATTATCCAGTGCTAGCAAAGTAGGTCACTAGGGCCAGGGATTACAGACAAGTCAGCTGTGTCTATGTAAGCTGTCAGAGTGCCCCTAACCTGGACTGAAGAGGGTTGACAAGTGTTCATCGTGAGCCACTTTACAAAAATAGGCAGGGTCACCAGTTTTGGCTTAGTAAGCTTCTCATAGTTGAATGAACCCCTGGAAAACCCACACCTTCTAGCGTGAGCAGGCTCAAGCCAAGCCATCCTGAGACACGGGGCACAGTCCACACAGCAGGCAGAGGGGCTTGTACAGGTTACAAGCCACACCGGTAGGTAAACCATCTCCTGACATTGGACCTGATTTAGAACCCTGTTGTAAACAGCAAAACTAAACCAATGCCTGGGATGCTCCTATGTGCAACAACCATCTGCACCACAAGCCACAATCCTCTATAGCGACTAACTGCAGTGTATTCTTTCCCTTCTTCAACATGCCTGATTACCAAACTTAAGGCTTAAGAAAGTGTAACAAGATGCTCAGCGTATCAGAGGCCAATAACAGAAACAGAAAGCTTCACAACAGGCAACAGATGAAATCATATATTTGTCCTGCTTTAAAAACACATTCCTCCATTCATTTCTTTTCTTTTCCACGTGCTAACATGCTCCTACAGACACAGAGACCTGCAGCTCACCTACTGCTGAGTAATTAAAAAAAAAACAAAACAAACAACCAAACGAAACCTCAGCAGTTTTACCCTGAAGTATTTCTCCTTCAGGTCTGTAGAAGTTTTAGTTGCCTTCTTTATCTTCAACTTTTATTTTAAATAAATTGAACAAAAATGAATAATATTAGGCTGGACAGGTAGTAAGGCAGATAATCAAATATCACGCTTCAGGAAGAAGAAACAGCCTCTATACCTCAACCCCTGCTGTTATCCTTTATTCAATCACTGTTATCTTAGTTGTATCTAAACAAGGACTATAACCTTGGCATCAGTGTTATAACCACCCACACCACCAGAACAAGTGTGGCAACAGTATATTGAAATAAAACTAACAAGCACCACAAAAAAGATACAGAAGACCAGGTACTCAGCACATTGTTCCATGGCCATAAATCAACAGTAGACTAAGTTAAAAATAAGTATTATTCATTAAGCTGCTGTGTAACTGTTCTTCCACAGATTTTTTTTCCATTTCTTTTTATGTGTGTTGCCATATCAACCCTTTCATGTGATTCTTTCACTCATGGCCTTTTTCAGTTCCATCACACACCTCCCCACCAGTTCCTTTGACAGCAGACTTCCAGGTCTCTGCCTAGAAGTATTTTCATTAGCTGGATTCCTTGGGTTGCAGCTGACCCAAATTTTAACCATGCAGGGCACAAAACCTGCATTTTAAAAGGAGGAAGTTGCCATCATCCTTTAAATTGAACTGAAAATCTACCTTGCTTATCCTTCATCCTTCCCCCTTCCCACAACTCCTACACACTGCAGCTCCAAAAGAAATTAATTTAAAGATCTGACCTACAACGGAACCAAGGACCCCTACGTTTGAGTCCTGGCCCATGGCCTGCACTTCAGCCTCTCTAAACGGAATTCATCAAGTATCTGAAAGCTGCTTTAAAACCACCCTTGCCCAAAGCAGTTTGCCAATGCCATTTAAAACAAACACCTTTGAAGGGCAGGCGGAACTGCTTTGCTCTCTAATCGCTACAATAGCAGTACACGCACTGATAGAAGTGGGCTGCTTGGCAGACAAATGCCTCTTTCCAACAAAATTCAGAAGGCTTAGCAGTCATTTCTGGCAAATGACAACTAGTTCAAAACCCAATTTCCCCCCATAAATGGCCTGACACGCAACATAAGAGTGAAAAGAATGCCTGGACACTTTAAAAGTAAGCACAGTCTGCTTTATTTTAGGCACAGATATATCCAGGCAAAATGAATGCTCTGGACAAACAGCTCTATTTACTTCTTTCTGGACAATGTCCGGGGACGTGCAAAAGCATAGTCACAGCCCATATGCCTGGAATTAACAGAGTATCTTTCTTCCCTGGCCACAGATCTAGAAATAATTCACCCACAATTAAGATCCCAGTGAGAGAGTGCATTACAGGTCACTTCTGATACATCCTGACACAATACACTAATAAGATTCTGCCCTGGGTGCATATTTCCTGTTACACTGAGGTAGATCCAACTCAGTTGCTGTGATTTTAAGGCTGCCGCTCGCTCACTTTTCCCTGAGACCGTGGCCTGTGCCTGCTCCTGTATTTCCAGCTGGTGGACCAAGAAAGTTCCCTTTACCTCATCTGCAAGGCAAAAAGGTTTGGACCATTGGGACAATTTCAATCTGCAGTTGTATTTATACTCAACATGTAATCTTTGTATTACTTATGTTACCAAGAGGAAGGGAGAAAGAATAAGAGGACAAAAAAAAAGGGGACTTTTTTCTGTTTATGCAGTGGACAGTGCTTAGGAGTGCATCGCACTGCACCCTCTACATAGCTCAAAAGCTGCAGGCACAAGGGTGACTTTACTCACATAAATAACTGATACATTCTATGATTAAAGTTACTTCTCATGCATGTAGACAGTTCATCCAACAAGGAGAACAGTATATTAAAATCAAAATGGAGCATGACCTCAAAGCACACAGATTAATATGAGAATCTGGCAGATGCAATATTTGAAGCATGTACTTAAGAAACAGAACTACTACAAGCTGAATCTCCACCTTTATTTGAGTTTATGGCAAGTTTACACAAAAGCACACTTCATTAGTTCCAAGTCATCCCTCTGTCAGTGTTAACATACAATATCACTTTAAAAGACAAATCCCTCACATCCATATGGAACAACTCCACCCAGCAGTATTTATAAAAAGGTTACACTAAAGCTCTGCCCTGATTAAATCCAAACATTGTGCTTTAAACAAAAACTGAACATTACAAATGCCTCCCCACCCAGGTCTGTGGACCAGCTCTGTCCTCTCACAGTCACTTGACCAGTTAGAGCAGAAGAGACCACCAAAGGTCAGCCTCCTCTGATGCACGGGGAGCCAGTCCCTGCCTGATGCACAGCTCCGCAGTGTTAAGCTCTGCACAGGAAACAACAGAGCTCTCCACTGGTCTCATACTCTGAACGAAAATATAAAGTATAAATCAGGAAGGTTATCAATTTGTAGCTAATTTTTTTTGGCATACACTGTTATTTTGCAATTGTTTTTATTGGAAGTTTTGACCTTCTGAAAGCACGACAACTCCAATTTAGGAATTGGAAACCGATAAAGCACTATGCCTCACAAACAAGTGCAAATTCCTTTAGAATCAAATACACCACTAGTTACAGCAAAATTCTTGAGAAAAACAGCATCTCTTCTATTTAAACACACATCACTTCACTCATAGACCTCAAAAAGCTAATGAAAGGGGACTGATATCACAGTTCTCTACGTCAGAGGGAAGAGAGCAAGTGATCTACCTGAAGTTACACCACATGTCAGGGATGGGGTTGGGAACAGAATCACAGTGCTCTCCAGGGTACACTGCCTATCCCTATGTGTCCTCTAAATATCCATCCCTACAGAGTAAAGACAAAACAAGGATTTAGAGCTGGTTTGCTGATCACCTTAATGGTATATTTGTTAACAGTCGCCTCTAAATGATTAAATGCCACACCAGCAGCGGTTTCTAGTCAGCAACTTTCTACTTATAAGCTTCTGGAAAACTAGACACACCCTGTAACTGTGCTGTACATCTGTAAGTGGTAACCTCGCAGGTCTCCAGGTGGCAAACACACCCCCTCTGCTCACACAGTGAGCGTGACCCCTTCTGTCACCACCACGAGCAGCAGGTCAAACACCACAGCCTCCCGCTACTGATCCTGCAGGCGTTCATGTCTGTATAGATCCATGGCTTCCAACCTTGCCCTGGATGCTGGGGTTAAGTTCCAGTTTAGCAACTTACAACACATCCTAGTCTATTCATAGCCCCCGAACATACCAGCATCCTAGCTATGGGAGCTTTCTTTTTTCCTGGCTGTGCCAAAACCTCCCTGTAAGAAGCAGAAAAATAGGATGCAAGAAGAGGACCATAGGTAAAAAAAGATTACTTCAAGAAGACATAAATTGATCTCTGTGCTGAAGGGGAACATGGTCTATCAGAATCTACAGCTCCTGCATTACAGCTCTCTCAGAGACAAGTTCTATCAGCTCCTACTTACCACACATAGGTACTTTTGACACTAGGATAAGTAAGAGCAATGAGCTCTATATTTCTTATAACTTAGAACTAAACCCAGCCTGCAGGATGTCATACCTAATACTGAATCTGTAATCTACAATTGTTGATGCTCTCTATGTATAGGTTTTATGAAATCACATTCTACATAACATAAACATATTGCCTTTCCAAACTGGAAAAGCCAAAGCTTTTTGCAACATATATAGGTGCTTTTGAAAATCCCCAAATTCCCAGAGTGAATTCTCAATGGTCATGCTCCACAAAGTTTTGCTATGCAATGTAAAATTGTAGGCTTACCAATTTCAGAACAGTTCTCTAAAGGAAACACTCAATCCACCTGCAGCTTACTGCCCTAGTCCCAACTACTCTCTTGATGAGCACTTTGACCATGATGAGGATCTAATACTCCCAAGTGGCACAATTCAGAGAGCAGGAGAGCTGTGACATTTCAGAACACTACCTCAAGTCCTTTTATAGTACATTTGTTCAGCACATCTAGAAAAAAACGAGATGTGCAACTGGTTAAAAATGAGGCATGAATAGCAATGAAACAGGCGACAAAGATTTAATCTACACAGAAAACCAGGACTAAATGCAGAGGCAAAACAAACACAGTAAGAGAACTTTGTAAGTGGAAGTTATCACTTCCACAACACGAAACAGCTCTAGGACCATACAGACCAGAAGCAGATTATCTTTCCCAGTGTCTCTGCATACAGAATCTACACAGGCTTTAAGAAAAAGGTATAGTCTTATGCAATTTCCTGAAAAAAGATCTATTTTTTTAACTCTGTATATGCATGCAGACTTGTTTAAGCAGACATATGAACTTGTAAAGTTTCTAAAAGCCAGTTCCACGGATTGACAGCTAAGTTTTTCAGAGCAAGAAAGATCATTTTCTATGCTGCATGAAGCACATAGAACATTTCAGATACTGAATAGCTTCATTTAGCTCTACACCTCTACTGACTGACAAAACACAAAAGCCATTAAAATAAAGTGCAGAAACACAACTGTGCAAAGAAAGGGCAAAACTTGTGCATCTCGTTATTTCTTGGTCTTTGTCACCAGCTTAGATTGGTTTAATTTTGCCATCTTCTGTAAGGAGGGAGGGGGAAGGGAGGGGAGCAAAGTAAGTGGCATCTAAAAAATTGAGAAGCTAAAGATAAAAAATTTAATATAGACACATGCCTATAAAATGAACTTTCACTGCTGAGTGGGAAAGCAGACAGTGATTGAACCCATGCCCTCAAAATACTGTGCTTTACTATCAGCTTGCATTTTAGCTTCACATGCAAATAACTTATTTTCTTCTTCCGGTCCTAAAGGAAAGCAGGTACTTGGAGCACTGGCAGCACTTGAAGCACTTTTATGAAACAAACTGAAAGAGAAGATACTCTTCTCCAAGAGATGCTCCATTCCAGAATATACAGCTCCATAAGCTAAAAAGCCTCCTCTTCCAGAATTCTTACTTAAGCAGTTTTAGAGGGACAAAAACAGATCTACACACACACACGAAATATGGTTCCTAGATACTGCTTCAGGATCACTACCTCCCTCACAAGCTGAACTGTTCACCCCCATCAGTATAGAGAAATTAAAGGTAAAAGAGAAATGCTTATTCGTGCATCAAGCCAAGTCCTGAGATGCATTTAGCAAGGCTACATGGATCAATTTATACCACACACACTGACACACAAGATAAAAGACCATGAGAGACAGGCAATCCCTAGCATCCTTGTTAAAAAAATAAAGAAAAAACACACAGAGAAGAAAACCAAACCAATCTTTACCTACAAAAAACTTTGTAAGTAATCAACCAGTTTAACATTAAAAATTAAGAAGCAGGAATTCAGCTGCTGCTTCTTGTCTCACTCAGTTTCCAGAAAAATAATACAGCCTGACAAACAGGGTGTGAAACAACAGACCACCACTTGACTTTAAAAGGACTACTGGAGGACTAGAAGCCAAAAAAAGTTCTGTTCTTGCTGCATGGATGCAATGAGCTATTATTAACTTGTGTTAACTATCACAAATGAATTAACCAGAGCTGCCTTGCACAGCACAGAATTCTCCTTGGCAGCAGTGAAACAAGGTGATCAACAGTCAGATGGTAAACACGTGAAGGAATTCTCCACATCTGGCCTTTTCTTCTACTGATCACACGATTATCAAAAGGGAGACTGTCAAAGCACAGCAGGTCATTTTTTTCCTCATCTGAGTAAGACTGGACAACATAAAACTGTTTATTCTAAGCATATCTTATTCAAGATTACCAAGGTCATTGCTAACTAAGAGCAATGAAAAAACACTTACAAAATACAAAAATAAGTCTCCTGGTCTAAGAGCAAACAGGTTCTTGCTGGTTCTTGCTGCAGTTCATGTGAACTGTAGCTAAACTTCTGATAACATGAAAGTTCTGACTACATGGCAGAGAAATACAAAACCACCAATATTCTCTTAAACACCAATCTGCATTCAGCCTGTAACACGGAAGAATTTCTTAATCCCTTCAGAAGTCTTTTACTGAGCAACAATTGACTTTGGCCACTATCCTTCTGCACTGAGTGCTAAGAATTATTTTGCATATGCTCAATGAATACACCCCATTTAAAAACAGCAACTCAGAAAAAAAAGCTCAGAAATTGTTAGGTTAATTCTTTTTAGGAAAACAATACTTTCAGTTATTGAAAGAAAAGGTTTCACATTTTTCTTTGCCTAAACACCATATAATTAAAAAATCTGCTTCATTTTTATTGCAAGTTGCTTTCTAACTTCTTTATTTTTCATAACACTGACCACAAAGATTGGATTTTCATTGCACAGGGGGAATACAGAGAAGCTCCCCACTTACATTCCCACTTGGTGGAGTATGACCGTGTTGGGCTATCAGAAATAGTGTTATTACTTAAGATACAGTCCTGCAGAAATCACAATGGTCAGCAACCACAAAAACAATATTATACCAGCCAAACTTTTGTTTTTTTAGTTATTTACAGGTAGTTTCTTCGGTGTCTGCTTAAAATTAAGTATCCCCCCCATCAGTTCTTGTTCACTTTATACAAAGACTCTGCAAGCCTGTAAAAACTGAGATTATTTCCTCACACACCCTACCAAAGCCACGGGTCTCACCGGGTTTTTTTGCCCCACATTTCAGCCACAAGCAAAGCTTAAAACAGCCAACAGCCTGATTTTACGTCCATCTAGACGCACAGATCGGCCCCAGCAGTGAGTGGGACAGAGAACAGCGAGGCTCTAACCCGGAACAGCCTGGAAGGCAGCACAGCACCAGGCTCTGCGCTTCCTCCCGTCATGTCCTTGCAAGGTGCATTCCCTACGGAGCGGGATTCCACCCTTTGCCCCGAGCACTTTTGGGCCGCGCTTCCCGCTCACCTGCCCGTGCGAGCAGCGCCGCCGTCCCCGCTGCGCCGCCGAGCGCAGCGCTCCCCGCGGGGCGGGAGGCGGGACCCAGCGGCCCCGCTCTCACCCCGGGCGGACACGCCGAGGCGGCCAAGGGCACGGGGAGGGAAGGCCGCGGCACCGGGACCCCCTGCCTGGGCGCAGCCCCGCCGCCGCCATCGCCCGCCGGACCCCGCACACGTCCCCGCGCCGGGCAACGGCACCGCCGCCGAGCGAGCCCCGGGCCGAGGGCCCGCGCCGGGCACGGGCGCCCTGGCTGCGGCAGCGCCGCCGCCATCACCCGCATCCCTTCCCGCACCCCTTCCCGCACCGCAACGCCGCATCGCAGCGGGGGAGCTCGCGGGGCCAGGGCCAGGGGCACGGGCACCGGCACTGGCACTACCGGGTTCTCCGCTGCCCCATCCCGCTCGGCCGCCCCATCCCCCTCCGCCGCCCCCTCCCTTCCGCCGCCGCAGCCGCTTCCCATACCGCGGCCCGGCACGGCACGGCACAGCCCAGCGGCCACCGCCTCGCCCGGTCTCGGCTCGGCTTCACCCGGCTCGGCTTCACCCTGCTCCGCTCCGCACGCGCCGCCCGGGCCCACGCTCCTGTTTACCCCGCCACCGCCCCCGGCCGCGGCCTGGCCGCGCGCCCCGCCCCCGCCGCGCTCCCATTGGCGGAGCCCGTGCGCCCCGCGCCCCAGCCAATGGGCGGCGGGCCTGGGCGGGGCTCCGGCCAATGCGGGGCGGGTCCGGCGCGGCGCGCGCGGCGGCTGCAGGGGGACGTGAGGCCCGTGAGGTCCGTGCGGCGGCGGCGGGCGGGGGCAGCAGGGGCGATGCGTGAGGAGCGTGTGCTGCGAGCGGGGCGGTGGCGGCAGCGGCAGGGGGCCGGCTCCCCCCGGGCGGCGGCTCTGGCGGCGAGCGGGGACCGCCCCGGTGGCGGGGACAGTCGGAGATGACGGTGTCTCGCCGCGGTCCCGGCTGGCGGGGCGGGGAGGGTGGTCCCGCGGCGGGGAAGGACGGGGTGGGCAGCGGTCGCACCCCGCGCGTTAGGTGGGCCCGGGGAACAGCGGCTGTCGCTGCTCGGGCGGTCCCGCCGGTCTCTCTGTGTGTGCATGAGGAGATGGGCAGGAGCGCCGCGCCCGGCAGACTCCAGGGAGATGCCAAGCGACGGGAGCAACTCCGTGTCCACGTCGGGGAAACCTTTGTTAGTGGGTGCCTGCGTGGGTTTTTCAAAGCATCGGCTTAAAACCGCGGTTGATGCGTTGGGAACTGCTCATGGTGGTGGGAAATGCTCGTAATACACATTGGAAATAAAAGCTTCGCGTTGTTTCCTACAGGTCGTTCCCGTCTCGCAGAGGCTGCAAGGGGCGCACGGTCACAGCCAGCACTGTCACTGTCTGGATGCTCTAGTAAGCGCCTGCCTCTGTCAGCAACTTTCCTGTCTGAAAAACAACAATGCATTCTTTATGCTGCATTTGCCACATGGCTGCATCAGTGCAGAAGTACATTTGGATGAGGTTTGGAGATTAAATCATTCGTTTCTTCCTCAACCAAACAGGATTCATAATTCTCCTCTCGTTCTAGCGTAACTTCCAGGAATGAACAACACACAGCCCCGAGCTTTAATTTCAGCGTTGTCGGTTGCTTGCTTTGGCCAACCTTTTCATCTTACTAGTAGCTTGAACTGAGCACTTAAATCCACATGGAAGGACCTGTATCTAAGTTAGTAGGAGTTGTGGATTTGTGAAGAAGCAAACTGGATAAATGGTCTGCTGGAAGTGTGTATAGGGTTTTAACCCTACAAAATCTCTTGGTGAATATTACTGCCAAGCTGTTAGTGCCGAACTTGCCTCCCTCTGATAATTATTATCTCCAGCTGCTTACATCAAAGCTTATTTGGCTGGTATTTATGAACACACTAAATATTGTTCAAATAGTAAATATTCCCTATATTTCTTCATTTTGGGGTGGTTTTTTTAAATAAAAATATATGCTTCCCACCCAAGCCCCACTCAGCGTCCCAGGTAGGCCATGGGGAGGTCTCTGCAAGGCACTGAACAGACAGCTACAAATAAATTTGGCAAAACACATCACCCGGACATTACCCGATTAGAGGCAAGCCTCAATCAGGACTAGAGAGCCCTAGATTTGAACTTGAAAAATGAAAAAAAAAGTTCCCTGGGGAAGACACATTATTGAATTAAATGCTGTAGGCACGGGTTGTGTATAGACATGATATATCTGAAATGGAAAGACCAAACGTGACACTTCTGGGCTTGATGAGGGGATGGAGACTCTGTGTAGATGATGCAAAAACATGGCTGCAATAAAATACCAGCCTTGAAAAATTTTGTTCCAGAACAAATGGGTTGTTTTCTTAATTTCAATACTGACACTCCAGAAATGCACACGAATTAACTGTTCTATTTGTGGTTAATTTCATACTGTTTTCTCTAAAGAAACAATCATCTTTACCCTCATCTGAAAAAAGATAAGTTTCAGATGTCTTTTCTAATTACACACTTTTATCTATTCCTGTACTGATTTTGGGTGTCAGTACTAAGTTTCTGTGTAACATCACTTAGCTTGCATCAGCTCAGCATTAATTGTGAAATATGTCTTACTCACTGTGCTGAGCACGGAGAACTGGAGGGTTCCTGCATGAGCTCGCTGTCACGGTTCAAGATGTAGGCAGAACAAGCACAGGATGAAGCTCTCCCCATCTTTCAAAGATGGGCCTGGCTGGTTCCCTTTATTCACACGTGGTTAACCATTGGGTATTTCTGCCACTGCTGTTCAATTTGCATCACACCTTCAGTTGCCAGGCTTTCTGCAGCCTTAAAGGACCTATTGAACTTGAGCTCAAGGGTAGCTCTTTCTATGTTTAAGGAAGAGAGAAGTGTCTGTTTTCTCACCCAGTTTGGAGTGCTAAGAGGTAAGACTGAAAGCTGGACTGAAGCTGCTGGGAGCAGATGGTGTATGTCCCTCTTTGTTGCTTTTTAGTTCTTGAGGGGAATAGGGGCAGGGCACCCAGGATTCACAATCAAGAATCCAGAGGCTAATTTTTGTGGGGATGGTTGCCTAACTTTGTCCACAGTCCTAAATAAAACGTCAAACATGGTGTGTGTGAGGTGCTGGAAGTTATTCCGTGGCAGAAGCCGTGCAGGATCTTCCTGTAAACTGGAGAAAAATGGTGAAAGAGAAAAAATATTGTCAATATTTTATATGGTTTAGTGCTACCAATTATAAGATTTACAGCCTTAACCCTGGAAAAAAGAAGGGGCAGAGTGCTCTACTTGAAAACAGACGAGAGAGTCATCCTTTTCTTCAGAAAGGGTATCAGTGCTTTATGTAACAGCCTCATTGTTGGCTGTTCCTGTGGACTTTGAGGGTTCAAATTCAGGTTCCCTCTATGCTTGTGAAGACTTACCACCTTCATGTTGGGACACTAATCATAATGCGTGCTCTTGCCTTCTCTCCAGCCTTATTCATATTATTATTATTATTGTTCTTTATTTTTATGGTCTACACAATGGGAAAGCTCAGCAAGAGGAAATGAGAATGGAGTGCTCCTGCATCCCTTCCAAATCCAAGGCAAATATACAATCTGACCTTGTGCAAATTGTGCCTTGCTCAGAGGCAGGAGACATGGACATGAATCCTGTGGGGATCAGCCCAGGCAGCTCCATTCTGGCTTTGTGCCCTTCACCAAAGGACTGTAGGTAAAACAGCGGTGACACCTTCATCTGTGCATTAAATCAACTCTGAGAGTTTGTGTAGGAGGTGATCTGCCAAATGTGCTGTGCAAACACTTAACAGATAAAGCACTTCCAAGCAGAAGAGAGAGAAGAAACCTAGTCCCTATGGAGAGGCCTTTTTTACAAGGGCCTATAGTGACAGGACATGGGGGAATGGATTCAAACTAAAAGAGAGAAGGTTTAGATTAGATACTGGGAAAAAATTCTTCAGTGTGAGGATGGTGAGGCACTGGCTCAGGTTGCCCAGAGAAGCTGTGGATGCCTCATCCCTGGACGTGTTCAAAGCCAGGCTGGATGGAGCTCTAAGCAGCCTGGTCTAGTGGAAGATGTCCCTGCCCGTGTCAGGTGGGTTGGAACTAGACAAACTTTAGGTCCCTTCCAACCCAAACCATTCTATGAGTCTATGAAAATTCTTTGTAAATACCTAAACACTGGCATCCTTTGAAGCTTTAGTGACTCCAGTGTGATGTGACAGCAAATGAGGTTATTGCAGAAAAGTTTTTGCGAGTGTCTAAATCTCATGTAATCTTTGTGCTTTATACCTGCACTCTTTTGCAGATGTGTGCATTGCAGATCTGAATTTTCAGAGCAAGCCAGAGCAGTCCTGTGAAAAAGCAAGTTCCTAGACTTTGAGGAGTCTCGATTGCCTAAAAGAACAAGAAGTGAACATTATTAATAAATCAGCCACAACACATCTTTGGCAGTACAGCCGTCATTTGCTTCTCACGGCCTGTTCAGTAGTGTTCTATTCAGTCAAATTTCAGCATACTCACTGTCTTATCCAGAAACATTTCTGTGAGTATTTCTAGCAAGAATCTTACAGATTTGAGGATTATATAACTCAATCTTTTATTAAATTATAATAAAAGCATGATAAATTTGATTATAGTAATATGAATTACACTAAAGCTATAAATACTATAATGGTATATCTATCCTCATATATAAATATAATGGAAGTTATAATAAATTTAAATTATAACTGATATTTATAATTTAACTACTGCCTCAGAGCCTTCTCCCTACAGATGTTAAAATGGTTTGCTGAGGATTATTTAATTCTCCAAATATCCTAATTTTGTAAGTTAGAGAGAGGTTGGTACCTTACCCGAGGTCAGTGGGAAAGCTTAATGTAGCAGTGGAAGTCCTGATTTCATAGCAAATGCTTTAGCTGTGCCATCATATTTCCATCTCATATTGCTTGTTGATATTTATGCAATGAAGGGCTTTATGGTGCAGTTTCATGAGGTGCATAAACAGCTCTGCTGCAGGTCTGGGATAGGAGCAGCAAGAAGGACACTGGGAAGAGCATGTCCAGGGCTCTGGCTGTGAATTCCAGCAGGATCCCTGTCAGCCTTTGGGTGGGATTGCCGCCTTCCTCCTGTTCACTGTTCTCTGAGGGGAGTCTGTTTGCTCACCAACTAGCAGCTCACCATTTATGGGTGCGAGGGAACACCCAAATAACCCTCTGCTAGTGCTGATGTGACTGAAGAACCCAGTGAAAACTGGCTTTCTTAAAGCCTTGTACAAAGTTAGAGAACCACAGCCTGGAAGGATCTTTGGGCCCTGCAGTAAGAAGGGCTCCATTGCAAAAGGAAATTAGTAGGCAGACTACTAACCTGCAGAAAAAAAGAGTTAATGGAGCCTCAATTAAGCAGTGATTGGTCATGTAATTAGGTAGACAAGTATCCAGGCTGTTCAGAGAACACTCAGAAATTCTTTTGCGTAGGACAAGCCCAAGCTGTTTCTCCAACCACAATACATATGGTTGAACTTGGTGAACTTGGAGGTCTTTTCCAGCCTTAATGATTCTAGGATTCTGTAATGTACGTCACCATCCTTCTCCCATGTTCATACAGCTAACCACAAAGCAAAAGGCACTCTGGAAATATTTCCCTCAGTCCTTCTTCTCCAAGCAACTGCTGAGGCTTAGATAAGCTACCTCTTGAGTGGTTTTGCCTTGTGTTCACTCATCTTCTTCCGGATAATTTCTTCAGGGCAGATGGAATGTCTCTGACTACATAGATTTAGGGTGTTCCATCAACATCATAATATAGGGATGATGAACTGGAACAACTCAAGTGGAAGTCACTGGACAGGTGGCTTGGTTTTAGTAGTTAGCTTGTAGGTATTTCAAAACTTTGGCAGGTTTCAGTGATGCTGTTTGTACTGTATATTATTTATATGGCTTTATGGCCAAGGATGACAGCAACAGCTTTCAGAGAGAAATGAGATCTCTCTGACTCAGACAGTGGTAGATGCACATCCAGTATTATCATAGGATCCAAATAATGGGCTATTTTTGTAATGCTTAAGACTGGTCTATTTTCATCCCAAAGCACTGAGGCATTTGTGGCACTTGTTCTTCTTTTTTCTCTCTCCCCTCACTGCAAAGGGACAGAGACAATACTCCATTTCAGTTAGCATCTTATTTTCAAGATGATTTAATCCTGTCAGAAGGAGATGAATGTTTTCTGTCCAAGAGAAAGACACAGTGGAGGGAGCAGGACAGATATTTCATAGAATCATAGAATATCCTGTGTTGGAAGGGCAAGATCATTGAGTCCAACTCCTGGACCTGTACAGGACAGCCCCAACAATCACACCACATGCCTGAGAGTGTTGTCCAAATGCCTCTTGAACTCTGGCAGACTTGGTGCTGTGACCACTTCCCTTGGGAGCCTGTTCCAGTGCCCAACCACCCTCTGGGTGAAGAACCTTTTCCTAGTATGTAGCCTAAACGTCCCATGGCACAGTTGGTCACCAGAGAGAAATGTCATGATTTCCGCCCTAATTTTCCTTCTGGAGCTTTGAGTGAGCAGCCTTGCTCTGCACAGCTGGAAAGGGCAGGGAATGCCAGTGGGGCTGCTGGAGGGCTCTCAGACCCCTGGCTGGAAGGAGGTGAGGAGAGGTGCTGTCAGGTTCTGTGTAAGGGAGAGGACGGCTGAAGGGCTGCCTTGTCCCTTAATTGAAAGAAAGGAGGGGGCAGAAAACACAAAAACCTTCCCTTTGCCCCCCTATGGTTTGCCTTGCTTCTCTGTGTGCCTGATCACACCTCCCTCCTTTCCATGTCACCCAGAGAGGGGCTGCTTTGGGGAAGGAAGGATGAAGGCTGTCAAATCATGGAGGTGATTTACTATTTCCAGGAGTCCACAGGGAAGAGCCTGAGAGGCCCTTTGGTAGCATTTGTAGCAAAGCTTAGGACTCAAGCATTTCTTTTCTCCTGCTATTATCTATCCCAAACAGGCTGCAGCAGCTCTGGACAGCGTTTTTGTGGCTTGTGCTATATTGCTCCAGGACATTGACTATACAGGACTGAACTCTAATAGGAGGTGGGAGCAGGCCCACCAGGCCCCAGCAGTGCTGGGGTTATCTCTAATAATTATTTGGAGAAAAGATAACAAGTTTACTTTGGAGGCATTTTAGGTGGTACTCTCCTGGATTTCTGTTCTCAGGGATGTGAGGCAGATCATAGCCTCGTTATCTCTCATCAGGGTTTGCCCCTGGCCTCCACACACACATATGCTCAGCGTGCTGAATAACGTGATTTTCTCTCCAGATGGGGAAAAAGGAGGATTGCAATTAAGTTCACACAACTGGAAATTTGCATATAGGCACATGGATTTTTTTTCTGTCTTTAGATTACAAAAGAAAACAAAGCTAGGTGTTATTCTCTAGGTGAGGTAGTAACGAGCCACGACAAGCCCAAGCTACACCATGTTCATCACTGACAGAAGACTGCCAGGAAAGGCTGTGCAGCACACCACGCATACGCCAGCCACCACGCCATGCTTGGCTGTGGCTCACACCACCCACAGTTCCCTCCAAACTTCACCACGTGGGTGCCAAGTGGGCACCGAGTGCTTTGGAAAATTGGAGACAAGCCCGTGGGGGCAGAGTACGTTAAGAGAAGGACAGTGCCAGGTGGAGAGGCTGCAGATAGAAGCACTAAATGGTAGAAAGGGATACCAGTCCTTGTCTTTGGCTAGTGCGTGGGACAGTACAGGGCAAGGACAGGCACCTTTGCCCCTGCCACCTTACCAATTAATGTACTAAAACATTCACAGTATCCTGCCTGCTTGTTCGAATTCTGTTGCACAACAGTGCTTTTTATGGCTGTCAAGCACAGCTATTTTGGATGAGATGAAGAGTGCAGCAGTCTGATTAGCAGCTGTGTGCCTTGAGAATATGGTATTGCTATTTCTCCCCAGATCCATGAGACTCAGTTAAACATTATTCAGTTTGTAATTCTTTATCTCTGGGCTAGACAGATCAGTTGTTTCTGCTCATTGTAAATTGCATTCACTTGCATAGTTTGGTGTTTTGCTCTCTCGAGCCCTTGGCACCTGATTGTTTACATGTACCTCAATCTATCCTGCACACACAAGGTGGGAAGGCTCTTTGTAGCTTCCAGCCAGGATTCACTTTACGGATTATAACTAGCAAAGCCATTCACCCCCTGGGCAAACATGGCAACTTCATTTTGAAGCTAGGCAAACAGAAGCAAGTCCTTTGCTTGCATTTAGCCACTCTAAAGAGACTTTTGTGAAGGACAGAAAGGTCATCTGGAACAGTTTGGGCAGAATTGTTCTGAAAGGGAAGGCAGGCTGGAGCCAGAGAACATGGGAGAAACTGGGTTATTTCTGAAGACTTTACTGGAATTGAGAATTAACACTAGTCATCAGTTTATTCTGCTGGTTAATGGTAAAGTGTGCTGCCAGACTCAGCCATTGCCTCCAGCTTTTGGCACAGTATTGTCATGTCTCACAGCTGGAGAGCAGTGAGCCACCTTGTCCCAGCCTGGAATCATCCCCAGAACACCATGTTTTCTTTCACTGTCCTGAAAGCCAGTACTTGTTCTGGCTTTCTGGCATTTGCCTCGCTGTTTCAAAACACAGTAAGGTGTGGGAGGGAGACATGGAAAGCTTCAGGGTGTTTCTGAGTGCCCGTGTGGCAAATGGACAAACTCATAACCTCCATCCACTTGCCTGAAGGTGATTCACAGAGTCATGACAATTTACTTCTATCAGTCAGTCTAGGGGGATGTTGTGGTTTCAAAAACCAAAAGCCAAAACCAGCACAGGGGAAAGCAGAATCATTGCTACCTTTGGATGCTGACCCTTTCCCTGCTTTGCTGTGGCTGTCAATTCAATACCAGAGGTTACTTGAGAAGGACTATAATCTAACCTCTACTGTCTACATCAGTGTCTGCATACCTGGACAGAGGGAGACCCATTGGTGGCAGAACATCCTGACTGACACGTAATCTGAGAGCAGCTAAGAGGAAAACGCCAGCAGTTAACAAGCCTCTGGAATGACTGATGGAGTGACAGTCCAGCCATCCAGGTTAAGCCCTTCATTTTACCCTGAGCAAATCATTCAACTCCTCTGTAAAATAGGGCTAATGGCATTCTTCTGCTCTGTCATGCTCATGAAGCCTGATGCCTAAAGAAGTGTTTGGAAAGCTTTAGTGGAAGCACAGCAGAGTAATTTGAACATGCTCTGTAGCCATGCACAGGGAAAAGGCCTTCCCTTCAGGCACAGCGGTGCTGAGAACCAGCACTGCAGGTTCACTCATCAACTCCCAGATGCTTCCGAGGTGATTTCTAGCCTAGAGGAGCCCAAGGTGAGAGCACAAAAATGACCCTTTCCTTCAGCAGTCCCACTAGATAAAGTGTCTAATGATGAAACCTGGGCAGTGACTACATCCTACACCATCCACTCCACGCACTTCAATAACCGTGGCTTCAGTTTAACTGGTGGCTTCTTTTCACAGCATAGGAAATGTTCCTTTCCTGAAATGCAGTTGTTCTCACTGTTCTCTGCAGCATCACCTCCTATTTCATAGCAGCATTAAATAGCATGTACACACAAAACGGTGGCAGAGGTGCCTTAATCCTTTACATCCTAAGTGTCTTTGGAATTGCTTTATGTCCCCTGCTAGCCCTCATTTTCCCATCCTGTTTAAGTCTTTTAAGTCATAGCTGCACTGCCACAACAAGCCTGGTGAGGGAAGCCAACACCCCACTCCTCTTCTGTAAGCCTAACCCATGCCTCAGGTTATGAGGCCGGGGTGTTTCAGTTTTTCAAGCCTTGTATTCTTCCCTAGGCTGAGCAGCCACAGCTCAGAGTCTACAGGAAAACACATTTGCTGGAATTCTGTTCTCTGTTACTTTTCTGCACATCCTGGAGTTTGAATTGGCAGCATGATGAGTTTTCTGAAATCATTTGGTGTGTTTGCCCTTTCATTCTTAGCATGCCCACACAAATCACACAGGGATAGAAATCAGGGGGCTTTTTTCCTTATTAAAGAAGAAAGATTACCATTTTCATGCCTCATGAAACCTGCACAGAACACTCTGGAAAACTACTGGCACAATATTTGGAGAACAAAAATAGCTCAAATTTGAAATTCCCGGAATATCACAAAGGCTGTATTTGGTAGGGGCTTACAGAGAGGGTATGTTGTTTCTGGCATGATGAAGGGATAAGACGTTCCTGTTAGAACAATTCTGTTAATGCTACTGGCATTTTATTGCTACTATCTGTTGGCACATAGGATAGGTAGCTTTTAAAATAATCCCGAATACCTACCTTCAGCTCCAGGGATCTTGCTCATCTTACACCAGTTTTGAAGGAAGGCTCAGATTCTTTCATAAATAGATGGAGCTCTATGAAGTCAAGGAGAACTGTAATTGCTTATATTTAGCTTTGTAAAGATTGCATATGGTATGGCATAACTTACAAAGGTTGGATCAGTTTTCCACACTTGCTTTCACACTTTTTACATGGTTCCTGGTCTGCTTAAATGCAAATTAGCTGTGGAGTTACTTGTGTTTTATATCAGGGTGAGCAAGGTCTCCTTGAAATCATAGAAACCAATGATAAAGGAGAAAATAGGCCTAATGCCTTTCCTACTCTGCCCCCTTCTGCGAGGCAGGTCCAGGAATGCCAGGTTCCATGGCATTTATTTGTGCACAGACCTAATCCTGAGTTTGCCTATGGGAACTGTCACTTAGGTCAGGCTGCATTTGATAAGGCTTGACCAGTTCCCAGTTTTGGAAAACTTCCATTCCAACTGCTTGGCCCTGTACCTGTCTCGGGTTTCTATATTAAGGAGTTTACCTAGTTCCACTTCAAAGTCTCTGTTTATTTATATCTTTTTAATACTGAGCCACAAATAGTGCTGAGCACTGACACCTCCCAAACTCTGCTCTTGGGAACCTGTCAAACGTGTTGCACGAAGAAGATAACTTCATATTTACTTAACTCCTTCAACGCTCAGGGCAAATGTCTTGAATTTAGATGGGAAAAGATGGGTGATAGCAAACCTGCAGCAAAGGAATAAATAAAAAAAAATGGTAGTGACTTGCATGATGATGTTTGATGCCCTGATCTGATGTGGGCAGATCTTTCTTAAGTAACCAAGCTTAAACCCAGCATTTACTCTCTTGCTCTGATTCTCATTTGTAGAATTGGGAACAGCTCACATCACTTTACCTTACTGGGGGCAGAGGAAGCAAGGATAAATTCAACAAGCAGTGCAACAGTGTGTTAGGGGGCATACAAATAGTAGTAGTAGAAGTTCTGACAAAGATACCACATTTGTCCAGGCTTATAAAACAACTGAGTTCAAGAAAATTAGATATTCCCTGGTTCTCCTCAAGGCATAAACAACACAGAATCACAGAAGGATTTGGAAGGGACCTTAAAGACCATTTAGTTCCAACCCCTTGCAATGGGCAGGGATACCTTTGACTAGATCAGGTTGTTCAAAGCCCCATCCAACATGATCTAACTCGACCTTAGATTTCCCACTGCCAAGAGCTGAAATAACAAGCTGCGTGCTCTTTTATTTCCCCCTAGATTAGCAAGACTTATAGTGATAGTACAGGTAACTGCAAGTGAGAGGAAGAATGACAAATCACTATGTATAATTATTCCTTTCTTTCTTGAGGATGCTCAGAAGAAATCTTATTTATCTAATAGAATTTATCTAATAAATTTAGGACTGAAACTAGGGCTGAACGCTTTACTAAAAAGAGAAAAAAAAAAGGGGGGGAGGGAACCCCAACAAAATAGAGTGTGCAATGTAGCAGCAGCACCTCATCCAGAGCTGCAGTGCTGAACATGGCACCACACTGAAACCAGCTGTTTTTAAATGGATTCTGGTACAGTGTGAGCTCCTTCTCTCTGAAAGTCTTTCCCATGCTGTGCCAAAACTGCAGCCGTGCTGGGGTGTGGGGTGCCTACGTTTTTCCTGCCACGAGGGGGACTCCAGGGCTTTCACCCTCACTGAGAAACAAGGGGCACACAGCAGAGTACTTTAAAATGGCTGGTACTTCTCCAAATAGACCTACTGCCCTCCCGTGGCTGCCAAGGAGCATCTCTGATGCAGAAACAGGGAGCCCAGGGACTGAGGGACACAAATAACTATATATTCAATTTAAACCAAAACCCAAGTTACAAGGAATAGGAAAGCAAATACAGTGTGATTGACTAGAAGTACCTACGACGGCAAGAACAAAGCAGGGAAATTTACTGGTTTGGGAGTAACAGGGAGAAGTCCAACTACTTTTGCAAGGATGGTGAGCCTCGAGCTATTCTTCACCAGAGTCCATCAGAGAGTGCCATTTGCTCAGAGAGATGGTCCATCTAACTTCATCCAACTGCCCCACAGAGGAGACTCCACTAGCAACAGTGCAAAGAAGGTACGGGAGAGCAGACCACTGCTCCTTTTTCTGACTGTAGTATACAGGTGCTACGACCTTGCTGTATCTACTAATCCTCGTTGGCACAGCTTCAGCAGTGTTTATAAAGCTCTTTCTGAAACACCTCATACTGCAAATGTGTCCTTTTCTCTCTGTGAACCAGAAGGAGACAACATTTCTACCACAGATTAGCTTCTGAGGGCCTTCTCTTAAGAGCCTGAAGTTAGGTTTTATGAATGAGACCTTGAGTACCCGATGAGAACTGCATGGTTCTGCAAGGAGTGTCTTGTTTCTTACACTTTCTTTATGACTGTGCTGCTTCTTGTGCACCCTCTGTGGGCAGAGCACATCTCCAGTCTTTGATGCACTGCAGACACTTCAAACACAACAATCCCAGGACAATCAAAACCAAAAGCAATAGTGAAGTTGCTTTTGGAGGCAAGAGGAAACACAGCAGTAAGCACAAGCAGCAACTCCGTGCTCAGAGGGTGACAAGGCCAAAGTGGTTGAATTGCACACACTTCTAACAAAGACACTAAATGCCGCAAGGAGGCCATGTACCTCCCAGCAATGAAAAATTACATTGGGGATTTGCATTAGGCACCATTTCTGTTCATGGACTTGGCTTCATCTTAAAGACTGGTGTATGCTTAAGCTATATTTGAGATTAGATGCAATGAAACACTCATTTTAGACTGGAGGGGAGGAGCGAGTGTGACCAGGATCATGTAGGAAAATGCCAACACATGGCACCTCCTATAGGACTTCAGGTTGTTGAGTGACACCAGCATCAAGAAGGGCATCACCCCAGCCTACCTGTGCTTTTTCGGGGATGTGCATCAGTGGGAGCACTGGGATTTCTTCAGGGTGACAGAGACTGCAGAGCATGCAGCAAGTAGAAATTGGTGAGTGAACTCAACAGACAGACAAATGTTTTGCTCCTTCAAGTTGCCAGGTCACTGAGTCAGTATCTCATGAAGCAGCCAACTAGTAAGTAGAGTAAATCCTGCCCTCTCCATTTTCACAGCTTAGGCCATGCTGTACAACATTAACATCACTAACAAAACTTTGCTTTAGGCACAGGTGAAAATGTCCACAGAGAAGAGACATCACTCAATGTCATTTTAAAATTTGCATGTATTTGTGTATATACACACACAAACACACACATATATATATATATTTGTAGTAAATACATATGAACTTCTACACAGTTATAATCACTCCAGTATATACATGCTGTCACTCACCAGGACAATATATTCTGTTGCACTGACAGAATCTCTTGCTTGGTTACCTTTTGAATTGCTCAGTGGAAGGCCAATCTTTGGCAAGCAGATATCTGCAGAAAACCACCAGCTCCAGCAGTGATCCTTCAATATTTGAAGGTTCCCGTCCCAGTTTCCTTCAAGTATCAGCTCTGCTTTCATAGAAATAAATTGTTTCTAACAATATGCTACAACCCTGATAAGCCAAGCAGGATATTTCTTCCAGCACATACAAGTATTTCACATCCTCTCTACACCACGCAATGCAAAAAGTGAAATCATGTTTGCCAGTGATTGTAATCCAATTTGGCCCCATAACTTAGTTAAAAAGAACAAACACAAACAGACAAATAGAAAAAACAACTCTCACATAAACCTTAAAAATCAGCAGACAGAACTCTACTGATTTACGTTTCCAAAGGAAATACCTTTTAGTAATAGTTAACTCTGTCTGCAGCTGTTAAGTCCAAACTTTGCAAATGTAGGAAATGAGGACAGAAAACTAACAGAGAGGAAGAATTACTTATTGTCCAGGCTGAGACACACACACACAACTCGTAAAAACCCTTACGTCCTTCTTAAAAATCAGTTTGAATCACCTGCATGATGTCCTTGTTAAATATCAAAGTAGATTAGCTGGAACAAGTTTATTAGAAAAAGGTACTACATTAAAAATGTGTAATTCAAAGCCTTATCTAAAAAGTTTTTCAGAGATGAAGTTCTGCATCTCTCACTGACGTTGCATTATTCACAAAATCGTGTTACATATTCTGACATTGATCAGCTGTCAAAGAAAAAAAAGCTTGTTTGCATAACAAACACTCAAGTAAAAAGGAAAGGAGAAAATCACAGAACTTGGCTATTACTGAAAAACTGACTCTCAGAGTAGAAATAAAGTCATTTTCAAAGGTGGAGAAAACATAAAGGTTCAGTCAGACCTATATATTTTTTACTGGCACCAAGCACCAATTTTTTTAATGAACTCACTTGAGTGTGTGTAACTATTCCTAGAAGTAATGTAACAGCAGATTAAAGTTTGCACCCCCATATTTTGATACAAACTATGACAGGATATTTCCAAAAGAGTCCCTTTGACAGTAAATAGCTTTTTTAAAACTTGTAATGTAAAAAAAAAAAAAAAATCTTTAAACAGTACAAAAACCTAGGTAAACCAAGCCTCAATCAGTGTGAGAGGGGGACCTCTTCATAAAGGGAAAGTAATTCCTCCTTTGGAGTAGTTACAACAATGCACAGAAATGAGACCAGAAACACACACAGGTCTGATTTACTGGAGTTGTTCAGTCATTTCCACCTGAGGGTAATGTGAGGATTCCAGTATGGACCCAGAAAAATATATAAAAAAAAAATAAAACCTTGGGAGGAGAGAGCAGAAAAGTATCTGTTTTCCCACGCTGAGGATCTGATGTGCTGGAATGGGCAGCCTCGCCTCCATTAGCTGTTGGCTGCAGTGAGGGATGCATCCCACCACTGACACCCTGTCTAGATCTATCATGGATGGCTTGCTATGTCTAACTGAGGTCAGAATAAATAGGCATTTGGGGCAATTTCAACAGACGTTGTACGCACAGCAGCCAACTTAGGAAGTTCAGCCTCACTGCTCTAGTGCTCACATGCTGCTCTGGTCTGTGCACGTTGCCTGCTCTGCTTTTCTAATTACTTGAAGCTCGTGTTTGCACAACACCTCAAATGTATGAAAACTCAGAAATTCCACAGCACAGTTAAAGTTGTGTGCAATTCCAGGGCTAAAACACCTTAGCTTCAGGAAGATCAGACCAGATCAGACCCCTCACCTCTCTAGTGTCCCATTCTACGTACAGGTTTCTGTGCTCACAACAGCCACTGTGCACATCAAATAACATAAAAGTAACACTCTGACATCAGCAAGGAGCCAGGCTTTTCACCAAGAATCCTGTGAAAAATCTCAGTTTAACCGATAACTATTAGATTTTTAGTACACAGCATGTCACAGAATTAGTGTTTTCCTTTACAAATATATGGCACTACGTGTAAAAACTTTATGACCTATTTCAAACAGTGTACCATACTTCACAGCAAAGCTTGAAAAAGAATCCTCTAACTCCCACTTCTTCTAAATGTACAGCTGGTGGGAGGCCAGGGTGTCCATGAATGGTCGCACAAGGTTG
Organism: Neopelma chrysocephalum; assembly: GCF_003984885.1. Classification (NCBI taxonomy): domain Eukaryota; kingdom Metazoa; phylum Chordata; class Aves; order Passeriformes; family Pipridae; genus Neopelma; species Neopelma chrysocephalum. The sequence goes on along the minus strand of NW_020897773.1, from coordinate 736,883 downwards.
TCTGTCGAGAAGTAAAAGATCAAGCCAAAGGTGATGGAGATGGGAAGAGCAGGCAGTGCCTTCTTAAAAACAGCCAGTAATAAAAGTGTTAAGCATAAACCCTGTAAGAGAAAAGAAAATAAAAAACACAAGGACATATAGTAAGATGACCAGAAACGTATCTGCCACCAACAACCCAATATACAGATAATCAGCTACATGCACTGGACACACAGACAGCACTGGAGCCTGCCTGAGCTACCAGTGGTATTATGTATATTTGCCCACACCTTCATCTTTTACACAGGTTGGCCAGGTTTTTCCTCAGCAATCTTGAGCACATCTCTCTGCTGAGACAGTGGTATAAACAGCCAATGCTGACATACAGCTGACCCCAAGAGGTTAACTTATTTACAGATTATTTCACTTTTTGTTCTGTGCCATTATGTATGAAGTACTGACTCAGCAGACAAAAGCACTTTAATCCTGCTCAACTGCAGACAGAAGCTTCACTGAAGGACTCTTATACACAGCAGGATGTGCTTATAACACCTTCCCAGTTTACAAGGTCTCTTGGGGTAAAAAAAGAAAGAAAAACAAAACAAAACAAACTAACCCAAATATCTACTGCTGTTCTTTTGACTGGATTGCTTACTACAATAGGTGAATTCTGGTTTAATCTGGATAGGAGACCAAGCTCTGTTTTCTGGAGCATGTGTGGAAGCTGTTGTACATTTTGGGTAGACAGTAAGGCTAAGTGCATTTAGATATCAATTCCTTCTCTCACCAAAGCCCTTTTTAATTCCTCCATGATGACAAACCTTCAAAGACACTAGGCTCCAAAAATACCCACTAGCTAAAGATCAGCAGACAGGATTTTCTAATAATTTTTTATAACTGTTTATAGGCTACAAGTTTGTTTACAATCCACCTCAGCCTGTGGCTCTGTTCTTATACTCTTAGGGAACATATCTGGCCTACATCTGCTCCTCAGTTCATATCTACCTTTAAAGATGTGCTTACTGCTGGGGCACTGGAGGGACATTTTTGGGGAACCAGAAAGCCACACAGCAGCAAGATTATGAAACTGCAAAAGGAGACAGAACGAATATTAACAACACTGTAAGAAACACAGACTGGGGCATTTGGCCTCATGGACAGACAAGCAAGAACATTTCGCCAGTGCTGGACCCCAGGATACGGAGGTAGGTGATCCTATAGGTTTCTCTGACCTGTGGGGTAGGAAAGCTACACTCAACACACTTTATTTAAGGTAGCTCATTTCTAGCTCTCATGCTCTTTGATCCACAGTCTTCACAAGTGAAAGTCACTTTCACTATCCTTAGGATCTTACTGGGGAAACAGCAGCCCAAGAAAGACATGATAATTGATTTTCTTTTACATTCTAAAAATCCCGCCTTTCTCATTGTTAGTTTCCATGAGGATGCTGATTAAACAGCAAGTGCATAGTAATCATTTTCTACTTAGGTGAAAGCTTGACAGTGTGTGGTCATTAGACCCGGCACGACCGACTCCTTTAGCGGTTACAGTATGTTCATCCTCTGCTTTTACTGATGATTTCCATGGATTTAAGTCTCCTTCTTTTCCATTTTTTCCAGCCCAAATACTAGAATAAGATAGGTCTTCATCCTCTTACTAGCAGCTCCCCTTAGCACAAGGGAGTTAACCTTTTCAACTACATTTGCTAATCAATGTGGTGTTTGTAATATTGACTCTTGTGGCTGATAAAAGTCCCCAATTGTTTAATGCTGAAGCAAACACACCAACAGTTCAGCTACAACTGTTTTTCCTGGGGCTGTTTCACCCCCTTCATCACTTGGCTGGGCTCTGATGAGTCTGTATCATTCAGCTTCAGTGGCTGTTTAAAGCCTGTCTTTATACACAGAGCACTGGGTGGTTTCTCCTAAATATCTAGCATGTCACCTGCAGTTATTTAGCAGCGCTCAGCTGCTGGTACTTCTGGCAACACTGCTGTTCTAAACAGGGTGTAACAGAGCTTTTAAAAGCCTGCTCACTTACTATAAGAATGGCTACAAAGCAGGCGAGCGTAGTATTCCAGTCTCCACTAGCTGTGGCAGCTGCTTTCCCAACAAGCACACTGTAAAATATGAAGTCTCCAAGGCCCAGCTTCACGCCCCCTGAAAGAAGCGGAAAAAGAAAACAAGTATTAATTTTGAGCCTCCTGTTTTGCTTCCTCTGGAACAAATTCTTGTCCCCTGGAAAGCAGGTGAACATTCCTAGTCCTGGCTACCAGCCTGGACCCGCACATTTCCGAGGAGGCTGAGACTTACAGCCCTGCCTCCCGCTAACTGTTTTTCCTCAGCCTCATTCTCTGAGCTGCTTCCCTGGGCTGCATTATAATGTACTGCCTGAGGAAGCACAAGGACAGAGAGGGACAGGAGGCAAGGGGAAGAAGGAACTGTTCAAATTGTACACATAGGCAAGAGATGTCACTGGAACTACAATCCCAGAACAGATTCTGCAGCAGCAAGAAGTAATACACAGTCAGACTCAAGATCTTTGTTATTCAAACAAGTCACAACTCTTCAAATTAACTGTCATTAGTCAAAACTGGGTAAGAGAGCACTAACCACAAAGAGTATAAATGTCAGGCTCTGACTAGACTGAAAACAAGGTATAAAGCTTCCCTTACTTTCCTCCTCCTCGAGCTCCTCTAAAGAAGTGATGGGGCGGGTTGGAACAGGACTCCTCGTCTCTGACATCTGAGAGTCTGCATGTGAAGGGCTCCTGTGGTGTTCTCTCCCATCCTCAGCTTGGTTCCACAAAAATAGGCCAAGAAGAGCATACCAAAAAGAAGAAACACATTTATAACTTGTTTTAGTGGATGAAATCCACACTTCTGTGAAGCTGCCCCGGAATGGGTAAGCCCTTTGTTTCCTGGAGGTGTGATCATCACAACCAGTTCAAGCAGAGACATTAAGTGGCTTTGAGGAAAACAGGTTATTATTTGTAACAGAGGGAAAGGTACGTGTTCACAGCTTCTTTGGCAGCCACCCAGAAGTTCAATGGGTTACCAAGCGAGCACGTACACAGACCTAAGCATTGCCCTGCACAGGCTAGAATGACAAGTAAAGCCAAGTGAAGTTAATATGCATTCCCACATTGTTATATCTTTGGGGTGGAGGTGCTCAGGTATTCCCTAACTGGCCATATGACAAAAATGGATGACTAAGAGGACTGCCATTTATGAGAAAAGTCCTGCCTTGATCACACTGACATTGGAGCTGCGTGTTCACATATAAAAAGCAGACACATTTCATTGTTCACAGATTTAATTTCCTCCCCCCCTTTAAAACACATCTGACAGAGCCCTTGATAGTGCTTTTAGAAGCAGCCAGGCTGTGATCCATGATTCTGTCTGACAGTTCTTATTTTTCAGAAGCTCATACAAACTCTCCAGTCCACATTGGTCTGACAGGATGCTGCTGCTGCCACAGAGGTTTTCTGTACACCTCAGCATGTAGTTTTTACCTGCTTTGGGCCCAGTTTCAAAGCAGTATTGTGGCCCTGCCATTGCTTAGTTTGTTGACTGCTTTATCCTGAAATAAGTGGCATGTTCAGTAATCAAACCTTTGCATACATTTATTGCTTTAACATTAAAAGGTACTGTCATCTCTGAAGTTCTGCAATTAACAACACTGAAAAAAATGCATCTGTGAGGATTCAGGGCCTTACTTTTACTTGCAGTCTCAAACATGGACATTATTTCCATGGGGCAGTGCTCTGTATAGAATAGGGACATGCAAACAAACCTGTATCCCATGTCTGCTGATTTGATCCTCTTGCTGCTGTGTCTGGCTTTGCCATTCCAACTGTCCACATCATAGCAGCTAGAAGAAAGAGAGAAAGTAATCGGCTGCATAAATCATTGGTCACTATAGCCCAGAGGAAATAAGTATTTAGCTGTCCCTAAAAATACAAATCTTTGTCCTTGTAAATGCTTTTAAAACACTCACTCTTAGCTGGTTTCCCCAGGCACTGAGAAGGCAAGGTGGGAGAAAAAGAAGGTAATGCATCCACTCAGTTTTTAAGAAGGTCCCAGAGCACAAATAGCTAAGAGTCAGTATAGTTTTCTCTGTGGGCTAAGGAAAGCAAAATTCCAGAACTAGGGTCTTCATCTCCTTTGTCTTCTTCTGGGTTTCTGGCTTTTCTCTTCAGAGAACAGATTTTCCCAGGAAATGATGGTAGTACAAAAGGTAACCAGAGGTTAACTTAACAGCTTACTCATGTTCTGCTAGAGGTACAGCACACAAGTGAGGGATATGCAGGAGTTGTCACAGTGCTAGTTTTCTCTCTGCCTGTTTGTTTTGTTTCCATCCTGTCAAATATTGCCTATTTCTGTTTTGGTTCCAATAACAACTGAAGGACGCTTGGGAGTTTATTCTTGAGATGGATCCCTAAATTAAAAAGGAATACAAACCATTCTGAAATCAGTGGAAGGAAACTCAAATTATCTGTTTATTTAAGTGTGCATCAGTCTTCCTGTTTTTATAGAAGCTAAACTAAACAAATTAAGCCAAGGCAAACACAGTGCCTGCTTTTCCGCTACAAGCTCAGCCAAGGTGATGCTTTTGCATCTAGAGGGAGCCACAGAATGTGGTCTTGCAAGGGAGACACTGATGTTCTGCATAAGAACTTCTCATTCAGTATTTATGATTTGCTGAACTGCATTCTCCTTTAGAGAAACTCTTTGCTCACTAAAGCATGTGAGAGACTTCATCTTGAGGTCAGTGTAACAATCTCCAGTAAAATGGAGGGCAGCTGAAGCCAACTGAGGCTCTCCTTGGAACACATAAAAGCATTTATATGACATTAAATGCTTGGAAAAAAAAAATCAATCATGTTGTAGACATCCTCAACTTAGCACCGAACATGGAAATACTCATTCATCTTACAAGTGATGTAATGAAAAGTCACTGAGGTCCACGAAGCACCTGAGTCCACGTCCAATGAGCAATGAGTCTCCTGCATTGACTACCTTAACCTTAATCACATATATACCTTTGTGGATAAGGGCACCAGACACCGTGGTAGTTAAACAGCCCAAGAAAACCAGGGAAGAGGGGTGATTTTGTCTGCAAAGCAATACTTGAACAGAGCCCTTTGCAAAGCAGCCAGATAACTAACAATGAAGCAAAGACATTCTAAGCACTACTATCTGTACAGGACACAGGGCAAGAGGGGAATGCAGGAAGAATGGAGCCTCATCACATGTTTAAAGTGTGTCTGTAAAGCTTGCCCACAGGGCATAAGTTATTGAGTTAGCATCACCTAACCACAGAACCTTGCAAACACAACTGCCCACCTTACACACGTTTTTGTATGCAGAAAAAAGGGGCATGTTCTGCACTGTATTCATTAAAGGATAAATCTTCTGAACATTTCAGCTCCACAAGGCAAATGTAGGCTTCCTTTGGCTAATTAGAGTTGGCACCATTGTAACTGATAAACAAGGCCTTCTAAAATGGTCTGTTCCAAAATATAAATGTGTACCAATCTTATGGCAAGGAAGTCACTAAAATAGTGCTGTTTGGTTTGACGCAGAAACAGTTTAATAGAGTTTAATCTGGCTAAAAACATTAACATTCTAATCTTACTCACAGGAATATATTAATGCAGGGAAAATTGGCTCATTTCTCTCCTGAGCAGTTTCTACCAGCATTCTCAGTGGCCCCTTGGGACAGAGAACAGCCATCAGATCTGCAAAAAGAAAAGGGCCAGTCAATCTTATCCTGAACTATCATACATATTTTACATTCTTTATCTTTAAAAAGGCATTCTCCCCTCAAAATAACATATATCAATATTAACTGGATGATTTCCTGAATGGCAGTTTCCACCACTTTGCATAACTCTAGCTGTTCTAGTCCCTGAAAATGTTGTTCACTTAAAATACCATCTCCAAGCCTTAATGTAATAATAAGAGTTTTCATTGTGCTAATCCTATAAAAAGCCTCTTGAGAATATCATATTATTTCTTTGAAAGTAGATGACAGCATTTCATTGAGGTGTTAAATTTAATTAGAGGAGGAGGAGTGGGGGTATTTTGTTCACATTCCACAATCCATGACTACATACACTGGCTCTGTGTATCACATGAATGAAGGCCTTTGGTCCAGTACCTCTTTGCCTACTCCCTCTCCTCCATCAGAGCTCTGCCCCAATCTGAATGTTACTTCCTGGAAGCCTCTTGTTCTGCAGGTTCTCTTGAAACTTGTAACTCATACCAAAATCTGTGATCCCTCGATAACAGTAAATAAAACCTGCAAGACTATCAGGTTGCTACTGATAAAAATCCAACCACCCCTACCATGCAGTTAGGTGTGGTTCAGTACTTCCCTGACTTGGTGATCCACTGTGAAAGACCTGGTAGGAGTACACTACCCACACAGCCAAGTTAGCAAGAGAAATGCTAGGGAGTCAACTTAATTGCCCATTTGCCTCTTTCTAAAGCTGGTAGCACCATAAAACTGTTTTTCAATGACATACACAGTCCTGAGATTGCTTCAGAGTGACCTTTCCAGGAGCCACCCCTTGAGAGCCACAACCCAGACTTACCATAGATGGAGATTGCACCTAGAATCACCCATGCTGACCACTCAGGTAGATATTTAATGAAAACCAATGCCATTAGAGCACTGATCATAATGAGATATGCTTGCTGGAGCTGCAAGGGACCTTTCCAGTGGATGCAAATCATTCCAACAGCTCCAAAATTCCAGATGACTAAGAACAGAGTGGGGTAATCCATGGCCACATTGTAGGTCTTCAATACTTCACTGAAACACAACAAGAAAATTTAGCTAAGCAATAAAAGCAACTGACATGTAAAGCATCCTACTAGCTGCAGTTAAACAAACAAGCCCCCAACTACACCAGGAGGAAGCAGAATAGAAACAACTTTTAATCACGAAAGGGGAACCTTCCCTGTGGCCAGTTGCTGCTCTGAGTTCTCTGTTCCTCCTGCATGAGATGGACACCTTGTGTGTGCAGACAAGCACCACACTGCCCTAGTCCCAAGTTCAACAGCGATTCCAAGGATTTGAGCAGGCAGGATTTCAAGTTTAAATTGAACACTGGCCTGCAGCTATATGACTCTCTACACCAAAGAAGTCACATAAGTGTCATCCCACCAGATGCATGATGCTCACAGTTAAAGATGAAAAGTCTTAACAAGTGACACCCACAAGTTAAAAGTCTGAGCTGGGAGCCAAGGGAATGAGCTTGAAACAATGTAGTCTAAGAAAAAGGCAAGACAAATCAGAGAAGCAACTCAGCACATGAAGTTCATCTCCATTTGCTTCTCACTGTATAATTCAGGGCCTCTGTACCACAATGTTCAGCCTGTTCATTTCATGCTCACAGTATCACTTCCCAGTGATTTTTTTACAGTAGGCACTGTAAAATCAGGCATTGCCTAATAAAGACCTCATTTTCCATTTTTTAAAAAAGAAAGCTATCTGATTCTAACAATCCTAAAACCTCCATTTGGAGAAGGGGAGACATTTCTTTCCTTGTTCAAGCTGGGGACTTTCTGCAAAAAGGTAGAGGAGCCCTGAACTGAGAGGTTACCTGCACCATTCCCACTTACCCAAGATATATGTAGGTAAAGAGGAAGAGCAGCATCAAAGAGGACAGGATCAGCCAGCCGTGGATGAACTGTCAAGGGCAAGAAGAGACAGTGATTGTAGGGGCTGTTACCCCTGCACAGGTCACAGTACTGCAGCCTGACAGTCTCCTTCTGCACTCCTGCTCCCACATCCAAAGACCCTGCCTTCCCCATGGTCAGTCAGGGAGGAGGGACAGCCAGTTCCTCCCAGTTCTCCCAAACTCTTTCACTTCATATTCTGTGTCTTAGTGGTTTTGCTGGTTTGGGTTTTTTTAAGTCTCTTTCCTATGCATTTCCATGGGTATCCATACTTGCTCCTAGCTTAGGTGAGCACATTCTCTCTGCTTGATGGGGAGCATGAGGGGTTTACCCAAGGCTGTTAAATAAATTCATCTTTGGGACAAGTTTACAAAGCAGGAATGGCCAGAGCTCAAATACTGGGCTGGTACCACCTATTCCCTGGGCACCACAGAACCTGAATGTGCTTTTCCCTCCAACCCTAGGCAGGAATAATATCAGTTCCCACAAAGGCTGTCTGAAATGTCTTAAGAGAAGGCATTCACAGTAAATGGTACAACTTTAGTCCATAAATACAAATGGCAAAACCTTTGGATCAGATGGAGAAAACTCAGACCCAAGTAACACAAAGCAGAAGGCCTCGTTTTTAAGAGCCTGCCTTTAGTGACTAAATAACAGCAGCGCACATGCAGGGGCACAGCTCTACTACCACTGACAAAGGCTTCAATTTGATACCTGCTATGACTAAGATGTGGATTAGTCAGTGCAGTGCCTATATTTCTCACTGACACGCAAGGCCCACTTGAACTCAAGCTCAGGAATAGGTGGAAAAGGCTCTGTCATGAACGCTTTACCTTGTAGCAGCGATATTTATAGAGCAGAACTAGGAACACAGTCATTACAATGATGACACTGATCATTATGATAGTGTTCAACACCGAGTTCAAGAGGCGCTGGCCCACAGATGGGGTATCCTCACTGAAAGGAGTGTAGATCCTGCAGGAGAAAGCAAAAGCCATGTAAAGTATATATAATCTCTTCTAACTATCCACCCCAGATAAAACCAGACCTCTCTGTGTGTGGGAAAGAAAGGGAGGTAGGACTATCAAGGACAGCAAAAACGAGATGTAGCCTCCGAAGGGGCTGGGCTCAAGTTTAATTATCAACTAAAGATTAGTGGTCTCTATCAAAACCACATTCCTACAGAGAAGCTGTGGCTGGCAGAGCTCAAAACAAAAAGGCCTAGAGTATAAATGACTTTAGTTTAGTAACTGCTCTCCAGGCCATGAATTTTTACTGCATGCTCTGGATCCTCTCCATGATAATTAGCAGGATATATCCCAGGTGCTGTTCTGAAAGGGGGGACACCTTTTCTTTCCACACTTGGTAGGAGAGTCTTGGACTCTTTTACCCCATCTCATCACCCTGCACCCCTTCCCACCACCCTGTTTTGTTTCCTTTGGTTCAGTTCAAGGGAGCACAGTCCCTGTTTCTCCACTCAATGTGTGAAGCACAGTTAGAGCTCCAGGAGACAGGCCCTAGGAGTCAGACACAGTCAGCAAGAGCTGGATGGAATTATGTATCCACACCATGAGTCTTCAGGAACCAGAAATATCACCAGGAAATGAGACACTCATCCAAATGAACATGCTATTCCCTGATTGCTGCCAGCTAGCAAGTGAACAGCCTAGGAGTTCGGCCCGGGCCTTTTATGCTGCAGAATGAAGCAGCTCTGTTATCACGCTGCTCACAGGCCTCACTCAGGGCACCCTAACGACAGTGCTAACGAATCGCTGTTAAGGCAGGTATGGAAAAAACTTACACAGGTGAACGCAGCGTACTTTAGTAAGCTCTCTGTATGTTTATAGAGCCACCTCTACCTGTGTAAAGGTTCTCCCAGCCTGCCAAGGGAGCGCTGTGCGTGCACAGACGCGTGTGCACGGAGGTGTGTGTGACGCTGGGGGTCCCACATTACTCAGAGGCTGTTTGCAGACCCCACTTACAGCTGCCCGTTTTTCTCCGTATAGAAGCGCACTGACTTTATGGTGGCGACGACAACAATCATACAAAGGGTGACAGGCACAAAGAGCATGATTACATGCTTTGCTCCATATTTCAGAGTCAGTTCCTCCTCTTCATTTTCCGGGGCACTTTCTCTCACTGGAACACCCGAGCCAGACATTTCTCCACCGGCAACATTGTTTGGGCTACGGCTGCTACCTGCTCGCCTCTTCTGAAAAGAAATATTAGCAAACATATAAGATGCTTATTTTCTTTGTGTTCAAAGCTTTATTCCATCATATCTTATGAGGCTGCTGTAGGCCACCACAGTATACCAACTGGGTTCTAATAGAACGTACTACCAACTAGTTATAAAATACCAACTGAACAGTACAACAGAAATTCCATTGCAGACAGGTTGCAGTGGAGTTTTTAAACCACAACCATGAATATATCTAAGGGCCTCTTCAAGTGCAAATATATAGAGGCACACATGCACACAAAGGGCAAGATGCCCAGAGCTGAGACAGAAGAAATGTCATCTGAGGTGGCATAAGCTTGACAATTTCCTCCCCCTGCAGCAATGCTGCACTTGCTTTACTCTGCTGCTTTGCTGGCAGCTGGACTAGATTCTGTTCATTAGCTGCATCAGACCAGAGCAGAAAAAGGGTGTCTGGCAAAACAAGAAGGCTAAAAAGGATATCCTGCAAGAGTCATATGTGCATCAGGTCCTGATTAAAAGCCTGTATCTTTACCAAAAGGAAGGAAAAGGGAGGAGTATATATGGAGATAAAAATGGGGAAAAAGTCATAGTGGAGGAAATGGGAACAGGCAGTGCTGCTGCTGGTTGAGAGTGACACCAGGGAAACAACACTGGCCAAAGCCAATCCTAGAAGCCAGTCTGCCAGGAGGGATTGAGGGGTAGCAGGACTACATCTGTCATCACACCCCACGTCCTCACTCCCCAGGATGGACGCACACCTACCCTGTGTGCCTGCACTTCCCCTGCTTCCGAGGCTTGCAGGCCATCCTGGTAGGAGGGTACTGGAGGGCTCTCTGCAGACATCAGGGATGTTCTCTCATTGCAGGGCTCCTCCTCACTGTCCGAATTGTTCATGAATGTGATCATCGCCGCTTTCCTATGGAGCACTCAGGAGGGGCACAGCCAAGCACTACTCAAGGCTGAAGGGACAAGCAGAGCAAAGAAAACAGTGAATACCACAGTGCAAACAACGGAAGTCTGAAAAGGAGGCACAATTTCAGCAGGGAGGCTACAGTACACCACGTAATTCCATCTTCTCCTAACAGCTGATCTAGTCTGCCATCACCCCAGGCATGACAATCCATTCCATTAAAGTCACTGTGACTTCTGCAGTCAGGAAGATCAGCAAAATGCAGCACTGAAGAAACCTAGTACTTTTTCTTTGCCACAGCTTTTGCAGTTGCTACCTCTATTTTCCCTCTCCTACCTGTACACCTTGCCTTCCACAAAGGAGGTTTCTCAGTGCTCAGTGTTTATTTTGCACAGGCCAAACAAAGCTTTGCTCAAATGCTGGCTGCCTGATAGAAAGCTAAGAGAGCTCAGCTCTTACACAACACTCTGCGAGCATCCGCAAGTAGCAGAACTTTCTTAATAACCTGGAGCCTCAGCTTTACATAAGCCACTAATCAGAAGTTACGTGCTGTCTTCCCTGTTATGACTGTTTATTAATCAGATGAATTTTATAAGCAGTTCTTCTCTTTGCCCATGGACAAGGAGAGGTTTGTGTAGTAAGGAAAAGACCTGTTTCCTTAGGAAAGCCACTTTTGGGTTTTTTGTCTTGTGATTAAAAGCAAAATTATTTGGATGGGCAAAAACTTGGAGTATAAAAGTGGTGAATAGATATGTTTGGCCTCTTTTCACCTATGGCTGTGCAGAAAAGCAGGCAAAGCAGTGACACAGTGCAGGAAAGAAAGAACAGCTCTCCTTTCTAAACACCAGAGGGAGAAGGTACACTGCCCTGGACACTGTAGAACAGCCTTAAAGTCAGGGTTTCAGGAAGCTTTAGAGACAAATGATAGGAAAATTCTTTTTAGCATTTTTTAAGTCAGCTTAACAAAACAACTGAAGTAATTAAATCACCTTCTGATTCTCAGCCACCCATCCATAAGCAAAACTGTACCTCTAATGCATTCTAAGCTGTAATATCTGCAAGAAAACACCTCTCCTCTACAGTACTTCACCCAACTTCATGTGTCTCAGGAAATAGATCCAACTCAGAAGAGGAAGCTGAAGAAGCCACGTGATTTGGACGCAGTCACTTAAATCTGAATCACGCATTCATAGTCCAACCAGCACACTCTGCTGTCTACCAGCCAGCTTGAGAGGTCAGCATGGGTACTCTGAAGAACTGTGAGATATTCTTGCTTCTCACTAAAGAAATTGAAATTTGCTTTCAAGGAAGGAAAGAGGGAGGAGTGGAAGATCCCCCTTTCTTTCACAGCCTCCTCAACACATCTGGCACCTTCAGGAAATTTTAGAACATCAACTCAATCTACCCAAGTGAAACATTTTGCAGACATCTGGCTCCTCCCCTGCCTTCTCTTGCTTTTCCATATAATTTTGTTCCTCTTTTGATGATAAAAGTGGTAAAGTTATGGGAAATAAATGCAGGGCTAGCTCTCACAATAGGCCTGTCAGCTTCATAGCAATCCTGTGTTCTTACTGAGTGAGCTGCTTAACACTTGCATTTGTGGGCTTATTTCTCACAGAGACCAAAATCTCCACTCTGGGTCTTAACACACTCTTCCAGCTAAGCACATGAGGGCTCCAGTTTACAGCTGGGATACTAGACTCTGGTTCAGTTATCGGATTTAGGTCTTTAAAGAAGTCGGATATATAAAGTCATTCAGTCATGACATACTTTTGGATCAGGAACAGGGTAAGTTATGCGTGCCACAGGATCTGTGACCTATGGAATTTAAATAACTCTAAAACCCTTCTGCCCATGTCAGAGACCAGGGAACAAATAAATTAAGACTTACTCTCTGATAGTTTGGGACCAATATTTGGGTTTTAACAACCCAATGAAAATACTAAATAACTTTTTCTCCCAGTATTTAAGAAATCATTTTTGCTACATGAACAGAGAAATTCTGCAGAGGATTTAAAAGGGACAGTCAATTAGCCTACTTTCAACACCCTTGTTATGCCCACTGGAGGAGTTAAACCAATAGCAAAATGACAGCGCCAATTACTAACCTTCATAATTGCACGGAAAAAATAATCTCCTGTTGAAATACAGCCAACTTTAAGGACGTTTTCTGCTATTCTCCCTCCACAAGGATATGGACATGCAAAGATGCAATGATACTTCTGGTCAGCAAGCAGATTCAAGCCTGAGCACAGCTTTACTGTCCCTTATTTACAAGGCTGTGGTTTCAGTGAGGGTTGACACAAACACACCACAAAAATTTTATAGGAGCTCTTGTGGCAACCAGCCCTCAACGTATCCTCAGACTCTGTACTCACAGCTGCCTTAAACTGACATAAATATGTGGTCCTGCCAAAGGGGTTGTGCCACCCCCCTCCATCTCTCTGGTACCAACACCAGGTGCTCATCAGCTGTTTAGCACTTTTGAAAAGATAGTAAGGCACCTGTTTTCCTTTGCTTTCACAGAGCGAGGCCCCAGCAGGACTGGCTCCCAGAGTGGCAGTGCCCATACAAGGAAAAGGAAGCATCGTGTCACCCCCCTTCCAGTAGGGTCAAGCCTTACAGTGACAAGCCTTCTGCCAGCTCCCAGACAAGCAGCCCATCCTCACCTCAGGTCTGCAACACCTATGGCAGTGTGGCTCTTAGCTAAGCAGAAGCCTTGGACATACAGTTTATGGAGGCAGGAACACTGGTCCTCCCCCTCTATCCCACCATGGACCCAGAAGGGATTTTGCCTAATGCCACTGTTTATTCATCAGACCTGCACTTTGAACTGGCACCAAGGCTGTGCTGGCTGCCAGACAGAGCTTTGGTTTAAGCAGTCTGTCCTTCAGGGGAAGAAGGACCAGCCTGGTGACTCTCACACATGTACCCAGCACAACAGCACCCTTTGGGCTGAGCAGAGCAAAAGAAGATAAAGCTTCTGCCCTGGGGCTTGCTTGCCAAACAGAAAGGGAGCCACAGAGCACCATGCAACCAAGAAAGGGGTGTTACAGAGCCACACTGTTTTCTGGTGTCATTTCACAAGTTAAATTAAGGAAAAAGGCGTCGTGGAGATGACTTCTACCTGTCAAAACTATGCTGGATACCCCATAATGGAAAGCACAGGAACCTTCTTACCCACTCATGCACAGCAAATATGTCTGTGCATACTAGCTGTGTTTCCTAGGCTGAGCTGAAAAAGGGAAAGAACAGTTCAGGAATGGAAAACACGGAGCACTGAGACAAGCACACTTCCTTTCTGGCTGAGGCAGCAGAAGGAGCTTCCGGAGTGTGTGGGGGAAATGTGAGCTGTATCTATATCCACAGAAAGTTTTAGAGCATGGTCTACCAAATACTTTAAACGAAGAAGTTGAATAACATGCGCCAGCCCATCATCAAACTGACCCAGTAGGTTGTATCAGGCAAAGTTTTCCTCTTCGCCTCTGTAGATGGGTTCAAACCACCAGATCCCATTCAAAAAAATCACGCAACATTTAAGAGCTAAAAGACTGAACTCTCAAAACTGTGTGGCAAAAATGAGAAGGGGCAAAAACTAGGTCAGTAATAAGTGCTGCGTGTAACAGAGTAGCCGAGGTGGGAATACAATTACTCCTGCTTTATAGCAGTCTTGTGAAGCCTGAAGGAAAGCAGGAGTCACCAATTCTCTCTTTCCACATGTCCTTCGTGCAAGGGACGTCTTTCTTCAACTGTGACAAATCAGCTTTATGGATTTTGACGAAACTGGGCCAGTTCACACCAACATTAGGATGTAAGCTCAGTTTGCCTTTTATTTTCATGATACAAACAACCTAAATCCTTTGCTCTGCATTTCATCTGTCACAAATAATATCAATACAATATACAGCACAGAACAGCTGCTATAGCTTTCAGAATACTTATCCACTCGAGAGTTAAAATTCCTGCTTATACAATATAAGAAAACAATATTGTTCTCTTTGATGGCAATCAGATGAAGAGAATTGTTTTTTCTTTGCTATATTTAGATCAAGAGAAAGCTTTGGGATGACACTGACAGCCTGACGTTCTCCTAAGTTTTGGCTCTAGCAATCACTGCTGTTGGTAAGAAGAGAAGGAAAAAAACTCTTAAGAAATCCTAAGTGGTGGGGCCAAAATTAGGAGGAAAGATTACCAGGTTCTTGCCAATAAATAAAGCCAGAATGGGCATGCTGCTAAAATGACAGGGGACTTGGAACACACCATCTCAGTGGCTAAAAGAGAACTTGAAAATACCACTCACTTTCAGCCTCAGATCACAAACAATAACAACACAGGAGATGGTATGGGAGGTTGTAAAGATTTGTAGCTTTCTTTCTCCATTTTAGCTGAACACTGCTTTCTTTTGTCCCACAAGAAAGACACAACACGTAGCCCCAAAGGCCGATTTTGCTGGCAGAGCTGAAATCAGACCCTCCCCAAGAGGGTCAGAAGAATTATTTTGCCAGCATCGAGCCCAAGTACTCTTATCAGCCAACTCCACATCACAGTATAAAGGCACCACAGCCCTGCAGACACACTTTCACCAGCAAAACCCCAAAGCTTGGGTCAGACTTCACATGCAGGAGCAGCTCCTCACGTTGGTCCTAATCCTGCCGGGGACATCGGAGCCAGCAGGTGCTGGAGGTGACACACTGGGGACACTCAAGGACACCTGTGTTGGGGCTGAGTTCCTGCGTCCTACCCGGCTGGCACAGAGCCTGGGTGCCCCTGCTTTCCCCCGAGGCCCACCAGGGGCTGCTGGCTGGCAGGGGACACACAGGGACACACCGGGGCTGGCTCTGCTTCCCTGCTCATCCAAGCGCATGGCCGGAGACAGGGACAACACACACCTACATTTAAAAGAAAAAAAAAAACCACCCCGCCCCCACACACACCCCCGCCAGGCAGAGATTTTGCAGGAGGCCAGAGGAGACCCTGCTCCCATGCAGATGCTCTTTCTCCCCAAGTGTCCCTTCTAAGGCTTAAAAAGCTGCTGCCGCTGAAGGTGCGCCGGAGGCACTTCCAAACGAAACCCGGGATGGCAGGTGGGGACGCCACCGCCCGGGAGAAATAAACGGACATGTAATTTACGCATATATACGTATATACAAAACCACACGTGTAAATATATATTTTTATATATACATATATGAAATACACACCCAAATAAGAATATACGTATGTACGTATACACATACAGAGATAGACGCGGTGACCCCGAGACCCCGCGCGAACGACAGGCCCCGGCCCGTGCCGCCCCAGCCGTAGCCCGCAGCATCCCCCCGGGGGCGCATCCCTATCCCTATTCCCATCCCGATCCCGCTTCCCCAGCCGGCCCCGCTGTTTACCTGCTCCCGACCAGGCGCGCGCTCCCCGGCGCTCCCATTGGCTCCGCCGCGCCCCGGCCCCGGCGCCAGCCGGGAGGGACGGCCGCGCTCGCCCATTGGTCGTCGAGGCTGTCGTTCCGCGGGTGCCCCCACCTACGAGCCGCTCTTCTCCAATAGAAGAGGAGAACGGGAGGAGGGTCGGCCAATAGGAAGGCGGCTCTCGCTGGCCGGGGAGGCGGTGGGGAGGTGGCGGCGGGGTCGCCATAGTGGGGAGGGTGCGGGCGGTGCCCGGGCTTCGGGTCACTGGGAGTCCTAGAGTGGTTTAGCTTGGAAGGGACCTTAAAGGTCATCCAGTTCCAACCCCCACTGCCATAGGAAGGGCCATCTTCCGCCCGGCCAGGCTGCTCTAAACCCCATCCAACAGTTGAACACTTCCAGGGGTAGAGCAACCACAGCTTCTCTGGGCAACCTGTTCCAGTGCCTCATCACCCTCACAGCAAAAAACTTCCTCCTAATATCTAATCTAAACCTGCCCTCTTTGAGTTTGAATCCATTGCCCCTTGTGCCGTCACTACATGCTCTTGTAGAAAGTCCCTCTCTGCCCTTCTTGTAGGGTTCCTTCAGCTGCTGCAAGGCTTAAATGTTTATCAACACGTTCCTTCAGTAAATGAAAAGCTATGCAAGTGTGCAGATCCTGATGGAAATTAGAAGGGATAATAATTAGGTAGAAGTGGGGAGAACTAAATAGAGAAGCCAGAGGAAATGGTCAAAGAATGGTTCTGCTAGAGTTGTGTCTGACCTCTGCTCACTAGAATAGAGGGGTGAATAAAAGAAAATTACGATTTCACATTTGCTATGGGTGTGGGAAGTTTGTATTTTCAGAATGTAAGCCTTTTTGTTTAATTTTTTTTTAAATTAGCATGATAGTAAGCAAGATAATTCCATAGACAGATGAAACTGCTCTTCAGTCAGCACACAAAACACTCCTGCCTCTGTTCCCATTGCTTTATCAAGCATCAGTCAAGTGAAATTAAGATTCTGGCAGCTCTGTATCACTTGCTTATCATCTGTGGGGGCAGAGACATGAACTGAAGTCATGGCAATTTCCTTCTGCTGCTGTTGTCATTTAAGGAAGAACCTCAGGCACAAACACAGGGAATATTTGCAGCAGAGCTTCACACAAAGATGCTCCATGCCATTCGTGATGATCTTGCGTACAAAAGGAACAAAGGCTGAGATGGCAATGAAGGAGACATGAGATACAATAAGTGTACTGCCCCACTGTATATCATTGGACAAAATGGAATTTTTTGCAGATTCCAAATCTAAGTTGGCCATCATGTTCTTTTCCCCAAATTTCCTGCACAATATTGGTGACAAGTGATACACCTTCCTTGTACCTGTAATCCCTATTTTGAACTACTCTGCACACAAAGTTACATGTAAAATTCTTCAGAGCCCCAGAGAGCTGTCTATCCAAGCATGGCCAGCTGGCCTTTGCCAAGGTAAAGTCAGTCTGGGAAAATTGATAAATTGTGTGCTTGGCTGTGTTCTTCACTAGCAGATTGTCACAGCTTTTCTAACACTCTTCTCTCAAAACTGTGTTTACCTTTGGCCTTTGTGCTGAGCTGTTGAAGACCTTTTCACTGGACACTTGATCCAGCTGGAGATTTTTTAAATGGGAATTTCTCTGATTAATCCTTCATGCATTGTATGCTCAGCTAGTTGTTAAGTTTAATATTAGGAGAAGGAGCAATTTTGGTTGCACTCAGCTTTACCCACAACCAACAGTTGTTTTACACCTCTTTACTTTTACATGGAGCTTACGTATCTGACACAAATTTGGGATAATAGTAAAAATATTTTTCTGTTTTAAAGCATTTTACAACTTCAAAGCCAAAGCACTGATGGTCTGAACTGTGCTGCGTTTCACCTCACCAGTCTAGCTAAGCCTGCCCAGAATAATCACTGAGCCAGCAACATGCACATTTCCAGTAAAACCCCTGATCTGTGGAGGAGATAGGGAAATTGTTCTTAGGCTCCTTCTTCTAGGGGCTGAAGGAGTGGGAACTGGTTTTACAAGCCCAGTTGCCCTTTATCAGCAGCTTTAGAAGCTAAACTTGCAGCTTTTTATATCTCTTAAAAATGCTGCTCTGTTATGTGAAGGGCTGTGGAAAAGATTACATTGACATGAACTACACAGGTTTCTGGCCTGAAATTTAGAGGTAAATTCATTGTTTATTTCCACATTCTCACTAGATCCTCTCTTTTGCTCTCACCCAGATGGATAACTGCAAAGAGGTGTAGGTCTTGTGCAACCTAGCCAAGGGTTTTAGGAAAAATTACATGTACTGCAACCTTCATGAAAGTACACAAACTGATGGCACTGGGGCTGTGGGTATGTGAAACCCAGCTGTCTTTCTGAGAATTCATATCCTGCCTGACTCCTTTGTAGTTTTCAAAGGCAAAAATCTAGCTTAACTCAGTGTTCCTCTTCTGTACACTAAAGTGGGTTTAGGAAGACAAATAGTTGTTACAGCCTCCATGAGTGTTTCTTCCTTGCAGCTTTCAGTCAGAATACCCCTTCACATGTTTTTTCCGAGCTGCATCACATGAGGAGCATCTGACCTGAGAGCAATTCAAAAGGCTCTTTGAGCAAAGCCCCACTGTATCATATGGCCATCAAAAATATTTCTGCTTTTTTTCTATTTCAAACAGATCTGTGCAGTCATTTTCTTAAAGGATCTTTCACAGATAATGTAAAATATGCCTGTTCCTAGGAAAATCATGTGACAAACTGCATCACAGCTTCGTGACATGGGAGGCCAGTGTGTCTTGCCAGGCTGGTGGTTGTTCTGAAGTACATAGGGACATTCTCTGGGATTGCCCTAATGTTCTCCATTTCATTACTGAGATGTTTACAGTAGGAAATCTCAGGGAGATTTTGGTCATAAACTGTCGCAATCCTCCAAATATATCCAAGGAATTGTGACTGTTTTATTTCAGGAGACATAAATAATACCCGGAAATAGACTACTGACACAAATTCAAACAGAGATGCTCCCTTGACTTTTGAATGGAAACAGGCATGAATCCATCTGTCAAAATAACATTAAAACCTCTTGTGCTTGCACAGAAGATTTGAATAGGGTCAGGCTCAGCATATCTGAGGTTTTATGCTAGAATAGACAGTACTTTCCAAGAGTCTTGCTCAGTTTATTCCACTCTGCAGATCTGCAGAGCCTTAAGGAAAGGTCATTACAGAATACCAAAGCAAACATTTTTCTCATAACTGAAGGAGATCTGCTAATTCATGAAATGACTTAGCAAGCATCCAGGGCTCATGATGGAGTGCCACCTGTGGGCAGGAATCATATATTGGTGTCACACTTCTGTGTGGATTTTTAAAGAGTACTCCCACACTGGTGTATCCTTGACACCTCGGATCCAACCAGACAGTTCAGACTTAAGCTCCAGTACCAAAAAGCAGTGTATATCCTTCTGTCTAAAACAGAGCTAAGTACGGATCCATAGTTCCCTAGGCTGTAGACTATGGATCTGACTCTAGGAAGCACACCTCCATCGTAAGGGGATACTAATCAGTGTTGTCATGCACAGACCTGAGATCATTTCACGGTCCATTCCTTCCAGGTCTACAGCATCACAGAAGCTGTGTAGATTATTGCTTTCTAATGGATGTAGAAATGAGCTAAACACGAGATCTCTCAAACAGACGAGGCCACAGTGGTGGGAAGGGTACGAGAATTAAATCTGGTGAAGTGTGCAGTTACAAAGCAGTCAGTGATACATCCAACTCAGTGGAATGCCGCGTGAGTCTTGCTTTTAAGCACAGGTCCTTTGCAGGCCCATCAAGCAGGACCAGGACAGCCCCACTGGGAGTGCCCTTTGCCTGCCTGGGAGCAAAGCTCCTGATGCCGTGGTGCCCTCTGGACCCCTGGCTCAGACAGCTTCTCCTGCCTCCTTTTGTACATGTTCTGTATGGTTTTGCTAAAGAATCAAGTATCCCTTTAGGAGACAAATGCACCAGTCTGAAGACCAGTATTATGCTTTTAAGGTTGTTGATAGCTCTTTGGCTTTCCAGATCTTGGGACAAATCCTTCAGGCAATCCCAGGCTCTGAGCAATTAGCAGACCTCTTCATGTGACTTGGAAAACTGTGAGTTAACACTACTCTGCTCTGTTTGAAATCAATGACAAATCAATAATGACATTAACTGAAATGAGTTTAGTCTTGGGAAAAAAAAGAAAATAAATGTCTAACATTTTTAAACATGCACATGACAGGGAAAAAGAAAAAAAAGAGAGAGAGAGAGAGAAAAGTTCCCCATAACTACAGAGATTATAATTGTATAATTTACTTGCGTCTGTTGCTGTCCATGATGGGGGGACGTGAATAAGGAATGTGAATTATACATTAATATCCAAATAAGTCCTTCCCGGTTGTATTTGAAGGAGATTCCCCCTCCACTACCTGTGAAGGAGAATCTCGCTGTGCCCACTAGGGGACAGAGCTCTGCCGCGCACGTCCTGTCCTCGGCAGCGGGATGGGCTCTGACATCTGCAGCCCCAGCTCCGGCACGCTCTGTGATAAGCCTTTCAGGGGATTTTTATTGGAATCAGCTCTCTGCTAAATACATTATCTGCTCATATAGCCCTCTCTGGAGAATGTATCTCTGAAATGTCTCGTGTTGCAAAGCTTCTGACATTACCAGAACGATTGCTTTGAAGCCACGTTGTTTGCTGGATTCCACCACGCTCTTCAGGCACTCAGGTAGAGCCCAGCTTGTCTTTGCTGTAACAGTTGTAACATGATCAGTGTTCCCATTGCTAGATCTACATCTGTAGCAGCATGGGCAAGAAAACCAAGAGAATATAGGCAAAAATATATTTTTCACTCCCCTAAGGGATAAGGGGGAAAGTGTCATATTTTGATTTTTGTTTAAAAGAAGCACCAGCTTTAATTGCTTTCTGTTTCTGAACTTCTCTCATGTACTCATGTTAAGCAGCAGTTTTCCAGAATCCATTGTCCTATTTCTGCAAGCTTCTCTGCACAGAAGCACTTAGAATAGTTTATTTTAGTAACTTTTAAAGTAAATTAAATAAGTTTGTTTTAAACTCCTTACCCTTCAGCAGGAGTGGCAATTCCTGAAATAGCTTTCACTGGCATTTAGTTTATTTAACTTTGCATTAACAACGTTTAATCAAGCCTTAAATTAGGTTTTCATAGAATCATAGAATATGCTGAGTTGGAAGGGACCCATCAGGACCGTCGGGTCAACTTCTGGGCCTGCACAGGACCATCCCCAAGAGTCACACCATGTGCCTGAGAGCATCATCCAAACACTTCTTGAACTCTATCAGGCTTGGTGCTGTAACCGCTTCCCTGGGGAGCCTGTTCCAGAGCTCAACCACCCTCTGGGTGAAAAACCTTTTCCTGATATCCAGTGTAAAACTCCCCTGACACAACTTCATGCTGCTCCCTGGGCTCCTGTCACTGGTCATGAGAGTGAAGAGATCAGCAGCTGCCCCTCCACTTCCCCTCATGAGGATGTTGAAGACTACAATGAGGTCTCCCCTCAGCCTCCTCTTCTCCAGGATGAACAGACTAAGTGCTCTCAGCCACTCCTCACACGGCTTCCCCTCAAGGCCCTTCACCATCCTCGTGGCCCTCCTTTGGAGGCTCTCTAATAGCCTAATGAACTTCCTTAAACTGGATCAAGCTGATTTGATATTTGGTTATGCAGTAATTCAAGAGTTTATTACATATTAAGATAAATGAAATAAGTGAGTGTGTACAAGGATTTTCTACTGATCAAATAAAATGGGTTTAAGGCAAATTTACAGTTAAACCACTGTGGCTTTTCAAAACCTTGAGGCTTTATTTTTTCCTCTTGAAAAATGAAACCGTAAGTTGAAGAAAAAACCCAAACAACTTCTTTTATGTATCAGGGACATTCAAGTATAGATCTAAAATTAAGGAAATAACAGTAACTAGTACCTCCTCATCTTCTTCTTTATGACTTCCTCCCTCTGACTATCATCAATCACTTCAAGAAGAACTTAAAAGTTAATTATTTTAAAATTCTGCAAGGTCTTGCACTTTGTTAATGGATCATATTCCTCATTTGTAATTTTTCATAAGCACAATTAAGCACACCTTTCTTTGTTTCATTTCCATATTTGACCCAAATCACCTTGGTGTTCCCATACATCTCACAGATGTTTTCACATAAAAGTAATATGTGTTTCCAGAGCAGCAAAACATTGCAGGCAGTTTGGGTGACACTCATTCTTGGTCAAAAAACTGTCTTACTGAAACACAGTCATACTGCAACTCTAACAAACAGAGAGAGTTGACTGTTGGGGGTGGATAAACTCTATTAATTTGATCCTGTCTGTATGTGTCCCAAAGCCCATGTAGAGCCTGGAGATCATTTCACCCAGGGCTGGGTGGAAGTACAGCTGCTACTTAACAGCTCACAAAATGATATATAATAATCAAGGAGAGAGAAATGAAAGAGAATAGCACAGGGATCTGACATTGTCAAGATGGAGTTATCCTGGCAGAAAGTCATTATTCAATAGAGAATTACTGAGGAGAGGACACTGCAAATAAATAAAAATCACAAACATTCATTTGAATGCAAGTTACAAGTTTTCCAAAATGTCTGTGGCATCTGTGGAGGTGCATTGGCTTTTTCCTAAATCCACATGAGGAACTGGATATTTGCACAAATAGAAACAGTGTGGTGCTAATATAAGGAGAAGGGAGAAATAGCAGAAAAGACAATACACTGTGATAGAGCCAAAGCGAGCACCTGAGCAAAGGGAGGTGCGGCACCAGAATTTGGATTGGTGCTCACTGATGCAGTCTGAATTCCCCAACATTTCCAACTGCAAAGTAGCCCTGAGAAAATCTAGACCTGGGGCAAACAGTTGGCTTGGTTTCTTCTTGGTTCAATCAGGAGCTTTTCTGTGCTTGAAATCTTTGGTAAAAGGACACCACCACTCTGTGGACACACTGTCTGAGAGCCACCAACAGCTCAACTCCAGCATCTGTGCTGTCACTGAAGGCAGTGTAAAACTCAGCAAGACAGAGGGTGGGTGTAGTGCTGTCAGAAGAGCTGCAATACTCATATCCAAAAGAAGAATTTACAGTTCTTCATTACATGTAGGGAAGATGCAGTTTCCTCATCTTCCCTATGAAGTCAGATGAGTTTATCCCTACAAATGTCAGAAAAAAGCAAATGCAACTCCACAGATACCTCCATGTTATTTGTGGACAGCTTGTATTCCAAAGTGAATGCAAAAGCTGTCATAAGCAACATCCAAATCAGATACATTATTTAAAAAGAATATTCCTTCACTATAATTTAGAAAAGGAAGCAGTAATACTGGTGACTTTCTGTATGAGCTACAGTAGCATATTAGAGAGCAACATTTCCCGTGTACTCATTTCAAATGCTGAATCTGAGACACTTTGGACCTTGTTTTTATATGTGCTGAGCAGACAATATTCCACACTTCGTTCAAGTCATGGAGTTCATGGAAGTCATGAGGTTCATTAAAGTCATGGCCTTCTTGAAGGAAACCAGACTGGTTCCCTTTTAGACATGCAGAAATTGAGACACCAAAAAATCATGCCCATTTTTTAAAATGTTGGTCTTGACCTTTCCCTGCCTTGGTTTTCCCATCTGCATGGGAAATATGATAATCACCCTGAGTGAGAAGTGCCTCGAGGCAGCCTCTCCAGAGAGGGGGTAGCAAAGTGCTATGTTGTTAATGAAGATGAGCAATGCCCACCGAACTGCACACAATGCCAACACTTAGATCATTTCTCACCCACCTCTGCTTTTCTCCCTAATCTGCATTTTTGTCTCCTGTATCTTTCTCAGGGTTTTTCACACTTCTGTTTATTTCAACATTTATACAGGAGGCTCCATAACAACAGGAGATTCATTTAATTCTTCCACCTAGTGCAGATATCGTAAAAGCCAGTAAAATCATTTCACCTCTTAAAGTAATTTCTTGTCTCAGAGGGCCACTGTGACACTTCCTATAAACTCAATGCCCGCTCTGCTTATTCAGGGAAGATTCCTTGTGAGTGCTGAATCAAGTCTAGCCCTCAGATCCCGAGCTGCAGTTAAAAAAGCCAATGCCACAGCAGGTACACTCAGCAGGTGATGGCGGATGAGTGTTCCTGGATCTGGAAAAGATGAACTTATTCCCACTGTAGAGGTTATATCTGAACACAAAACCTCTGATTCTAATCTCAGTGCTGAGCTAATGTGTCTAATGGTGTCTGAAGAGCTACCTAGTGCACACTATGGGAATAAGGAAGAGCTCTTGTGATAGTGAGGAGAGCCTTTAACCACCAGAACCAGAGTAGTTTTTCTGCGGAAAGGAAGTGGGAGATTTGAACAGCAAAGAGAGAAGAGCTTCTGGCTTGGGCACTGATTTAGAGTACTGGTAGTCCAGGCTGGCTTCCCAGTGCCTGCACAGACTTACTAAATGTTCATAGAGATAGGAACCTTTCTGAGGCCTTACTTGTTCCTTAGAGAGTAATCTATTGGACAGACTTCTGCATGTTATATACACATGCTTTTCACTTATGTCCATGATGTTCTGACTCATAAGGTAATTTGAATAAATTTTCAGTTGGGTGGCTGAGCCAAATAAATCAGAGTTGGGCTGAAATCGTTTTGAGCTGATCCATAGTAGAGATATCTGGGTTTATTTGCATTCACAAGAAAAACTGTAAAATGTTGCTCTGGTATGTGGAACATACTTTACTCAACCCATAATGAAATCTTTCCTTCTTATAGTGAAAAAAGTTAAATAGTAGACTAACATTATAAAATATCTGATGGTAGTGGCCACCTCTTCTGCAAACACAAGTACTCACATAGGCAGTGTAAAACCCACATCTGACCCACATCTCCCATTTCTCACAGAAGCATCTTCTCAAAACTGTTCTACATCTACCAGATTTAGTCAAAGGGAGAAACTTTGTCTAATGTTGTGATCTGTTTTGATATTCTTGTAAAGCCAATATATTTCTGACATGCTGAAATAGTTCCTTTCAACGTTAACAACGTTAACGTAATTTTTGGTTCAGCCAAAGTATACTGCAAAGTTGACGGACAGTTAATCACTCTAAACGTGTTGAAAGAGACCAGTTGTCAGCCTCTCCTATTGCTTTTTGTGGTTTATTTGAACTGCTCAATGGACTCCTATAAATAGGATATAATTTTCTATTGAAATCTATGGAGGGTGGAAAAAGCATACAGATGATACCAGCCTCCTGTGCGCTTTTATAGGAGGACTTAAAGTGATGGGAGGCTTTTTGCTGTAAAATAGTTCTTGTGAAGTCTGAAACAACCATAAGTTGACTCATGTAAGAAAAATTGAATCATGAAGACTAGCTACTTGAACATACTCAGCAATGAACGCAAAAAATGTCATTAGTTTCTGCAAATTGTAAAATTGACTCTAAACACCACATGAGCTGACCAATCCCCACCAATGGAGAAAGCAGAGCTAAAATGACAAGGAATGGCAGATGGGACAAAGAATGGATAATCCAAAAACATTTAACTCTGCCACCTTCAAAACTAAGACTTTTTTGGAGGTCTGCAGTCCAATTCATGCCAGAGTCCCAAGAAAACACATCAGACTTTTGAATAGGGATCTTGTTGCAACATGGAGTTCTAAACAAATACCTCTATGGTTGCATTGCTCATCTCATCCCAGAAAGCAATACATCTTTCTTCATCTTTTCCTATGTTATTGTGTGGTTCTGCCTCTTCTTGTCATCCTAATTCAGGGTCCGTCCTACCACATGCTGAGCTTACTGTGATGCTCATGCTGCTGAGCCTTTGAACCCATTGTACACTTGAGTTTTGTCACAGTGTCTCTGTTTTCCTTGGTTTTCAAAGGTTTCCTCATGGTCAGCAGTGTTACATGGCAATAAACAATAGATTGAGCTGTTCTTCAGAAGGAGAGAGAGAAAGAAGAGGGAGGGAGAGAAGGAGGAAAGAAAGGAAGGAAGGAAAGAAGAAGGGAAAAAAGGGAACAGGAAGGAGGAGGGGAAACAAAGGGAGGGAAGGAACAGAAAGGGAATTGCTTCCTGACAATACTTTTCCTGGCAAATCCCAGGGTTACTGATCAATGCCAGTGCTGAGCATCCAGCAGTCACTCAGCACTGGACTCTACTGTGTCATTTCCAGTGTGCCATAAGCATATCCACTCACAATGGAGACAGAAAGAACAGTGTGTGACTCCTGTAGTACAGCTGTGCAGCTTTGCCAGCTGCAATGCTGTCATCACACCCAAATGTAATGTAGGAGGGGCAGGACAACACCAAATCTGTTCCTTGCACTCCCTTTCCCCTAGTCTGACCTGAGGGGAGGAAGGAGCATTGACTCACCAGGAAATATCAATTACAGGTTTTGCGTGAGTGGCCTTTGCTGCTGGGGCAGCAACTGGATTAGCCACGTGCTGCCCTTTTTCTGGGTTTTGCTGAGCACACCACCAGTACCTGGGGCCTTCGGCTTCCCTGGGCTGGAGCAAACCAATTAATCTCCCTGAAAGCAACCCTTCAGAGTGTAGAGACTGGTGAGACAGGACAAGACTATTAGAAAAGAGTTACCATTGTGAGGTGAAGTATCAGACAGAGCAGAAGCTGCATCCTGGGCACCAACCAGGGTGTGTCTGTGGAGTAGGGTTGATAGGGGTGTACAGGCACCTCCAATCTGTTGTTGCTTCAGCACGTGGCTCATTAGGTGTGGACGTGCTGGGTGCAGATATCTGGATGTCTTCCTATGGAGCTGATGCAAATGGATCATTCTCTTCTGCAGAAGCAGCTCCGGCCACAGGCTGAATGTCTGGGCTTCTCCTTCAGCAACCTTCCTTCAAATCTGAGTTTGGGTCAGAGTGCAGCTAATGCTATGTTTTTTACACCTGGTCTCTGCTTACACATTCATAGCAAGTGGTATAATCTCTCCTGAAATAAGGATCATAATAGAAGAGTAACAAAAAAATGGAAAGGAGATGACTTAGTTGTCATAATTTCCAAACCAAGAAAGATAAAGCTACGGTAACTAAGCATCTGATTCAAAAAAAAGACAAAAGTGGATATTTAAAAGGCCTCTGAGGGGCATTTTAAACCTAAAGTTGAGGCTAAATAAAATGTTAAATACAGTTCTGTTAAGTCACACCCCCCCTTGTGTTTTTGTCATATGGGAGCAGAGAAGTGTAGAATGTTCCAAAGTATCAAAATGGATGTAGAAACCCAAATAGCAATTGTCTTCAGCCACGTCAATGTGAAATGAATGTGTAGGTAATAATATGATGCTGACACGTATCGTGTCAGCATTCAGCAGATGCCACAAGAAAATTTAAATTTTTGGTGCAGCAAGATACAGATCAAGTACAAAAAAAGCACAATATGGTGATACTATATTTCCATTTCCTGGGCTCAAAATAATCAGAAATAACCAAAACCTATTTTTTCAGTATTTCTGCTCCTGAGAAATACTAAGTCGAGATTTGCTGAGAACAACCAGAGAGACAAAATCAGGACGTTCATCTCCTACCTTGTAAAGGTTTACTGTATATGTACGTACATCTGTCCCACCAGAACATCCCAAGAGTTATTTCATGTGGGACTGAGGTACCCTGCCAAGAGTAGAACCTGCTGCTGCTAGTACTTGAGATTTATTTGGTGAGACAGATACTGGAGAATCCCCTTCCATTTTGCTGAACCTATGAAGATGAAGCTGACAAATGAACATTTGCATGGACTCAGTTTCAAAGATTTGTAGAAGTCCTTCCTAGCACCTTATTTTTAAAGAATCTTTCAGTGACCACTATGCAGTTTCCAGCGTCACCCCACCGAATTGACTGAAACCAATTGCTTCCAACAAATTTCCAGAATTTCTTCAGGAAGAAGGGGATGAAAAGCTTTGCCAGAGCTCTCCTCTGAAGAAGTATCACCTATGCTCATGGCCCAAGGTTCATCATAGAATCATAGAATCAGCTGGGTTGGAAAAGACCTCTGAGATCATCAAGTCCAACCCTTGATCCACTACCACCGCGGTTACTAGGCCATGGCACCAAGTGCCACATCCAGTCTCATCTTAAAAACCTCCAGGGACAGAGAATCCACCACTTGACCAGCTTTTTTGTCTTGTAGAGGTGCAAAAGGAGCAGCAGTAGCAGCTTTTCTATCACATACTGGAGGGACCAGAGAAGTTGAGAAAGCCAACTCAACCACCTCATCTGGAACAGAAACTCAAGATGTTTCTGATGAAGAAGGCTCCATTTTCAATTTACTTTCTCAGTTTGACTAAAATTTCCAGCTGTGGCCCTTTACTTGACCAGCCAAGTTTCGTCTGCTAGACAAGGTGCAAGATAAAGACCAATGGTGCCAGCTGCCTGGGGAGCCCAGCTGATAGTTCTTAAACATCACCACAGCACCTCTAGGGCATCACAGTCACAGCAATTTCGCCTCTTGGCAAAACGAAGCAGGGGCAGAAGAAGTTGCTAAGTAGCAGTGGTTGCTTTTTATTTATAAAGCTGCAGATGTTTTGAGCCATGGGTCAGGAAGTAAATAAAACTGTGTTCGTATTTCATAAGTCCTGAAAGGCCAGTGCTCCATCCAATTGCCTCTGGGAGTGGTCCCCCAGGAGGAAGAGGGAAGGTGTTAGGAGTAGTAACGCCCCCAGCTTTTAAGTTTTTCAGCTCAGCACCTTTAACCCACGAAGAAATGTTTGTACGCTCTTTGTTATTGCAGTGAAGCTTCTGCTTCACCAGCTGGGCAAAGAGCTTTGATCAGCGGGGCTGGGGCTGCAGCCACTGCCCGACTGCTGTGCTTGTGGGGCTGCTTCTCCTCTAGGCATGGCTTCCCCTTCTCCATGTGGCAACCTGAGTGGCACCTTGTGACCTCCTTTATTTACCTGTGGCTTCT
Source organism: Neopelma chrysocephalum (assembly GCF_003984885.1). Lineage (NCBI taxonomy): Eukaryota > Metazoa > Chordata > Aves > Passeriformes > Pipridae > Neopelma > Neopelma chrysocephalum. Next base: position 707,745 of record NW_020897773.1, on the reverse strand, counting down.
CCAGCTAAGCAGTGCTGCTAAAAGAAAACAGAAATTTGTTTCCTGTGCCTCCCCATTTCTTCTGCAGAATAGCCTGTGCTCAGTGGTTTCATTAGCACTGCTTCAGCTACTGAGATGACACTCTCAGCTTTCAGGAGCATCTCAGTGGCTGTTTCATAGGATTAGCTGTAAATAGAAGGTTACCTAGGTACATTTTGCAGATGAAATAAACAGGAGCTACTCATTCCAGCCATTTTTTGGGTTGGCTTCCTATGCTTTTATTTGATATTTACCCTTCAGAAAACCAACCAGTAAAACCAATGATGCTCTATTGAGCTTTTAGATTCAAACCTCTCCGTAAGACCATAAAGGAAAAATTTGTTTGAGTGCCTGCAGGAGTCAGTGATTCTCTTCCCTTCGGCATTTAGATCCAACTCCTGGAGTTTTATGAAACACTAGCAGCAATGTGAGGACAATAAGCATAAAGAAAATAAATGTAAGCCAAAGAAGTACTGCAATATTGTGGGCAGAGCTAATAAAAGCTGGGAGCTTGGGCAGAGCAAGAGGAGTCTCGTTGAGCTGCCTGAGCACCATGGAAGGCCTGGGTCTCAGATAGATACATGGAACAAATCATCTGGACTTTGCTATTCACCTGCAGGGAGAGGATACGATGGAAAACAAGGTGTGTCCATGCAGGCTGAGAAACTGTGGCTGGGCAAGCTGAGCCGAGGCAGCTGAAGACAAACTACTACGAAAAACTACTACAACAAGAGCTCCTACAGTAACTGTGCTGAAGAACAGCTACTCGCAGGAACTTGTTCAAGTAACTACCTGGTGTGTTGGCTTTAAACATGTCATGCAAATGTAACCATACGAAAACAGGAATGAGGAAAAAGGCTTTAGCTGTTTTTAGCTATTTAGCTCTGTCCCTCAAATACAAGAGCCAAGTCCATCAGTACAGTCCCAAGACCCCAGCATGGTCCTGGTTGGGTTGGCAGGCAAGAAAGCCCTTATTGCTTTCTCTGCTGCTGCTTCCCTGCATTGCCTTGGACATCACACTGTCACTACTCTGTTTTCTGACTTGTGCCATGGATAGGACTGGCATCACCACTGCCAAATGCTCAGAGCTCTTCCACCTGTAGCTGCAGAGAGTTACCTATTCATTCATCCTGTTTACGTCTCATCGTCTTGTTAAAAAGAGAGGCTGTCCAGTATGTTTACCTTAAATGTGGATGGAAAAAATTATTATCTACCCAGTGGAAACTGATTTGAATTCAGTAGACTATTTAGTACCTTGTATGTAAATCCTTGCTTTCAATCTTTGAATAGTGCAAGTGAATATAGGAAATGTGGAAAAAAGTACTTCTTTGGAAACAGTGCCTGATGGGATTTTGAACTGAATTCTGGAAGAGAGAACTTGGTAAGTTTCTATCCCAGAGACAGATGAATTTCTAATTTAGGTGTACAGTACAAGATCTGGTCTTTAGGTTATTCAAATCAGTAGGTATTTTTCTTTGGCCATAACAGGGTAACATATGCAGACTTTAATTTGTGTTTCCTGCTACAGTTGTTAGCCTTTGGGGGATTTTTCATGGATTATCTAAAGGACAGAGAAGGAGCCAAAACTTACTTCAGGTGTGATGTTATCCACTTTATGTGAGTCTTCCCAGGGACTGATCTGTTTTATTATTCTGAAATAATTAAGATTATTTCAAATGTAACCAAAATTAATTAAAGGCTTTCAAACCCTACTGATACTCAGAATTGCTGCAAAAATTTTGCTTTTACTGATGAAAAGGCTTCCATAATTTTGAATGCTTAAGCATATTAACATAAAATATTTGACTGTAATCTCATCCTTCTGTAATGATTTGGAAAATTGAGTGCCGTAATACCTATTCCAAATCCATTTGCCTGCAATACAGCTAATGTCTCAAACTAAATCAACCAAAACTTACCAACATTTGTGCTCACAGTGTGTTATAAACACTTTGAAATGTTTGAAAATTAAAATGAAAAATAAACCCTCAGAGTTATTCCAAAACTAACCTATCAAGACTGCCTTCTCAAAGACATCATTTGTCACTGAGAGCAGGTTGGACCAGATGTGTGCTTTTTAAACTGATACTTTGCTGGTGACAGAACTTGAAAAAATCCCCAAAGATTTTAGAGAACGCAAGGCCCCACCTTCCCCTTTTACAACTTACTGTAAATGGCAAATGGCTCCAATTCACCCTGAACTTGAGGGGAAAAAAATCTCTGAGAATCATTTAAGCATTAAGAATGGGAGAGCATAGTTTTGACGGAGAAAAAGATGAGCGTCATTAATCAGGTTTTTAACCTATCTCTGGTAAACCTGGAAGATGACATCTATTAACAACAGCCAGGCAAATTTCATCAACAGTAAATTGTCCTGCACTCTTCTTGCAAAGATCATCATCCTTCTTTTTCCAGCCAAAAGCTGAGACACATTTTGTTTCCATGTAAATGCAACTGAAATGTGTGTTCATACTGACAGCTTTCATCTGAGGGACTCCAACCTCCTTCCATCCATCTTCCATCTGAAATGACAATCTATTTGTCCAATCACCTTGGCACACTGAAGCTGCCACAGCACTACTTTTCCTCTGAGGGAAAAGAGATGAACCCCTGGTTTGCTAGGGCTTTAAGGATTCCCTGGTCCTTGAAGTATATTTTTCTTGGATGCACTGGAACTGTAGGTGCTACTAAGAGTCTTGCCATGGAAGTCAGTTTTTCCAGTAGAGATCAAACAAGCTGGGAAATACGGGAAAACAGAGGCAAGGAGTGTTACGTTTCTGTGCAGAGACTCAGCTGGCCACCAGCCAGTAAAGCCATCACTGCAGCTGTTTAGTTAAATTGAAAAAAAAAAATAAAAAGAGAGAGAAATGTAATATTTGATGACAACCAAATGTCAAAGTCCATGACATCACCAGCCTCCAGCTGCTGATTAATCATGTGAATGAAATTAGTTTGGACATGAATGAGTGTGAATCTAACTACTGGGACAAATAATTGTGTTCAGAAAGAAATAAGAAGGAAAGACCTTACCAAATCTTTGGTTAAACAATTTAGTTTAGAACAGCCCCAGCCCCCCAGTTCTCTCTGTCCCTGTTAGATTCACTACTAAATCCTCACGGTCTGATTGCACTTCTGTAAGATTGAGTCTTTTGGCTTCCACAGAATTACTACAGGTTTTCCCATGAGCAGAACTGTCCATCAGCTTGATGAAGAGGAGGTGAGAAAATGGCATGCAGGGAACATTAAACCCCTGACAGTTTAGGAGTTTCAGTGAGGCTGAGCAGTGAGAGAGTCCCTGGCATATGTCTCAGGAACTCTGGGGACACTTGCTAGGGCACTTACCACTTCCAGTAACATGGGCATTTTGGCTCTCTCTTTCTCCTTTTCTCAACTTTCAGAAGTATTCCTGAGAGTCACGAAACTTGTGTATACTTGTCACTTTCCATCCAGTTCAATTTCCCTGGGAAAGAGGATGGGAATGTGACAGTGCAGGTACTTCAAGGCTTTCAAGTCAGGGGCTGGGAAGTGGAAGATGCCACATAAAAGAGCTCTCTCTGCAGTTGAGATTACTGTTTAGGGAGTGAATCTGATGGCTGGCATTTTATTAGTTGATAGAGTTCATCTCCTGCTCTCCAGGGGTCTCAGGTGTGCAAAGGAAAGGCTGCTGCAGCAAAATGGCAGCTGATTTGTAGAAGGCTAGAGTTTGATGTGTTATTCTGAAGTCCATTCCATTGTGTCTCCAGCAGCTACAATGGGATGACATCCAGCTTGCTGAGCAGTACAGCTCTGATGAACTTCATTCTCTGGTTCATCAGTGATGCACCACTTTCTTAATTGCTAAGACAGCCTCTAGCTCTCTTTCTTGGAGGTTTCACGTCAGAGTTCGCTCATGTGATGTTTCTTCCACAAACAGGGCCCTGCCTAACCTGACAGCCTCATATAGGATCTGTTCCTGCAAATAATCCAGATTTCCATTTGCGTAACTTCAAAGGCTGTTCCACCACTTGTAATAAATCTCAGTCTGCTCCATTCTTCCTCCTCGTCTCCTTTTGAAAGAGTAAAAATGGCAGATGATTCCCTGGTGGTCGCTGTTGCTGATGACGCAAATGGCACCTCATTTACTGGATCCTGCAAGTCTTCTTCAATCAGCCCCATCCATCATCTTCACAGGAAAGAAGAGATGTTAGCAAACTGTCTCTTAATGAAAGATAGGGCTGTAAAAAAGGAAAATATTTAATTGTTTCAACATTTTGTTCCTTTTAGGAAATGTCAGGTATGTAAAACAGAAGGAAACAAAGTGGTTGGGATTTTTTTGGGTGGGTTTTTGGTTGTTTGTTTTTTGTTTTAACATAAAACTCTTGCAATCCAGCCCAAAAATGACCTTGAGAAGAGTTAAAGAAATTTTGTTGTGTAGCTAACGAATGAATTGAGTGTCTCTGCCAACAAATGATGGGTGTTTCCAGGATATTGTCTCTCCTATCAGAAAGGGTCATTCCAAGGCATTTCTCTGGCAGCTCTTATTAATCTCCCTCTCTCTGAGCCAGAAGACATGAAGATGTCAGACATCTGTGCTCTTGCACTGTTCCCGTTTTCCTATTCAGGACAAGTCTGTCCTCGGCCAGTGGGAGAGAACGTAAAGGAACTGGCAAACCTCAAACATTTTGTCAAATGGAGACACATTTGTAAAGTTAATTCTTAGTGCTCTGTCCGGGTACTCTCTTCCCGCTTCTCATAAAACAGCCCTGAAGAAAAACAGTTTCAGTCTGTTCCCAGTGGAGAGAAGATAATGACGACTGCCAGCTTTTCCAGTGCCTTCAGCTGCGGGTGCAGGCTGTGTTCCAAGGGGTGAAGAGACATCATCCCTGCCAGCCTCAAGAAGCCACCAGCTCTGAGGGCAAGGCAGCCCACCTGGCGTTGGGGCCAGTTCTCCTGGTTCTCCCGTCTCCATGCTCTTTCTTTCTGGGCAGGTGTCTCTCTGTCCCACTTGCCAGATGAGTCCTGCTCTTCTCAAACAGCAGAATCCTGTGGGCAGAGTGGCCGGAGTATGGGTGTGTGTAGGCCCAGCTGGAGGCACGCCTGGGAGATCCCCATCAGGGAGCAGCTGAGCCTCTTTGCCGTGTCCCTCTGCGGCACCATCTTCTGCCATCTCTGCCTGGCTCAGGCTGTCCTGAAGTCCTACATTACCTGGTCCAGAATGGTGCTGCTGGGGTTCGTGGGAGAATCTGGTTCAGCCAACAAGGGCTATAGGATCTATAGGTGTGCCCAGAAAGAGGGAGAGCAAAGGATGGAAAAGGAGTGAAGAACAGGTGGCAAGTAAACACAGGAGTTCTGCTGAGGACCTGCAGGCCCCATGCCTCTGCTCTACTGTCTTTCCTTTTGCATCTCGTCAAGTTACTTAAGCAAATAGGTAATTCCTCTGGGAAGAAAAGAGCAGCCAGCTGGAACTCTGTGGTATTAGTCCCCATCCAGCAGGAAGGAGGGAGAAAATACATAACATTTAGGAACCATTAATGCTGCAGTCTAGCTCATCATTTCCCATTCAGCAAGATAGGAAATGGATGATTAATATCTCCTTTCTGGGCCAGATCTTCACCTTGCCCAGCTTTATCGTCTTTTTAGAGGTCTAATTTCAAGCAGCCAGACCATGAAATATCTTTCACCTTTTCCAAAGGAAAAGAAGGATAGGGAACCCCTTCCTCGGAGCACAGAGAGTTGTGAAGAGAGGCAAACTTCATGGAGATGTGAAGGATCATCCCAGCTCTTGACATCTGTCTTCTTACTGAGGCACCTTAATGTGAGTTTAAATTCTTCAATTTAGTTACACAGAGGTGAAAACTCGAGCTGTAGTGTAGTCTAGTGTTAGAGAGCTCATGGTAGTAGAGTGGGAAATGCCAATGAACTGAAACTCTGTAGTCTGTATTGGTGACTTTAAAAACTTAGACAAGTGCCCTCTCAGAGATAAATAACTCTGCCAATCCAAGAACAACCTGGAAATAACAGGGGGGATGGGAGGGGGTAGGGGAAGGGGAAAGGCAATACAAGAGGGAGGCTTGTCCTGGGCATACCAACCAGAGGAGTTGGGAGCACAGCAGGGAAAACTACTCTGCACTGCTCAATTTGCTGCTCAAATCCAGAAGTGGGGAGGCAGCTCAGAGAGCAGTTCACAGCTCCAAGAGTGGATGTCTCCAGAGCTGTGGCAAGGGGCAGCAGGGACATAAGGCTCTGACTAGTGTTAGTTGGGGCTGGAGAAGCTGCTTTTTGTGCTACTAAAGTGCACCCTTATTATGCCTGGGCATACTTGTATGTATGTGTAGAAACCTGTGACAGTTTGAAAATTTCCCTAGGTGGACACATAAGGGCTTTACTTACCCCCAGTTGTTCAGAGGAAAAGCATGATCCAGCATGTGGATCTCAATCTATCTGGGAAAGACATTCTTGCTTGGAACATTTTTATGTGCAAGGACGGGTGTTTTCCAGTGGCTGCTATAACACAGCTGCTTTTCAGGGTCAGGGTCTGCTGACCTTTGCGATTTGTTGCATGGCAATGAACAGTGCTACACATAGAAAACAGCATAGATAATGCTCTGCTGTCTGGCAACATCATTTAGGAATATTTTCATAGTTCTATTGCTTTAGCTGCTCAAAACTATGAAAAATCAACCTAGATCTGCCAGTTTATTAAACTGCGCTGCAGTCATTCAAAGCTCAGCTTTTTTCCTTTCACAGTCATAGAAACAAAGGTAAACATTTGTCCATCATAGCAGTATTATGGTAAATCTTTAAAATATATTAGTATACTATGAGCAAAAATAGATTCTTGGAGAAAACCAAAATGCTTTATTTTAAATTAAATGGCTATAGCTCAGTATGGACTTTAAAATTATTAATTATGCCTTCTTCAGTGCCCTCTCTCTCCCTGTTTTTCAAAACACACGTATCACTCATTGCAGAGTGGAAACTTGGACAGCATTTCTTGTGATCCCATGTTCATCTCATCCCTAAAAGGTGCAGTGGAATCTCACAACCCCTTCATAAATGACTGATTCCAAAACAGACTATGTGACACACTGCACACTTGAAACACAGTTTGTCTTTTTCCTGCTGTGATCTCAAACAAACGCAAAGCTGCCCAATTATGGCTGCGTGGTCACAGTCTAGTGGAGTAACTGTGACCCATGAATAGGAAAAACCTCTTCAGGCAATGAAACAGTATTTCAATTCCAATTGTTTTATCCCCTCAAACATAGAGCTGGGTATAACTTTAAGTAGCCTCAGGCTCCAGTGGGGAAGGATTTCCCTTTCTACTTTTAGTTTTACTGAACCTCAGTATATACTCAACAATACGTATTTGATGTGCTCCTACTGCCTGTAGTTCGGTCTGTGGAAAAGAAGGAAACATTTATGCTGAATCATGGGTTACTCCCCAAATATGCACATGTTTATATTCTTATTATCTGCAAATAGCAACCGTGGGCCAAAGTGCCAGTGTAAAGCCCTGCTGTAGCACAGGGGACCACAGCTGTGGCACACATCAACTGCAGAGCTGGGCTCTTCTCTGGCATCAGGAAAAAACAGGAAGGGTGTCACTGAAACTGCTGCCCATATCCAGACATAAAACCAGGCATTCACATCAGACCTTCACATCTTCATCCTGGGCAGTTTACTAGCTGAGGGAAAAATAAAGGTACCACTGTCACATATGTATTGCATCAAGAGGAAATGTAACATCCTGTGCTTGTTCTAGGGTTCCTAAACACTCTTGCATATCATGTGTGTAATTCCTTATTAGAGTAATTCACTATGCATAATATTTTCCATCCATACATCCTTATCTCCTGAGCTCTGTAACATTTCTCCAAAGTCCTGCTGCAAATACTGAAACCTGTGAGCTACACTGATGTTCTTAGCTCAGCGCTAAAGCTCCGCATATGCACGCTGTGCACGGATGTCTAGGATGTATGCATCCCTTCCTCCAAGGACCCCAAGTGTATACGCAACTGTAGGCAAGTCACAGCCACAAATACCCTTGGAGACACAGGATGTCTTAGTCTGTATTGTCTGTTTCACAGGTGGGCGAAACAAGGCGAAGAGGCAACAACCACATTGCTGACGCCCCACGGCACAGCAGGGGCAGAGCCAGGAACAGATCGCCAGGATCTTTGGCTGACTTTCTTGGCTGCGCCACACCATGTGTCTCGGTGCAGCACAGGGCGAGGTGCAGGCAGGAATGCGTGGAGGAGGCTCCCAGAAAACAAAACTGGTTCCTTTGTGCTCTAGGTGGACGTACAAGCTCAGGCAGACGTGGGTGAAGTACACAGACTGCCCTAAATTACATTGACTTGCTACAGGTGTCTCTGCACCTTTGTCTGTGTTCTTGCTCGCTGAACAGGAGCTGGCACAAGGAATATTAACCAGTCTTTGCTTAGTTCTGCCATTATGCATGTTCCTGTGTGATTGGGGGAAGGGAGTAAATGACCAGATAACCCAGCTTAGAGGCTGCCGAGAGCTGGGAAAACCAGCTTTTTTCTGATCTCTTACCACTGAAGGAAGGCAAAGGGGCTGGTGCAAGATAAACATCCAGAGCCCTTTTCTCAGGCCTCCATTTCCCCTGCCAGCCTAGACAAGGTAGAAGTGTGCCACGCCTGTGACAGCCACCTGCCTGAACATAGACAATTTTCAGCACATAGTTCAGTGTTGTGTTTTCACTTGTGTCTTCTATGGCTCTTTTTCTTTTAAAATATTAGCTAGATTTGGTCTCTGTCATACTGGCATAAACACAAAGTAAGTCTGTTGACTGTAGACTTACTCTGTATTTATACACTTATTTCTATATTTTACAAGATTTTAAGATTCAACTTGCTGGTGAGGAAATGCTGTCAAATACTGACTTCCCCTGTAAGGATGCTGACGGTCCTTCTGATTCTGAACAGGATGAACAGTGACAGTTTGGACAACTCAGCTTTGAAACACAGTGAAGGCTGTCTTGTTCAACCAGTCCAAAACACGACAGAGAGTAATAATTTAAAAAATGGTTCTTATAATAAAGGGACAATGGAAGGAGGAGGGTACTTGAAGATTGTAGTTGTTTTGTGATTAAATAGTTATGATTTTTTTCTGTTTTGTTTTTACAGTTGGATGGATGCTAAGTAGATTGTGGTCTGTTCTGTCCTGTTATAGCTTTATAATGCAGCCCACATCGTATTAATTGTGTGTCTTCAAGGATTTAAGTGATTGCAATGACCAGTATGTACCATGCAACTGTTCTCCCCCCCTCCATGGAAGGAAGTATTTCTGCAGTACAGGATCTTGTTTCAGTAAGGTGTTTTAGGTTTGGTTTCTTTGCCTGTTACTGTGGTTTGGATTGGGGAAGGGGTTCTTCTTCAGTTCAGTACATGTGGACCAGGACCTCAACTGCAGAGGAAGAGGGTGTGTAAAATAGCAAAGGACAGTCCTCGCTTTATGTCAGACTAAATAGATTCTGCCATGCATATATGCCCTTCCCGAGTGAAAGATCCTGTTCATTTTAATGGCTCCACTCTCTTGAATAAGGACAAGTTGCCCACACAAAAGTTGGCTGGATCAACTGCTTGCCCTAACCCAGCCTGTTTTCAGTATCCTCAAGCACTGTAATGATTTTCTTTGGAAGCAGGAAGTATAAATTCAAATGAAAAACACAGCTTAAGCAGAGGCAAGATCTTTTAAGACCCAGCATTGGACTTTTACTTGAAGAATGTTCACTGAGATTGCAAGCGAGTCAGAGTAGGATGATCTTTTTGGGTTTCTTCTCTTTGTACAGCACCTAACGCAACTGTGCCAAAGCCAAGGAGAAGGCTTCTCAGCAGCATCAAGTAACTACAGCAGTACTAGTGCCCAAAGACATCTGTCTGCGTCTGTGAAAGAAACCTTTCTCCTTTCTTGCCTCCATCCTTGTCTCTGGATTGGACTAGCAACCTGTTTCAGTTTGTGTTTTCCATTTAGGCTGACCTCAGACACTTGGTTTCCACTTGACTGGAAACAAGTGTGCTGAGAGCTGTCTGTTCTTTCTTCACTTACAATGTGGAATGCTGCCTGGCTCCAGTCTGGAAACAATTATTTGCCTCCTGTACCTACTCCTTCTGAATAGTCAAAGATTTATCCCTAGACTTTCTTTTCCTCTTTGCATTTTTATTAGCCACTTCAATTATAAAGAAAAGCTTATCTTTTTATATAGTACCCACAGAACAGCTCTAGCTCTGTTACATGACAAAAATGCTGCCATGTTTTAAGGCCGGGTCTCCCTTAGGGAGTTTTATATCTGTAAACCTGCCCACAGTGAACTCACCACAACTTTGTCCTGTTCTGATAGGATGAATATCTGACGGCGCTTGAACTTGTAGGACTTCAAGAAACAGCTTTAAGTACCTGTTGTGATTACAGTGGTGTAAATATTCTTAAAAAACCCCAAAGAATGGCCAAAACATCCACACACAGATGTGCAGTAGTGCTTGCAAGTGCATGCAGATGCTATCAGCATAGCATAGTACAGCTGTTTTAAAAAAAGAACATACCTGTTTATCTGCATGTATTCCTGGATTTATTCTTTATTGCAAGAGTTCCTACTTTTTGACGTGTGTATGCAGACACAAGGGAATGTGAGCAACAGTCGAGCAGAATCTGCAGATATTTGCACACAGGGGAAGCTTGTGCCTATGAATAGTGCTGTTATACTCAGCAGGGTCACTTTTCTGAGAGAGTTTGATCACATTATTTCATGAAAGACCAGTTCCTGACCAAGCACAGACTCTAAGGAAACAGATTGGAGTGGAAAGAGTCTAAAAATTTCTTTTCCTGCACTGAATTCAAAATAGTGTTTCTCTTACTGGAAAAACAAACATAAGCTCATTTTGGGTGTCTCTGTCTGTCTGCCTGTGGGATTGGCAATCCACACCTTCTGCCAATTCAGAGACCTCTCTGCCCCCATTTATGCTCTAGAGGTTATGCTTTAATTACAAAAAGCTGATCTGCTGTGACATCAATTTCCCTCTCTAGGGGAAAGTCCTAGCTGTGAAATCCTAGCCAAGGCAAATTGCTGTTGTTTTTTTTTTCCTTTGGCCAATCCAGACCAACCCCAGAACTGCTATCTGGGTTTGACCTTGACCACTACTTTGAGAGTGAATCGCAGATCCTGCTCTCCTGAAGTGCTGACGTACAGACAACTATTTCCAATGAGTTATCTTGATAGAGAAATCATGCTGTATCACAGCCAAGAGCCTGCTCCTCCTGCCAAGCAGGACCCAAGCCTGGGGGCTGCAGGAGAGTGCTCTCTGGGGCCCTACTTGAGTCAAAATGGACAGTGTCCAGAACGAGTTAGTCACAGCCCTGCCTAAACCTAGGGCAGGACCACAGAAGGTGGATGTGCCAGCAACCCTCGTGTTTGCCCTCTGGGGATGTGGAGGTCGTCTTCCCTCCACGGGATGTGCTCACCCAAGGCCACACAACCTGGCAGGGAGGGCATCGAGCCAATCTTGGGCTCGTGTGAATGACCAACGTGCTGAGAAGCAGCAGGACTGAGCCATGGTGCCTGGGGAAAGGGGGGTGCGGTGGGAAATGGATGGACTAGTCGGTGCCTTCGAGCCGCGTGCATGGGGAGGTGGGTGGCCTCTAGCTCTGCGTTCTGGTGCGGCCGGCACCACCCTTTGCCTTGACCGCTGTGCCCAAGGGAGGAATACGACGGCCAGCTGCGATGGAAGGCCGGGATGCGGCGGAGAGGCGGGGGATGTCTCTCCGCGGGCGGTGCCGAGGCTGACCGGGGACTCTGCTGGGCCCCGCCGCGGGACCTGCCCCGCCCGCCGCGGACGGGGGTGGAAAATGCCTAGTGTATCTTTAACCCACAGCGGCCAAAGCGCGGCGGCGGTGGGTTTTTTTTTCTTAGTTAACAATGGAAACTTTTTTTCTTCAGTATTTCCCTCCAGCCGAGCGAGCAAAAAAAAAAAAAAAAAAGAAACTTGTTCCGCTGAGTTCAACCCCAGACAGGCTCACAACTTCCTTCCTGCTCTCCTACCCCCTCCCTCCGCTCTCCTCCTCCTCGCCGCTCCTCTCCCTCTCCTCCTCCTCCTCCTCCTCTCTCCGCCTTTCCAGCCGCACCGGGAGCGGGCGCCGGGGCCGCGGCGCGGACCTGGCCGGAGCGCGGAGCCGCCGCGCAGCCTTGGCCGCGGAAGCGCGGAGGGGCAGAGCCCGGAGCCCCCGGCCCCCCGCGGGGCGAGGAGAGCCGCCCGGACCCGCGGAGGGAGCGGGACCCCCCGGCAGCCGCGCTCTGCGCCCGCGGCGATGGTTTCGGCAGCGCCCCGCGGCCGCCGGCGGGCGCTGCCGGGCGGCGCGCACTGAGCGCGGATCCCGCTCCCAGGTAAGCGGCGGAGCCGGGGGGTCGTGGCCGCCCCTCCACCGGGGGACCCCCGGCAGCTGCGCGGGCGGCTAGCGGGGCCCCGCGGGCAGGAAGGGGCGAGCTGGGGGCGGGCAGGGGGGCTAGGTGCTGCCCCGGGGCCGGGCGGGCTGTCCCGCACCCAAACTCTGGCCGAGCACCTTGTGCCGGTGCTTGCTTTCGTACGCGAGCCAGAGTGCTGGGAGCCTTGCGTTGCCGGGGATTCCTGCGACGAGTGACTGCCCTGGGCTCTGCCTCACGCTGCCTCCAAGCAGTGCCTGGAGGGATGGGGAACCTTTTGGTCACAAAGTCAGCGGGGACTGCGCTTTTAGACCTGGGGGCATTTTCCTGCCAGGAGCCTCACAGAGGGACGAATAGGGCTGCTGCTGACAGCATCGTGCACAAGTGCTTCCAAAGGCTTGTACACCCATAGCCAGAGTTAGCGCGCTGTATGTAAACAAGCCTGTACACTCATGTGGGCAGTGAGTTTGTGTAGATCTCATGGGTTCCCGTGCCCCAGCATGGGATGGGGGCTGCAGCTCCAGTGGCACATGGAGCAAACAGACATGACGGAAGGCACGCTGAGGTACACAGGGGCACAGAGAGCCACCTACGAAAGCAGAGTCTCTCTCACACACGTACACAGTCACACACTCACCAGAACAAACAGCACTGCACATCTCTGCATGTGGGATCCGGGCTCTGACTTGGAGGCGGCTGCAGTGGTTGATGCCCCAGAAGGCAGACATGCACAGGGGAGGCGCGTTTAGCCAAGGAATGCATGAAGATGTGCAAAGCCATGTTACTGCACATGGTAACTTAGGGGACTAGTGGAGATGTGGCCCCATACCATATAAAACTGTGCAAGCAGGAAGACTGTATCATTATATCATTGTCCATGTATAATTGAACAGAAATCCGTTCCTGAGACTTGATCTTGCTCATAGGTGACAAACTGGAAGGTGACAAATTTAAGCTGTTTGAAGCCTTTAACTTTCTTCAGCTTTTGGGGCCAACCTTTGAAAGGTACCACCTTTCAGTTCACATCAGTTGACCTTAACTCCTTTATTCTGTTGAGGGAACTGTTTCTGGCTGTGTGTCCTCTTGGACACTGCTGCTGCAGCTGCATCGGCAGGCAACCTGGAGTGGGGAGTAGGGAAGAGGGGAAACGCCCAAACCTGATTTTCCCTTCACTCAAATCCTTCTGATGATCAGGCCCCAGAGCAGGCCACTGGGGCTGTGTGTAGGTGGGAGGGGCACACAGGAAGGGAAGAGTCTGGCCAGCTGTGTGTGCACAGCTGGATGGTGAGCTAAGGGAGGGCACAGAACTACTCTCACTGCTTCTCTTTCTCCTCAGCTGTCCTGTTTTATGGAGCTGTGGGCCAGGTCCAGCCCAGCTCCCCTTTTGCCTCCTGGCGATGCTGACGGTCCCGGTGCAGAGAGACCCTCGGCAGCCCCGCGGAGCCTGAGCGCCGAGGCGGCAGTGGCGACGGGCCCCCTGTGCACCCCAGCTGACTACTATGGCCGTGTACTGCTATGCGCTCAATAGCTTGGTGATGATGAATAGCAACAGCGAGGTGACAAGCGGCCGGAGCAAGACGCCGCCTCCTCCCGGACAAGTACTGCCCAGGGGCCCGGAGACACCCGGCAGCTGCCGCTCGCTCCCTGTCTTCAGCCCGGCTCCCACGCCGCCCCGCTCCCCGCGCTGTGGCCCCGCTTTCCTCTTTCCACCACTCGAGGAGCCCCTGCGGCAACCAGGCAGCCCCGGGGGGCGGCGGGGCAGCCGGGGTGAAGAGGGGCAGCCAGGACCCCCTATGGCACGGCAACTTCAACGGGAGCTGCACAACGTCCAAGTGAACCAGAAAGTGGGGCTCTTCGAGGCACACATCCAGGCACACAGCTCTGCTGCCCAGCCACCGCGGAGCCCCCGGCCATCCCAGCCCCGGCCTGCCAGCCCTACAGTGCCAGTGGTGGGACTTGGAATTGGACCCCGGCTGCGAGCCCATGGGGAGAGTGAGGCCCCCGATGCTGGTGGGGTGCAGGTTTGTCTGAGCACTGCAGAGCCCTCCAAGAGGCCAGCAATGACAGTGGTGCCAGCTGTGGAGCTGGCAGAGAGCACCAGCCCCCTGGAGCAGTCAGGGCCTGCACCACGGCAAGGGGAGGTGGTGGTGGCCCCCACAGAACTTAAGGGCCAGTGCCCAGCCGTTGGCGGAAGCATCCCCGCCGTCATTGTCACGGACCTGGGGGGCCCGGAGGAGGAGGCGGGCGCCGTGCCCCCCGGCAGCCTGCCCGTCAGGAAGCTGTCATCGTCCTCAGCGTCTTCCACTGGCTTCTCCTCATCCTGGGAGGAGTCCGAGGAGGACATTTCCAGTGACCCCGAGCGCACCCTGGACCAGACCCCGGCCTTCCTGCAGACCCTGGACCAGCAGAAGCCCCGAGTGGTGAGTCTTGCACCACACCCTGGGAAGGTGGGGTGAGGGCTGGCGGCATCCCCGCTCTGAGACACAGCTGCAGCAGCAGGTCAGAGGTCTGTCACAGCAGAGATCTGCAGAGAAACTTTCCATTTGCTCAGCGGTGCTTGCTTTCCCTCACATGAAAGCTTTCAAACTTGGAACAGGGGTTCCTAGTCGGAAAATCCCCTGCTCGCAGGAGAGAGCGTTGGTACCTCTCCCCTTGGGCATGGTCCTCGCAGAGCTTCCCTGGTGCTGCAAGCTGCCTGCTGGCATGCTTAAAATGCATCCATGGACTGCAGCTTTCTGCTGACATGTGATTACGAGCCTCAGCTTTCCCTCAGTACAGCTTCCTTGGGTGCTGGAGGTTTCCCATGATTTACATGAGCCTAAGGGAGAGATTATTTCCTTCTTGGAGTCGAAACTGTGTGGGCCAACTGTTGAAATACATACTGATACCCATCAGCATAGTGTCTGTGTGTCTTTCACATGGAAGCAAAAATCTTGAGAATTTCTGGTAATTCCCCTTTTGAATAAAATTTTCTGCATGTGGGTATCTTATATTTTAGGCAAGCATATTTTTATTTGGTATTTATATTAAGCTCGCTCATCTGTTTCACAATCTCTCTTTGTTGAGGAGCTGGTTGTGAGGCTTCAGGCGAGAGAAGGCATCAGGGTAGTATTACCCCTAGAGCAGAAAGGTCTTCTCAGAGAGGAGAACTTTGAGGCATTTTCCAGAGGCATGAGACAGTCATGGGATTTATTGTGTCACTAGGGGAGTTCACTCCGTGTCTGAATGCTCCACACAGAGCGTGCTTTGCTCTGAGCTGTCACACCATTTATCCAGAGGGCTTTGAACCACTTTACTCCAGAGCAGGGCACCCATCACGAGGTTCTCCAATCAGCATGTGGTCTCTCCCATCCTCCAGCTCTGAGACAATTCACTGATTCGAGCCCAGCACTGAAGCCTCACACTGACAACACCCTGAAACATGCAGGGCAACCCAGTGGCTCCTTAATTTAAAGAGTTTGATAAAGAACCATCAACTTTCAGTGATATGGTTCACTGTGTTTAACTTTCTGTAGACACATGGTAGTGAAAGTCTTGCTAAGTTCAACAACACAAGGAAAACTGGAAATGTTTAAGTGAAGGTAGCAAACTTGGAAGAACTGAGGCTGTGGTTTGTAAAACACTCAACAGACTGAAATAAGTATCTTTTCTTTTGTCCTTGTTTTGTCCCATTCCAAGAATTCAGGCTCAGTTCTGCTCAAGATAGAGCAGCAGTTGAGTAAAAGCACAGTTAATGAAGTTACGAGTCTGTGGCTCATAGTGTTTGCAGACAGTTTTGTATTTTGGGGCTCTCGGCTGATGAATCAGCTTGCTCCCTTTGGGAGCTGCTACAATCCCGCTGCTGATTAAATTCTGCTGGTTTTGTGTGCATAAGCTGTAGTAATCTCTGCTCTGTTCTCTGTACTAATGGCTGTTCCCAGTGCCAGATCCCACTGATTTGCTGCTGAAAACAGTTCATTGATGGGCAAAAGCATGCCTGATGCTCTTGTGGAAAGCTTCCTGATGCCTCAAGCTGACTGTGTGTTACCTCCCGTGGCCCCCAGTGAGCCCAGCCAGGCCGGTGGCTCAGCAGTGAACAGACAAGGCTCGTTTGTATTGCCAAAAGGCCTGGATCAGGGCAAACTCAGATCAGGTCTAAGACCAGAGTTACTCAGCTGTTCTCAGTGGGACTACTCAAGCTAAACGAGATGAAGATCTGGTCCAGAACATGTCAGACATCCCAAGGAGGTGCACTTGATTTTGTGTTTCAGCGCTGGATTTGTCTCAGCGGGAGTGGCTGGGCTGATTTACAGTGATACTTTTCCGCTGGGCTCCACAGGTCCCGTGCAGGGCTGATCACTGACTTTGGCAGGTTATAGTCAACTTCTCAGCAGGATGGTGTGCAAATGCCCAGTAATTCAAAGCTGATTCATATAAATAACACCCAGCTTTGTGTACTCGTTGGCAGTATCTTGTAAATCCGTAATGACAGCAGAAGGCAGCTACTGAAGCAGTGTCAGGTTGCACACTAATTTGTTTTCATGAACTCACTATTTCCTTTTAACGATGCACATGGTCTGGAAATGAGTTATGTAATGAGGGACAATGTATGAGAAGCTCTCTCCACAAATTGTGCTTTTCTGTCACACCCTGGGAGACCTCGGCCGACAGAAACCAGCGTGGTGCCTCTGGGTTGGGTAGATAAACGCTGGGCAGGCAGAAGACCCTGCCTGTCTGCACTGGGTGCTGCTGGCACAGGGGAGGGTTGTGTTACCTGGGGGAGAGGTAATGACGAGCAATAGGAAAGCAGTTCTTGCTGCAGATGCAGTATGTGCTGCACATCTCACATAGCATGTTTACAGGTTTGATAAACAAGAGGCCTGCTTCTGCCCTTCCTTTCTGGAGGCTGTCTGGCTTAGCAGATCTGTTAGGGATGTCCGGCTGTCTATTGTAGTTCCTGCTGATGTCCCAGGGAAATGGGCAAATCCCTCCATCTGGCATGGACTCATCCTCCATTTGTACTGCAGGTAGGAAACTTCATTTGTGTTCAGGCCTGAAAATTGGCCAGTAAGAAAGTGACGTTGCGTAGTGAAAGAGAGGGAGGTATTGTGGCCACATTTTTGGACACCATGACCTGGAGCAGCTCTGTGTCTGAAACTGGCTCTGCCTCTGTTAATTGAAAGTTTGCTCAGTGCTTTTCCTGTCCCTGGAGTGCTCTCGTGCTCAGTGGGCTGCGCAGCACTGGGGAACAGTGACCCAGCTGTGACAGTTGCAGACTTGTGAAGTGCAGTGACAGTAAGAGCAATGTGACGTTTTGCTTTTGTCTAATTGCAAGTCCACTTAAGGTCTGAGTAAACTTCCACGTAAGGGCTTTTGCAGCTGTGGCTTTCCCCGGGCTGTGGGCTGCTGCCGGAGAAACCCCAGGCTTGTTTATTGATGCTTGAAAGGTTTCAAAGGCACTTGAGCGCTTGCACTTCTCGGGCTGTGTGGGAGGGATGGGCTGTCCAGGCGCCATGTTCGGATGGGGACACGGTGGTTTGGGAATGCTGCAGGGCAGCGCTTCCCGCACACCCCCTGCGACATCAACACGGGCAGTCTGGGGAAGGAGTGGGTACCTCCGCTCACCTACCACCCAAGCCAGGAGGATACAGTGGCTGTTGGAAGGTGCCTGTCTCTGTCACAGTGCGTCTCACGCTGAGGGAGGATTTTTCTCCTCACAGCTGATCACACAGATTGGGTTTGTAGGGGAGTGAGAAGGTCTCCTTGTCCCAGGGTACAGGTAGCCTGAGATGGCAGGCCAACTCCTAAAGGGATTTCACACCACAAATAAGACACATTCTTGCCATGACTCCCTCTGACTCCTTGACTGGAAAAATACCAGTGTATTAGTTTTGCTGTTCCTGGGGAACTCTGCTTGGTCTTCCCAAAGGAGAGGTGCTAACCAGGGTGTACTCAGCAGCAGGAGATTTTTCCCAGTGTTGAAAACTGGCGGGCCCCTTAAGTGGAAGATATTCCAATGCTTGTCATTAGTGAGTCGTTGACCTAAATTCCCTAGTTTGTCAACTCCTCAGCAACTAAAGACAAAGTGACAGACAAGTGGGGGGAAAGGCAGAAATTGTGCAAGCACGTACTGTAGAAAAATGACATGTCAAGGGGGAAAAAAAACCTTCCTGGAAAAACAGTGCAAGACAGTGCAGTGTTCCTCTTCCTGGCTTTCCCACAGCCGCCGTGGAAACACAAGGATGTACAGCAGAATAGTTAATCAAATGACTTGGTACATTGTGAAATGTCTACTTCTTTCAGCAGGCAGAGCAGTTTGCTCAGAATAAGCGACTTCCATTAAGCTGTGCAAAATGGCAAGAACTTTCGGGAAAAAACTAATGGCGTTGCTGCTGACAGGCGATTTTTTAATTGATTTATTTGTTTGGTTCACAGCGGCTGTAACACAGTTCTGAAAGGAGCCAAGCTTATAAAGGGTTAGTGTCAGCCAAGGGCCTGTGGGACCCTTACTGATTTCTCTTTGAGATGTTCCAAGGCATAAGCTGACAACAGCACTCCTGATTTGTTCCTATGAAAATCACTCAAGTTAAATATGCTTTCATTCCCATTCCTAGCTGTCACTGTGATCAGGAAGTCTCTGTGTAACAGAAACCATGACCACATGGTGATGCATGCAAGCCCCGTGAATGTATATCTTTATGCTGACTGTGTTTATGTGTTTTACTCCTTCCTCCCACTGTGTTTGTCTTGAAAGCTCCTAAGCTTATGAGCTTGTGAGTGGTATCACTGATTTAGCATCAATATAATGTCTAACACATTAGGGCCCTGCTGGCTTGCTCAGAAGAGCGACTGTTCCTCTAGTAATGTGCATCATTGACCCGGGAAGGTGCTTAGCACACCTGGTAAGCTGCCAAAGGATGGAGTCTCCTTCAGCCCTGTGGGAACACTAGGATAAAGAGGAGGATGAGGTGGACACCTCTGTGTTCCCACTCTCAGAACAGCACGGCATATTTTGTCGGCTGGGATGAGCTGAGGACCCTCTGGTGCTCAGCGGACTGGGCAGATCTTCAGACTCCCTGTGGATGGAGGCTGTGCACTCCAGGGAGTTCACAAAGCATCACTCTCTATTCAGTAGCTTATCTTCTGCCTTCTCACGTGGCCTTCTCAGGGAATAAGCAGCTTTCTTATGGGCTCCCACCCACAGAGTCTAAGTGAAGATGCAGCTATAACCCAGTGAGAGACATATGGTGCTACTTCAAGTCCGTTTTCATCAGCACTTTTAAGCTCATTGGGAAGGGTTTCTTCTCTGTGCACATTCTCCATGATTGACAGTGAAGGAATTACATGGCACATAGCAGATCCTTTTCATAGGGGGACTTACTTGCTAGCACAGCTGCTGTCTCTTGCACATTTTGTTTCTCAAACAATTTCACACTGACAGCGTTCATAAAGAGTTGTTAAAAAAAAAGGCATTTCTGAGGTGCAGGAAGAACAAACATTAGGCCCATTATTCTTAGGGTCCCCGGCTCTGAAACATTTAGATTTCCTCCTCTTCTGTTGGGAATTGCAGGGTGTCAGGAGCTTGGCTGGTTGGACCCTTCGGGTGTTAAGCTGAATGTCCGCAGAGTGAATTTCACGGATCAGCGGAAACTTTAGAGTTTTGCCTTTACCTTTTGAGGCTTGCAATGACAAAACCCAAACTGTAGTCAGCACCTGTCTCATGTTTTCCATATTATTCCTATAATGCATTTGGACAGATTTACATGTGAAGAAAATATTAGCGCAGCACTGCGCTCTCGCGTGCCATGCAATGGCTGAAAGCCACTGCTGAGCTAATGTTTTCTTTCCATTTATTTCTGTTCTAGCTCACTAGAGAAATAATGGCATCTATGTATGATGTTAAATGTCGCTTCAGCTAAGATTAGTCTTCTGTAATGGTTAGAGATTATGTTGTTTATACCAGTAGGTAAATTTCTGCAGTAAATTTGACCTGCTTTCTTCCAATGAAGCCCAGCCAAGCTTTCTAAGAACGATATGTTAATATTTAATAGACAGTGAAAACTAAATGTTAACATTTTCAAATCACTGAATAACTTTGCAGCCTAATCCCTATTTTCAAATATGACTTTTTGGGGAACGTGAGCTCCTATACTTGCCGGGTCACTTGAAATGGCTCTTTTATGGCATCCATCTTGCTTAGCCTGTTGGATGTCTCCTCAGGATAAGTCTTCTCCTAAGGTACCTTTCTTCTCTGTTGACTCTGATGGGATCTTGAGGATTAGACCAAGAGTGTGCTTAAGACAGAGTAATCTGTTTCTACAGTACTCGTGAATGTCTGCAATAAAATTAGTTGGAATTTCATTCTTATTCGTATAGATAAAAACTCTGGTCATGCATAGCCTGCAAAACTGCTGCAAGTAGTTCAGGAAGCTGCCCCAGTCTGAGCTCTACCAGACTTAAAAGTAAGTGCCTCTGATTTGGCTTTTAAATCAGTGTTTAGGCAGCAAAATGTGATTTGCTGTATAACAGAGATGATAACCCAGCAGTGCCTTTCAGTGTGATTTGGTGTGGGTATCTTCAGAAGTTCGGGGTCTCCAGCTGCAAGTTTCAGTCTTGGTTTATGTACTGTGAATGCGCTCAGAACTGGTGGAAGCTTTTGGAAAACGTAGACTGCAGCTTCTTCTTTCCCAGCCATTGTGAGAGTTCAGCACACAGAGCTGCTGTCAAGGCTTCGTGCCTGTGGAGATCCTCACTGCCACTGTCAGCCACGGATTGTGTTTACTGAGTGCTGGTGGTTTCTGACCTTAGTTTCTCAGAGATGGGCAATATTGGAGTCTAAAGCTACTGCACAGTGTTAAGACCCATATTAGCCTTTTCAAGATATTTATTTCAATATTTTCATACATTTTGGCCATGAAAAGAAAGAATCTATTTTTTTTTATATTAAAGAACATTCTTTTCATTAATGACATGGGAAAAGAGACAGCCCAGTAGAAGGAATTCAATTCTTCCTTTCAGATATAAGATTTGTTGCTGGTCAAAACACAAGGATTACTTTTGGAAGGAGAGTTAGGGGTAAAACAACAAGTGTTTAACACAGAATTTCTTCTTGTAAGCAGTACAGTGCATTATCTGATCAGTGCTACACAACAGGAACTTCATTAGCATTCAGCACTGTTGTGGTTTTAAGTAATAGTAAAGCATCCCTTGTCTCTGTGAAAGACATATATGGACTCTGGGGGGACATGCTGACAGATATTTTAATGAGTTTGATTCTAAGGACAGAGTCAGGTTGTGTCTTTACTGTTTCTTCAAACATTTGATTTGCAGAGAGGTCGGCACCTGCAGTTGCTGTGATGTGGACCTCGCTGAACTGATGCAAGTTTTGCTCAGGGTTTCTTCCTTGACTTCTGGGCTTTCATCCTTGACTTTAAGTCTTGTACTTGGGGTCTTGGACAATAGGGTTCCTGGACTGTGTGAAGCAGAGGGAGGTCTCATGAGGCCTGCAGTCTTCACTGTCACAAAATGCCCTTCAGCCTGAATGAAGACCAATATACCAACACCAGGAATAACCAGCACAACATCTTGGGAGAATGGCTGTGGCAGGGAGCAGGCACAACTCTCTCCTCCCACCCCATCAGCGTTTGCAGAAGGGGCTGTTTAGCAAGGGCTAAGCAATGGCAGCACCTACCTTCAGCATCACCTCCTTCTCCTCCCCCTTCGCTTCCTGTCCCTTTGCCCTTGCTTGGGCAATTCATCTGCAGCAAGATAGAATCAAAGAACCCTCTTCCTTTGCTAAACAATTCGTTCCTTTTGTTAGGGTCAGATAAAATGCTGATAAAAGCTGTTGTAGCTCCGCTGAAGCCAGCAGGAGCATGCTGCAGGTTTGGTCCTTGATCATTTTTCGCCTTGCTCACCCCTGCATGTCTCCAGTTACATCTTGTGGTAAATCCAATATTAAACTGAATTAATGAACCAGAGATGCAGTCCCTGTGGGAGGGTTTGCCTGTTGGTAGGTACAATGCTTCAGAGCCTTTGGGGACAGGAGGTTTATAAATGGAAAGATCTGCAGGGTGGCTTTTTGTAAAGTGCATTTTAGGGTTGGGTGTTTTTCTCTCGTTTCTTGATGAACAATCTCCGATCCCTGCTGCTCAGGAAAAGGGCAGGAGCCAAGGCTGGCCTTCAGATCACCACTGAGCCTTGTTCTTTGCAGATGTACTTTGAGAAGGCATTTTGGGAAGGCGTAGGAATAGCTTTTGTCCCATTGAGCTAAACATGTTCAGAACATTTGCAGTAAATGGGTACTTAAGTACAAGCCCATGTGTACCCCTCAAAAGAGAGGAGACCAGGGCACCAAGGAAGGGTGGGAGTGAGGGGGAGGTGAGCAGGCTCTTTCTCACCATGTGGACCATAGGAATTGCTCTGCTGGCAGCCACAAGCCACACTAGATATCCAGGGGCATCCTCCCACTGCAAGCAAGGTACAGAGCAGCTGGGGGGAGAATTAGCAACGTATCCAAATGTAGTATGGTTGCTATTACGGGTAATATGTATTTAACACTCTGCAGGGACCATTTAAACCTGCATCTGTAGGAAGAGGAAAAAAGTCAGGTTTGCTTTTTTGGCAGACTGCAGATCGGAGAGTCCAATCTATAATCTCTCTTGGTATGTTTTATGTGGGTGGGTTTTGTTAAATTACAGGCAAAGTTATTGCACCCCTAGGCTACTCACATTAAATGTTTCTCCAATTTTAGCAGCATTCTTTCCAGGCTCAGCTACATTTGTTTTTGTCTTCTTCTCTATGGCAATTGATGAGCTAAGTCTAAAATGTATAACTCCGCAGGATCTCCTGTTATATATTTCTTCCACAGCTGTAGCTGAATTGGGACAGTATAATCCAATGACTTATTGTAATGCTTAGTGCTTTCTTTAATACATTCCAGATTAAAGGAGTCAGCAAAGTTTACATATCCAAAGTAATAAATTTAAACAATAATAACGGCAAATCCCGAATCATGATTATCTCTTTAAAGTGTTGGGCTTTTTTTCCCTCCTATCTTCTCTGGTCTGGCTAAAGTCTGTTTTTAGGAAACTCAACAGGACAGATAAAAGATGATGAGACAAACAACTTAATCCCTTAATAATGTCAAGTGGAAAATCCAACAACAGATTGGCAAGAAACTCAAATAACAACTGCAAAGTGACCCTTACCGAGGACTAAAGAACAAGTTTAAAAGGCTGAGCTTGGGATATAATTAGAGATGAGCCTGAATCAGTGCCCATAGGCTCAAATATTTCTTTGAACTCTGAAATGGAGCCAAATTCCTTTTTTTCATCCATGCCTGCATAGCATCAGCTTAGTTCCATTGAGGCCAGTTCAGCATCACCTCGTACCTCATGCTGCCCTCGGTACTCACACAAAGTGACCCGGGAAGGCCCCAGGGTGATATTCCCACCTCTGGGTGCTGTTTCAGATGGAGTGTGGGATAGCAGCAAGTGTGTGCAGCCCAGGTATGTGCCAGGTATGTGCCTGTCATGGCAGCAGGAAGAGAAGAGATGGGCACTGCCACTCTGGCCTCAGAGTTCCAGTATCTCGTTCTGCTTTTGCCAGGGACTGGCACAGAGCTTCACCCCTGGGCAGCAACCCTAAACAGTCTTGGGCTGCTGTTGATAAACCTTGGAAGCAAGGCATGTGGTCACAGGAGTAGGAGGCACCTGGAATTGTAATTGCCAAGCAGCTTCAGAAAGAGCATGTTAATTATTCTCTCTCTCCTCAGAGCCATATTTATTTAGAGCTGACAACCCTTCACCCTGGGGTTTCGTGGTAGGAATGTCCTACTGGGGTGGAGACCAGGGCGACCAGAAAGAAAACAAAGGGAAGACATTTTAGAACCATGTCTTATCTGTAGCCACCTGAATTACTGTTGTATTTTAAAAGAATATGTGAAAAAAAATTGTTTGCAAAAGCCTTGACAAGTGTACTCTCCCAGCTCCCTTGTTTTAACCTTCTCCTAGGAATTTGTGTATAAAATGTTCTCAATTCAGTTTATCTCTCTGCTTGACAAATCCTGTGTTTCCCTTCCGTACTTTCAGCAGAGAGGGAACTAACTTTGATCTTTTTGTGAACAGAATTGCCTTGTCGGATGTCACATTCCCACCTTCACACACAAACAGTGCGTGTCACAGTTTTTGAGCAAGATGTACCATCGCTGAAAAAAAATTGCGTAAAGCTCATACAAAGATGAGCTTTTGGAAAAGCAACTCCAAACTGAACCAGACTCTCCCTCAGAGGAAGGAGCAACTGATGTCATCCGTCTCTTGTTGAAGCCACCTTGCACAGCAGGTTAAAACAAATGGTCTGAAGCCAGGACTGTAGCTCAGCTTCTCCATTAGCAGCCCCTCATCCACGTCTCATCTCAAGGAGAAAAGACTTGGCCTCTCTCCTCAGGTCTCTGTTTTCTCTTGTTACCATGTGTTGCTGGAACGGCTTTTTTGAGCCAAGGAAAGCAGCATAGAAGTCCAGGTGGTCACAAGTGACCGTAACGTTGACCAGGTGTTAGGCTGGTAATGAGAGACAAATGCAGAGGTAGCATGATGCCACCTTGTCTGCTATTGTCTGT
Organism: Neopelma chrysocephalum; assembly: GCF_003984885.1. Lineage (NCBI taxonomy): Eukaryota > Metazoa > Chordata > Aves > Passeriformes > Pipridae > Neopelma > Neopelma chrysocephalum. Next base: position 682,711 of record NW_020897773.1, on the reverse strand, counting down.
TCCTGTATTGCACATCCTGACCAGCTCTGGTATTTGGTTTTGGAGCTTTTGGGAAGCTCAAAAGGCAGTTCCAGATCCCAGGTTTGTTCTTGTGGATGGGAACCCTTCCCAGAAGGGAGAAAGCTCAGAGAAGCCTGTTTAATATAGGCTGATCTCATGCTTGAGCATACGCAGGAGTTGACCTTTCAGCACTGAAATAAGAAGTGATGGGAATAGAATAAATCACAGTCTTGAAAGAAAAGCCAAGTAGCTTAGACTTGCATCTCAGGAGGAGTCAAGGTAGGGAGGCTGAGGGAGCCACAGAGGGGCCAAATGACAGATTGAAAAGCAGTCTTTCAGCAATGGATTTGGTGGATCTTTGCAGAGCAAGCCTGCAGAGCAAAAGCTATTGAGATGTGAATTGGGATATGAGGTGATGAGCCCTGAAGGTGAATTTTAGTCAGGTGAGTAGACTGGAAAGACTCTGTTAGGGATGTTATCCTGAAAAAATCTGCAAGACTTACAGATGGGTTGGATGTGAGTACTGAAAAAGATCCAAGTTTTCCACTTGCTAAAAGTGTCAGAGTAGGAGCAAAACACAAATGAGAGCAGTAACATTTGCACTTGCACTGCAGAGGCATAAATTGTTCTCTGAATTGCCAGGCTGCAAAGAATCAAGCCTCTATATTGCATTGCAAGCCTTGGAACTGTCATGTTTTGATTGAGTCCAAAGCCAAAATTTTTGTATCCTTGATAGGAGACAGCTCCAAGTACCCATGGTACACCTCTTTTAACCTTCAGGGGCCTGGCTTACAATGCACGATTCTTCCAAGTGAACCAAAACTTGAAGCACTCCCCTCATATCTGGAAGCCACATCCTGATGAGGAACTCCCTCTGTGTGGTGGCCTCTGTCAGAGCCCAGCTCCCTGTTCAGTCTCAAAAGGGGATGGCTCAGGGCTTTTTCAGGGCAGCCATAGTGGAGAGTTGGGCTGCTCTGTACCACAGAGCCCATCACTGCCTGGAGGGATGCTGAGGTTTGCCCTCCTGGCCCACTCTTCCTGTGGATCATCCATGCTGTGTCCCCAAGGCAGTCAGACTCGCAGACCCATCCAGACAAACCCTGGCAGGACAGGAGATTGTAGGAGCTGGCTGGATCTGGAAGAACAGTTTTTTGGCAGAGAATAGATTTTCCAGCAAATGTCAAGGGAGAGGGGGAGTCAAAATGATTCACAAATTCAAACACATTTTCTGAATAGTTCTGGCCTAGAAAAAAATACAGAGGTGGGGGAAGAGGGAGGGATGTTAAAAATAGCAATGAGTGTCATTCTGACACTTTCAGAATGAACTGTTTCATTTTGGGAATGGTTTGTTTATGTTTTGCAAGCATTTGAAATGTAGATTTGATTCAAAATGGCATTTTTCACTTAAAAGTTGACCTCACCGCTAAAACACATTGAAAGAAGAAAAATGGGTTTTTAAGACTTAAATAACTTGAAATAAAACACCTCCTTTTGCTTTGGCTCCACATGAGACATTTCAGAGTTTTCCTTTCACAGCCCCATGATTTTAGCTGCATTCAGCCCAACCTGAACATCTCCTCTCCCCTTGTTTTAGGGTTGAGCTCTGATGTTAAAAAAACTGTCCAACTCCCGTGCTGGCCAACCCTAAGGTCCAATGCCATGGAGCAAGTACTTTAGTTTAATCTGAGGTCAACCACACATTGCTGTGATTCAAACTGAAACCTGTGGTATCAAATGAATAAGAGCTGTAGGTTTTGTAGATAACTGGCATCTTCTGCGGAAGATGCAACGTCGAACCTCATTTAGAAAAATAACCCAAACTCCCGAGGCCCTGAAATCTGATCTAGAAATCTTCAGAGAGGCTGGAGTTTGCAGACAGCTGAATGGCAGACTTTCACTCCCCCGACACTCACACTGGTCTCATTCAACTGATTCATTAAAGGAAAATGAGCAAACAGCTAGTAATTATTTGGTTGTAGTGAAATCGTGCTGCAGAGTTTCCCTGGGCAGAGGGGAAGGAACACGTGTGTTTGCTGTACGATGAGCCATAGTTGAGTTTACTGTTCCCCACTGTGTTTTCTGCCTGCTGGGACACATTGTGCCATTTCCTCAGCTGAAGTCCATCCCTTGGTGACTGGAGTGGAGCCTCCTTTGCTGAGATTTACCTTGTCTGTCTCCTGAGCTCCTTCCTCTGTGCCTTGGGAGGGTTTGGGCACAAAAGAGGGAGAAAAAAGATACTGTGGTGTGGGACAGCGAACTTTTTAACAGCAGCCCCTTTTGGACAGGGGCCATAGGAAAGACCTTTTCATTTGTGGGAAGATCCTGGGTTTTACCTGGAATAGGCAGGTTTGAAAGCATTTTTCTGGCCCACTGTAGTTTTAATGTTACTGAAGGATGGATCTCATGGTGTGGATAGGACATGGATGTTTTTATCATAGAGATTTGTAGAGGTGAGGGGTTGGCAGTGGCCGAGCATCGGAGTGGGTTGTCCTCCCTGCTGTCCTGGCAGCAGTGGGAGCTGAGATGGCTCTGCTGCTTTCTGTGGTGGCTCTGTGTCCCCCAGCAGCAGGGAGGGCAGGGATTAGTGCCTGCGGCGGGATGAGGAATCAAGGCCAGAGTGTGTGTATCAGCTATGCAGTTCCTTCAACCAGGCATTTACTGTTCAAACACTGCCAACTCAAGCTCTCCCAAAACCAATGAGGATTGCCTTAAAAACCACCAAATGTTTCAGAGTTTTTTTGGAAGTGCTGGGTTTGATTGTTTTCCTAGTTTCTATGCCTTTAACTCACACTTGGGACAATTTTTCAGTCTGTTCTCTGCAAGCCAGAAGTCTAGAAATGTACTCTCTTTTTAAAAATGAAAGCTCAGAGTCTCAGCCACCTGACTGCAAAAGCTGGGGGCTGTGAGAACAAGGCAGAGCTCACGCTAAAACTGCGGGAGAGGGCAAACAGACTGTTGAAATAGCTGCTTCTCTTGGTCAGGAGTTGGGCTGAATGGAAAGAAAGGCCAGAAGGGCAGAGCATGTAAGCTGACTCGGTTTTCCTGTAACAATCGGAGAACGCCAGCTCTCCCTCCCCGCCCCAGCTGAAACAAAAAGCCCATACACAACTAAAGCAAAATCTGCCTTCCTGTTTGTACGCCTGTCATGAGGCCTGGGAGAGCAGGTGGCATTCGGCTGTTGCATCCCTACCAAAATTCAAGGTCCTCTCCTGACTGAGGAGGGAGGGGTGCAAATAGAGATGTAGGTGGTCACTGAAGAGCAAGGACCATATGAACTGCACAAGAAGGCTCACACTGCTTCCATGTTGATAGTTTATATAAAATACATTTTGAAAACTAACCACTTTTTCTAGAGGTAAAGGTGATTCACAAATCCTTGACACAAGCAGCTGCCAGGAGATAGGAGAACAGCTTTGGTTATGTTAATCTTAAAGTGGGAAGGCAGTAATTTTTCAACTAAACAACTGCATTTGGGTAACAATCTGTGGAAGGTTGTACACATCTTTCAAAGAGGAATCTTAGGCTCTGGTACCACTCAGAAAATAGCAAGCAGGATTGTTGAACCATCCCAAACCACCTTGTCATTAAATGGTGCAGAGGTGCTGTGCTGTATGAAATTGTGCTAGGTGTTCTCTGGCAGCTCTAAGGGTATTTGGATTTCAGTTTACTTTCATCAGATATGCTGACATGATCCCCCGTTTGCCTCTTGAATTAAGATGCTGCAGTGTTCACTTTTCTCCTTTCCAGCTGATAGGCGTGTCTTTGCTCCCCCAGGGGGAGGAAGACAAGTATATTCTTCTCTTTAGCATGCCCTTCAAAGCACGGGCGTGGATGTTGGGTGTGGCCCATTCCAGCTGGTGGGCTGCACACTGTTCTCAGGTGCTCCATGTGCAGGGTTGACTTCAGTGAAACAGCGCCAGGAGTGCAGATTTGAAGGTTGCATACAACGTACAGATGGTCTTCTGGAGAGCAGCTGCCCTTGGAAAACTAGCTAGAACTACTGATGGCGTTAACAAACAGAATTAGAATATTTCCAGGATATAAAATTAAGGGAAGAAAGTGGCTTTACTGGCTGTTGTCAGAAAACAGAGGTGTGCATAACAGCAACATTTTCCATACACTGTGCAATTAAGTTACTTGCTTGGGAATTAAATTGCACGTCAGTTTACACAGCGTGGCCAGCTGTAACATTGCAACACACATACTGAATGTTATTACTTGGTGTCAGTGTTTATTGAAGCGAGTGGGGATTTGAGAAACAAGCTTTGGCGCAGGGAACACTAACAATGTGATGGCACTTAACATCTCTAAAGCAGCGCAGCTCGTGTAAGAACTTTGGGGAATAAATTCTCCAAAGATAGAATACTTTGGAAAATACCTGCTAATCCCTTCAAACCCCTAAAACACATTAATTTTCATATTGGGTAGTGATAAGCCACAGATTTCACCACTAATCACAAAAATATCCTGTGGTTTTTGGAATAGGAAGGGAGACTCCAGGTGTAGTTCAGTGGCTGATTTTGCAGTGGCAGCTCCAGCTGATCTTTCTGGAAAGAGTTTATTTGCTGCTGTCTGCTGGTCCCTTGCTGCCTTCTTTTGCTACTGCAGGAACCAGGGCCAGCAAAAACTGCTCACTAACTCCTTGTACTACTCTTCCCTCTCATCTTTATGGGGGAGAATCAAAACTCTATAATGTCACTTCATTTTAGTTACAAGAGTGGAATGAGATTGGGCCAAATCAAGTCTGTTGTAGCTCTCTTGGTTCTGGTGGGCTTGCAGGAGGGATAAATTTGATCCAGAGTAGGAATAACATGAAACACAGATGGGCTGGGTTAGTGCATTGTTTATATAAATGGCTAGATCATGGAGAGCTGCCCGCACTGCAAAACCCCCCTCCCAGAAGGCTCCTTCAAGGGATCTGAAATCACAGCAAGGGCAGACCAGCACTCTTCCTACAGCAGGTTTCTTGTGCTCAGAGTTGAAGACTGTTGGCATTGGTGCACAGGCTCAGCTCACCGACTGTGCTGAACCGGCATCTCAGGGAGCAGGACAGGTCAGATTGCTGTGCCCTCCGTTGTCAGTAAAGTTATAAATACATTTTTGGAACAAAAATAGGAACCATCCACCAGAGCTATTTCTGATGACCTCAAAATAAAGTTAGATTTTAGTTGGGTTTTTTTCCCTCTGTTTCTTAGTAGGGCTGCTGAGCTCTCCAGCAGAACAGGAAGTAGGCTGAGGAGCTGTTTGAGTAACCAGAGTCGTCAGATCAATGGAAAAAGTAGTTTGAGTACATTCTGTGAAAGTTCAGTCAACAATTTTGAAATGACTTCAGTTTCTCTTCCTAGGTCAGGGCTGTTGTTCATGCCAAGAGGACTTAAGTCTACCACTGCTGTGTCTGTAAGCAAACAGAGCATTTCTTTTTGATGATGTACATCATGTGCACCCAGAGATGAAGCAGAAATCTTTTCCTTGGTGTCCTTGGATCAGATTCCAGATGAGTTAATCTCTCAACTTGATCAGGATCCTACGTAATTTTGAAATGCCTACCATGCCATTTGGAAGAAAAATAAACTTGCTTTTATTGGGCGTTGGGCATGGAGAGGTCAGGGTAGGTGAGGAGCGAGGGAGAGGATAAGAGGAGACACCATTTTGCTATCAAGGAGGAAGGTGTATAGTTGTCAATCTCAAATTTGAGGCTGATCCTATATTTTAGTGACACTTGCAGCTTCTTTCATGTTTTGCAAGCTCATCCGAGAATTGAACGCGTGCCAAATTAATCTTTCAAGGGAAGTGGAGCTGGGTTGAAAATACCTCCAGCACAGATAATTCAAAGGAAGTGCATTAAAAAAAGTGTGTGAAATGCCTCTAAGAATCTACCTGTTTTTTCCTGTTTTCTTTTCTTCTTTTTCTCTTTCCTCCCCTTAGTCCCACATTTTGCCTCTCCACTCTCCCATCATGTCACCATTTCCTTTTTTTTCCCCCCTTTATTTGTTCTCACAGAGGCATACAAAGGGTTTTCAATCCCGTCACATGCTCCAACTGGAACTGGAGCACTATTCCTTTCTGACTGTATTTTCTCCAGGATTTTGTCAAGTTCAGCTGCGGACGCTCCCCAGCTTTTCGCTGATTGTCTTTTCAGCTGTCCTCCGCTTGCGACACTCGCAGTGCAGCCGGGCAAAGGCCGGGCAAAGTGGAGGCGATGCCGTGAGTGCTGGGGGCAAGGGGCTGCACGGGTGGTGCCTGCGGGGAGCGGGATGAGGCGGCTGTGGGAGCGGCCCGGCGTGGGAGAGCAGGGCCAGGAGAGAGAGATAAGACGGGCAGGAAGGGGAAAGGCAGGTGGAAAAGGGAAATGACCACGGAGGCCAGGAAGACTAAAGAGAATACAAGGGAAGCTGCGAAGCCATCTGGGAATCTGCTCTAGCCACGTGTAAATCATACACGTCCCTGCGGCTTCCCACTCCGCGCAGAGCAAAGCAGCGCCCAGAGGAGGCCGGGCAGAGCCGGGATGGCGGCGTGCAGCTGTGTGGGGTGAGCCTGCCTGGGTCTGGGGTCGGCGTGCTGCGTGGGGGGACGTGGGGACTAACCCGGTGCAGGTGTGGGGACAGCCCCACACAGGTGTGGGGGCACAGTGGTGGCTGGATGTGGGCGAGGGGAAGTGAGCGAGTGTCCCAAGGTGGGGTGCAGAGGTGGTAGAGCTTTGTCCTGTGAGGAAGAGGGCAGAGGTTGATGGAACTTCTGGGGCAGAGTGGAAGGAGAGGTAAGTGCTGTGGGATGGAGGCAGATTGGGAAGTTTGGGAGGAACGGAGTGCAAAAGCTGATCAGAAGAAAGTGGAGGGAAAAGCCACGTGAAACGTTGCAGGTAGTGGAAAAAAGCATCATGTAGGGCTGATATGGAAAGGCAGGTGATAGAGAGGAGAGCTTGGATGAGAAGACTTTAGAAGTACCTAATGATGACTGTGGTGAGATTTGTGGCAAATAGCTAGATCTGAGCCAGCCTCCCTTCATGGGGAGAAACAGGCCCCTGCAGAGCACATTGTGTGTGACCTGCCTGCACAGCGCAAGAGGAGCTGAGGCTGAGCAGCGCTGTGACTGTAAAAGGAGTTAACTAGCATAGATGCAGTCGTCTACATTGAACATTTCTAAAAATAGGTGAGATGAATTTCAGTCCCAAGGACAAAATGTTACAGTAAATGAATACAAACAATCTCATGTTATCTGGCTGGGTGTGTTCATGCCTCCTCCATGTGTGTGCACGCAGGAGGTGTGCGCCCAGGTGTGGGGCTCGTGCACATTAGGAGCACATGTGAACACCAGCACGTACCTGGCTGCAACGTTCACGTCTCAGATCTTCTGTGCAGAAGTCCTCCGCACCTCAAACACTGAAAAATTGAGCCATGATGCTGGAACAGACTGTAGTTCCTCAAGTGTCTGCAGTTTGTATTGTGAATCATTCCTAAGAGTCACGAGGAAGAGCAGGGAGATGTGCTGCAGTTTCAGGGAGTGCTGCTGCTGACCCCACCACTCTCTGCTTCACTACGAAAGGGGCTGCAGAGTTAATCCAGACCCTCACCTGGTTGCCTGGTTTTAGCTCAGCTCTGCAGGCTTCCTTCACCAGCGCGGGGCTCCTGGCTGCCTCTGCCAGAGCTGTAGGGGTTACTTTGCTTTAACTCACACCGGGAGGCATCAGCGTGACAGGGAAGAAAGGTGCCCAGTCCTGATGGTGCTGTTTGCCCTGTGCCACCTTGCCACCTGTCCTGAAGGAGAGATAATTTCTTTCCTCCAGTGAGAGAACCGGTTAGAAAAGAACAATTGCATCTCTACGGGGACACCCATGGGATGTGCCGAGAGAACCCCATGGAATCCCTTGCTCGTGGACTAGGTTAGTGTGGATGGTCTGAGCAGGGCATGGATCTGGAGCCTGTCTGCATTGGAGATGTCCTCTGGCTGCCTCAGCCAGCTCCCTGCAGCCCTGCTCTCCTTTCCTGTCACAGTCTCTGAGCTTATCCTCATCTCCAAAATTAGGTCTGCAGGTCCTTCGCCTCATGTTTAAAACGCTCTGTGCAATTAATGTGCACAGGCATGTCCTTGGCAGAAAATGACCCCAGAGGATGGGTGACAAGAGGATGCACACAGTTTGACTGACTAGCTAGGGCTCACAGTTCGTTGTAGGAAAAGCTGGGAATGCCTCTCTCTGCACCAAGAAGTGTTAGTGTGCGAGGTTGTGAGTCTCTGATGCAACTTGAGCTTGTTTAATGGTCTCCACTGTGGAAAAGAACAGAGTTTTAATGTAGTGAGGGTGACATTTTAGTGCTTGGGTCTGATTAGTCGTAATTGAACTCCCCTTTCACTTAGTCCTTTACTGGAGGCTGCTCATTCTCATGCTGCGCATTTCCTCTGCCTGCAAAAGCACTTAAAGCAGCTTGGATCCCCAAGTCACATATCCTCAGTATTTATGCGCCCTGGATGTTTTTCCAGGGCAGCTCTTAATCTTACAAGTCAAGAGAAGACCAGCAAGGTGCAGAGTTCATCCTTAGGCAGCAGCTGGGTTATAAAGTCCTATTTTTATGCAATTCATTTTGTAAGAGCTCTCTTCCCAATTCTCTCTGCTTTTATTTGCTTCTTTGTCCTGGGGTCTCAGATGACAGAGGTTTCTAAGGGCCAATATCTGCCTTGAGATCACTTGCCGGCAGTGCCGCAGGAGCAGCGCAGAGGTGACCGTCCCTGTATTTCCACATTCGTGTTAGCTGTTGAAGTATGTTGTCTCACAAGAACTATAGGGTATCACTCCAACAGTTCTTTAAGCCTGTTCATAGGGGACCAGTGGGATCCCAATAAGCCAGTTTCTGATTACTGTAATAGTTTCCAGATTATTTTGTTTAGAACCCCATGTGAAACATTACTTTGTGCCTTTCTCTGTCAGCCCTCAGGCTGAAAGTGAAAAGGTCCTGGTAAAGAAGACTGAGTCAGGAGATACACATAGTTTATACATGGGATTATCTAGCCTGCAAACTAATGGGTTTCAAGTGAAATATCTAAGATCATTGCGAAAAGTCTTCCATTCCTTCCTTTCTACTTACCCTATCCGTTAAATCAACATACACTTTGCGTGATGAAATTGCAAGGATGCGCATGCAGACTCGGAGAAGAAATTGGTGGGCTCTGTGCAGAGCTACCCTAGGGAACTCTCTGCTGTGGGATGCCTCAAGCCCACCTGTTCCAAGGGGAGAAGGAGCTGGGGAACAGCCCAGCCACCTGCTTGCAGCCTTGCAGGCTGAGATACGCAGCCACATGTGGGATTTCAGCAGTGACCATAAGCTGATCATGTGGAAGGAACAGGACAGGCTTTCTGCGCTGTGTGGGTGACGTTGCACAACAGCCTCTCTGACTGATGGGCTGGGGCTGTCTGCTCGCTGAGGCTCCTCTCCTCGCTCTGCTGATGGAGAGGGGGCTGCAGAGGCACCACGTGGCCCATGAAAGACACAGCTTTATACAGTGATGAAAGTAGTCCAAACGGAAAGGCAGCTCCTCGTGCTGCTTCATCTTCCTGTGAAACAGGGGCACAGCTGAGAGCAAAAACACCGAATGGCACTTGCTCCAATGTGGGCCACGTAGGCTGTACTGCCCTAACAGCTGGAACCCTGAGTAACAGCCTTTGCCCAGCTTCCTATTACATGCAGCACCTGAGACATTGATAGTCTTAGTTTTTATAAGTCCTTAGACCTCACGTGACAAATTATGAGCCCCAGGTACATCACACAGACTAGCACTGGCTCCGTGGCAGTCTCAGGCACCACAGGAGCAGGATCCTAAAGGGTGTGGTTTTTCCCCAAAGTTGATGTGAGCTCCAGCACACGCTGTGCAAGGCTTGCAGCAATGCCAAGTGGCTGCTCTTGCAGCATACTATCAGCAGGGCATCTCTGAGCATCCTGCTCTGATGGGCTTGGGGGGCAAAGTCTTCCCCTGGTGGGAAGTCCCCAAGCTGTCTTAGCTTCAGTCCAGCTCTCACATTTACTTCAGCTGAGGATCTGACTGCCATCTCAAAGGGTTACACAAATAACACACAGTTTGAGCTCTGTTATAAAGCCCCACCCTTTTCCTGCAGTTTTAGTTAGAGGGGTAGTGCTATTGAGATGCTTTATTGTAACAGAAAATGAAGAGAAACATGGAAAAACAAGGCAGTAGGATACTTGTTTTAAGGTATGCAGCTGGGCTTTTTGTGTAGGGAGGGGGAGAAGGTGCCCTTTCTTCAGTATGTGTTTTTAGATTATTTTTGTTTAAGCAAGGAGTGAAGTAGACCCAGTAATTTTCACATATAACCTTTAACTGTGGTTGTACATAAGGATGAGTTTAATTAGAATCAATTGTGTGTGTGCTGTCTGAACATTGCCTCAGTCCCTCCTGGCCCAGGTGTGCTCTTCAGCATCTGAAGGCTGTTCAGCTGCCAAAGAGTGAGCACAGCACACTGGGCTGACACAGTGGGGCCAGGTGGTGGGTCATAAGGGTGAGCGAGAAGAGCTGTGGGGACCCTGTGGACCCCATGAGGGTAACCACACAGCAGCCACACTTGGTGCCTTCTCAGGATCCCTGTCAGAAGCAGTGCAGCATTCTGGCTCCAGAGACCATCCCCTTTGGAAGTTCGCATTCACTGTCTATCCATCCACGCCTCTTAGATGTGTTTGAATTTTTTAATCCATCTGTTTCTTCTCTCGAGCTTCTCTACTTGTTCCTCCAGGTGCACTCTTCTATCCTGCTGGCTAACAACCCTGTAGTTTCTGTCTGTGCCAGGATTTCCACAGAAATTCTCCACTCCTCCTGCACTGGGTTTTTCTCCTCCCAGTGGTGGGACTGGCTCTTTTCAACATCCCATCAGGCTGGGAGCTCTGCCAGCTCCCAGCCAGGCTCCACTGCCCGCACACATCCAGCACAGGACAACAGAGGTTGTCTCCAATGCCTGGCTGCTCGGATAGGCACCCCCAGGCTCAGCTCTGCTCTACTGAGAAGCAGCATATCTAATCCTGCAGGAGTTTCATCCCTTTCAGTCAAGGGTCTAAACAGCTCCTTGCAATGGAGCTCAGTGAATGACAGTAATCCATAATTTCGTTAGTGCTGGGTCTTCTTTTTCAAGGACCACCTCCCAAAGTAACTGCTGAAGGAACAGAGAGGTGAAGTTGGACATAAAAGCAGATGTTACAGGAGTGTGTGACCGCAGAGTTGTCCACTGCCTTGTGCTGAGGGGAGTCCTTAACCTCTCGTGAAAGAGGAGAGAACCAGTATGTTTCCTTCTTCTAGTGGCGGGTTGCCAAGGTGAGCGGGTTAGCACCGATAAAAATACTTCTCTCTTCTGCCCTCAAACTGGGCCACATGGGTTTCCTCTTCAGATTTGCATTTCTCTTGCAGCACCTTTTAGCTGGCCTGAAGTGCAGTAGTGTGCAGCTGGAAGAGCCCTTGCGAGGTTAATTGTGAGTGACTTGAGGAGGAGCAGGGGTGTGATTGCACACACCTAAAGCCCTCGCTCTCTGTTACAGAAGATGAGCGGTGTTTCTTGCCATGGTTTTGCTTTTGCCACACAGCTGCTTAGTGTGCTGCAGCCACAGGGATGGCAGGAATAACTTACCAACATGTATGGCACACACGTGCTCACATAGGCAGCACATCTGCACATGCAGTGGTCACTGTCATTGCCAGTGCTTGGACCTTCAAAGCCAAACATGTGAGCTTTTTGTCTGGGATGAAGAATATGGCTTGAGGAGGGGTTTACATGTGCTTTGTGCTGTGGTGTGAAGTGTGGGTAGGGACACAAGCTCTTGCATCTGAGTGACCAGAAGTGACATCTCCCCTTCTCAGCTCCTGCTCTGGGGTGTGAATGCTTCCACCCATATGTTGACAGTGCCCAAGTTGTATTTACACCATGTGGATCCAACTCCAAAACTTCTTTCAGCTTTCCCTCCATTCTTAGTGGAAAGCAAAGCTCTCACTGAAATTTAAGTGGGGTTTTTCCAAAAAAAAAAGACTTTAGGAAAAAACGCCTTCATGATTTTGTCCAGTATGAAGGTTGCTTTTACTTTTCGTTTCACAAAAATCACAAACATCCTTAGTTGCTCTAAGAGTTGAGGTCAGAATAGAAACGTGCTGTTTATGGCGGGGGGGGTAGTGAGAAAGAGCTGGTGAATCTTTAAACCCACAGCACCTCTGTGACTCTCACCAAGAAAACCTGTCACAAAGAGCTGCTCATTTGGATGGGTAGTCATGAGCAGCCTCGCAGAGGCGTGAGAGGCATTCGTTACAAACCCCAGAGTGAGGCACCGTGTCCTGCATCATCATTTCACAGTGGTACCCAGTTCTGCTTAATGCCTCACCACAGCTGGTGTGCAGGGAGCACAGGGATGCTCTGTTGCAGGGATCCATCTGGGGAAGCTCAGACTGTTAAGGGACCTACAGTACCTCCATTAGCAAGGGACATGCTGCACTGTGAGCATCTGCCCTCAGGTTTCCCTGTTATCAATTAGAAGTGTCTGCCTAGGCTTTCTGGATGCTTTGTTCCCAGAGCTGGCATTACAACCTGATGAGGTTTTCATCTGGGGGCTGGTAGGTGTAGCCAGGTGTCTACGAATATGCTGTGCATTGAAGTCAGCCTGGGATGGGAACAGCTTCACCTTTAGAGGATATGGCAGGTCTGCATCTCCATAGTCTTCTCCCTGTGCTGTTCTCCCTCTTCCTGTGGCAGCTCCAGCAGCAGACATGGCAGCCTGACTGTGACCTTTGGGCCCCTATGCCCCCCCGGGGGAAGCAAGGGACAAAGTCCTGTGCCCTTGCTGGTGGGCAGCTGGGGACGGGAGCAGCCAGGCACCGGGCTCCTGCAGCAGCTGCGCTGGAGATCAGGCTCTGCTAAGAGGAGCCATGGCATGAACCTGGTCTGGCCGAGCTTCACCTGCTGTGCTGTCACCAGAAGTTCTCGTTGTCCTTTTCCCTTCTCTATTTTTTCCTTAATTACTCTCATTACCCTCTTTTCCTGGCAAGTCAATGCCGTTAAATCCAGGCACCAAATCCAGAGGGACACTGGCAGTGCTGATTTTCTGGGCAGTCTCCTGAGGGCTCTGCAATCTCCTTATGAAACTTGTCCTCTGGTGGAAGTGATTTGGCTGCTTTTGTCAATCACTTCTGTCTGCAGCCATCAGCAGTGATTCGCCTCTCTCAGGATTTAGACAATTTCTTTGCCTCTGAAATGCAGAAGGTTTTATTAGAACTTGCACATTTATACTATAAGGTCTTGGTAGTAATACATCATCTTTTCATCTCTTCTATTGTACAGGATGTACCACAAATAGGCCCCGATTCCTGTTTACTTAAAACATTATCTCAGCATTAGTACACAGGCTTTCCTGATTACTTCTCCTCCTCTGCCACAGGCCTTCCAGATTTTTAAATCTTTTTTATTTACACATCACACAAGTCAAGGATTGGATTTTATAATCAATATGGTAAGGAGAACTGAAATACAAAACTTTCCAATAGAAAAAAGCAGGACACAATTTTTTTGTCCAGATAAGTGAAGAGATGAATATGGCCCCACAATGACTGCAAGCACTGGAGAAGCTTTTTGGGAGCCCCTGCGGAAAAGCAGAGAATGAAGGGAGTGAAAGCAGAGCTTTCCAGCAACTTCTGCTGGCTGATTTGGGCCTCTGTGTACTTTAATTGAAATAACACGCACCAGGCACTCAGCACTTGTTTTTGTAAGCACTTTTGTGGCAGTGCCTGGGGCAGGCACGGGAGTCCTTTGTTATGAGCTGTGCCGTGCAGCCCCCCAGCTGGGGATAGCAAATGCTGTCTTGCTTCCAGGGCTCACAGCTATGTGAGAATAATCATGTCACAGGCATCCTTGACAGCGTCCCTGTTGAGCAGTCGAAGTGCGCTCCGTTTTAGAAATCAGGACAGCTTGGCAGAGAGGTCAGTGTTTCCTTAAGCATCCACCTGATACCTCCGGTTTGTAGCCCATTTTGACACTGGCAAGGCTGAAGAGCAGCTATCGATTCAGACAGTGCTTCGTGCTCTTAAATGTTGCTTCCAGTGCAGTGACCCTGAGTGAAAAACTCTGACTTCAGTGAGCATATCCAGTCTCTGCTGGAGTACAGAACACTGTTCAGAGCTCCCCTTTCCTTGCTCCTCAGCCCCTAGAGTCACACCGCAGTCTCCCAGGCACACATGGCCCTCTGTCAGGCAGCCTTTAACATGACTGTGTAACTCTTTTTTGTTCTTTGTCTTATTTATGACTGTAAAGTATGTTTCTTCCAGTCCAGCAGAAAGCAAGTCGATGTAGAAAACAATATGCGATTCAGTTTGCAGTGGTGCATCTAATTTACAGGAACTGGTTCCTTCGTACAGTACATGCTGTGAAATAGAAGGTCTGCCTTGGCACTGACTGGACAAACAGAGGTGACTAAGCAATCCAGTTGATTTATAGCAATAGCCTTGCACAGGAGATCCGGGAAACCTCTGGGAAAACTGCCTATAGCTTAAGGAATTGCCACATGCGAATTACAAAGCCTCCTGGGCACAGCAGAGACCTGTCGTCAGAGCCTGAGGAGTAAAACATGAGAGCACCTAAATTTTTCAGGCACTGCTTCTCCCAGAGCTCACATCTTGGGCTGCCAGCGGGTGACGGGAAGAGCCTTTCCCACAGGATTGCGATGCAGGGGTGCCCGAGGCGAGCCAATGATGATGGACTGTTGTGGGAATTCCTGTCACAGGTAGGGTTGTTGGGGCAGACAGGGAGGAGTGAGAGATGCTTGGAAAGTTTGAGGCATCGCTGAGAGATGGGGAAAGGGGGAGGTTCTGGTGGATGGAGTGCCTGAGTGCTGCACAGCAGGGTGATGGGGGAGGACAGACGTCTGGTTTCAGGGGTGTCAAGTGCCTTCACTCCCTGGAAATGAGAGGGACTCGAGAATGCTCATTCCTGTGGCAGTGTAGTGTTTTGCGTCAGGCAAATTGTGGGCCACTAGCTGTAGGCAGGTGCAAAGAATATTTTCATGATTAAAGAGGCAAAATAATTTACTTGATTTGATGTATTCTTACAATAAAAGGCCTTCCATCGTAACAGTGAATATTTGCGCAGTCTCTGAATGTGAGCTGTGACGTCTCTGTGGGCTGCTGTTAAACTTCAGATCTAGGTTTCTTTTTGCCTAACCCAGTGTGTCCCACAGCCCTACCACCCTGCAACTTAGGTTTGACTGGCTTGAGCTGCAGAGAGATTCTTCATTCTCAATGGCAGCTGAGATTTACTAAACCAATGTTGAAAGAAGCTGTTTTGGCAGTGCGAGGCTTTGGGGAGTTAAGCTGTGGGGAAGAAGCTCAGTACAAAAGAAGTGGCTGTCTGAGGGCATTCACTCAGCAGGGCAGTGCTCAGCCCTGCAGCACAGGGGGCAAGGGCTACCCTGCCTTTCCTCTTCCTCACATCCCACCAGTGTTAGTCCTTTTCCCTCATCCTTCATCACTCTGTGTTGGAGCACACAGACCCTTTGTTGCTCTGCTTTGCTGGTACCTTGCACTGCCTGTTTGGCACGCCAAGGCTGCCTCCACAGGTGCTGGCAGTGACAAGGGAAACTGGCCTCATCTCAGTCACCACTCTTCTCTCCCCAGCCCTCGGTGTCTGTGTCTGTAGGACAGCCCATCCCAACATGTTTCACAAGCTGATGTCACTGCTTGCTGGGAAGGACTGCGTTTGCCCTGCCCACCTCTCCGCTCCAGTGGTGACAGAGCCCACGGACCCATGGCCTTTGATGGTGGTGCGTGACTGTCCACAGGGATGGAGAAACGAACGTCCCATGACACCAGGGAGATCTGGGGTTGACAAACACTGAGTGGAATAATTTCTTCAGAAATAACAGAAAAACAAAGGGATCAGTGCTTGCCACATTTCCTAGGAAAACACAGATGACCTGCTGGGAGGCATGTCTCCTGGCTGCCATAGCCTGTGAAATGGAGGGGCTGTTTCTGGAGATGCAGTGCTATGTCCTGTTGCACAAGGGGCCTCAGCTTTGGTGGGCATGTCTGGGGAGAAATGGTGCAGAAAGGATGAACCAATCTAAAACTGCTTGGACTTTCAAATGCAAGTGTGTGGGGTGTGAAATACCAGATTTACTGGTGGAGGAAAGTGGAGAGCAGAAGGCAGATGCTCTGCCTGTTGATCCGAACACAGGTGCTGTGGTATGTAAAGCACCCCTGGATTGTTTGTGGAGCAGAGGAGGAAGGAGTTTGGCAGCATACCATAGAAATTACTGCCTCTCTCTGAGAGGAATTGATTAATGAGATCAGGTAGGGACAAGGCTTACCAGGTTAAAACAACTTTGCAATGCCTTCTCTGTTTCTTGTGGGGCACCACCCAGAAACACAGATCAAAAATCCGCGTCTGGGTTGCGTTGGATGAGTGGCCCTGTTGCACATCTCCATCCCTTAGGTCCAGGATCTCTGTGCCAACTCTAGCAGCTGTCTCAGCTGTGAAGGAATCTTGTGCGTGGACTGCTCTGCCAGAGCAAAATGGGGCAGAGGGAGGTGGCAAGGATCAGCAGCCACCTTGCAAATTAGGATTGCCTCCTTCCACATTGGCTGCAGCACTTGTGGTTGGCTTACAGTCATGTCCATGTGCCCTCCCCTACACCTAGGGGCTGGGGTGGAGGTTTGGGTTCCCCATAGGTACCTGCTTCTTCGTATCCCACAGCCCAGAGAGGATCAGTGGACACTTGATGAGTTTAGGAATCTACACAGTGCCTTCACGCTGCTACATTTGACTGTTGTAGCAGCATCCTTCTTCGTTCGCGAAGCCTAGCCATGATGTTGTAGCAGCATGAAGGCATTGTGTAGATTCCTAAATTTCTGAAGTTACTAATCATGTGTAATGAACTGTGGAGTACTTGTGAGCGTCTGAAAAACCTGATACAAAGGCTTTAATGCTCATGTGTTACTCTTCTCAAGGATGATAATTCTCGGTATGTAAACTCCCAATATCTTATCAAAAAATCTAAGACAAACCTCAAGGAAGCTGCGCAATAGGGGAAACTCAAACTCATCAAGTGGGAATGGCATTCAAGACCTGCTCCTCTGGGAAGCTGAAACTTTCTTTTCTGTGCATTTATCTGCTGATATCTCAGCTGCCAACCCAACCACTCTCCTCGAAAATGTTCTTTATTGCCAGATCCTGGGTGCTGTACACCTCCATTCGATAACTGGCTGAGGGGCTCTGAGGCACTGGGAGTGGGGAGACAAGGGCTTTCCAAGGAAGCCAGTGACTTTCTACTTGCTCATGACCGATTTGAGGGTGGGTTGTTTTGCATTGCTTGTTTAAAGTAATGGTAGAGTTAAATCAATCTAGGGATAGGCTTTTTACCTATCACATATGTTTTGGAAAAATGTCACTCATGTGAACCTCTAGTCTCAAACTAGAGCTCTTGAGGTGTTGGGGCCTCTGTCTTTCCTGTTCTTCTTCTTTGTGTGTTGAAAGGAGCCTAATTTAATACGGTTGCCCTGTAGTTTAGAAATGTGGTTGTGCTAAATGGCTGTCTGCTAGATTGCTCTTGTGAAGTTTCCTCTGGATCCCATAGAAATAGCAGATGTTCATGCTCAACATTGCAAAGATAAGCTTAAAGTTCAAATGAAGCTTTGCATCAGACTGGAAGGATGAAGCCAAATCTTGTCATTTCCTTGTCAGAGCTCTGTGTTTGATAGTACATCTTGATGATGTGTGGTGTGGATACGCAATTCATCACCACCTGGCTTTTCATGCAGCTGTAGCAAAAATTCATGTTCTCATATCTCCCTATTTGCCATCTGCAACTGGAGAAAGTGTGTCCCAGGACAAGAAAACAAACTTGCTTTTTCAGACTCAGGCACTCAAAATATGTGCTTTAAGTGGTGGCAGTCCTGGGATGCGGAAGATGTGGGCTCATGTTCTTCTGCTGCAGCATTTTGGTTCCTAGGAAGGCCTTTGTAAATGAATCAGGGCCAGTGACCTCATTTTCAGTAAATTACAAGAGGAGGTACTTGCTGATTTTTCTGCAGAGATGTCTGATTAAGCCACAGAGTAAATAATAGGAACAAATATATCAGAAGGACCTTTCCCTCGGGGTTTGTTCCCACTGAGTCAGTCCCTGTTACATCAACAAACAGTGCCACTTCAGTAACTGCAGGAATCAACAGGGCTGAGAGGAAATCGCAACACGGTGAGGTGATTCCTCCTTTCCCCTCAGCTGGGTCATCACCATGGCTTTCAGTTTCCATCCTGCCCCAGTACGAAT
The DNA here is from genome assembly GCF_003984885.1 of Neopelma chrysocephalum. Taxonomy (NCBI): domain Eukaryota; kingdom Metazoa; phylum Chordata; class Aves; order Passeriformes; family Pipridae; genus Neopelma; species Neopelma chrysocephalum. The sequence continues at coordinate 664,427 of NW_020897773.1, read as the reverse complement.
GTGGGCAGACATCACAGCCTGGCCTTGAATTCAGAAAGTGGTGATGGATCATGGTTGTCCAGCTCAGTCCCATGTCAAGAAACTCCTCGTGGATGCGTCCTGCGAAAACTTTTGCTCTACATCATCTTTTTCAAGATGAGCTCTGGGGTATGCCGTGTGCTCCTGTGAGGCTGCCTGTCCCACGGCAACCCCACGCTCTGGGCACCAGTGCCAGGGCAGCAGGGCTCCTGCCCTCCTCCTGCCTCTCAGTCTCACTTCTGCAATTCAGTTTCTGCTCAGTCCCAAGCAGGGACATCTTGCCGGTCCTGGAAAGTCGCTCTCTTTCACAGGGAGAAGGAATCATTGCCCTTCAAGTGATATGATTACTGTGCTGGTCTGGCAGTGCTTCAGCCTGGGACCTCCGAGCATGAGCTGGGAATGCTTGGCATGAAAGGAGCATTTTGATAGCCACGAGCTGGGCTGAGCTGTGTTTCCCGGTCACTGAGAGCAAGCGCTACCCACTGAGCCACCCGCTCTGTTCACCGCTGCCAAAATCAGCTGGTGGCATCAGAACAGAACAGCTTGCCTGCTGGACCTGGGGAAAGTACCTGGTGTGGTGGGATCCTGCCCATCCTCTGGGAATGGGCTGCATGCCGAGAGCACAGCACAACTGGAAACTGTCATCCCAGTTGTGCAGCCCTGACAGCTCATTTCCGCAAGGGAGCAAGCCATTGAGTGGGAATGCTGGAAGTGACTGTTGCTGGCTCCCACTAGGCAACCGTGGCATATTGCAACATGAGGACACGTTAGGGGACTCCAGAGTAGACGATCCAGCTGAGGCAACAGCCCTCAGATCCACGGGAAATAGGATTACTAACTGTTTTCCAGCCAGACGCCTCCATGTCTACGCTTTTACTGGGAATAAGATAGGGGCAGCCCCAATATAGGGGCTGGAAATGTCTGGCTGAGCGGCGAGACGATCACAAGGTGTTGGATCCTGTCTGCTGTCAGCAGTCCACACTGAAGGCACCTTTGCAGCCAGCAGTAGGGGTTCTGCTTTAAGAGAAGCAGAGCCACCACGGATCTGCTCACCTAGCTAGTTTGCATTGCATTTTCTCCACGTGTAGGTTCGAGGTTACTAGGACAATGTCCTCCATTGGACAACATCCAGAAAAGCCTACCAAAGAGGGAAGAGAGGTAAGAGAAGGAGCACTAATGGGAATGCAGTAATAATGGCATCAATGGAAATTATTTTTCAGTGAACAAAATGCAGGCTCGGGACAGCACCAGCCCTGCAGACTGCTGGGTCAGCACCTTGTGCTGCCCTTGAACCTCCTAGCCTGCCTTCCTTCCTGGGAACGGGAAAGGGCACAGTCTGCATTTACTACCTTCTTCAAGGGCTTCAGATGAAATTCTCAATGTTTTGGAGTTTGTAAACCTCTTTGTAGGGTGAGGAAGCCCAGGGGAAGCACGATAGCTGCAGGGGTAGCCTGGCACAGGTTTGGGGGTAGCAGTTTTCTGACTGATTGGTGCTGGGCTCAGAGCTGCCTCTAAAGGTTGCTGGAAAATACTTTCAACTAATAACACTTTTTTTTTCTTGTTTTCCCTAAGCTCACATTTTTTTTCTTTGGCATTTTGGCTGACAGTTGAATGGTTTTATTGCTCTAATAGCAGAAAATGACCATCAGCAAATCCCTGTGTTTTTGCTGCCTCTCAGGCAAACTGCTCATGATTTCTCCATACTCCAGAGCACAGACATTTTGCTGGGTGGTTTTCCAGCCTCTGTCCACAGGCTGGCTGGGGCAGCTGGGCTACTCCAGTGGCAGAATTCCTATACCTGCATTTCACTGTCCTCCTGAGGGTGACTTTCGTGCACTGGGTGAACACAAGACAGCAATTCAGGGAGAGGCATTTGGGGGCTGTGGGAAGTTGGGAGGAGAGCCAGGGCACACAGCTGGCTCCAACAGTCTTAGTGACAGTGTGTCCTCCCTGATGCAGGGTGTGTGGCAGGGGTCAGATTTGGCCTTCGTGCAGAAGGACAGGATGTTTCTGGTGCAATGCAACGCACTGGTGGAAGTGCATTTCAAGGGCAGAGCTTTATCCTGTATCAGGTTTTGTACATCCATACACTGCCAACAACTCGAGCCATTTTGGATATACATGCTGGATGCAGCTGCGCTCATGTGACTTCCTGGGCTAAACTTTGTTACAGGGGGAAAAGCAAAGTCTTTGTTTACCCGTCTCAATGGAAAAGTTTAGTTCTGGCCTGTCTTGCCAAGGAAGGAAGGAGTGTGCCAAAGTGATAGTACAGCAAATTCTGGCTGCTGGTGGACCAGGGACGGAGCTGGTTGCTGGGCACGCCATCAGCATCACACCCTGGCTGTGCGGGGCTGCCCTGGGGCATGGGGCTTCAGGATTCAGGGAGCATCTGAATCTTTCTTGGCTCTTTCCACTGTGAGAGATGGCCACAGTGAGGTGCTGGTTGAGTCTCTGTTGTCTGTCCAGCAGAAAATGCGGAGGGGGAGAAGCAAGCGCTGTGTGTGTGGGATAGGAATGGCTCAGGGAGGAAAACATCTTTGGCCACATATACACAGATGATGTAGCATAGTGCATGGTGGGACCCTGCTTGGTTTTGAAATGCTTAATTCAAGTAATCACAGCTCTGGTATCAATTTTCTCACTTACTGTGTGCAGCTTTCAGCTTTCTCAAAGCATGCAGCAAATGCATGCAGCACCCGCTGTCCACAGCTACCTGAAGGGCAAAGCTCCAACCCTGAGCTTTAGGGCATACTTCCAGTTCAGGCTTTGTATTCCATTTCTTTCTGTCCTCCTTCCCCTTATTCAGGTGTTAATGGCTCCTGAGCATGGGATGTTTGGTTGACATGGGATGTTCAGCTAACATGGAATGCTTGGCTGGCACTGCTGCTCTCTCACAGGGCTGAAAGGCACAAGTTGCCCCCATGGCTTTCATTTACACGGATTGAAGCTATTGCAAGGTTAAATTACAGCCAGGCAATGCTTCTGGGTGCTTTAAAAGTTGCAGACTTTAAAAACTGGCTCCAGAAAGTGCCTCGAACAGGACTGCAATGGGAAATTCATCCATGGTGAATTTACCACATGCCTTCCTTTCACAAGCTGCTCTCCTGTGGCCAGCTGGGGCAGGGTGGTTCCCCCAAATCACAGCCGTCCCACAGCAGCACAGGAGTGGTGAAGGGCCCCACGCAACCTGAACAGGATCTCCAGCGTACAAAGGGCAGGCTTGTGTGAAGAGAGGGTGGGTTTTTTTCATATTTTCCAATGGGACCGGGAGACTCAACCAGACCTGGGTCTGACTCACTATATCCAGCTCTTGAAACCAGTCTCTTGGAGTATGTAATTTTTTATATTGTCCTCTTCTCGGTCTAAGGAAGCAACGGTGCTGTGGAGTGAAGGATGGTGCCCCACGTGTGCATTACCCGTCCCCCTGCGTCTAAAGCTTTCCACTTGAAACCAAGAGCCCACGCACTGAGCTCTGCTGCCAATCCCAAATCCCAGCACTGATTGCTGTGCGGCTGAAACACAGCTGCAGCTCCCCTCCTGATTTTGTCCAGATCCTCAGTTCTATGAGTACTTCTCCTCCTTCCTTTTGGAGCTGCTTGAACTCAAATTAACAACCCTTTAATGGGACCTGCATCTTCCAAAGGAGTCTCTGTTAGCTGCTTGCCATGGCTATAATTTTCCAAATGCATTCAATGACCCTTTTTTAACTACCTCCCTCTACAGAAAACCAAAATCTCTCCTTCTACCTTCACCTCATCTAGCCAGTCTCTGGGATGTGCTAGTCACTGACTTGAGAGCACTTTGTTCTTGTCTGGCACATCAGCGGGTGTCACAAGTAGTCACCTCATCAGCACACTTTCTGTCAATATCTCAAACACCCTGTCTATTAAAAATACTAAAAATACCTTAGCTCATTAACGAGTCACTGTTTCCAGCATATAAACTTTTCCATTCCAGAACGACTCACTGTAATGCCCTAATAAGCTTACAGTTGTTTATAATCTAAGTAAAATAGGACACCTTCCATCTACTTGAGCCATGTCCCGCCCGTGACTACATGAAAGAGGTGGATGTGTGCTGCTGTTTCCGTAGGCATGTGTTAGCCAGGATGAAATACTTTTATTTATGGATTCTTGGTTCTTCCTCTGCCCACTACCTGGGCAACACCACTCACAGATGTGGGTCTTGTGAGATTTTTACATCTGCCCTCATGAGCCAGAGCATCAGCTGCTGCTGGATGTTGAGGGTCCCTGCCTTCCCGTCATGCAGGGGTGGGTGGGCTGCAGCGAGGGGCCAGGCAGTCACTAGCTGGGCACAGCATCTTTGCATAGACAATTACATTTGTGACTGGGAACGGAGAAGATTTAGCCACAATATTTGCATAGCTCCTGTGCAGAGCTCTGCAAGCATCAGTACCTAACCCCAGGGTGGCAATCGTGCCCTTAGCCCAGGGCCCATGTGATGGAAGAGGGCTGGTTGCAGTTTTCTTGGCCATCTTGGAGATGCCAGCTCGGGGGAAATGGATCCTTCTCCCTGGTGGTCCTGGGAACGTGTCCATAGTTAGCTGTGCATCCAGGCATCTAGTACTGTAGTACATGGTCCAGGAGGTGTGAGCCTCCCCCACTGATGATGCTGTCACTGGGACTCAAATACCTTGTGGTGGCCACGGTTTGAAATGCTTTGCCTGCTCTAAGGGAGCATGTGAAACATATTCAGTAGTTCTGAAGCTGTATCATCAGGAGTGCCACTTTCTCATCAGTAGCTTTCTAACTTGTTTTCCATGCAGAGAGTCCTGGTGTTTGTGCAGGTGAAGGAACAGTGAATCCAAATTGGTTTTATGCAAAAAATGCAAATATCGCTTTTATTAGTAGATCGCCATGCAACAGGGACAGTACATTTGCAAAGCAATACAGCTTATTTTCTGCAAATCTCTCCTCCTCATTCCATGTAAGGCCGGGTATCCTTGACTATTGCATCCTTAAGAGGCCTTGGCAGCCATATGCTATTGCATGGAGTAGTGACTTTGCAGTAAAAAATAAGGTCTTATTCTCCCCAGGCCAAAGAGTGGCTCCAAATAGTGCTAGCAGCCAGGCAGTGGAGCTCAGCAAGGTCGCCAAAAAACAACCATTTCCAAGCTGAAATACTGAAAGCTAACTTGTGATTTCTAGTTGATCTTGGTACTGTTCAGTCCGAGACTGTGAAGGTCTCGTTGCTTTTCTGTAGAGAGCTGGGCTTGTTTTTCATACAGAAAATCTACAAGGGAGATATGGGAAACTTCTAGTGATCACCCTGTAGGTGAGGCTGCCTTTCTGTAGCTTCCTTCTATTCCTAACAGGAGTAATTTGAGAGCTTGGAAATGCCAGATTTTTTTCCTTTTCTTATTTTTCCCTTCTGGAAAGGAAGGTTTCCCAAGCCATGATTCAGTACCACTGAACCAATACTTTAGCTTTACGCCTGTGTGCTGGTCCCTGCCCCTGAGGACGGGATTGCCACATTTCGAGCCAGTGGTATGGCTTTGTGATAGCAGCTGCAGCCTCCCAGTACTTGCACAACACCCCAGAGTGGTAGGGGAATTAACCCTGCAGGGCAGGAGATCCCTGCATGGGAACACAACACTGAGATGGCTTCTTCTGTCCACACCAGGGAGGGACAAGAAGGATTGTGAACACAGCACACCATAACTGAACCAGAGAGGAAGCACTGACCCTAATATGTTAATCCTGAATGGTCACAATGAAATTACACCATGAAGAGCTGTGTAAAACTGTCTAACAGTTAGTTGGACTTTAGGGAGTATCCTCCATATCCTTGGTGCTCCCCAGTTGCCCATCTCTTAGGCTCTAGGGAGGATAAATTAACACTGCATAAATTGCTGTGTCTGGCAGCATTTAATACCTCACAAGCCTGGCCTGCAGCTTTGAGCTGTGTGAAAGGCAGATAAGCTGTGACCAGAGGTGTCACACAGAGCTGGCTTTCTGCAGAAGCTGGGCAGGCTGCTGCCTCGAGCTGCTGCTTGAAGGACCATCCCTGCGGTTGTCGACACGCAGCAGTGGGAGAGGAGCCTCAGTGCTGAGGGTGGATTAAAATCAGTCTGTGAACTGTGATGAAGGGAAACCTGACCCTAGATCTACCAAAACATGGAGGTGGGAGAGACTGTATGGCAAGTGACTGCTCTTGGATGGGGTCCTGTTTCTGCTCAGGCTGTGCTGCTGCTCTCAGTCCATGCTGCAAGTCAGGGGCCTGCCCCAAGTGTGAGCAGGGCTGGCTCAGCCCCCTTAAATAGCACTGGGGATGATGGCACAGCAGTGGGGGGGGCATCTCTGTGGGTGGGACCCCAGTGAAGGGACTGGCAGCAGTGCCTGTGCTAGTACAGCCACAGTGCCCTGGTCCCAGCATGCCCAGGTACCTTCTGGAGTGAGTGTGTCAGCACATCCTCCCCCAGGAGTCACAGCTGTGCTTCCCAGGGAAAGCCACCAGGAATTTTTGGTTCTCCACCCATACCGAGCTCTGCTCGACTTTTCTATACTTGCACTCTGAGAAGAGTAGTAGTAGGTGTGCCCTTTCTCCAAGCCAGATCTGAAAACATGCACTCATTTATTCCGAACAAGGCAGATTTCTGGCTCCACTGTGCACTCCTTCTTTCAAACACAGCGTAAGTAGCACACAACACGCCTTGCAGAGTCCTGCCATCTCACTGATCTCTCAGTTGCTCGCTCAGGAAAGCTACCTCCTGCTCTGCAAGCTTCAACACCGTGTAATGGAAAAATGTAGAAGTGGGGCCCGGCTGTGCGTCAGCGGGTGCCTTGGCAACCTCCGCCTGCGCTGGGCTCGGCGATAGGCGTGCGGAGCTGTCCGTCACCACCGGGGATGAAATGTAGCATTAAGCATCCCCCCCTCCCTTACGAGGGAGAAGAAGGAAATACCAGGGTTTGCTGGTGTCACTGGAGCTTGCTGGGTGCTAACAAAGCAGTAATTTATGAGCGTTGCAAAGAGTTTCATCGTTCTTCAAAGCAGGACAGAGGCATCTGGCACTGGGCCATTGTGTTTGTATCAGCACAGGAAAAACGCTGAATTTCTTCAAAGCTGCCACAGTGTTTCCTATTTTTAGGTTAACAATGCCTGTTTTGCTGTACAGCATCAAATGTCAACAAAGAATGAAGATCTATTTATGTTGCTTTATTGTAAAGCTGAAGCAACAGGAAGCCATGAGCCATCTGGGTGCCTTCTGAGCCCTCCGAAACCTCCATCCCGAGTCAGTTTTAAAATGCACTGTGTTATGGCCATGCCCATGGATTTGCTCTCTCATGGGGGAAGAAATGATGGGGATTTGGGGGGTTTGCCTTCCTGTCCTCACACCCTTCAAGATACTCTGCAGGGGAGAGAAACCAAATGACTAACTCTAGATTGCGCTTGTGTTCAGAGGCACTTTGTTTCTTGCTGTCGTTTGTGCTCTCCCTTTTGAGGCAGCATCTCAGCACCAGTGTGCACCTCAGTGCTGGTGCCTGTGCTGTTGCCTGCATTTTACAGTCAAAGGGCAGGCACTCGCTGGAGAAAGGGATGGTGCCAAGGGCCCTCTGTGCTCCTGAGGATAAGAGAAGTCAGGAAGGACATCAGCTGTCCTGTGTTCTGCTACAACACTGTTGGAGAAAGCCAGTTTTGACAAAAGTTTCTATCATTAAGGACTCCTTTAATACAGGAGCTATGGTTGCTTGCTTACTAACATCAACCCTAAAGGAACTGCTACTCTGACATTGGTATTTCTGAGTTGTAGAATGGAGGACATCCAAGCTAGACATGTGGTTTAGGTGGTAAACTGATCCTTGCCTTGCTGCAGGAAAACACTCGGAGCATGAGGGGTGTGTTATAACATTGCAAGTAATTTTCCTGTGAGGGCAGGTACCAAATGCCTGTAGAGGGGCACAAAGCAGATCTTGGCTCTGGAGGATGCGTGGCACCTTGGCTTGCTGAAGCAGCTCATCAAGCTGTCACTGAACGAGAGGAAGCAGCAGTGCCTACCCTCTCTCCTGCACTCTGCAAACACTCTCCTGGGTGTCTGCAGCAGCCGGCTGAGCTGTAGGGTGAAGTCCTGGCCACTCACTGCTCACTCCTCCAGCCTCCTCCACTAGCTGCTTATTTGGGAAGGAACCTCCTTTTTCTCTTTTTATTTTGGTTTGGAAAAAAATAAAATTAGAAAAAGCCTGTTGGAGACAAAGTGACTAAGTGCTTCGTGTGCTGCTGAAGCAAATGAACAGCAAAATGTCTGAGGGGATGACTTAAGTTTTCTTCCTCCTCTTCTGCTTCCCTCACCTTCTAAGAGAAACTAAACATAGTTGCCTGCAGCGGGAGAACTTCAGCAGCCCACAGACACAGCCTCAGAGACCGTGGGTTTGTGCCTTGCTGGAAAACCCAGTTGTTCAGAAGATAGGGCATCTTCCCTACATTGATCTCTCTTCTCCCTTGCTCTTCCCCCAAGACAAAATATATTTAGAAACACTAGGACACAATGAGCTAAACTCTGGCTTTGTTACACCCATGTTTATAATGGGTTCATTGTATTGCCTCTGCCAGTGCCCTTGCGATTTTACAGCTAGATATAACTACCCTTCATCTTTGTCTCCTTTTTTGGACCAGAAAATGCTTGAGCATCCTCTTCAACCATAACAGTGCTGTTCCAAGAAAGACTATCTGTATTTTAATATGAAACCCACGATCTCTACCTCTTTAAAGGATGTCACACTGTGTCGTGCCGCTCGCCTTAAAATAGCCTCTTTCAAGAGAAATATTTAGTTTAGAAACAATTTCCCTGAAAAAAAAACAACGGAAAAGAAAAAGAAGCAATCAGATCTCTGGATCTGTCTTTATAAATTATGAACCTGAATCTCCTGGGTCACCCTTGGGTGATGCTGTTTGTGGTCAGGGTGTTGTCAGCATTGCTGTAGCACTTAGACCCTCTCTTCCTACATCCGGGACTCCCACATAAGGCACTTACCAACTCTGCCATTGCCTCAGCTGAGCAATGTTCCTCCCCAAAACCCCAGCATGCTCTTGTTTGTGCCTGTGCCAGCATCAGCCCCCCGGGGTTACCTGCATTCCCAAGTGAGCTGACTTGGGAGGGGCAGGGTGTTTCTCTCCAAGCATCCTCTCCCTGCTGCACACCCAGGGATTCAACCATTACAGAGGTGATTTTCCATTAATAATGCTCAAAAGAAAGTTCCATTTTCCTGTTTCAGATGAGCGTTTCCCTTTTGGGTTAGAGAAACCTCTTCCTCCCCAGCACCCTGTGGAAGGCTGTAAATATGCACCAAAGCAGCAAATTTCTTTGCTGGCCCCTGCATTCCTCCTACCACCAAAAATCCGGCATCCCCCCAGCTGGCACCTTTACTGGCACGTCTGCACCAGCTCATGGGAGATCAGGGCCATTTATAAAGGAGCAACACGATTTTTCCTCAATTTCTTAGGAGTTAACAGATGAAATCCTCTTTTTTCTTCCCCCGCCCCACCCCTGCGTGTCAGCACATGGTTGGGTTGGAAAATCCAACCCCGTGTGTCGCACCAGGATGTGGGGTTGGGTAACCTTCTCTGTGTCTCCGAGGATCCCGTCCTTTTCCCTAAGGGCTCAGGGGAGTGCCAGGGTGCAGCAGGGCTTGTCGGCTCTGTGCACAAGCTTCAAAGGCAGCGTAAGAGAAGCGGTGTAGGAGCTCCCGTGGCAAGAAACCTCCTTGCCTGAATGCCGTGACAGCTTCTTCCCCCACCGCCACGCTACCCTTTCCCCGGCACAGGGTTGCCCAGCCAGCTCTTCGGATGCTCTCACACCAGGCAGGTGTGGCAGGACGTCGGCTTTGGCGGCAGAGGTATGTACCTGGCCCCGCAGAGGTCGAGCTGCGTTGCTAAAGCTGGCATTTTTTGATGACTCATAACTGAAATGGTTAAGGGGTGTGCGTAAGGGCTCTGACTGGGAAAATGAAGCCAAAGATAAAATTACTGCTGGTTCTGTGCTGAGGTCTGCTTGCTGTCAGACCTTCTGCTGCAGCGGGCCGGGGGGCAGTTGGAAGTGTGCTGTTAATATGAATTCCTCCCTCTGTCACGGTCTCCAAGGTCCCACACAGCTCAGTGGCTGCGCACAGCCGGTGCTCTTGCTCTGCTGAGCTTGTCCGCCCCCTGTCCCCACCAGGCTGGGTGAGCCCACTCCTGGGTGTGGCAGTGATGAGCAACCTGCCTGAAGGAGCAAGAGTACAGCAGGGTCTGGATCTGTATGGATAGGGAACAGGGTAATCTAGCTGAAGTCAATGGAGATACACTCCCTGTTCTAAGCCTGACAGTCCTGTGTGGGGAATTGGGAATGAGCAGCTGAGCATGAGAGATGCTCCATGTTTGAAGCCCTGTAATTAGCTTGGTCTTGCTGTGCTCCTGGGAGCCCCTGGCTCTAGCACAGTCTCCGATTGATGTGCCCAGTGAGCAAGGAGTCCCTGCAAGCAGATGCTTTTAAAGTGTGTTTGTGCTTCCCATACCCACTCAGGGCAGTGCAGCTGGAAAGCTGCTGGAGGAGAAATGCTCAGGGCACCCATAAGGTAGGCTTGGAAGCAGACCATGGCAAATGAGTTTATGTCTGTCTCATTCTGGTGGAGAGATGCCCTGTGTGTTCCCACAAGCCCTGGTGCCAGGAATAACGGATGCTGAGAGCTGTAAAAGCTGACCTGCACTGTTCTTACCTGCACATCACCTTGCAACACACGGGGAAACTGCTCTGTGGGTGCACAGTGCCTGTAACAAATCTTTCTTTGCCTTCAGGCCTAGGCCACTTCTTTTAAATAGCCCTTAGTGCTGTTTTAAAAGCAGAACCTCTGAGATGCTGTGCTAAATCTCCTGGGAAGATGCTTTGGGCACTGTGAGGTGCATATACAGCACATCTGCAGCTGCGAGGAAGATGCTGCATGGCACGTGCCTGCGGCTTTCTGGCTGCTTGCAATGCCCCTCTTTTAGCAAAGAGGTTTCCCAAAGCCATCATCTTTCTAATATGCTTCTTCTGTAAGGATCCGAAACCAAGGAGTACCAAACTGCATTTCCACTCCTAGAGGAGTTTGTCCTGGTTGCTGATTATATTTAGGAGCTGCCTAGGAAAAGGGGACTATCCCATGGCAATGAGTTGGGGGTGCTGGGGAGCTATGGCCAAGGCAGGCTGGTGCTCCCAGCATCTCCTGTGCAAGCAGAAACTCCTCCAGCCACTTAGTAGAGGATGTGAGTTCTCAGCTCCAAAGCAGGAGAGACAATAAAACTCCCAAATAGTACTTTAAAACATCAAAGTGCTATCCAAACATGAGGGACTCCAAACACAAATGAAAGTGCTAAACTGATTTAAAGGGGAATTAAAAGGTCACGCATGTTGAACATTTAGCTTTAGAGTTTAGTCATGTTTATGAAACTTATAACTGCTCTTCTAAATCAGCTTTTTACTGTTCATATACCCAGTAAATGTCGGTATGTTCAGGGCTTCTGACTAATTTTTAAAATTTTCTATTCTAAACAAATTACCGCAGCCATAGCCTGGCCTTTTTTTTCCTTCCCTTCCATCTCTGCCTTCCCACTCTACCGAAGGCACTTAAAATGCATCCAAACATTTCACTTGCTCTTGGAAAAGAGATGCATTTCTCACTCATTTATTCCACAAAGTGAAGTTCAGTTATGGTCAAACAGCAGAAGAGCAGGGAACTAACTCCATGAGCAGGAAGAGCAAGGAACAGCGATGGAAATGTTTTCTGTGTCCAAGATCGGCACAAAGTGCTGGGGGTCTCAGCAACAGCAAAGCTCAAGTCTACAAGCCAGGCCTTTCTCATCCAGCTTCTCCTGCAGATTGCCTCACTGACATTGCATGACTTGGGTTTTGCTTACCCTTGCTTGTGTGTATCATCAGTTCTTATGGGCATTATGCTCCTAGGGTGTTATATTTACAGTATCCAGGTCAATGCCCTCTGTCCTATGCCAGAGGAAAGACTTCAGAAGGCTACAGCAGCACTGGAAGTCCGTGGCGGCCCTGTCTCACCTGTGTCCACCCTGCCTGGAAATGTCAGACTGAACGGATGAGTGATGTAGTATCACCACACCATAGCATGTGCCTGCTGTGAGCCCCAGTGGGGAAGGAAATCCGTGTCCATCCCCCTCCTTTGCGGACTTGAGCTCTAGGCATTTTAGCTCACATCATGGCCCATGTCAGAGAGCAGACTAGTCCATTCCCAAGATTTCTGGGTCTCCTGAATCCAACAGAAAGAAGTCAGACTCAAAAAACAAGTATTATAAGTTGCTTTGTTTCACTCATTGATGTTATTCCTCCATTTGGAGTCTCTGACCCAAAGTGCCTCTGGACAGACTGTAAATGGTATCATCCTGGTTTGAATCTCTAAAAACTTACCTTCAAGTTGTAGAAGAGAGTGTTTGATAGCCCATGTCCTGTGATTAACTCTATCTGCCAGTCTAAATCAGCCAGACTGGAAACAACTGGGACTTTACAGCTCCCATCCCACCTCCCTGACATATAAGAGCACACGTCTTGTGCACAGGTTGTTTCTTGCAGGAAGGCTCTGCCCAACCAAACCACTGCCCTCCAGGACACTGTTGTGACTAACTGCAGCTCTGGCCTTTAGGCTGCTGAGATGGACTTCAAATCCAGTGACCAGAGACCAATGCAGTTGTTTAGTGTCACGAAGGGCATGTCCACGTCTTCTGTCTCAGAGAGCATATGGAAGCTAGCAGCAGTTTTGGATTTACAGTGGCAGGGTTGGGAAGGCTGCGCGGGTCCTTCCCCACCAGCAGCATGAGAGTGAGAAGTGCTAAAGCCAGCGCAGGCTCAAGAGCCCACGTCCCCAACTTGTGCTGCACTGCTACTGGAGCTGATGAGCAGAAATGATGCTGTGAGCCAGAAAGACGGTGGTGAATACTCCAAAACTGGGAAAAGGATCAAACACAAGTCTCCAGATGGAAACGGAGCAGTTTCCATCAGAGCCGATGACAAGTTCCCTGATACTGGGATACAGGGTCAGATCTTTGGAGAGCATATCCCATTTCTCAGTTGGACGCCTGATCTGGCTGCCTGGAGCTCTGTGCACCAGTGTGTTGCACAGATGAGCTGCAATGCTCCGGGACCCTTCTCACAAATCATTTTGTGATTGTGATGGTAGCCCATTTTTGGCTGCCAGCAAGGATTTTTACAACCTCCTGGCTTTTAAAAACTAGCTGCTTACAGAGGAAGAAGCACTGCACTGCTTAAGCAGCAGTCCACCAAAAGTGATTAGCTGTTTCTGAGTTATTCACTTACCTTCTCCAAGCTCCAAATTGCTTAACAAACCTTATTGGTGTGTACTTAATGAGTAACAAATACATTTGCAGAGATCTGGATCGGTTCCCACTCAGGAAAGTAGGCTGAACGTGTCTAATCCTGGCAATTAATAATTCAACTGACTTTATGGGAGAGTCACTTGTGGCTGATGTGCATTAGGAGGTTTTCAGCTTTGCTGCGGTAAAGGCTCTCCATCAGGAAGAAATGCCTCATGAAGACAACTGTAGCTTTGAGGCTCAACCACTCAGCTCCAATGCAGGCTTTGCCTTCGCTCTTACTTAGGCTTTTTTTGCTTCTTTCCTACGTTGCCAAATTGGACAGAGAGGTCTAACACCATCTCTCCTCTCCGTAGCCATTAGCCCTAAGCGTGGTGTTGACGTGGCTCCCACACTGCTCGTGCTTTGTGGGTGAGGAGGTTGCAGATGTCCTTACAGGCGATGGGTGACTCCTCTGCAGCCGGCTCCCACAGCGCTCCGTTTCCTCCCATTGTGATCAGGGAGGTCAAGCTGAAGGACTGCTGGTCACTCATCTGCCTTTGCTGCTTCTAATTCTCCTTGCCTCCATCACAGGCAGGAAGAGGGAGCCTGCAACAAGCTCCTGTTTTTTTCCAATACACTGGAATATTTTTTCCATGATCCAAGCAGATGTTCCTGGCTTTCATGCATTTTTGCTGAGGCTCCTCTGTCACACATACTGATCTCTTGCAGACGGCAGAGAAGCACTAGCTTTATCTCTATGACCCTCTACCCTAGATCTTTGGTCTTGGTGGGACAACTCCCTGATCCCACTGGAGAAGAGGGCATTCCTCACAAAGCCAGTGGGGAGTGGCTTCCCTCTTGTGAGAAGCAAAATCCTTCCTGGCTAAAACAGGACTGTTTTGAAAAACAAAGCATCTGAAGTAAAAGAATGCACGTATTAGGATTTTTTCTCTCTGTAAAGGTGGTGGAGACCTTGGAAAGTAGCAGATGCTACTACGCCCCAGCAGAAGTTACTACGCCCCAACAGAAGTTTACTATGCCCCAACAGAAGCTACTATGCCCCAGCAGAAGTTTCTATGCCCCAGCCATCAAAATAATTTATCTAACAGGGCTTAGGAGTTTGGACTAGAATTTCTAGGCACCTAGAAGTGCCTTTCAGTCATCAAACTACATTTCCTTGTATTAACTTTAGTGAAGTCTGATGTTGGGCCTCACTTTATCTTTGCTCAACAACATCTTTGGGACATGGGACTGGCATTGCCTCTGCCAGATTTTGGGGAGCTGCTGAAACTTTTATTATATGCCTTGTGTGACTAAACCAAGAAATGCCCCCTGATCCAAAGCTCTCCCATTGCCAGCTGCTCCTCTGGCCAAAACAAGGCTATTGAACTGTTGTGAGGTACAGAAGGGAACACACTGGCGAGGATGAGAGGAGTTTGTGTAGGAGGAAGACGATGTAAAATATGGGCTGTCACTTGCTGCCAGCATCAGGGTCAGTGGTCACAGCCTGTGCGTTGCTGAAGCCGTCACTGGGCTCTCTCTATTGCTGCCTGGACAGAAGCAGCGGTTCCAAGGGGCTGGAAGATGGCAAAGCAGAGCAGAGTATGAGCCCAGCTCTGCACCATGTTAGCTATCACGCTCTGGAGCACGTCACAGATTTTTCATCTGGAATCCTGTGTTTTGGTCACCCAGATGCCAGGACGTGGGTGCCAGGAGGAGGTATTCCGTGGTACCTGCCAGCTCTGCCCCGCTGCCCTCCGCACCCAGCGTCCGGCACAATGAACAAAGCTGGCCTCCTCGCCACGGCTGGAGTGACAAGGTTTTTCCCAGTCATGGGAAACAATCATCACTAGGGAAACCTTAACCACTTTTTAAAGACCAAAAGAAAACACATTCATTCTTTTAAACATGGAAAACTAAATGGCCTCTTTTTCCTTGGCTGCATATCCATGGCCGTGGAGCAGGCTGACACGGAGTGAACTCTTTGGCCAAACACTCCCCCCACTCATTTAGTTATCAAAAAAGAGAGCTCTCTGGTGCAAACTCTGCCATTCTCAGCTGCTTGCCACACTGTTTTTTTAAACCAGAAAGGCTCAGGGCATGAGGAGTGACTTGCCAACCCTCTTACTTGTGAGTGAAACATCTTGGAGCCCTCCTGAGCTGTGCTGAAAGCACTTCCTGCAGGGGCCCCTGTCACCACAGCACTACGGCTTCATTTCTCTTTTTGGAAGAACTGGAATTGAAGCCCCCTGGAGCAGGGCTTTCTCAAAAGGGAATGGAAAGCCAAGGTGTCACTCATGCAAATCCCTGGGCTACAGCCACTCCATTGAAGCCAGGGGAAGCAGTGGGCACTGGTGACACTAATATCTCCTCATTGTTTTCCTCCATCTCTTCTGATCCTAGGCTATTTCGGGATCTTCCTGGGAGAGAGAAGCTGAAGTTCTTTTCAGAATTGGGAAAATCATTAATTTAACACTGCTCCCACTCTTTTCCATCCCCTGCCCCAGCTGTGTAATCTTGCCTCTAACCATGCACGCTCTAGTTAATAAAAAACACTGAAATACAGGTTCAGCTCCTGCTATTTCCAGGAACATTTGGTCCCATAAAACCATAGGAAACCATAATTTCAGCAAATTAAATCAGTTACTGCCTATCTCTCTGGCTGAATGCATGGAAAGGGAAGAGCACCCTGCTGGCTCCATGCATGGGGAGTAACACCAGTCAAATTCCACCAGTGTCCATGCTGGGAAAGGGAGGTGACAGGCAGTCCAAGAAAGGCATGTCTCCTTTGAGCAGACATTAAAGGAATGCCATGTGCAATAGGGAAAATGTACAGTGAGCACGGAGCTCATCAGTCACTTTTTGTTTAATCTGTTTAAACACAATATATCCTCTGACCTTCTGGGCTGGCACTAAATTCTCCTATGTTGTTCTTTCCATACGAAGCTCTATTGACAGATGGGGAAAGCCTGGAGTTTGCTTTAAGCTTCAGATAAGTAAAGTTAAACATGCAGCAGATAAAATTGTTTTCCCAGCACTCCTCTCCCACTGACCAATTGTGGGTGCACACTAGGAGGGCTTAATGCCTCTGGCCTGTATCCCACTCCCAGGTCAGAGCATTGTGCTCTGCGGCAAGCAAAAGCTGTAAGAGGGCAGAGGCAGAAGCAGAGGGCTGCAGAAACCCTGGAAAATTCATTTTTAGAGTTGGTTCTGACAGTTGCTGAGCTTCATTTCCATGTGGCAGACTATTAGGGAAAATGGTGCTGCTCCTTGCTAAATATATTTCCAGAGTCACTAAATAATTTACTTAGCAGCTAATCAGTTGGCATTTGCTGATGCTAAAGCAGGTTTTAAATTAAAAGTGTCGAATTGCATCAGACACCTCATGCATGTTCTTTGTTTATACAGGCTCCATGCTTTTGCTTTGTATGCAAGAGTGCAATTGGTCAACACAGCTTCGTGAATTTTCTGGGAGGTCAAGAAACACAGAGTTGGATTTGGGGAACAGCAGGGTGCCAGGGTGCCACAAGCAGGTGCAGGCTTTGATCATGCAAAAGAGTTGGAATTGTGCTCCCCTTTCAGCGTGACAACCTGCAGGCTCACTTCCTTGCAGGCAAATGAGAAGAACACACATCTGCCCTTCACCAGCATCACTTGGTAACACCACCTACAAAGCTATTTTTTCCAGAACGGTGAAAAATCCTTTAGTCCGAGTCTGAGGAGTTATCGCAGGTAACACCTCCATGTACGTACAGCTGTGCCTGTGCCAGCGAATAACTCCTTGAAATGTAAACCAAAAGTTACAGAGAAGCCCGGAGGCAATAACCTTATGGTTCCCAACAGGCCGTGTTAAAGAAGATTTCTTTACTGTAAATAGCTTTAATACTCCTTTTATCTATTAATAGCACCAGGCAGGGCAGGAGGCAGCAGCCTGCCGAGCGCAGAGGGGCTGTTTACTCTGAGGGGCCGTGGAGTCAGACTGGAGTGGTGTGAACCTTGTGGCTCTGATTTTCCGTGGCCAGTTGCAGGAGCCTGACACAGAGTTTGGCATGACCGGAGATCCCAAGCTGTCAGCTTTCAGATCTCTGAACGCACGTTGGTGTCTGAATAAAGAAGCTCTCAGCCATTCTCAGAGGCTGTGAAGGACCCTCCAGATGGTTAACAGCCACCTAGCATCTCTCTTGGACCTCTAGGGAAAATCTAAAGGCTGACTTTTTGGAGCCACTCTTTGCCTAGGGAGAATTTTGTTAGCTTCAGGCAAAGGGGGTGGCAGGATCGCTAGGGGCATTGACCAGTGTTGTTCCTGTTGCTCCTCCATGGCCCAGACTCCACAGCCTGTTGGCAGCCCCAGAGAGCAGACAGGTGGAGTCATGCAACTGCTGGTTTACTAGGGGAGCTGCCCCTTGCAAAACTCACTGCCTTTTGAGCAATAGGACATTTTGTATAGACACGTACACCCCCCGGAAAAATTGGACCCAGCAGGCTGCTCTGCAAAATGAGTTGTGCGTGCTGGGCAGTAACGTGCCATGGGCTGAGGGCACGGGATAGCTTTCTTTTGATGAAGCAAATGTTCCCTCATTACACTGGGAGTGGGTTCAGGCATAAAACGAAAAATCTGATGACTGCTGAAGGAATTGGAGAGAGGACGGTTCCTCCTCTCTCCTGCAAGTGCCCATGTGGGCACTCCTGCGAAGTCGGGGGGAAGATGCTGCATGAAGCAGAATTGTGGGTGACCCCTGTGGCAGAAGCAACTGGCCTTGCAGTCAGTTTACATCCTCAATATAAAAAAGTCATTACACACGTCCTTAAAACTTGGGTTGGAAATGCCTGGCCAAAGGAGTGCCTGAAACCGGGTGAAGCCCAGATGAAAAAGTTTTCCTCTGGTGTAAGGGATGGGGATGTGCTACATGGTCCTCATGCAGCTGTTTCTGTCTCATTCAGCTCAGCAGAAGGGTTGTAGTTGTGTTTTGTGTCTCCAGGGAACTCAGGGCCATTCCCCTGCACTGGGAGCAGTGCTGGAGCAGAGTTCATCACTCCTGGGAAAGCCCTGGCAGGGGCAAGTTGAGGTGGCTGGCCCTGCTTTAGGGGCTGCTTTCCTTCATTCTACCTGTGCTTTGAAGTACCTCAAGGTTTTAGCTATAAAGCTCTAACCACTGAAAAACAAAATCTTGGATTGGGAAGGCGTGTTGCCTTGGCATATTTCCTGGGACTGAGTGACTTATGATGCTGTGCTGGAAGCTGGGGGAGGACTCCTTGTTTTAGAGGAGGTGGGTCACTCTCGTCTACAGTCCAAACTCCCTCAGAGACCTTTTCTTCCCCCTTTTTTTCATGACATCAGCCAGGACTTGATGTTACTATTTTAAAAACAAAAGGAGGGGACACCCCCCCGCTTCCCTCCTGCTCTCTGCCAAAAGGAGAACAAAGAACAGCTAAAGCGCACAAGTTCTGGCACTCTCTTTGGAAATAAAAACATTCATCCTCATGTCAGGTAGGGAACTGCCCGACCCCCCTGCCAAAGCAAGCAAGCTGGGCGGCAGAGCAGACCCATGGCGTGGAGAAGCCTGGGCGAAGGGGATGCCCGGTGTCACCCTGTGCTTGGCAGCTCCTTGCCAAACTCCTGCACTGCTGTACCAGTGCCAGGGTGCTCTGGGACGCTCCTTGGACGCAGGCAGTCCGCCAGGGGAGGGCTACCCTGATCCTCCCGGGCTGGGAGATGGGGGAGGATCTTTCTTCTTCCCCTCTCCCACCCCTGGTCCCTGCTGCTTGGGCAGCCCCTGCATCTGTGTGCGATGCGTCCCCGCTCCCCAGCAGGGCTGGTGCACAGCACAGGGGTCACCCGGTGTGATTTCCACACTTTAGACACTAACATCTTTGTCTGGCTTCTTCCTCGCCATTTAAACATGTCAGCAGTTCCCAGCACGGATTCCTGTGCTGTGAGTTCACCCCCAACAAGCATCCAAACTGCAAGTTGGGGCTGCTGGCTCTTCCCTGCCTGTCTGCGAAGCATTACTGGAACAGGGGCCAGTTCTCCAAGCATGAGGAAGAGATTACTTGGGCTTTCTGGAAGGCTCCCTCCCATGCCTTCAGAGTGGAGCAAATGAGGATAATTTATCTGCAGGCTTCCAGCTGAACCCAGAAGCTTGGAGCAGCCAGAACTACACTGTCTGTTTGTCCCAGCTCCCACAAGAAGGCATTTTTCCATTGTTGCTGTTGTATATTGTTCACATGATTTGTTTGTGCCATCACCTTCTGGGGCTGAGATAAGAAGTCATCCTCCTCCTTTTACTGGTGGTGTGTTCCCCAGAACAATCCAGGGAAAAACTCAGGAAGGAGCCTTTGAAGGAGGCCTTCGCATGTCCGATGCAGCCTTCGTTACAGCCATGTAAATAGCTTTGTGCAGTCTATCTGGTGAGAAGCAGAATATGTTAGAAGGGAATTGTTCTCTAAACTGCAGTTATGGATGGACCAAAGCGGGCGGATCAGCGCACGTGGGTCACCAGCGTAATGGACACAGCAGCTGCCTTTCAGGGGGAACAAAAGCCAGGCAGTGAGCCTCTCTGTGCCTGTGCAAGCGGCTCTTGTTCCCCGCAGGAGCTGGAATTCAGTTTTGTGGCCGGATAGCAATCCTGGGTTCTCTTCTCCGCTCCATCTGCTGTGATCTAATGCGGTACTCAAGGATGGGTTAATGTCCCTGCTGCTTCCGCAGAGGGATGCAGGGAGCAAAGACAAGGCGGTACGGATGGCTGGGCCCTCTGCAGCAGAAGCAGCCAACTGGAACAACACTGTAACACCATCCACTTTAGCAAAGTTACTCGTGATTTTTGAATGTTGAGGCCCAGCGGCTCTGGCTTGGCACAGTGCAATGGGAAAAGAGCAGATTGTCTGTTTGCTTCCATCCTGCGCTGGCTCCGGTGCCTCTTTCCCTGTCCAAAACAGCTGCGTGCTGCCTGAAGTGACTTTACAAACAGTAAAGGCTTAAAACATTGTATTCACCTTCATGATTTTTTTTCCCTTTAGAGCAAATCATGGCGGAAGATCAAGAATATGGTGCACTGGTCCCCGTTTGTGATGTCTTTCAAGAAGAAGTACCCTTGGATCCAGCTAGCGGGACACGCAGGTACAGAGCATGGGGAGGGGCAGAGTGGTGGAAAGGCTCTTTATTATCTCAGGTTAATGGGCTTTGTTGTCCTCGATTGCTTCAGACTGCTGCATGAGTGTCACAGCTTGCAGCTCCCACGTCTCTAGTCCAGGAGAGGGACTTCCCTAAATGCTAGGGAGGGTGATGTGAAGGTGCAGTGCTCTGGGCTTTCAGTCTCTCAGGGCCAGCAGGTGTTATTGCCACCTTTTTCTCAAGCAGCAGAAAGCTGGCTCCTTTGGGTGATCCAAGCCCACCTCACGATCAACAGCAAAGCAGATGATGCTGCCCAGCACAAAGGTGCCCCACACATGAGCCTAGAGACAAAGGTGTGAACCTACTGGAGAGCACACAGAGGCTATGAAGCAAATGTGTTGAGTGCTGCAGGGCAGGTCTCTGCACTGTTTGAGGTGTGACAGTGCTGGTCATAAACCTCCAGCAACCCAAGCTTTTAAGTCACATCATGTGGGGACTCTTTTGAGTTCAGGTGTAAGTGGAGATGCCTCCGAGGTGTTGGGCCACCCTTCTTGTTTTGAGAAGGCATAACATCATCCCCCATGCAAAGCAAGTGCCACATCATCCCTTGTCACTCTCAGGTAGTTTCAAGGCAGCGGCCAACGGCAGGATCCTGAAGAAGCACTGTGAATCCGAGCAGCGCTGCCTCGACCGCCTGATGAACGATGTCCTGAAGCCGTATGTTCCTGCCTACCACGGCGACGTTGTCAAGGATGGGGAGCGATACAACCAGATGGAAGATCTGCTGGCTGAATTTGACTGCCCCTGTGTTATGGACTGCAAAATGGGGGTCAGGTGAGTGGCTTTGGGGCCGTTATGTGAGTTTTAAGATGGGATACTCAAAGCAAATGCATCTCCTGGGTAAAACCGCCTGAAACATGCAGGTAAGAACACCAGGCTCATCTGTCTTCAGGAAAAGCTAAGCCAACAGCATGAGGGAGAGAGCCATGGGGAAGTCTGGGTGTGGAAAGGACACAACAGGCTCCTTCCTTCTCTGCTTGTTGACTGTCCTGCATGCTGGGAAAGTGGTTTGGTGTGTTGGAAGGGACAGCACTCTGTTTGGGTTCAGGTATATCAGAATGGCACAGTAGCTTTTAGGAGTATGGAAGCTTTCCTCTCTCTGCCACATGAGGACACAGTCATGGGGCAGGGACCAAAAGGCGTGGGAGATCCTGTCCAGAGTTCCAGAGGGGTGAAATAAACACACTTGAATGGCACAACTTCAATGAGCGAGAAACTTTCCCTCTGCTCAGCCTTTGCTCCTACGTGCATTGGAGGGATAAAATGTGTGTGCTAAGTAGTTTAGTGCCTTTCATGCAAAGCTCTTGAAACATTTCCTAACAGATGAGCAACATTACCCGTGTCCTCCTCGAGAACCATCTACAGATACTCCAGGATCCCAGGCTGCAGCCACTTGGCCAGCAGCAGCTTCTGAGTGAGCGATGCCACAGCTGACAAGGGTGTCCAGAGCAAATGTGAGCGGGGTTGGTGACCCCAGGTGGCTGGCAGTTTTGGAGCAGCTTCAGGCCACCACTCAGCCCTGGATCTGCTGCGGGCTGGTGACAGGGCAGGTTGAGACCCCCCTCGCTGGCGAAGACGCAGCCCAGACGTGGTGGAGACACTCGCGCTGCTGGAAAAGCTGATGCTTTCTGTGGGAGTGAGGAATCTTTTTTTCCCCTCCTGAACTCCCGATGTGAAACTCGAACTGGCGTGCTGGGCTGTCGGCAGGGAAGAGGCGAGGAATACTTTCCACCCGAGGGGCGGAGAGAAGGGCAGGGGGCCCGGCGCAGCCACGTGGCCCTGGCTGGCACATACCATGTTGCTGTGGGAAGGAGACAGGACCCCCACTCTGGACCCAGAGACAACAGCCACCAGAAGAAGGCCTGCTGGTCATGCTGCCCAGGTGTTCCTGCAGCTGTCTGTGGGAGGAAGAAAGCCTCCCACGAACAGATCACGGGCTGGGTGATCTGTGCACCTGTGGTTTTGGGGCTCAGGCAAGCAGAGCAGGCAAAGGGGTACATGTGCTGGGCCTCATCATCCTTAAATAAGATGGTGCTGTGGGAAGAGCTTGTAAGGGAGGGTGAGTTGAGCTAATGCTATGGAGTGGGGCATCCCCATGGCCGAGCAAATAATCTAAACCTGAAGGCTATTAAACCTGTCATCTGAGCCAGGCAGACGCAGGTTTGGTTTTTTTCTGCCAACCTGGCTTTGGGATGCAGCAGCCTACTCCAGTTGCTCCTAAACAAAACTTTCTCTTTCTTAAGCCCTTGTGATGGTTCAAGCCTGAGGTGACAGGGGGGACAAAGCCACAGACTTAGATGATCTCTCATTCTCCTCAGGAGGAAATCTGAGGAGCATGACCAGCGCTTGTAGCACAGTGCTGCTTTATTGTGCTGTTTTATTCCATGTGTCCCAAAATCATAGGTTTGGTGATCTCAGCTGAAGACTTTAATTTCTTTCATCTGCAGTATTTTTCACAGGGACTGATGCCCTGGAGATGTCTGCTCAGTGCTTGCCCTAAGTAAAGGCACCATTTTCCCTTGCTAAGCCTGTGGGGGACACAGGAACATTGTCCCACATACTCTGCCTAGAATCCTTCCCATGTGTTTTGTTTGGTTCTGGAGATGAACCAAGCATGAAGTGCTGGGATTTTGGCACATGGGCAGAGGGCACTGTTCCTCTGCAGAGCTGGGCATGGCTAGTGGGAAGTGTCGAGCAGTTTGGATTTGGGGGGAAGGAGGTGACAGGGTCATTCCTGTGTCCTTTTGCTAGGACATCTCACCCAACTTGGTGAGTTGTTTGAGGAGAGCCTGGGCACTTGGCAGGCTGAGCCAGGGCAGGTTTGGGAGCTGCCAGATGAACTCCGTAGTGGTTTATGACTGCTGCAGGAAGTATTACTTTGTGGATGACAGTTTTCTGCATGCCAGAGTGCAGAACTTCACCAGTGTTCTCCTCTGAAGGATGCATAAAACCAAGGTCTTTGCACACTCCTCTACACCTTCTATTCTCCTTCCCCCATTCCTCCATCCCAGCTGCACCCCCGGTCTGGTGGTGATGGTAAGCACCTGGCCAAGGCTGCATCCCTTCCTCTGCTCCATATTGCAGAGAAAGCTTTTGCTAGATAATCCACTTAAAACAGACTTCTACTGGGCAAAATCATCATCAGTGGAACAGCCCTGCATGAAAACACCCCATTCAGCAGCCAGTGAGCTGAGCCCTCATGGTGCACAGAGTGAGGGGACGGAAAAGCAAAGGAGAGGCACAGGAGTGGCTTTGGCCCACGATGGCCAAATCTCAGAGAGAGCTGCAGCTAATGCTGAGGGCTGGGTTAACATAGTAACCTCCTTCTTGCCTTCAATCCAGCTGGGTCCCAGAGTTTGTGCACCATTTCCTGGGCACATTTTGAAAGTCATGTTTAGTTTGTGAGAGCGAAGTCACTGCTCAGGGTTCCTGAGCGTTGGGGAACAGGATCTCCCAGACAAGAGGGTGGCAGCAGGAGGCTGCCAGTGGGGCAGCAGCAAGGCCATGAGCATCTGTGAGAAAAACTTCCCTTGTTATTGCCAAACTGGTTGTGGTTCCTCGATGAACTGAAAAGATAGCAGGTGTTGATGATGGAGTGATAATTAAATCAGGATCAATTCACCTGCAGTGAGGCTTGCTCCATTATTTCCTATGCTGCTCTACTCCTCAGAGATCAGCTATCTTGGATAAGCCCGATTTCTGGGGTAAGGGCTGTCTGTGGGTATATGGCACCTCGTGTGGCCGTGCTAATACATCCCCCCCTGCTCCTTGCAGAACATACTTGGAGGAGGAGCTGATAAAGGCCCGGAAGAAGCCTAGCCTGAGGAAGGACATGTACCAGAAGATGATTGAGGTGGATCCTGATGCCCCTACAGAGGAGGAGAACGTGCTGCGGGCAGTAACCAAGCCCCGCTACATGCAGTGGAGGGAGACCATCAGCTCGACCGCCACGCTGGGCTTCAGGATCGAGGGGATAAAGGTGAGTCTGCTCCAGTTGTGCAGAGCAGGGGCATCAGCTGCTGGGAGTGCTCACTAACCAAACTCACTCACAGAGGTACACACACAGCATGCTGGTGGCAAGGCTGTGTCACATTTGGACATGCCCAGTGTCTGCAGCCAAACCACCACCCAGGCACCTCGCCTGGGGCAGTGCTGCTCCTGTGAGCTTACAGTTGAGCTCAGGGCATCCATGCAAGAGGACAGTTTTAGCCATAATCTCATTAAATCAGCTGCTTGCTTGATTCCCTAACTGCAAAATGCAAAGTGCCATCCTCCAACTTGAAGACTCAAATTAGTTGTTTGCTTATAATACTACTGTGCCACTCGGCTGAGCCATTAATCCAAATCCCAGCCTGAACATGTGCCGGTCTGCGGTTGGAGCTGTGAGCTTAGCTACAGTCAGTAAGGAGGGTGTATTTACATGCCTGGCCAGAAGAATTCAGCAATTGAGCCCTCTGAAATGGGGCGAACACACACAGCAGCACTTTCTGTCAGCACCTGCACACATGTGTAACCTGCTGGCTGTGCTTGCTCAGAGCAGTGCTCGCATTTCTGGAGATTCCCGATGGGATGCTTTTGTGTTCCTATTAGATGAGCTAGCCCAGGAGATTTTCTCCTGGTGAGCAGGCTTTGCAGTGAAAGAGGTGTCTGGAATGGCACTTGAACAGAGTTAGATCTGTAACCGCAGAGCAGTTGTATTAGTGATACTACTTGCATGAACATTAGCAATGGCATATGCCTTCTGATAGCCAGCCAACGTGAATTAAAGGTAATATCACACTTGAGCCAAGGGTTTCACTGCATGCCTGGGCATGGCATTGGCTTGGCAGCCAAGAGGAGCTCAGTCAAGTTGTGTTTGCAGTAATTCAGGCTTTGGGTGCTGCTGAGGGCCCAGGTGGTAGCTCAGGGCAGCCACTTGCTCTTAGTGGAAACAAGGCCCAATTTCTAAATGTATCTTGGTTAGAGGAGTTTCTTGATCACAGACAGTTTTTCTCCTCTCTGAGTTGTAGAGGATTGTCCCAGAGTGCCCATCTGGGTCTCTGTGGCCTTAAACTCCTGCACCTCTCCTGCTTGGAGATAGCAGTGTCGAAATGATGGAATTAAAAAAGTTAAGCCATTCCCTAGTAAAGCCCTGATACCAGATTTTGTAGACTTTCTTGGTTGTGTTTCACTTCACCAAACAGCAAACAAATGCAGGTATTAGACCGTGGGTTTAAAAGCTGATCAGCAGGAGTGGGTCACTCAGAGCTGCTGCTTCCTATTACCCACATTCCAAACCGCTGGTGGACAGGGAGTTGTCACTTTCTCTGTGCATATTGCACACAGGGAGGAGGGCACCCTCTTCATTAGCTCTTTCAATGGCCAGCAGAGGACAGTGCATTTAGCTCTAACTCAACCATTCTCAGAAACCCCAGGAGCAGCCCTTGGGCTGAGCCCCTTTCAAGAGTTTTCTGTCAAGCAATGTGAGGCACTCCTGTCCATCCCATGCCTCTGCCTGGGATGCTGCCAGTCGTGCTTCCCTACAACAGCTTTCTGCGGTGCCTACATTGGGTCAGGGCACTTGCCTGCTCACGCAGCTCTTCCCTGATCTCCTCAGCTCTCCCAAAGACCCTTTTCTGCCATGAGTGTCCATTAATATACTGTGAGCTGCTCTGTCTCAGGACAACCCTTTGCCTAGTTCCCACTGCTGATGTTTTGCTGGTGCTTATTTTAAAACTGCGGCCGTATAAAGAAGGAGTGAACCAGTCAGGACCAAAGCTCCCATGCACTGTTTCTTCTCCCTGCTTTCTTTGTATAATCAGAAATATCTGTCTATTAATAGTCCAACGTGATGTATCCTTGGCCTCCAGCGGTGCTTCTCAGTCTGTGATCTGGGGAAGTTTAGGGGGCTTTACAACAAGAGCAGGTCATATGTGAACCACCTGAAATGAAAAACATATAAAAAACCCAAATCATATTCCCACAGAAGAAAAAAACTACTGTAGAGGGAAATAAAATCCATAACAGAGTGGTGAGGTTTCCACCTCTGTTTTAGCTGCCCATAAGTGAGTTGCTGCCCAGTCTGAGCAGTGGATTTTTTTCAAAGAGTTGAAGCAGCCCTTTAATTGAAAAATGTTGAGAAGTACTGGCCTCCAGCAATATTCCTGCTGCTGCTGCTAGGGGCTGACTAATTTGATCAAGGCTCTAATTACTGTAATTCTCCTTAAATCCCTCAGCTTCTGGGTTATTTTCCCCTAAGCTAAAGCATTAGCAGTTCACGCTGTTTCACAGCTGGCTTTTTTTCCAACAGGGCTGTAGAGCTGGCCATGCTGTATCCCTGTTGTTTGCCCTATTTCTGAAGTTGAGTCCTTGCGTTAAGGAAAGTGCTTTTGATGCCCTGACTGTCTCTCCATGTTCTATTTCCTGCTGAGGATGCTTCCCTGGGAAGAGCAGGAGTGAATCTGCCCTGCCCCTTGCTCATGGCTGGAGGCTGGTAAAGGAGAGTACCTTGAAGTGGAAGGGAAGGACAGGATTTGGCCCTGGGCACAAGGGCTGGAAGGGGTCACAGGGGAAGGAGAGGAACAGTGGTAGCCTTTGGGATAGCATGGACAGGTAAGGTGAACAGGCAGCTCAGGACTGGGAAGAAGGATGGAAACTCTGTCCTGGATGAGCTCTGCCTTTCCCAGATGGCCTTGAGGATCTAGTTTTTCCTCTTTAAAATGGAAATTTTCCTCTGCTAAAGGAGATAATGACACTCATCTAAGTTTCTGGCGTAGCTTGAAACTGTTGGAAACAGTAGCTATTAATAAAATTTCCATGCTAAAAGTAATACAAGTGATCCCTGGTGACCCAGTTGAAGTTTGCTGGAGCTCATTGCAAAAGTGACACTTCTGAGCTCCTGGTCTGCTCTGAGCATCACTCACACTGCCTGCAGCAAGGCCACGGTGGGATGGTATTCCCCAGGGCTGGAATGTCTGCAGGGTCCCAAAACCAGCCCTGAAAGCCTTCGCCTGACTTTCCCAAGGCAGGCAGCTCGCAAGCCCCATCCGAGGTCAGACGCAGTGCTGGAGGGAGATCTGGCTGACTTGGACCCTGCCTGGGTGACGCCAGAGCGAAATGGAATCACTGATGGGGCGGAGGTTGCAATAGTCCTTATCAGCCCCCCTCACATTTCTCCTGCATGGAAGCCAGCCCCCTCGGGGCTCAGACACCTGTAAATGTTACGGCAGTTGTCAGCCTCATGGCAGAAATGTCTGGCTGGGCGAGGAAACCGCGGGAGGCGGGTAATGATGGGAGCAGCACTGCGGATAGGCTGTTTGGCTTTCCTGAAGCTGAGACTGCCTTATCTGAAAGACCATCTGTGATTTTCATTTATTTTTAGGAGCACTTAGAAGTCCATCTCCTTTCTTGGATGCTTTGTGGAAAGTTGTGCTCTTTATATGTGAAATGAGTACTGTGGCACTTCTCCAGATTGATATCGATCGTCCCCCTGGGAGAGGGTGGATTGGTTTCTCAGCTGCCACATCAGGGCTCACGTGAGGGACATAAAGCGGCCTGGTGCCCTTCCCCTGTACATCACACGCATGTCACCATTGGCCACACTGTGTCCAGACTTGGATGGGGTTTGTGAGCTGCCCATCTTAGGAAAGTCGGGTGAAGGCCTCCTGCCTGTGCTGCTGCAGAGACACAGCTGAAAGTAGGAAGCCTAGCTCTGTTTGGTCCATGGTAGGAGGGCTGCTACAGCAGGGAGTCTCCAGCCAAAGGTTGTCCCTGGGCACTGCCAATACATGATCTACCAGCCATTAGCCTTGTTTTTATACCCTGTGACAGCGTGGTGGTCAGGCTGGGTCCAGGGTGGTTTGAAGCTGGTTGCATTGGCTGCAATCTGTGCAAAGTTTTTCCTGGAGTTTTTCTTTTAATACGTTGCTTTTGTTATCACCTTTGTTGACGCTTGCACAAAACACAAGTTAGAAGCTTAAGTGTGCTGTGTGTTTCATCCCATGTGTTGGTTTGGTGCTGGGCTTGCCTTGCCCAGCTCTCCACAGCCTGAGTACTCAACCTTCCCCCCCAAGCTGGACTGTTCACCATGCCCACACCCAGCCCTTTGTCCAGGGGGATGTACATTGCCCCATCCCAGGGCATTTTGCTGGGTGGGTCTCAAATCTCCAGGGCAGGTGATTCATTGTACCTTCTTCCTCCCCAGGCTCTGCTCTGCTTCTTCATCCTTACTTCATCTTCCCCAGCCCACAGGATGTCTTTTTGGCCCCTATCCTTCACTCTATTGTGTGCAAACGAGCTGTCTGGAGCAGTGGGATGGAGCTCTGCAATGGAGCTATGAGCACAAGCATGTGTGGTTTAAAATAGCCCCTGTATCCAGGAAGCGGGATCTGCCTGCCTGTCCCGCAGCCCCTCCGGACAATGAAACATGCTGATGTAAAAATCAGAGCCCAGGAGGGTCAGGGAAATGGGGAGAGACCTACAAAGCTGCCCAGAGGTTCAGACAGGAACCGCTGGGTCAGGGCTGAGTGTCATCCCTGCAGTGGACCAAGCCATGCCAACCCCATGGCAGGTCAAGGACAGATGTGCCTCTGGGAAACAGGTGGAGGAGAGCACAAAGCTCCTTGCTGCGTCTCAGTGTCAGGCTGCTGCCTTTGAGGGTTTGCAATCCACGGACTATCAAAGGACTAGTTAGGCCAGACAGCCATGGGACTTGCTTCTTGCCTTCATCTCCTTGCTGCAGCAGTCCATGAAGGACTTCACATTTTGTGCCTGCTTCTGAGACATTGTCTTCATCCACACTCAGTTTTGTCCTGTTGTGAGTGTGCTTTGCTGTCCTACCCAAGCCAGTGGGGCAGCCCAAGGTTGGTGTCAGCACCAGCACTCAGCCACAGCAGTGATGGGAAGCTGTTTGGGCACAGAAACACCAGAAACAGGTAGTCTCCAGCCAGTGCTGGCAGTGAGCACCAGGTCCATGAGAGGGAGTTTGTCCACATTGCCAGTGACCTTAGCAAGTGTGTAATGATGGAGAGCTGCTGTTTGCATTAGAGGTCAATGCATTGGGGCTGTGGGATAGTTTGGGATGTTCAAGGCAGAGAGCTGCTGCCTCTGCTCACCCCTGCTCCATAGACAGATCCTCCAGCTGCCAAAAACGATGGTTGCATCCTACTCAGGAATATGCATGGCTGCTGAAACACCTAGTCCTGCCCCAACTCCTTCCCTCCCCATCCCACTCACCACTCTCCTGTCTTTTCCAGAAAGAGGACGGCACTGTGAACCGGGACTTCAAGAAGACACGGACAAAGGAACAAGTCATGGAGGCCTTCAGGGAGTTCACCAGAGGGAACAGGAACGTTTTGGTGAGTGGGGGATGCTGGGAGGACTCCCTGGAGAGGGCTTCTCCTGCAGAGGGTGGCCTCAGCTCCCTGCCCTGCAGGGCTGAAGCTTGAGCAATTTTTCTTAGAAAAGCCTGAGAAATACCGAAGAGAAAGACCATCCAGGTGCAGAGGTGAGGGGAGAGCTGGGAAGGGACATGTTGGCTGCAACAGCACTGCTTGAGACAAGTCCAAGTCTGCTGATGATAGTGAAGAGTTGGCTCCCAAAACCCACTGTGGAGTCACAGCCATGTTCTGCCCTTCCTCCGTGGGTCTGATGGCCACCTCCAAGCCCACTCCTTACCCCAGTGTGCAATGGCAGGGGCTCCCAGCCTGGCATAATGGGCATAATGCCCTGTGCTCGGTCTCGCAGAAGGGTGGCCCTGTGCCAGGCACCCTTCACATGGGCAAGCCGCTGTCAGCATTTTCCAAGTTTCCCTATGTTGCCAGGAGAATAAGAGATGTAGCTGTAAACAATTTACACCAACTGTGTCAAATATCCTGTTTGACAAAGCGCTCCCATTTTAAGCTGTACTGTATAAAGTCTCCAAAGGCAAGGCTTGAACTGGAGTGGCCCTTGGCACTACCTCCTTCAAACCAGCATGTTCACTTTGACGAGGGTTACCCTGGGATTATTGCTGGATCTGAAAATGAAATTGCCTGGCTGTAGTTTATCCCCAAAGAGCTTGGAGCACACTTAGACCATCTTGCTGTGGCTCTGGATGGGGCTCCTTGGCCAAAGCATTTTAATACAGTGATCCCCACATCTCTGCTTGCAGGTGTGTTACAGTGCCCAGATACCTGCTGTTTGTGTCCTCTTGTGCTTAGTCCTTCTAAATAAACCCCAAAATCAAATTACCAGTGGGGCCCCCTGAAAACATTTAGTGCCTTCCAGCAATTTGCCAGGATACTCAGACTTGCGGGTCTTGACCTGCGTGTTGACTCGTGTGAAAGCTCTTCTGCCTATGGGATCAACTCTGCAGAAGTGCTGATATGGAGTTACAGATGTGTCTCATGGTGTTTGACTGACCGAGTGATAAAATGACAGATGAGGTGAAGACTTGACCTATTAAAAGGGTGCAGGGGAGAGAAAAAATCAGCCTGGCTGTGCATACACAGCAGTGACAGCTGAATTAGCTGTTCCCTCCTCGGGAGCACCATGGATGCACTGGGGAGAGTCTGCAGAAACCACTGTTTCAGCAAAAGCAAATGCTTTCACTAAGTTTTGGAAGGCACAGGATACTGTAGAAGCCAAAAGGATAAGTGAATCACAAAAAGAAGGGGATACCCTCTGAGGGGACAGGTCTGTGGGAGGATGCTGAGTGCAGGGCGGCTGAAGAACACCCTTGGCCTCTCTCCATACAAACGTGGTATCATGGAGATGATGCTGGGAAGAGGGGTGACTTTCCTGTCTGCCCCATGCAGTGGTTTTTATGTACGTTTCCTCAGCACTGACGTCTTGGTTTGTTTTGTTTTTTGTAATTCCAGAACAGTTACCTTAACCGGTTGAAGGGTATCCGCGCTACCCTGGAGACATCCCCATTCTTCAAGTGCCATGAGGTAATACTCTTGTTTAGATAGATCTGCCTAGAAATGCAAACTGTTTAATCTCAGCTTGTGCAAGGAGAGAAGTCAAAGTCAGAGGCTGTAAATATCTATAATTTTGAATTCATTCTTATATCCATATTTTCATAGCCCTGTTTATCTAATACTTATGTGCAAATATAGATGATGACAGATACAATGTTTATGCATTTGACATGAGCTCAAATCTATTGAAAACCAATGTTTATACAGATTAAAAGCTATCTAGGAGGAAGTCAGGCTGCTTATGGATTTACATGACAGGGAAAAATCCCTAGTGTAAAAAGCATAGGGGTTTCCTGGAGAGAAATGTGCCTCCTGTTTCCATGTGCCTCAGGTATCATTTGGCTGCCAGTTGCTCCATGTGATCAAACAGGGCTTCAACATAGCTATAAATTGCAGCTAACCCAAGCCTGGCTTTCCTGAGCTGGTTGGGGCACCACAGTAAGAACTCTTCCTTTGGAAGGACTTTCCTACAGAAATGACCAACATTTTCCACAGTGAAGATTCAGTTCTGATGGGAAAACAAAGATGAAATGCTACTTTTTTTGGCCATTTCCAGAACTGAAATGCTTCACAATTTAATGATATAACTTTATTGATTTAGCATTGGTGAAGAATATTTGCTATTCCATCTACCTAAGAAAACATGAGAGCACATGTTGTCACGTGTTGTCTATGGGCAAAGGAGCCTCATAGGAGCCTTTGACTCACAGGGCTCAGGAGCCACAGTTCCAAGAGCCCAGTGTCCCTCAGCCGGAGCTGCGTGAGCCACCTCGGCTCTGGCCACACACGGAGGGTCCTGCCAGGAGCTGGAGGCAGATGGGGCCATGCCTCCTGATGGCAGTGCCTGTAAGGCAATGGGAAGGGAAATGTCAAAACTGAGGGTTTCAAGTCAGTTCAACACAGGAAACAAAATGCTCCCTGAAACCGAGTGCCAGGGTTTCATTTGAAAACACAGAAACAAAGCAGCCTTTCAAAGGAGGTTTTGAAAGGAGTTTCCACTCCTTAAAAATTAAAAAGCAGCAGCTTTGACTTTCCATCCCGCATCAGGATGAAGCACAGCAGAAGGCCTGCCATGCTCTGTGTGTCCCTTCACGGGGCCCTTGCTGCGCAGGGCTCCTCTGAGGAGCTGCAGGACAATTTGGCAGCCCAGGACAGGCAAGCAAAGAACATCAGCAAAAGGCTCTTCTTTAAAATTAAAATGCTCTCTCCTGGCCAAGAAAGGGCTATAAGGGCTTAGAAGGAGGAGAGCTGAAGATAAGCATTTCTCAGAAATAATACATAACTCTGGACCTTGGATGTTTTCCCAATACACTGCAGGAAAAAGCCTCCTCAAAAATGTAAATTCATAACAGCTTTTGCAAACAGTACATGCTTCCCATTCAAAACCCTTGTCTAAAGGCAAACCTCAAGCTAAACCCTGCTGATAGCATGAATGTGGGAGTCCCAAGTAATGTTTAGTGCTGCTGTTGTGGAGGGCTGACAGCAACTGGATTCTCCTCCACGTACATATGGGACACTCGTGGCTCTCAGTGCACTGCATTACCTCTGCTACTGCCCTTTCACTCCTGTCACCAAGGTCCCTATTTGTGATACAAGGGCAAGTGAGTTTGTACTCCACCAATTCATGCACATCAGAGAGAATTTGGGAAGCAGTCTCCATTTGGGACAGTTCTGAAGCACATCCATTGGTGCTTTTCTGTAGAAACCCCTGCTAAAATCTTTTGACTGGAGGAGCAGATTCTGCATAAGAGCACGATGGCGACTGGCCCGATACGATACATGTTCCTTAAGCATTGGGAAGCTACAGCAGAGCTGCTGCTGGGTGTCAGCCTGGCTGGGACTGTGAGCTGGGATGGGTCAGGGTCCTGAGTTGGAGGTACCCACCTCTGCTGATCATCTCTGTGGTTGGTGACCATGGCTCGTGGGGTCTTGTCCCACTGCAGTAGGTCTTGAGACTTCTGCTGTCAGAGCCCAAATGCCCCTATGGGCTTCCCCCGGTTGCCCTGGCCAACACTTGCTGCAGGATTTCCCAAAGGCTGATCAGGATGTGAAAGAGTCCTTCAAAGCAGACAAAGCCGAGTGCACTCAGGGAAAAGGAAATCCATGTGCATGCAGCTCTGTACCTTGCACCCCCAGGGTGCTGTGAAAGCAAGGAGGATATTCTAGGGGGAATCTGAGTGTAATTGGATAGTGTTTCAGGCAGGAGACTACATGTTGCAAGGAACTTGTACTTGGAGCATCCCCATCCCTGCAATCATGTCTGCAGAGCTGGAGAGTGAACAGCACAAGGTGATCACAAAGAACCAGCTTTGGAAAAAATTCCCTTCTGAAGGCTGAGACAATTCATCTCATTCCTTCCTAGGGGACTTTGGCTGAGTTTCCAAAATAACATCTCTGTCTTTCATGCCTATGTTTTTCTGATCTTCTGCTAAGACCTGACATTTGTATGAGTAAATCAGCTTGTCCAAATGCCCGATTTGCATGTGCAAACACAACCAGCAGCACCCAGAGCTTGCTTTTGCTCATGCAAAACTACAGCAGATCTCTTGTAAGTGCAGCCTGAGATAAGGCGTCTGAAAGCCCCAAAGCTGTCTGAGAATGAGCAACAGAAGCACCACTAATTCACCTCCTCTCTCCTCAGGTAATTGGGAGCTCCCTCCTCTTCATTCACGACAAGCAGGAACAGGCCAAAGTCTGGATGATTGACTTTGGGAAAACCACCCCACTGCCGGAGGGACAAGTTCTCCAGCACAACGTGCCCTGGGTGGAAGGGAACAGAGAGGATGGCTACCTCTGGGGACTGGACAACCTCATTCAGATCCTGACAGAGTTGTCCCAGAGCGAAGACTTGCATTAAAGCCGCACCTCCGACTCTGCCACTACCCCCAACCTGCCCCCGACTGACTCTTCTGAACTGCACTACAAGACACTTTCCAGTCCTTGCCCTTCCCATTTGAAAGCTATACTCTCCCTATTTAATGTGTTTTTGTTGTGGTTTCTTAGGTTGTCTTGGTTGGGTTTTTTTTTCCCCCTCTCCTTGTAAATAGAGAGCTAACCTGCCAGAACAAAAGCTGAACTTGAAACCTTGCCTTTGCAGAGTCAATGGGAGCAGGCGGCTGTGCCGGCCAGGAGCAGCCCAGAGGGGTTGCTTAGGCAAGGGCATGCTTTGCCTGTCGCACTTTGGTCTCTTGCGCAGCCTGATTTTAAGAGCACTGGCTGAGGAAGGAGCCTCTCCCTGCACTGGGATCGGTAGCTTCATCCTGAAAACACTCAGTGGCCATGCCCAGGACCCTCCGGCAGCCCAGATGTGTGAGCAAGGTGTGGAGATGGTGAAGGACACTGGGGTGGGATCTCATTAGTTGTCTTTGCCAGCACCTTTCAGCCTAGAGAACTGGCTGTGCCAGGTCCTTAAGAGCTGCTAGAAGGGCAGATTTGGGGGGATTTTGTGTTGTAGACATCCCGTAGAGGTTGCTTAGTTATTTTTGAGTGGCACTGAAGGGCGAATGTTTCTCTCCTGCTGCAGAGCCTTGTAGCTGGGCACAGGTATTTGCCATGGACAGGTGCTTCCCACCCACATCCCCCACACAGGGTGTCCTGTGGGTAACACTTTGAAATCCTCTCTAGACCCTCAGCTCCCCTGCTAGCAGCTGCTTCCAGCCTACATTAGCTAGGGTCTGCAGTCCTCCTTAGCTGGGAAAAATTGCTTATAAAGGACTACTATGAGACCAAAAGTAGCCATCCAGGTTGACCAGTCTTTTTTGCCAGCAGCCAAGCACGTGTGTAGGGGTCGTGCCACCAATGCCCACACCTGGCCCAGGGCAACCCTCACACCTGGAGCATCTCCATAACTTTTATCTTCAGCAGACAAAGGGTTACAGCAGCAAAGAGTCTCCCGAGTTAGTCACCAGGAGCTTGGCAAAGCAGAGTTGGGGTCAGGCATGCCCATGCCTTCCCCTTTTTTCCTCAGAGCTGGCTGACTGCCAGTGCACTGGCTTCCCAGCCTGCTCAGGCTCTGTGGATGGCCTCTGTGCTCCTGATCCTGCAAAAACACCCAGTTCCCTGTTTAGGGTGGAGGCTATTTTTTAACTTCCTGGAACATTTGAACTAAGCGGCGGCAGGGCTGGCTCACTAAAGGTCATCCATTGAGAGGACGGCAGGGAGGGGAGTCTGTGGGGCAATGCAGGAGTCCCTCAAGTTGAGGACAGAAGGAGTTTGCAGTGCAGGAGGTGGTGCAGGAGCTTGACAGCCACGAATTCCTCACCTGCTCCATCCCCAAACCCACTGTCTCATTTCAGAGCTCCAGAGCCCCTCTGCCATAGGTCAGTGGGTCCGGCACCCTCAGTGGGGGAGACCTCCCAGCAGCAATAAGGAGGAGGAGGAGTTGGCCACCGAGCCATCTGCAGCTATGCCCCAGCCTCTTTCCCAAGGACTGAAGTTTCCTAAGGTTTTTCTCGGTTCATATCTCACCAGACAGGTGTCTTTTGCTCATCGGATGTCATTGTAAATGGTTGCACTGTTTTAGCTCCTTGCCAGGCTTTCTAGAATAGCCCATGTGGAAGTGCCTTATAGACTTGCCTCTGTTCCATTAGTGTCATGGAAAAGGTTGGGGTTTTTTTAAGTTATATTTATTTTCATCCCATTTTAATTGCACAAAACACTAAAATTTAATGCATGGAATCCCTCTTTTTTTTTTTTTTAAACTGTTTTTAGTTTTTAAACCATCCCTTTTCCAGCTTTGGAGAAAGGGTGTGAACAGATACACATAGCTATGTACCACTTACCGCTGTACTTTAGCTTCGAGCTGCTCTTATATATGTACATTATTTTTTAAACCTGTTTATAAACCAGAGTTCTTGCTTTGTGGCTTCAGAAGAAGCAGATTGTTTCTCTCAGATGTCTTATGCCTTCCTGGAGGCTGGAATGGTTGATGTGAGGGATTCTCCCTGCTCCCACCACACCTCTCAGTCATTGGGTAATACAGAAGAAAATCCAAACCGGTCTGGAACGCCAATGCACAGTGCCTGTAAAAAAGTCCTGTAACATTGCAAATAAAGGCATATGGGAAGCATTCCCCTGGTGTGCAGTCTGTGTCTGCCCCGCACAGCTTGCAGCAGCCTGGGAACAGTCTTTCGTGTCCATGATGATTTGGGGGGGGAATTGGCCTCCAGCTGCATAAAAGCAAGAGGAGGGAAGGACCCTGCACTAGGGACAGATCTTCACAAACAGGAGCTGACTTTGCAGGGAGCAGGGCGGGGGGGAGAGCAGAGTTGGGCTTGTGGGGGTCCCCAGGCTCGGTGGGGGGCACCCCTGGGAGAGGCCTGAATTTCTCCATCCCCCTTCTTCAGGGAAGCCCACTGAAGCCAGCTCCACACCAGGAATTTTTTTTAATGCTTTCTTGCAAACACTGTGTTGTGGCTCCCACTGAGTGGTTCCCAAGTGCCACCCTGTGATTTCTGCAGCGGAGAATACCAAAGCACCCAGGAGCATCAGAGCTGCCTGGCACGGCCAAGCACTTCCCCTGCTCCTCTCCCTCTCAGCTGCAGTGGGCAGGGCTAGAGGGAGCACTTTGGACCAAAGGCCACAAAAAAAGAAACAGATTGTTTCTTTACTGAAGGAGAAATCAAGTTGTAGAGCCTGGAGGCAGCTCCATTCCCTTCTAGTTGTTTCTGCAAGCACAGGACAGCAGGAGCCTGGCTGAGGGAGGTGGGTGGGCTGCCCCACAGGAAACCCAGACCCCAGGAGCAGCCTGACCTGGGGACCAGTCCTGGCTCACCATGGCTCCCTTAAAACAAACTGCAGGAGAAAGCCAGCATAGAATTTGCTTGAAGACTAGAAACCTCTTGGTAGGAGGTAGAGCTGGCAGTATAAATGATATAAGGCTGCTCTCCGTGCACCAGCGGTCTCTCGTGGGCTGTGAGAAAGCCAACACGTTTCCTGTCTGGCTGCCATACACAGTCCTGCAGCACCTTTTCCGACAGTGTTTTACTTATTGCTCCAGTTTTTGTGGGCCACTGAGTGTCTCTCTGGTATGTGACTCCTCTTCCTACCTTTGGAGAAAAACAAAAACCTCCAAAACTTACCCAGCTGCACTCTGAAATGCAAAAACAGAAGGGAAGGAATAAGAACCTCAACCCTGTTCTGCAAAAACTTCTCTTGAGAGTTAAGGAAACACCACAACATCACGGTGGAGACGGAAAGAGAATAAGCCAGAGAAAGAAACCCCTCGTGTCAGAGTGCTGGCACCTGCTGACCCTGAGGTTTATGCAAGGGGTTGGGAAGGGGCAGGCCCCCATCGTCACACTCCACAGCAAGAGCTTGTCTTGCTCCTCCACCCGGCTTTATTACACTCCCTAAAACAAAGCCTAGGGCTCCCTGACTCTTCAGGGACTAATAAACTAAATGATTCATAAACTCATTATAGAGAAGAAAGGACAGTACTTATAATAATGGAGCAAAGTGAACTAGACACTGCTGAAGCTTCTACTCTTATGGAACAGAGCCTCCCAGCATCTCCAGCAGTGCTGGGAGGTGTAAGGCAGGCTACTCAGACTATAGGTGGGGAGGGGGCAGCTCCTTTCCTTCATCATTATCTTGTTACATACTACTAGCCAGAACCAGCCAACCATAAATCAGGGGGTGCTGGGGGCCAGCTGGGAGTGGCAGCCTCTGAAAATGCAGGATTTTACTGTGATGGTTGATAGGAGGCTGAGGCTCATATCATTTCCAGGCTGTTCACAGCACAAGCTGGTGGGGTTTTGGGGGTCTCTGGGAAGCCCCTCTGGAGGGGTTTTGCCCCTGCCCTGAGAAAGGGCTGGAGGGAATTGCATTGCCTGAGCAGTGAGACCTCAGAAGGAGGGTCCTAAACTATTTAAGGCCACCTAAGTACTGCTGGCCATAAATTGAAGGTGTGAGGAGACCGGGGGAATCCCAGCTGTACCAGGGACAGTTTTCTTACGCAGAGATGTGGAGTGATGAAGTGCTCACATTTTGGGGCTGGTGCTGCCAGCAATGGACTTTTCCCCCTGGAGAGCCCTCGCTGCTGCCCCAGGGTAAGGTGGTTCTGGCAGCTTGGAAGTTGGCAATAGACCCTTTGGATTTCACTCAGGGCCCCCATGTCACCCTGCCCAGTGCGGCTGGGGGAAGTGGGAGTGAGGGGGTTGCCAGGGTGGGAAAGCTCCTGCCTTTGTGGTGCTGCAGGGGATGCGTGGCCGGGAGAACACAGGGGCACCATGGGAGGGGTGGCTTCGCAGGGCGGTGACAGGATGGCCAAATAGCATCTGAGTGTGGAGGGGTCTCTCTCGGCCTGGGGATGCCTTTCCCTCAGCCACTCTGTCATGGGGATGTGCCTGACACCTCCAGGAACCTGCTGGCTTGGAGATGCTTGGGAGGGGGTGCTGCTGGTGGCACCCTCCAGGGTCCGGTGGGGAGGGCTCGTGTTGGGTTTCAGCCCCCTCACACGGCTGTGCTGGGGCTGCTCCTTTCCGCCGTACCTTAAAAAACGAGCCCCGCCTGGTCGGGGCTCCCGGCGCTTCCCCCGAGGGCCGGGAGGTGGCGATGCGGCCCCGGCGGCTGGAGCCCGGCGGGCTGTGCGGGAGAGGGAGCGCTCCCCCGCAGGAACGGTGTCCGCATCCCAGGGCTGTCCGGGATGCTTTCTCCGGCCCTGCCCGCACCCCGGGCGTCGCTGCTTTGGGACTTGCCCCTCAGCCCCCTGAAGTTTTGGGACCTGTCTCCTGGCGATGCTCGCACTGGGAGCTGGGGGATCGTTAAAATGAATAAACCCGCTCCCCAACAGAGGCTCCCTCCCGCACCCCGCCGGAGCAGGGCGGAGCCTGAAGGGCTTCGTGCTGCCCACATCCCCTTCCTGGGTGTAGACTCCTGCATCTGGCGTGGAGAAGCTGGGGAAACACATCTCCCCTCGCGCCAGTCCACCGCCTCTCCCAGAGCCACCGCCTCTCCCAACCCTCTGTCCGCCTGAGGGACAGCTTTCCCACTCACACTTCCCTGGCCTTACCAATTACAAATTTGTTCTTTGTTATTGTGAAGAGTGAAGAACTTTCCTCTGGAAATGAGGGAAGCGGCCAGAGCCCCCTAGTAGTGTCAGCTGGTTCGGTTTTTCTTTTTCCCAAATGGTTTCAATTCCATGAATGTGGTCACACTCTGCTCCTGCAGCAGCGTGAGATGCCCACCTACCCTGGGGCCCCAGGGATGACCTGCCATGCCCAGAACCACACTTCACCCATCCTCAGAGTGGGGCTGGGAACATGACTGTGCCATCTCCTGCACTTCCAGTGCCTGACCCACCACGAGGGATGTCTCCAGCGAGGTACTGGAGCACGGCAAGGAAGGCTTTATGTGGGGATTTACTGCTCTGGCAGGTGCCCCAGGCGCTGC
The DNA here is from genome assembly GCF_003984885.1 of Neopelma chrysocephalum. Lineage (NCBI taxonomy): Eukaryota > Metazoa > Chordata > Aves > Passeriformes > Pipridae > Neopelma > Neopelma chrysocephalum. The sequence continues at coordinate 624,602 of NW_020897773.1, read as the reverse complement.
TGCTCCTTTTATACTGGCAGATGTTCTCTTTCCACCCCTACCTCTCTCCTCATCCTTAGGGGACCTGTCTTGGTGGTTCCTCCTGCTTGCAGCACTCCAGGATAAAACTGCGCTTCCACCCCGGAGCAGCCAGGGAGCACAGGAGAGCTGCTGGTGACACTCTAAAGAAGAGAAAGCCCGTAGAGGAGCATTTCAGCTTTCCCTGAAGGGTTCAGCCTGGGGGTGGTTTTGCCCCCCTCACTTTGCCCACCTTGGCAGGCAGGACTGAGCAAGTGTGTCAGCCAAAGCCTCAGTCCAAAGTTACTGGGAGACATGGTGTTTGATGCCGTTTTTTAGTGCATGGATATTCTGGCTGACACATCTTCACCTCCTCTGGGGACACACTTAATGTGCCCTAGACACAAGCATATAGTCCTGCCAGTCTTGCAGCTCACATCCTTTTCCAGAAGCTGCAATTTTCCCGTGGAAATAAGCTCTGAAATAGCCTGTAATTGTAATATTAGCTTCTAGGATCAGGTGCTACCTTCTCATAGCTGCATTTGGATCTGAATGTGTATTTGGACTGCATGACTTGAGATTTCAAGATAGTACATGTGTACCTTGTAATAACCCTTCTTTGCATGGACCTTATGGGGTTTTTTAAATGGTTGCTCAGACAGTTTGAACAGAATACAATTGAAATTATGCTTTTCTAATTGTGTATCTCTAAAGGATCCAGTATCCAGGTGGTGTATTTCCATGTCTCTGCATGCCCACCAGTGAGAGCTGCTGATGGGCAGACGGTGGCTCCCCATCGGGATGAGCTGCAAGCCAGGACTGACAGCAGCCCTCCTGCCCAAGATACTTTTGTCTCACTGGTGTAACAGCAGCTGACAGCCCGAACTCTCCTAGATGGCCAGATGTGAAGCACACCTGGTTACTGCTGATAGCCCTGGATCATGCGGAAAGCCTCAGCTGCTCCCTATCAGCAAGGGAGTGTTGGTGCTGTGGCTGTAGCCCTGTGTGGCTCTCAGCAAGAGCTGCTGTAAGGTTAAATGTATCCCAGCAGTGTGGTAGCCCTGAGAAGGTGAGTTTGGTTTGGGGAGGCTGTAAGTGCAAAGGGAGAGTATTTGCTCCGGTTTGTGTGGTGGTTCCTGGAAAGGGAGTTTCCTTGGGCCTGCCATTGCTGGGCTGCACCAAGCGGGTGCACACAGGAGTGACCCCCAAGGGCTGTGCTGTGCTTTGAGGGCACCTGGGCAGGCTCTGCTCTTGGGCTAGGGGCTGAGCCAGTGCCCCTGAAGTCAGGGTGAGATGTGTGTGGTGGCTGTGTGCCTCCCCTGGGGCCACGGGGTGGGTAGAGGAGGTGGGTGCCCAGGAATGCAGTGTGGGACTTGGGGCAGGGCAGCCATGGGCTTTGGCTGTACCCCGTCTGGCTGGGGGGACAGGAGCAGCTCTCATGTGGCTTCTGCCTACCCACAGGATGCTGGAGAAGCACAGAGCAGGGCTGTGTTGGGGATTTCTAGTTCTTCAGGAGCTCAGTGTTTGCTGGTTACTGTCTCTGGTAAAGGGCCAGCATACTGTGGGGTAAGCACCCCAGGAACCCGTCAGTCACCCCATTCCCTGGGTTTCTGGGTGATGGTACTGTCTGGTTTCAGAACGGGGATTTGGGTGTCTGCTGCAGCAAAGCTGGTCCTGCTGCCTGTTTGAGGAGCCAGCAGAGGCTGCAGGCTGTGCTCATTACCTCTTGCCTCTCTGCTTCTTCTAAACCCCTGAAAACCTCCTGGGTTTCTGCCTCCTGATGCCAGAGCACTCCCTGGAACATTGGTGTCAACAGCTTGCAGGGCTGAGAAACTGCTGGAGATGCCTGTTCCTTGGGACGAGGGAGAGACCTTTTCCCGTGGTGGTGCATGGATGAGGATAAGGCATGGAGGTTTTCCCCATGGCTTATCTTCACTAAGCTCCAGTTTTTGACTTTCCATTTGTGTGCTTATTATCTTTCCCCCTCCCTTTCTGAAATGGTTCCATTAGCAGGGTGTCAAAGAAATCTCTTTGAGATAATTATTCTAGATCTCTCTAGTGGATTTGCCACGTGATAGCATGTCTGCATGGGTGTATTAATAGTATCATAATACTGTATATCAGTTTTCATCCCAAAGTGCTTCACATGCTGAGGAGCGAAGCTTAAATAGAAAGATGTGGAAAGGGAAAGTTTCTGTCTCACCTGCCAGACCTCTCAAAGCCATGGGGTGCAAGAAGAGCCTTCTTGATGGTCTTGCACCAAATCTGAGTTTGGCCCACTGAGTCCTGTGGCAGCCCTCCAGGCTGGACCTGCCACCCGGTTCGACCTGTCTCATGCTCTGCACTGCTCTGTTCCTGATGCTGGTTCGTGGTGGGCTCCACGCTTCCGATGCTCTTGCTGCAGCCAGTTGCCTTGCTGAGCTGCAAACAGCAGTCTGCATCCTTCCCCCTTCTTCTCGTTAAGGACATGTGCTGTGGGACTGGCTGTCCCCTCAGCCCAGCAGTGGGGTGCCATGGGGTGTCCCTCGATGATTCCGGGTCAGGAGGTCACTGAAGGTCTGTGCTGGGCACTGCTTGCCAGGGCGGGTGAAGTGGGATCTGTGCTGTCACCTTCCCAATGGCTACTTCCCCCACCCTCACTGGGTGGGTGCCCCCTCCAGGGCCCCTTCTCCAGGGCCACACTTGACTTTGGCTTCCTACTGCTCCTCCTGCACAAGCCTGTGCAAATGGGGAGCACTGCGCTGCACTGGCAATTTGGAGACAGGGATAACCACACTTTAATCTCTCAAGCAGCATCTCCCAACATCTGCCCTTGCGTTTGGGGCTGTGCAGGGTTACTATCACAGGCACAGTTGTATTTTCTCCCAGACACCTTTCACCTTCTCCACAGGCCCCCTTCCCTCCGCACTGCCAGGATCCCTCTTCCTCCCTGCCCTGCCTCTCAGAGAGGCTGGGAATCTGGGAAGGGAGGCCAGCCCTGCACCTGCTCTGGGTGGGCAGCAGATGCCACCAAGACCTGTGGCACAGTGTTGCCTTCCCTGTTAAGAGCAGGGAATGGGGAGAGCCAAGGCGTTGCAGCGGGAGGAAGCCACCCAGGGCAGTGAGCTGAGGGTCGGCCGTGGGCTGTAGGGTGTGTGAGAGACTGTGTAGCCCCACATGGCACAGAGAAGCGTGCACAGGGCTTGCTCCTTGCAGCCTGACATCACCTCTAGCAGTGTAGCAGTCCTCTAAGGATTTGAGGTTTTGATGGAGCAAGAGGCTGCCCTATCCCATCCAGGCAGTATTATCCAAGATGGATGAAACCCATCCTCCATGAATCCTGTCTGGGCTAGAGATGAGGTGAGGCTGCAGGCCTTGCTCTCCTAAGGGCTGGGAGGTCTCTTGCAGGGGGAACAGCTGGTACAAGCTCCTGTGTTTGCAGGAGTCTCCTGCAGAGGTAGGGCATCCAAGCAGGACCAGGGGAAACTTGGCAGCCTGGAAACCACCTGTGTGCCAATGTTTGAGGTCAAAACTACTAGGCTGTAGACATTCATATGAATGAACAACTGCTTAGAGACTTTAGACAGTTGCTTGTCTCAGCAACAACCACGGCCTCACGAGTCCAGCTGGGATCTCCCATCTGCTTCCCCACCCACAGTGGCTTTGGGGAGGGAGCAAAGAGCAGCGGCACTTTGGGGCATTGCACATCACAGGAGGAGCAGGGAGCATGAAGTATGGATTGTTCAAATGTGCAGGTGTGTTTTGACAAGCTGCTGGCCCTCACAGCAGAGCTGCCTTTCCTGGGAAAGTTCTCCTGCAACGGCTCTGCCGCCTTCCGAGGTCTGCTCTGCTCAGGTGTGTGTGGCCAAGCCACCAGCAGCACAGGGGCTGTTCTTCATGGAGAGCAGGGATAATATGCCTGGAGTCACATTAAAGTGTTAAAACTGCAAAGAAAACACAGTCAAGAGGGATTGCTGGTAGGCATGTGCAGAGGGGAACATAGGGTGGCTTTTCCCCCTCCCTTGTCTCCACTCCAGAGGTGCAGGTGAGGCTCCTCACTAGCCTTCTGCTCCCCTGGAAGACTCTGGGTCCTAAATTGCTTAAGACAGTCATGCCCTGGTCCCTGCCTCCTCTCCTCAAGTGATGTGGGTGTGGGCTGATGTCTGCTGGTGGGAGGAGGAGGACCAGGACCCATTGTCAGTCAGGGTTTGATGGGGTTTCTCCAGGCTACATAAAAAGACTCTGCATTTCATTCCAGCTGTCCAGCAATAGAATATATTTAACTTTAAAAAAAAATTATCCACAGTATCAAAACACGAGAAGTCACAATCCAATACTTGGTGATATAAATAGGCATACAAATGGTCCTCAGCAACCCCTTAGTTTGGGCTCCAGTGTGAAAACAAAAGGTGGGCTCACCAGCAGGGTGCAAATGACACAGGTGGGCAGGCCCCTGCTCCCTCCTTCCTAGGGTGGAAAAATCTGATGTACCCATGCATGGCCAAAACCAAGGAGAACATGGACTCAAGCCAGCAATGGAAAACTTATCCCCCTCCCAGCCTCTGGAGCAGTGCCTGTGTCTGTGGGTGGTGAGTGGAAGTGGGGGTGTGGGTCTGGGTGAGATTGCCTGTCAGGTATTTGGGACCTCCAGGCAGTGCTGGTAATGGTGAGTCCCTGTTTTAATCCCAAGCCAAAACGTTCCAGTCCCTCTCACCTGCCTGCTGAAAGCATCCTTAGAGCTGGAAGATGGATTCAGCTACTCTCGCCTTGCCACTCCTGGAGCTTAAGTGAAGCCTTCCACTTCCCAGTGCACCATTCCAGTAGTGGGGATGGGGTGTTGCTGCTTTCCTCTAGTCAGTGGGTGGGTGCAAGAGAAGGAGGACTTGAATTTTAGCTTGGCTTACGAATGACAAGAGGAGGAAGAATAGCTTGTAGGTGGCATGGGCTCTAGTGGGATTCACTGTAATTAAGCCTGGTTCAGCTGGTGGCACTGTGACCTGGGGTTTTGCAGCATGCTGCTCCCACAGGGGGATGGAAATGCTGATTGCCAGTTTGGGAAATAAATTGCAGCACTGCCTCAAAGTGCACTGTGTGTGCAAGTGTGAAGCGAAGTCTGCTAGAAAGTACAGGGCTGTGTTACCACACTGTGGTTAGCAAGCATGTGGGAGAAGCCTCTGCTTTTAACTGGGAGAAATATCAGATCTAGCCAAGCTTATAGGTCTCCTTGAACCTGGACTTTAAATGAACTCTTGGTGGTGTCTTGGAGTGGATGCAGTTTGGGTTGGATAGCAATAAAATACACCCTAGCTGGAGTATATGCACGTATGTGAACTGCAGGGTCATCCCAAAACAAGCAGGAGGCAAGGCAAGGGTGGAATAAAACAGTCCCCCTAAAGAATACTGGGACTGTGACTCTCCAGTCTCCTGTCCACAGAGCTTGGCACAATACTCAAGGCAAGACTATGACAAGGGGCAATTTCCAGTAGAACTGAAAGATCTTTAATAAAATGTGTGACAGTAAACAGATGTAGGGAGGACCATGCAGCTTTGTGTCTTGGGAAGCACAGGATGTGGCACAGATGGGGTCACCTAGCACATCTAAACACTCCCTACCCCATGGCTGCATGCCAGAGCCATTCCCAGCTGACCTTCCCGGCTGCAATTTCCAGGCATGTGTGCCATGGCTGGGAGCGATGCTGAGCTAGTCAGGCAAAGGGCTAGGAGAGTGGGGGTCATCTGCCATAGCACCTTTTCCATGGTAAAGATGGATTTGGCAACACCAACTGGGAAAAAATGTTAATGTGCTCTGTGTTGCAATGGTTGGGCTGACTCAGAATGATGAAACTGGTTTTTGACTGGCCACACATTTCAAACACACATTTGGTTTGGTCCTACCTGGAATTGCTTTCCAATGACTAATCAATCAGCTGTTCAGCCCGGCTGGGTTCAAGTACCATAGAACTATTTCATTAAAGCCCTTTTTTTTTTGGTTTTTTGAGAAACCTGGTTTTCACAATCAGAAAAGAGCAGCAGAAAATTCTGTGTTGCTGACAGATGGGAGTGAAGCAACTGCATTTATTCGTTGTTACCCACTATCACTCTTTAGCTGTAAAACTTGCATCTAAAACATCTAAAGCAGGTGATGGCATTGGGATAGCTGGGTGCCATGCACTTTGGACCAGATGAAGTGTTCGGGGCTGTGACCTCTGGCTGCGCTGGCAAGGAGGCAGGGCTGGTTGGCAGTAGTGGTGTGGCACCTCATGGCACAGCTCCTGCAATCAGGATGAGAGTTATCCAGCCCTGGTGTTGGTGGAGGTGTTGTCCCAGAAGAGGTGGCCTCCCTCTGCAGTGCTTCGGAAAGAGGTGTAAAAGTGCTGGGTGACTAATTTGACCCTGAAGAGAAAGAAAATAATTGCTGATGGGGGAAAGCTCCGAACTGGCACTCATAACTGTGTCTTCACTGCGTGGCTCTTCTCATCAGTCCATGATCTGTGGGCACCACACACACCCCTCCAGCTTGCTGCCAGCTTCCCCACCACGGGCTTACCAGGAGCCCCTCGAGGGGATGGGTCTGCTGTGCCTGTCCCTGGCACAAAGCTCTGGCCTTTTATGAGAGGAGGAAAAACAAGTCACGGTGGAGGGTGTGATATAAAAGATGGGACTGAGCAGAACCCCTTTGTGACCACCAAGGTCCTCCCTTCCAGCTTCCCCAGCCCTGCCCTGGGCTCAGCCTCCGAGCTCACTGCAGCTCCCCAATACTTGCCATGGGGAGACCTGAAACCAGGGTGAGGGGCTCACCACAGTCTGAGGCTGCTGTTCACACCTGGGCTGGGGGGAGCTTGGCAGTGCTAGTTTTAATCAGGACTATTGGAAAAAGCAGAGGTTTTTATCACCGTTATTACTGCTGCGGGGCAGCTTTGGGGAAAATGCAATTTGATGCCTGCTGTCTGATAGCAAGGCCCATCTGTAAAGTTGCTCCTGTCCTAAAGTAGAGAGTGGGAATCTGTCTGCTTCTAATTAAAATAAATTAAGCAAATCACCACAACAGGCAGAAATAAGGCCTTTTGTCCTGGGTGTCATTTGCAGATTTCAGAGTCTCCTCAATGGTGCACTGGGTGTTTTCTTGGCTTCACCAATTTGATAGGAAAGTCAAAAATAAGAAAATTATAGAGCAAAACCTGAAAGTAAATTATAAATCCCTCACCTCTCCTGCGCAGTGCTGCACTGCGGTACCAAACTCCCTCATGCAATAAATGCAGACAGCACACAGACCTAACTGAAGCAATGCTCTCTGGAGACCTGCAGCCATCCCGGGGAGGGCAGCATTTCCATACAAGTCCTTCCTGAAGTAAGCCAGTTCTCCCATCCTCACTAGAGCACAGAGATTGACAGCACCAGTTGTGACCTGGAAGGCCAGCAAAACCCTGGTGATGCTGAGGAGGAGCTAATTCTGCCCCTTTTTGTTCCCAGGGGAGCTTTTGTACAGGTGTTGGGTCTCTGGGATGGGGCATCTGCTGCTGATCTGACATCTGATGCCACACAAGATGTGACTTTTGGCAGTTTAATGCCCAGTGAAAATGCCAGCTTGTTTAACCCTGCCCAGAATGAGGTTTCCCGCACTGCCTGTCCACTACATGTTTAAATCTGTCTTCTAAAAGTGAGTCCACAGGCATCAGAAGAAATTGTTCTTAAACCACACTTGGCTGCTCCTGTTTCAGAGACTCTGCACCCAAAGGCTTTGCCTGGTTTCTTTTATCTGTGACCTGTTATCCATGTCTGCAGAGGCTCCTACACACCCATCCTGACACTGCAGCACAGCTAACTCGATGCTTAGCCAACGTTTGGCATTTGCCCTTGAACCAGCCATTCTGTTTTGGCAAAAGTGAGGGGTAACCATTGCTCTTTGTCCTTGTGTTCGCTGCAGCTGAGCTGGCAAGCTGTTTGGGTGGCTTCTCAAAAGCATTCCCACTGATGACAGCAGCAGCTTGTGAAGGTGTTTTCCAGCTTAGGGGTCCTGTCCTGCCACACATTAGTTGGGACTGTGGATGATGCTTTATCATTTACCCTGGAGGAGGACCTCCTGAGCTGGGAAAGCAGAGAGGTACTGGTGCCTGCTTTCCACAGGCTGTGGGCTCACAGTGAAGTGTGGGCATTGAGCAGGTAGGAAACTTTCTGGGAAGAAAGGTCTTGCATCTCCAGCCTTCAGGAGAGCACCTGGGGCTGTAGGGAGGCTAAGCCATACGTTTATACTAAAACACCAAAGGAGCTTCTTATGCTATCAGCTCCTTGAGGGCATCACCAACACGTGCCCTGCCCAGCGCAGGGCTCTCCTCCAGCCTTGGTGGGCAGCTGTCCTGCCCAGTGCACCCCTGCCATGCCTCTGAGGATTAAACACACAGTGTGGGGAGAACAGCGCTTTCTGCCTAGCAAGAAGACACCCATGCTCAGGGGCACTTGCTGCTGTTTGACAGCCCAAGCTCTCTTTGCAACAGGAGCTGTTTTAGCTCACAGGATCTGCTCTGCATGAAAAATCAAGACCTGTGTTCAAAGCTAACCATCATACCAGAAGAGGCTAGGAGCTTGTAGGGCAGTGGGGTTTGCTGTCACCCCCTTGCCCACTGTCTCTTGGCAGGAGCAGTGGGCTGGAAGTGGGTCTCAGTTCTGCCAGGCTCAGGTGGCTCCCAGTTTTGGCAGTGGGTTTGTATGAAGCTCCTCGGGATGGAAGGACCCTACCTCGGTGCGAGCAGAAGCCTGGTTTTGCCCTGTTTCAGCAGGGCTCCTCCAGCAAAAGTGGAAAAGCAGCCAGGTACTCCCACCAAGCTGAGCTCCTCTCGCCCTGCTTAAATACCAGCCAGGATCAGAGGGGTCACTCCACCTGGATGACCAATGCAACTCTGCACACTGTGTGTTTGAACCAGGAAAACACTGCCCTACCCCATTTGGCCATGGGCCTTCCAACCACAACAGCTGCTGAGCACCTGGTTAGCAGGTCGTGATACTTGAGCTTTGGGCACTTACCCTGGGGAAGCGGAGCTGGGACACTGCTTGAGCCAGGAGCGCACGTCACACTGTAAGGGGATCCATTTCCAAATCATGGAGACACTGCCAGCAAGTCTCTTTCAGAGGGAGGAAAAGCCTTGGGTTTTGGCTCCCCCAGTATTGTTTTACACTAGAAGCTTTTGGCAGTACATGGCTGCACCCGCCACCCTAGAGGAGCTGCGGGGCGCCGGTCCCTTGCTGGATTAAAGTCTCCCCAGGGCTGGTGGGAGGTCTGGTCTTTGCATGGTGGCAGCGGATGGAAGCAGGGGATGCCCCCAGATCACTTCAGGAGTACAATACGATTTACTGCAAGCACGTTTCTCAAGACATCTGTGAGGACAGAACTTCATTGAATATTGTATATACAGACAGCAGAGGAGGCTGTGCTGCTCCACTACTGCAAAGCAGTCAAGGATGGAATCTTGGGGTGGGAAAAAAGTACCACTGGTTGGCTTTTACACACTGTACATATATCTATGAACAGCTCCTTGGCAGCTGATGTTCACAGCCAGTTTCCTTTAACAGTGAGCATAGAAAGGAGGCAAAACGTCTTCAGTGACCTCCCTCCGGGGGGAGAAGGAAAGCAGCATCTCCCACTCCCTCGGTTCAGCTGCCTGCCCAGGTGCATTCTTCGCCAAGGGTGTTTCCTTTTCCTGGCACCGTCCTCCTCCTCCTCCTCGTCTGCTGCCCACCACGTGCTGGCCAGGACCAGTCCCAACCCATGCCGTGCTTGCCTCATCTCCGCTGCTCAGTGGGATCAGTGCAAGTCTCCACCGGCTGCTCTGCATCTCCGCTCCGCTGGACGGGCAGATGAACCAGGTTCAAACAGAAGGAAACAAAACAAAAGGAAGAAGAAGAGAAACAAAGGGTAATAAAAAGGTCCATGGCCCACAGCTGCCAAAGGAAATCTCTCGCCGTGTTTCTCTGACCATACTTGTGCCAGCCACTACAGCTGCTGTGGGATCCCCTGTTCCTTGTAGCCTGTGAGGAGGGAGGGGAAGGGAACATGATTAGAGTTAATTCCTAATGAGGACACTCGGTGAGGCTCAAGAAAGCCACTAGCCTCGTTCACCAGGAGTAGCAAACCATGTGGGAAAATAGGGGGGCTGCCACATCCCCCCTTGTGGCCAGGCTGCCCTGGGAAGCCTCAGCCCAGCAAGCCACCCTGCCCTGCTCTAGCCAACGCCTGCCTGGTGCAGCCACCTTCCTGGGCATGGCCATGTGGATGCTGGCAGCCAGCCCTGCTGCTGCAGCACCCGTCTGGCCCCGGCAGAGGCAGGGGCACGTCCACTTGAAGAGATTATAAAGGTACAGCAGGTACCAGTGGTCACCAATTCCAGTACAACCTATACAATAACCTAAAACTTCTACAGAGCATGTTTTTTTGCAGTGTAGGGGAAATGTATGCCCTTATACCCTGCTCCAGAGATGCTGCTGTTCCCAAGTGCTGACCTGGCACTTTGCTGGTTGTGCATCCGACACATCTCTACTTGTGATCTATGCTTGAACCTTGTCCTTCCAGAGCAGGAGGCTGGCTTCCTCTATCCATCTTTTTGTTCCTATGCTGACTTTTGCTAACAGAGCTCTCCAGCAGCAACCACTTGCACTGCAGTTTGCAGAGGTGAACAAACACCTCTTGGAGAAGAAGCCTTTAATCACAGGCTGACATGTCAAATTTCAAACGCAGACCTCAAGATGCCTCTGTGAGCACTTCCCCTAATGATATTCTCACTGCCTTGTTATCCACTTGCTTTTCTCCAGCCCAGCAGCAATTCAGGTGCTTTTGTTAGGGCACAGTGGCTGTCCAGCAGGCCTGGAGAAAACTGAGCTTTTCAGCAGCAAAACCAATTGCACTGGGAACTGCCTGGAACCCTGTTCCTCCACACCGTCTCCTCTTCCTGCGGCCATGAGGTTTGATGCACCTCCCAACCAAGGTAGCGAAGCCCTTGGGATCCCTGCTGTGTCGCAGCCACATGGATGTTACAAAGCCCAAAGCAGCTTGTCCTGCTGCCCATCACAGCTCCTCGGGGGCCTGGGGTCCAAGCTTATTTACTATCCTGCATATAGTTCTTGAGGGGAGGCTGCAAATCCCACAGGACACAGCTTCTTCTCCCTGGAGGGAGCTAGGGCAGGGAATGGCAATAGGAGAGCACACAAGCTCTTGTGCTGACAGAGGATAATGAGAAAAATACTGGATTTTTTAACACTTTCTTAGGTGGTTGCAGTGACTGCCCCAGAAGCTTTACCTGCTTTTCTTTTAAGAGAAGCTGGGATTGTTTTTATGATAGTATCAATGCAAAAAATCTCCTTATTAAAGAAGCAAACCAACTGTCCTTACGTGCACTGCCTGCCACAGAAAAGATCTTTCAACTTTAAAGATCTGGAGAGGTTTTTTTTCTTATACTAAATAACGTAAGTAGCCTGTCATTTTTATATTTTGAATTTCAAAGAAGTCTGAAATTTCACATCTCAGAAGAATGCTTAACTCTTCAAACACTTTTCATTGATGCTTTTTTAATATTTCTTTCCAACCCTTATGTCAGACTGTTTTAAGTCCCTTAAAAAAACTGAACACAAAATACCAGCAGGTGCCAGAACCCATATCTTTAAGGACTTTTTGCTGAACTAAGAACTGACTCCAGCATATGAACTTTGCTGTATTTTAGAAAAAAATCCACACATTCACCCAGCCTTGGCTGTCTGGACCTCCTGCTGTTAAACAAGCACAAGGGGCAGATTAATGACATTAAACTGCATTGCTGCCCATTGTGTGCAGCTGAACAGAAAGACTCTCATCTCTTTCAAAGAGCATTTTCTAGGGGGCAAAATGAGATTTCTCATGCATTTATGTTCTAAGTGTGAGTCAGCTCTGAAGGCAAGATGAACTGGCTGGAAACCTGTAATATGGGCCTGTCTACAGCATGAGTTTAATTTGTTTAGGGAGCATAGTTAAAAAAAAAACCAAAACAACCCCATGGACCAGAAGGTTGGGGTCTGCCATAAATCTTTATCTAAAGTAAGCAGCTGAGTTATGGTTACAGTAACTTGCTTACACAGCCATGCCTTTTATTGAGACATAAGAAAATTAGGATTAAGCAATCCTTTCAGTCCTGCTATCAGTTTTGAAGCTGGCTGGAAGGCAGTTATAGTGGCCAAGCTTGTGTCTCTCTTTATGTGACCAAAGTAAGCCAAAAAATTACCTGTCCTATGCTAAACCTATTTATTACAATACTTCAGGCTTAACTTATTAAATAGTTTATATATCAAAATAGTTATTGCATTTCTTGCATAGGAGTAGCTATTCTGTATGAAGCAGCTGCACGTTAGTACACCTGCAATACAGCTGAGGTGCAGTTCTGTAGAGCAGACAGCTCTGGGATTGTGATTAAATTGGTCTATGCACAAAGTCACTGATTTAATCAAGCTTACTTGAAATTGCACTTCTTCTGTAAACCACTGCATGTAAGACTGAGGCAAAAAGAACCCAGTCTGTGCACAGCCTGTCCTACCAGGCCTGGGTTCATGCAGAGGGTGGCTTCAGGATGCTCTCAAGGCTGAACCGGGTTCCTGCTGTGCTCCAAGGGTGCCCTTGGGGCAGCCTGAGGGACATCTCAACGGTGTGCAAAGATTTTCAACATCCCTGGGGCTCTGCAGCCACAGGACAGACACAGAGACAGGCGGATACACACACGTAGAGGCACAAGGCTGGACTTGGGCTGGGAGCGGGCAGCACTGGCCAAAGGGAATTCCTGATGGCTTGCCCTGGCCGATGCTCGCTGCTCTCCATGGGGAGCTGCCACAGGGTGTGAGGAGGAGGAAGAGGAAGAACAGAAACAAACTTACCTTGTGAGACTTTGATGGTGAACAAAAGGAGGCAAAGGAACATGAAAGAAAGAGAGAGGGAGAAATGTAACTGTAGATGATATATCTGAAACACATGGAGAACCAGAAAAGAATGAACAAGTTGGAGCTGCAGAATAAACAGAGAACAGCTGCTCTACCATCAGACATTCACAGCAGGGCTAAACATTATTTAAAATCTTTGTATTTGAAGTGGATCATTTCATTTGGGACTCCTGTTTAAAGACGATGGGGAAATTTTCATCTGCTTTCCAGTTCACTGGTCCTGAGCTGGACAGGCTGGCTGGAGTAACACCTCCGAGCAATGCTCACACACTTTCCTCTGTGACACTGGTATTTCATGGGTCTGACTGAAGGCAAACCATTGAAGGATGGCAGCAAACAAGACATCACGGTGTACCAGAGGGCACATGGTGTGCCGTTCACAGTCCGAGAGCTTGGAAAACTACACCCAAAGCCTTTGGCAGTTTTGTTGATGAGTTTGCTTGTGCCTGCAGGTAACTCACAACCACAGCATCCCTCAGCCTGTCTGGGTGCTGCAAACCCTAGTGGTATTTAACATTCCTACAATATTTTAAGAACTTGCCCCACCGCAGCATTTGGTAGGAAACAGCAAAAAAGGGTATTTATTTCAACTATTTTCTTCAGCCATAGTTTGGGGGACAGCTCTATTTAGATTTTTTACAAAAAACATAATAGGTCTAAGCTGGCAATTTTTCCTCAGAATTTCCTTCATCATTTCCTTCTCTCTTCCAGCTGTTATCCTCTGAGTCTCTTAAGTGCCTTCTGTTCCCCTTTCCTTCCCAGGGCAGCCATGTTACCTGCCCTAGCAGGGGCTCTGAAGAGCAGAGGGACTCAGTGATGCTTTCCAAAGTCCCTCAGAGCCCAGGAGTACAGTAACTGTGCAATCATCTGCTGCTGCTCCTGGCAGGGTCTGAGCACTGTAATTAGCAAAGGAGTGACAAGTGGACAGCATGATTACAGGTAAGTTCTCACTACTGGCTGGCAATCAGCCCCTGGGAGTCAGCCGAAGTGAAGCCATGAGTGATGGTGCAGCCAAGCATTCAGAGGCAGTTGTTCATTCAGAGGCCAAAAGCTGAGCTTTTGAGGGCTTCCTTCAGAAAGCAGGCCTGACTTCTTGGCTGTGTTCACTAGGGGCGAAACAATGCCTGGACAAACAGTCCCTGACTTGTGTCCCCTGTGCCACCTCAGTGTGACATTACTATATTATTTCTCTGGCATTTCTGTCAAGAAATGGTACACAACCTGTTATAATGGGCTCTGAGCAGCTAGGGAGTTCCTGGAAAGGCCATTCCACTGTGGTCATTCTGCACAGTGTGGCCAATGAATATGTGTGCTGCGTGGGCTGGGGACAAGGTGTGCCTACAGCAGAGGGAACTTTGCCCAGAAAGCCTTGGGAGGCTTGTTTTCCAATTGGCCTTGGCCAGCTAATTAGCTCTGTTTTGCTTCAGCTCCATGCCTCATCCCTGCAGACATGATGAGGGGTTTGAAGATAGCACAGTGTGGCAGCGCTGCCCAGCCATCACTGAGGACAGCTGGATATTTGCAGCAACCAGGGGAGAGTCCAGATAATTTTTTTTTTTTGCACAATAATTAAGTTCTTCCTTTTAATCTACCTTTGCCTTCAGACAGTGGTACAGTGAAGGACAGTTCCCAAAGCCATATGGCTGCTCAAAGAAGATATCTGTGGCGTCAAATGGGGACAGCTGGCAATTCATTTAAATTAGCAGAGAAAATGCCCCATGCTATGGTGCTGCCAAAAGTAATTAAGTGTGACAGCAAAACTGCATTCAATTAATCTTCCTTCTGGGATATTATTCTGCTAAAGGGCACCATACATGAGATGAGGGCTGGATGGGACCCTCTGAGGTCAGTTGTTCTCTTTCCGTGTCCCACCTTGCTCCTGACAGAAGTCAATCTACTCATTCTTGGAGTCTTCTAGGAACAGAGAGGGCAGATCCTGCCATCCCACCTCTGCAGCATTTTGACCTTACTGGAGGGAAAATGTCTCCTAATTTCCACACAGATCTTTCCTGCTGTTATTTAAGTCTGTCTTAGGCTGAACTGCTGCCCTCTCACATTTACTAGCCTGCTGAACATCTTCATCATCAACATGCCTGCTGTCTTACGGCCCTCTGGACTCTCTTCAGGTTTTCCACATGAAGTACAGACTCCAAAGCTGGCCACAAGCCTCACAGCAGCTTTATGTGTGCAGAGAAAGGTGAGGGGATCAGTTAAATCCCTACAGGCTCTGCTCCTACCTGCCTGGGCGGTGTTTGTTCCCCCCACAGCAATGTACTCGTGTGCCACTTGTGACTCCCTACAGCCACCACATCCTTTGCTGAAAAACAAGTAGTTCCCTGTATTTATGGAGTCAATTAATTCTTCTGTAGAGTCTTGGGCTTGTCTCCACTGAGTAGCACTTACTGTTTTCAGACCATTTCTTCAATTTGCTTGAATCTGGACACTGCCTGTGCTGTGCCAGCTGTCCTCGCAGCCGCTGCTGGTGCGGGGCTGGTGACCCCCTTCTCTGGTCCATCATCAAGCCACAAATTAAAATAATGAGCAGAGCTGGATTCAGGAGGGACCTTTCGACACATCTCTCTTTCTATCTTTCTAGTTCAGGAAAATCCATTTAGAGTCAAGTTCTCAAGTGCATTTTCACTCAGGCCACGTCTCCCTGGCTTGCTGGTAGGAATGCTGTGTGAGATGGCATCAGCACCTGAAGGTTAGAAGGGATGGCTGACTGCTGCCACCACAGACAAAATGAATCTCTCTGCCACAAAAGGGAATCAGTCTGACACAGCTTGCTCTGGACAAACCCAGGTTGACTTTTTGGGGATGTTTTATATTTTCTAAATGCATGCAAGTCACTTACTTGATTACTTCTTCCAGGAATTGAAGTATACCTGGTTGGCCTATAATTCTTCTCCTTTTCCCTCATTAAAGACAGTATGACATTATCCTCAGAACAGATTCCCCCTTTCCATGGCTGAGAATTAGCACTAGAAGATGAAAAGCTGCAACGAGCCTCCTGTTCAAAAGGCATGTGGATGTGGCACTCGGGGACATGGTTTAGTAGTGAACACTGTGGTGATGGGTTAACAGTTGGACTGTGATCCTGGAGGTCTTTTCCAACCTTAGTGATTCTATGATTCTAATCCTCTCCCAACTATCTACCAGTTAACAGACAGGCAGGCCCTAATCCAGGGAGTGAGGCACTCATCCCTCAGGGAAAGCCTGAGTGGAGTCCCTAAGCCTTAGCTCTTTCCCACTCTTCTCCTCACTGCTAGCCCCCACCAGCTTAGACACCACCTGCTATGTCCAGCCTCTAGCCCATCCAAATAGTATGGCACCCTCACAGGGATGCATGGAATAGACCATTTCAAGGCAAGGGAGACTAGAGGTGGCCAGGAGTTTTGTATTTTTTTAACTATTTTCCATCTGCAGATCCAAGTTGCAATGGTGTACCATTTCTGTCCACTGCATCAAATTGCTTGTACACAAGCAAAACCCAGCCAAAGCAAACTGTTTCCTGGCAGTGTTCTTAGATGAAAGACCTTATTTCTTGCATTTCAAACATGGCTTCCTTTTTAAGTTAGTACCTTTTTTTTTTTTTAACATGAAAATAAGAACCACTTTGGGTCTGACAGGGCTGTTTGATCCAGCCAGCAGCAACTGATCACTTCTGTTCTTTGTTTCAATTGAAATTGATTTTTTTTTTTTATTCTCCATCAACCTAGAGCTGCTTTATTTAGCCATTATTTTCTCTGCATGGCAAGTAAACTTAAAACCAGCTATTTAATGAGACAGCAAGAAACTGCCAAGGGCTGCAACTTGTCAGATGATGCTGGTGAACATAAGACGTCTCCTCTCTCCATTCTCTACTACCACCAGAGGGGTGAAATATTGTGCCATGGTTGGGAACCTCTTGACCTGAGCTTTCCCACCACATGCTGCTCACTCACGCTCTGCCTTTCAGACTAGTGGGGTCCAGCCAGATGTGAGGAATAGCTTCTGGGAGATAATTCCAAGCTGTATGGTTTTCCCCAACAATCAAACTGGAAAACCAATACAACCCTCCTAAGCCCAAAACCCTCTACCTGGAGAAGAGGACTATGGAGAAAAGCAAGTCATGATTTCAGATGTAGCTCTTTATCAGGACAGATGCTTTCCTGACTCTCCACAACTGCAGAATGGGGTCCTGCCAGACAGCGAACTGCGCACGGAGGCTGTCCAGCAGAGGAAGAGCAGAAGAGCATATGATTATGAACACAATTATGGGATTACACACAAATTGGGCAGATTATTAAAGACACATCACAGATGTACACCCATTCACAGTTTATCCTCAGAAATAACCTGGGCTACCCCTGCTCTGCAGATACATCTGGAAGGAAATGTGGCAGGTGGTTTGCAGGGAAAACCAAAGGGCAGTGCTGCCTTCACCCTTGCCTTTTGCCTTGCATATGTTCAGGTTTTTAATATCCATCGTTTGCTCTGTGTGGGGATTGCCTTAACTCAGCCTGCAAATTGAAGCTGGCTCAGAAATTAGCAGGTGGTTTGGTGAGAGGGTTTAACCCCTGGGTTTGGCAGCTGAAAATGTGTACTGGTCTTCTGCCTTTTTTTTTTTCAGTTTCATCCATTTCATCTTTAGGCAGGTTCCTGGCAACTTCCTGAGATCCTCCCTCCTCCTCTGTCATGCAGCCACAGATGTCATCAGCAGAGATGACAAAGTGGAGCCCCTCCAAACCAAAAGGCAGTAGGTGCTGGTAAGATGGGAGAAGGGCTTGCTTGGGGAACTGCCTGTCCTGTCAGCCTGAAAGATCTCAGACCTGGGTGGTTTGGGGCAATGCCCATCAGCCTCTGCCAGCCCCTGTAAAGGGAGCAGGGTCTTGGAGATGCCATCAGCAGCCTGAACTGTGTGTTGCTTCTGGCTTTGGAGGTGAGATGAGTGTGTCATCTCAATTCTCTGCAATACGATACAGGAGATATGATACAACTTTTACACCAGCAAAAGGCAGATAAAAGTTGGCAGTATTCTGGGTTGGTGATTTATACTAACTGGGTGATCGAAATTATGCAAATTTAAAAAAAGGATTCCTCTTCACCTAGACTAATGTTTTAGAGGCTTCTCAAGGGGTGTATGGGAAGTACACCCAGCAGCTAGGAGCAGCTAAACACTTCTGCTCAGCCTAAGGACTTGGTGTGAAACATAAAAAAAAAAAATGCCTTGGGTAAATGTATTCTGGGGAGGAAAGGGAGGGTCTAGGAGAGTCCCCAGGGCTTTTCTGGGGACAGCTGGCCCTAAAAGCAGAACCAGCCTCTCAGAAAGGTCTCTCTAACAGCAGAGATGCAGCCGGAGTCGCAAGGGAGAAAGGTCTTTCTCGTTCAAATGGATGCAACCAGGGCAGAAGGGGCTTCAGACAGCAGAGTTCACAGTCCTGGAGGGCCTCCCCCTTCCTGCACGTTTCATTTCATAAAGGGAAAAGGAAGTTCATAACCCATGTGGTGGGATGGGAGGCTCTACCAAATATGTCACGGGGCCTACTCAAACCCTCTTAGCCATTTCTCTGCCTACTGTGTTTCTCATGGACTTTCAGAGCCCATCATGTGGCTCTTCTTCCCTACAGTACAGTCCAGTGGCTTGGAGGGACATTAGGTGGGACTCGGTAACACGGCCACGGAGAGGAGAAGTCAGGGTGGTGAGTGTGCTGTACTTACTTGCAAGAATGACCATGTCCATCCCCCAAAATATACTCATAATCCAGCCAACCATCACGATCGCTGTCAGGATCTGAATCAGAGCAGCAGCAATGTTCAGCCAGAAGACACAACACATGTGCCTGTCAGGGAGGTCAGTCCGGGCTCCGCACAGCACGGTGAAAGCGGATACAAACGTTCCTAGGGAGAGAGCAGCAACACAACACCCAGTGAGGGCCACGGCTTCGTGCCAGATCCCTTCCCTTAGACCTACTTCTCATAGTGTCCCACTTCTTGTGCTCCCATTGCAGTGCTGAAAACCTGGCAGCGCTTTACAGGAGGACAAATGGAGACACATTCTTACTCGAACATGCTGCTGTCTCCCACTGAATTACAGCGACACATATATTTGAAAACCAGGATGGAAAAAGCACTCTTTGGGTTTTGGCTCCTTTTCCCCCACACCCAGCAGTAACCATTTATGCACTGTAGGCAGTTTACAAGGGAATGCTGTGTGTCTGTGGAGATACCAGTCTACCTTTTTTGGTGGCTCTCTCTTGGGGAGAAACACTTAATATACAGCAGGTCTAAAAGGGAAAACTGCACCCAGAGTTAGAGCAGGACTGGCTCTAGAAAGCTGTAAGGGTCTGGCAGTCTGTTACTATTTCCAAATACTGCTCTAGAATGAGCGCACACACACAAAGAAGAGGTGCTAATGTGGCACTGCATCTTTGCACAGTGCTTTCCCCAGTCAAAAGTTGTAACCTGAGGTCATGTTTGAACAAAGCAGAAGTAGCTAAACTTAAAGTGCTGGAGCCAGGAAACCTGGTGATGCAGCCCTTGGCTCTGCTTGAGACCAACTAACAAATCTTGCAGCCACCCTTCAGACTTCCTAAAATGTTTCAAATGGAGGATCTTCTTGATGTGTGAAAGTTAAAGCTGAGTGAAAAAAATCACACCACAGCAGCCATTCACAAAGATTCTTCCTAAATTTACCCAGTTGGACAAGCGGGATCACTTATTCACAGCTGATGTCCTGGGCTCATGGCTGGCTGAAACCCACAGCTTGGGGAAGCCTTGTCTGTCCCACAACCAACCTGCTGAAATACACAGCATAGGCAAAAAGCAGAAGAAACAGTTTTTGACCCCTATAATGTACAAGCTGTTGGCCACGACATTCGGGCACCTTATCTACATATGCATTTCAACACCTGTTAGCATTATGAATTGTCCTTGGGTTTTTTCTAATACAAATACAGCATTGCTAAGGTAGGAACAAAGGTGCAATGTCGATTGTACTGGATAACATAGTTCTGTGGGATGTTTTCTTTGGTCAATTTTGTTGAATTAAAACGATGGTTTCTACAAAAACTTCCCGTTTTCCTCTCAAAGGATGGAAGCCTGCAAACAGCCTGTAAGAATAAGCACATCTTCAATGCACAGGAGTGCTTTGTTGAACTGAGGGGAAGGTGGGAGCCCCTTGGTTTGACTGAAGACAGGGAGGAAACACTCAGTTTACACCCTTCCAGAAAAACTCATCAGATCAAGAGAGCGGAACGATCTGGTTAGAAGCAAAATACCATTTTGTCCTGCACTGCCAGGGTGGTGGAAAACATAATCTCTTTCATTGTTGCCACTTCTTCAGTGGGTCACAAGCATAACAGGCAGTTGAGGTGCCAAAACTCACTGGGAAAGGCTGGCTACAGCCTATTTTGAGTCTTACCATCCTCTGCAAGCTTCAATTCCAGCGTCCTCCTAACACTCCACCAGCTCCTAAAACCCCGCTCGTATTCCTGCCGCTGGCTCTATCCAATTTTGTACTCCCACCCGCTCCCTTTGCCACACGCTGAAGTTGGGCATGGAGCAGGCATGGAGCAGCACTGCAGTGCAGGGGAATGGGTGAGCATTGCTGGGGTGGTGGGAGGCAGCCTTAGGGCAGAGCATCACTGGAGGGGACTGGGGCACCATCTTCTGCTTGAGAAATGACCCTGGATTTGTCCTCTGCTTGGCTTTCACAGGCAGGGTTTCATCCCCTTATCAACCAAAACTAAATTGTCTGCAGAGAGAAAAAGGGGAAGTCATTTTAATCCCAAAGGATGTTGTGTAAGTCTCCCTATTGCTTTTTAAAAGAAACCGGTCTTTTGCTCTGTGGCTTTGTTTTCCATGTCTTTTATGTCCTCCATGTGGGATTATGTGACATCTCTGCCCTGCTTCACCCACCCTTTTTCTTCCTTCATAGTTTTTTTTAAAGCAGAAGGAAGCGTGGAATATTTCCCCCATGCTTCCTGAAACTGTTGTCTTCAAAATTACACCACTGCACTCTCTGAGATTAAATATGGATTGAGGCAAGATCAGAGACTGGGTGTTTATGTTTTCTCATCAGGATGAAAAATCTTGCCAGATGGAAATGCCTGTCTCTTTTTTAAATTAAAATCTTCCCCTCTTGCCTTACCTTTAACTCTTCCAAGATGTGTTACAAAGAAAGGTCATAAATGAGCAGTGTCTTCAACTACAGCTTCAAATCCTTCCAGTGAAGCTTTTAAGATTTTTACATCATTAGAGGAAGGTGCTGAATTAGCTAATTAATCCCCTAAACACCACAATGACTAAGCTAATGTCTAGTCCTATTCAGAAAGGAATAAAGCAAACAATGCAGTTAAGTGCCCCCCTCTGGACTGGGAATTGATACAGGAACTAGGATTAAAATCTCATGAACCTTGGCTTCTGATTGCCTCTTCAGGCCACTTTCCTACTCATGGGAGCCAATTAATTTTTCCACTGCCAATGCATTTTCGTTATTAATTATGATTAGCCAACCTTTGGGAGTTTGCTGGCATTCTTGAATTCAAGTCTTGAGCCATGCCAGCAGGCATAAGATGGAAGTATTTTTCCTCTAGTCCACATATGCTTGAAAATGTGAAGCAGAAGTCAGCGTCTTAAATGCATTTGCCAAGGTAGATGTTTTCCCCTTAAGAAGCCATCATAGTTACACATTGCCAAATATGGAAGTATTTGCATCTGGAAGCAAAGAGGTGGAGAGGAGGAGGAGAAGGAAGGCAAGCAAGCTGGATCTGCTGATACCTCCTGGCTGCATCAGAGCTGGGGCACTGAACCATTTCCCTTCCTGACCAAATATTCCGACACTTGAATACCTACAGCCCAGAAGTCATAAACTTGGTATGCCAGCTGCAGCTGGGGTGGTGTTGGCCAAGTAAAGCAGCTGTCCAAAAAGGTCTCAGGCTGTGAGTGTAACCAGCAAACAAACTTCTAACTTCACAAGCAGATGTCAACTAAAAGCCCACACAGTTATGCCACTATAACATAAGTAAATTATAGTAAGCACTTCTATCTTCCCAATGAAAAGCACCAAAGTTGCAGTAAAATCTGGGATTATTCTAAATCATTAATTAATACAGCTTCTTTGGGGACAGAGGGGAGGCGGCAAAGAGAAGATGTCCTATGTTACTTAACAAGTCTGTTCATTCAGCCCCGTGGGGCACTGGGGCCCATTGCAATCATCTGGCTAAGCCATACAGCCCCTGTGGCACCTGGAGCCAGCAAGTACCAGGGGCTGGGCAGAGGGATGGGTGGGAGCTGAGGATTGCTCTGCTGGAGCAGCTGGGAGGCAGAGGGTGAAAGTGCCCTGTGCAGTGAGGCTGTGAGATGTGACACCTATCTTGCTCTTTCACTTGGGGCAGCATCAGCCAGCTGGGGCACCAATGTGGTAATAGGCTAGAAAGAGAGCCCCTGGGAGCCTGTGCTTGCTTTGGCTGTCAGCCAAATTGGGGTATTTTTAGATTACACCAGTAAATATAGAATGCTTTTTGTTTTCAACACTTTAACCCATTGAACATGAAGTGGAAGCATTTTTGGTAGAACAACACTATAAATGGTGCAGCAAAGGAGCGGGTTTTGCCCTTTCTCTCCTCTCTCGTCATTCAGGATAGAGTCCCCACTCCGGTGTGTGCTGGTACCATGGCAGCCATGGCCTTCCCAAGAGCATCACCTGCTGGTTGGTTCCTGGCCTCACAGAGTACACCAAAATAGTGTGACAGGAATAGTTTGGAGTTTTTTCTCTTAGAGCGAAAACTCACACACTGGAGAGGGCTCCCCTGGTTTAGTATCATCTGAGTCACTCATCCAGGCTGGAGAAAGGCATGAGGGCAAGACCATGCCCTGCCCTGAACAGTCTCCTCTGTATTATCTGAGTGCAGCAGAGACTGCATTATGGAATATCTTAAGCCGTATTAGAGAAGTTTTTCTCTCCTGTTTTTGCAAGAATGCCTATCCTGGGCACTCCTGCAAGAGCTTTAGTCAGACATGGAGCTTGGCAGGTTTCATGTGGAGGACCTGGCTGTGAGCAAACTTCTGATGGCACCATCCCAGAAATATCAGAAGAGGGAGCCTGCTTGAAGCCAGGGTGCAAACCAGAGGAAGATGAGACACTGATGTGCACTGTAAGTGCAACTACTTTGAGCATGCAGACAATTTACTCGTGGGCTTCCCACTGACTGCCAGATATCTCAAATTTCCCAACACAAAGCATCTCTGCTGCAAGAAATCACATCTGATGAACTGTTCTGATACAGGTGGAAGCACAGCAAAAACCCAAATTGCTGCAATCAGGGGCAGCATGTGGAGATGATGATGATTCTGTGATGATGATCCCTATCCTACAAAAGCCTGGAGCTAGGGAGGGGATGGGAAATACTCCTTCCTCTTCCTGCAAGTCTGGATATCATATGAGACATTCCCTTGTAGTGCTGGGAGTTAATAGGGCAGTAGTATGGTGCCTCTTTTCCTGCTCCCAGAGGAGAAAAAAGAGGGCCATGTCATAATTCAGGAGCTGGAACAAAGCTGCAGGAGGCACACAGCTGTAGGTAGGTACAGGCAAAGATAGGAATGAAATTTGAGGTGTCTGTGGGAGCAAGGCTGTTGGATCGACACTGGGAGATGTAATTAATGAGTGTGTGTTTTCTGGGGATGAGACATACCTGTGTAGCTGTATTGTGTCAGGGGAGCGTTTTGTGTGGGGACACGTCTGATGTGACTTTGAATTTCCTTAACTAAAATGATTATTAGCTGTCATTAAACAGTGTTGGCAGGTATGTAAGGCAGATGTTGTGGATGTGCTGAAAATTCATGAGATGTGTTGGTTCTTGCTTGTGTGAGTCAGGAGAAGCTGTGTGAGAATGGTAATAAGGATTGCACTAGTTTCCTCGGTATAACAGTGAATATGGTATCTATTGGTTAAGGCATCCTCGGCTCCTTAGTCTCATGAACTTGTTTTTATACTCTAGTTTGGGCTGTAAAGAGTTGTGTCGTGTGGAGTCCTCTCATCCTTGGCATTAATCTGCAAACGAAGCTGTAGCCCTTTAGGTTATGATGAGGAAAAGAGAACTGCTAAAACTTGCCCAAGAAAGGGCTAAAGCAGTGTCTGCTGATGCTGAGAACCTTTGCCTTTTGCTTAGATAGAGATGGGTTGTGGAAAGGACACTATTAACAAGACACTAAAATGCAGTTGCAAAGCATTAACTCTCAGGATGGCTATCTGCTGAAGTCTCCTAAAGCAGAGAATTGTTTGTGTGTTTTATTAAGAAAACAGACGCAAAGTAAACCCCCCTAGAAGTGTGAATCCTCACCAGTGTCCCCCATCTCCACCTGGCTGGAACTCACTAGGGCTTAGGCTGCCTGAGAGAGAACCTGCCAGTGCAGGTGTGTCACCTAAACCCTCTGAAATAACAGTGCTTTCTTTCCAGGCTTATTGCAGCTCTTTGAACAGAAAAGGCTGGTTCAGATGAACTTCTGATGTCTACTGTGGCTCTTGCAGCTTGTGAGTGCAGAGCTCTTGTCAGGGTCTCCACCATGCCTCTTATTCACATGGCTTCCCCAGAGAGCTGTGACTGCAGGCAGGGGGCATGCAGTGAATCTCTTTGGTTTGCAGCAAAAGTAGAGGAGTGGAGGCTGTGGGGTGTCCCGAGGGAGCTAACCTTTCCTGAGTACCTGAGCCTGGCTTCGTGGCCAGATGTACTTTGCCCGGAGTCATATTCCCACCCAGTCTCCTTGGAGGCACTCAAAGCAAGCAATGGAAGACACCAAGCCACTTGCTATTCAGCTGAAATAGATGAAAATAAGTGCACACAGTTACAGCTGCACTCCTGGAGAGGAGCATTCAGCTGAACAGTCTGTGGCCTTCTCACACCGAGCAGCTTGGGAGTGCTGAAGAACTTGTGCTGCTCCTGCTCTGGGCTGGGGCTAGTGCTTAGTCCAGGATACTGGAGGCTGTCATTTACACAGCAATTCTTCACCAGTTAGTGGGTGCTGGACTTCTTTCTCTTGAAATATCAAGAACATAGAGATGGCAACACTGCAACACAATGCTGCAGCACCAGCAAGTTTTAGGCGTCCCACCCAAGAAAACATGCAACCTGTCAGTGGCATCCCCTACATCCTTCCCCTTGTAGTTCATTTCAGCCATGGAAGTAAGTCAGGACTGAGTGCAATTACCTGTTTTTTTTCCTAGAAATAATCCTGTTTTAGACCAACATCTTAAAAGCTTGGGGGTTTAGGTTAGAGTTTAATTAAACAGCCGTGGGCAAGCCTTTTTCCCCTTTCCAGTATCCGTACAGACTGAAGTCTGCCCCTGCCAAATACAGTGCAAGGGCACTAGGGAGGAGAGGTGGCTTTAATGATTTCAGGGGGAAGAACAGCAGGAGCAGTGGACAGCTTAGGAAACAGGAGGCTTACTTGGTCCCAGGTAGCACCTCTTGGAATCAAAAACCTGAACCCCACAAATTCCAGTCTGCTGGGAGGGACATAAATGATGTGCAGACACCTTGGTGGTAAAGTGATTGCCTGCGAATGCCAGGTCTTGTGGACAGTTGTGTGGGCAGGACTCAGGCAGGAACAGCAGGAGCCGAAGGGTAGGAGAGAGAGAGGAGAAAAGGAAGGAGGAGAGAGTGGAGGCAGCAAACGTGACAGAACCTAGACGTTGCCATGGAGAGGAGCTCATGAATTTTTCCTCTGTGGCCTGCTATTAAAAATGTTTTGTTTGGCTTCTGCCAGCACATTGTTTTTATTTTCCCCTTCCATATCAGAAGGACATTCAAAGAGAATTCTGGCCCTCTCTGGTCCTTTTGGCCTCGCTACGGACAAAAATACACAGTCACTTGACAAGTGAGAGCTGGCACTTGCAGTTCTTGTCTCCATAGGGTTTGTTCCAACTCCCAAGCCTGCAGAAGGCAGGCTGTATATAGCCTTAGCTTTCTGGTTTCCCTATGTACGTGAAAAATGACCAGCATGTCCCGAAGCATTATTGGCCCGTGACTGATCCCAAATGTCCCAGTCCCTCACTGTAGCTCCAGCACGAAGCTCTGCATCTGTTTGTTATTAGTAGGTCTGTGTCATGTGGTCAGAACAGGCTTGACAGTGTTTATGTAGCATCCACAGAAGACAGCCCACGTGTAAGTAAGACAGCAGCGCCTTTGCATCAAAAATGAGATTTTTCTCATATTTAATGCTTTAGAAAAAGTTAACTCTTCTAAAAATGCAGTTTTTTAACCAAAACTTCAAAACTTGACTGTGACAAACTTTCACAGACTTCCAAGGCTAAAAATACACAGCAAAATCTTAAATTACATGGAAGGGGGGGCTGCATGAAGGTGAACTGACTTACTAAAGCTTTAATTATACATGGACCCATCAATATTATTTTTACTCTGCAGCACTGCAATGTTTTGAACACTTAAAAGCAGCCACCCATAAATAGTGAGATTGCAGTACAACTTGTTCCACTGCCAGACATTCCACAATCCTTGGGCGAAGTTTTCCAATCCAATCCTATGGTTTAATTCTGTTGACTTGATGCTTAAAGTTAAGGGTGTGCTAGAAGTATTTGAGACTGGAGAATTTCTGCTGAAGAGCAAATGCAAGGCCACATTGGATGATCCATGGTGATGGTGCAGACCTCGGACTTCTGCCAAGACTTGCTGAATTATCTTTGCAAGTTGTACCTACCTGATTCCCAAACTGATTTCTTTCCCTCTTGTATAAATGATGTGATCCCAGAACCACCACTGACATTTTCCATTTTCCATCATGCTTTACAATATTATGAACCACTGCAGAGAACATGTAATTTCCCAGAAGTAAAAGGGGAGGTGGGGGAGGAATATTGCTACACAGACACCTAGACATAGAAAATGGGAAAGTTGCAACAAATAATACCTACCACCTACAGTCGGAGAAAAATAATTGCTGAAGATAAGCCTATCCACACTAGAAGTATCATCTCTTGTCATACTTCCAAGGTAACATTCCATAAGGAGAAATTCTTTGCTGCTTCTCACAGGAAAGACACTGAGATACTTAGCTGACATTCAGGTCAACTGTCTGAACACAACAGTGACCTGTTGCTTACTCCCAGCTTCTTCCCAACATAACACTAGTACCTCACTGACAGACATATTCCTTCCCAACTTCTTCTGGCTCCTGGTAGAGTCACTTGGCTATTCCTGCCTGTCCAAGTCACACTGTAGCTAATCACTACACCTGTCCTGCTGACTGTGGTGGTACAGAGGGATGCTTTGCTGGGTGTAGAGAAGTCATCCTCTGGGCACAGCAAGCTTTCCAGCAGCTTGAGCTTGCATAGACTCATCTGGCTTGCTTCTTGCCGGCAGCTAGACTGGCTTAGTTAAATCTGATACGGTTCCCCACTAGTGCTGTGCAGCCTGTCAGGCAGATGTTTGCTATGAAGTGGACAACAGGCTGTCTGCACATTACAGACAGGGAACAATTTACCAGGGAGAGTAAATGACATGTCACTGGTTCTGCTGCTAGCCAGGGGCACTGCTATGAAAAGAACTGAGGCACTGCAGCTGTGCTTCTGCTCAATGCTTACTTTCTTCTTTGCTAATGGAATGAAGAGAGGATTTTAATTAATTTGCATCCTTATTAAGTATGCCAGCGTTCAGAGAAATAATGCCATTTGCTTCCAATTATAACAAACATAAAGTAAAGCAAAAGGCAAGACCACTGTTTACAGCTCAGGGCACTTTGCTAAAAGCTCATCTGACCTAAGTGGACGCATTCCTGGTGCTCTGTAATTTTATCAGCAACTTAAAAGCTCCGTTTCATGGAATCAGCTCTATTGCTGGTTTCTCTCTGCTGTCTCCTGCCATGCAGAACTTTCTGTATTCATATTGTCTACTATTAAAACAGGTGCTTGCTCCACCTTGTGCTCCCTTCTCTTCCTTCCAGCTGCCCGGGAACACGAGCTAGCTCTGCCACACCTCTCCTAGTCCCAGGGTGCTCTGCACTCACCTGCTGCAGAAGCTTGGGACCCAACACAAAATAACTGTCCACTAAACTATCTCTTATTTTTAAGACTACAATCCTATTCACAATTCTTAAGCACCTCCAGAAATGAATTTTCTGTTTTCTTGGTGCACATCCAGAAACAAATGTCAAGCCATTCTGTTTCATGCTACTGATGATATTGGAGTAATTTGAATGTGGCTTTTCACCCAAACTTAACAAACCTGGAAGCTTCAACAGCAGAATGTCTGGAGAGAGCGCCGCCTCATTTCAGAGTGGCCATGAAAGCTTTCTGGCTTTCTGATACCTCCGGTTTCTAAAGGCTGACGGCAGTAAGAGCTGTGTAACAGTAGAAAAATAATGAGGATAAGGCTATGGATTCTCAGAAGCTTTCACAAAGGCTCTTGCCAATTATGCAGTGATGAACTGAAGTTTATTCATAATTGTCTGTGCCAGGGAAAGCTCTTTCTTGTCAGGCACAGAGCAGGAGGCGGGCATGCATGACCCTCCAGCTTCCGCACCAGCGTAAGGGCTCTGACTGGCTCCCGATGTTTTACTGGGTGAAGCCACATCAAATGCTCACTTGTCTTCCTGCCTCTGCCCTCTCAGAGGTTAATTAAGTGCCATTAGTGCCCATCTCAGGATGCTCTAATTGAGCAGAAGGAAAGCAGCAGGCTGGGGCAATGCCCGGTTGGAATGCATCCAGCCCGGCAGCCGCAGCTCAAGGTGAGGTCCATGGCTGCACTGCCTCATCTGTCTTTCTGATCAATGCCTTGCAACGAGTTTTGCTCTTTGAAGCTACCTAACTGCATTTGCTCTGCTCTTGGAAGGACAGATTAACTACTTCTAAGATTCACTGAGCAGTGATTCTGAGCTTGCTGTGATACCCTGGAGCCCTTCACTGTGAAGACAAATCATGTTAATTAGGGACTACCAAGACACAAGACAGAATTAATCTTATTAGTAAGTCAGATGGGGATGTGGAGCAATTAGACCTTATTCTACAGAACAAGGCAGCTGAAATGGAAGTGTAATAAATTGCACCAGCTTCCAAAATCATCCCAAAGTACAAGCTATCTTTTAAGGACTATAGGAATGTAAACCAAAACTGTGACATAATGTTTGGAGATCTGCAGTGATAAGTGTGCAGCAGACTAATGAAAAGACCTTTTTTTAATCCAGAAAACTCAGTGCATGCATTTTATGAGCCAAAGCATCTCAAGCAGGGACTTAAAGGGGACATGGCAGAGTTGCGCTCTAGCCCAGAGGTGTGGTGCTGCACCCAGGAGTCTGGAATACAATTTTTGAGACCAGAACTCAGTACTGTATTTATAGCTGCTTGCTAAATAATTCTGAAACTGTAACTTTATTCTTATAATGCTGAATTAACATTATTAAGGTGTTAATATAGATAGTCTGTGAGACAAAATTTACTGTCCTTCATGCATCTAACCTGATGGGGTTATATCCCTCTTGTTCTGTTCAGTGCTACCATTAGTCAAATAGTGACCAGGTCTTGCTTTTAAAGGTCAGTTTTCATAAAAACACTATTCTTAGATGAAATGTAAAGCACTTTGCCTACTAAAGCCACTGCAAAGTTGCTGTTTTACTCATGTGCATAGCATCTGAAATATTTAGGAGATGGTGCTTTACACTCTAAGCTTGGCTTTGGTACTTTCAGGTGATTCAGGCAGTTTAAAAACAAAAATCTCATTTCATGGTAAGTTTACTTGATTGAGAATATAAATATGTTTTATCTTCTTCAGCAAAACCACAGGGAACATTTTTAACAATACAGGCATCTTAACTTGCATTCATTTTAACTGGAACTTCCCACATTAACATCCCTGAACAGCAGATTCAAATATGATTGATTCTGTACAAGAGCAGTGTGGGACGAGGAGGACAAGGATCCACCCAGAGCTGGGCTGCAACAACCCACAGTCTCTTTGGTGAGGAGGACAGGCACTGTCATTCTAGAGGTGAAGCACAAAGCCAGAGTGAGCCTCTACACATGACCAGTCTTGCTCCTGCAGGGAAGATGGTGAGAAGATTTGGAGTCTTCCAGAGCCTTTTTGGCTTCCCGTGGAAAGAGCCCAGGCAGATCAACAAAAGCAAGTCTTTTTTGGCAGTGGAGAAATGAGCTGTGGTACCTTATGCCTGACATCACCCCAGCAGAGGCTCCATAAATAGTTAAGGCTGGAGTGACCCCTGACTTTACAGATTCTGTGAATATGAGCACCAGCCAACACAAATTAATCCACCTAGATAAAACGGTTTTATGAAAGGAAGATTTCTTACTAGGGTGGAGAAAATGTGGATATTATGGAGGCTAATACATGTATCCGCATAAGCAGGTAACCCGTGATATTGTGGATGAGAACCCGAACAACCTGCTCTAGTTTAACCCACTTGGAGGAAGGACTAAGTGGCCTCCAAAAGTCTCTTCCAGTCCCAGCTATTCTATGGTATTTCAGTAACTTTATCTATTCCATGCAAAGCTTAGCTGATCTCTTGGTTTCTTTTCCCAGAGCCACATCCTTCTGCCACTACACGACTGACAGCTCTTGAACACAGGGCTCTCCATGATTTTTCAATTTATTTTTGAAGAGCTGTTCTGTTTCTAAAATGTCAGGTGCAATTACTCTCATAGCAAGCAGAAAGCGTGCTTGTGAGTTGCTGATCACACCAAAACAGGTGAACTTCGAGTCAACAGCCTCCCTGCTTTGACATGGCCCCTCCTGATCTGTGCATGCTCATATCAAAGAGCTCATCCAGCCTCTGAGAGAGATGCCTTAGTATTAAAAGGAATTACTGCTTTATGCAGAAGCGTGGTCTTTCTTTAAAAGAAATGTTTACTTGGATATAATCATCATTTCTGCAGGGACTAGTCCTCTTCTGTCTAAACCAAAGCTAAAGGAAATGTCACAGCTTAGTTGAGCAGGTCACAAACATAGATGAATACTCGGTCATGTTTGGGTGCCAGGTTATCCACAAACAGTTAATGCCTCTTGGCCATCTGAGCTGTGTCCAGCAAGGCCTGCAGAGGCACAGCCCTTTAAGTGTGCCTGTGAGATTTTGATTATGGTCTTTTCAGCTGAATGCACTCCCCTACCCCATCACTAGGAGTTCCTGTGTTCCCAATTTGCAGGAAATAGCATTTGATTTACATATAATTCTGTCAAAAGGCAAATTTTTCCTTGACCGAATAATTTCCAGTATCTGCCAACTAGCTACTGGTCAGCATTAGATAAAAATGCATGATGTGCATTGGTTTGTACATATCACAAAGAACTGAGTTACCAACATCACAATATAGCAGATAATTATTCTGAGTGAAATATGGAAAGCAATACCTATATCATATAATGATTGGAAGACACCATTCTTCAGAGGTTAGAGAAGATTTATATGGAGGGAGACATACCAGGGAAAGAGTTACACAGAAAAACTGGAAATTATCATGGTTTCATCCTGTCTGTGCTTTTTTTCTAATTCTCATGTTGAATAGGTTACAATGAGGTTAGGGGCAATGGTAACATGCTTTAACACTCCTACGCTGGAAGCACTTATCTTGCTGTTAAAGGGGGCAGCTGAGAAGAGATTCAGACTTTTAAATATCCTTTCCTACCTTACTGAGATGCTGTTAGACTGGAGGCAGGGGACCAACCCTGACACTGACATTGCAACACAAGACTTCACAACCTAAACAAAGATGTTGTTTCTCTGCTTCTGTATGTCCTCCAGTTTGACTAACTGGAATTCACTAGGGTCAGTTTTTACCTAGTTTTCCAAGGTGTTTTCTAGACAAGGCTGGTTTTGGGGGAGTACCAGTCCTGCAGAGGAAAGGGAATTCATATTTGCTACTTATGTGCCAGTCAGAGCCAGCACCTTCATGTGGTAGGCAATGTATGCGCCCCAGAAGACTCTGCCTGTGCCAAAGAGCTCTTACTGCAGTTTTTTAATATCCCCAAAGCTACTCCTCCCTTATTCTTCTTGGTAACTGATGTTGTGTACTGTGGCTCTGAAGAGCCTGTGGCTCTCTGGAGCAGCTCAAAAAGCTTCATAACCTCCCACTCACCAAGCTCTGCCTTTTGCACCTTGCATGGCTCCCCCTGGTTCAGAACTCTGGAGCAAGCAGCAAGGAAAGCAGAGGAATGCATTTATTTCCTTGGAAAGAAGGAGTGGGCATAGAAGGAAAACACTTCTTTTAAGAGGGCAGGCGCAACCAAGGGACCATCCATCTAACCTTTATTCATTCCCCTGTTGTTTTTCTTTTCCTTCTGCCAAAAAATACGTCTATATTGGACCCAGATTCATCTCTGACATAGATCAGTTGACTGCCAGAGTTACACTGGGGATTAATTTGGCACATGAGGTCTAACCTGATCTTGGCAGCAATTCAGAAGTGCAAACAGCAGAAAGACAGTACTTTTAAATAATAGTAACAGGCCATGGCAAACAGTATATGCCTGCTGCTCAGTATGAGGTTGATAACTCAAATTCAAACGTGAAGTTGAGGAGGGCTAACATGAATAGCATGGATACATACTCAAGCAGAATTAGAAATTGTAGAAAATTGATTCTATACGCATATTGCACTTTCCTAACTTTTTATCAGTTCTGTTGTGCTGTACAAGGATCGAGTAGGGCTCCATACAGCACACGGTGTTGCTCTCCTTGCTCCTTAGCTGAGCAGGACCACAGTGCCTGGTGATCCTGGCAGGCTCTTTGGGCTTGTGTTGTGCCCAGAAACCGTACAGCTGGGAGACTAATTATCCAGCTCCTGTCACCCTGCAGCTTCTAGTTTAAGCTTGTGGTTTAAGCTTGTATCTGGCTTGGGTTCACTGTATCAGCATTCACACTACAATGTGAATTCAGTTTGTGGGAGTGCACAGCTGAAACTAAAGTGAGATCTACACTTTACCTCACTACAGAAAAAGGTCTCTTGTAAGTCTCCTACCTCAGCAGAGTTGTGTTAGTCGTGCAGCTCCACTTGTCTCTTGAGCTGCCCCTTCCTACCTCCCTTTGTTTTGGAAATGTTGCAATGTTGCCTCAGTTTTCTC
The DNA here is from genome assembly GCF_003984885.1 of Neopelma chrysocephalum. Taxonomy (NCBI): domain Eukaryota; kingdom Metazoa; phylum Chordata; class Aves; order Passeriformes; family Pipridae; genus Neopelma; species Neopelma chrysocephalum. The sequence continues at coordinate 591,621 of NW_020897773.1, read as the reverse complement.
TTCTTTCACAAATGAAGTTTTTGTCCTCTCTGATGAAATAGTTCTCACAAAGGCCTGCAAACAGTCTGGATGAGTGTCAGGACCTCTGCTCCATCTGCAGAATTTCTGGTTCCTAGCTCTGGACTACATTAGGGGCTCTCTGCTATTCGATGTCTTGCCATCTGTCTTACTTCTCTCTCCTACCGTATCCCCAACATCTCTCGCTCTACATTACCATCTTTCTCCTCCTGTTTCACAGGGACACAGATTGAGTCTCTGCAACTCCCTTCTCCCTCTCTTCTGTTTCCTCCATACCATGCTCCCTTTAAACTTCATCTGCACACAAGCCTTTGTTTCTGTGCCGGTGACTCAAACTCTGGTACCTCTTTAGGACATTTCTCCCACATCTTGCCTACTCTTCCTGGTATCTCTGCTTGGACATCCTCTTGTCTTAATGAAGATGGCAAAGTTAAACTCCATTTCTTTGCATAGTGAATGTTTCTTACTGATGACACCACCAACCACCTTTCCATCAATCTGGTTTGCAAGTAAAGAGAAAAGGAGGATAATTATGTATTTAATTCCTCCCTCTCCTTTTCACATGCACTCAGGTCACTGCGACTACTATCTCTTTTTCTCTCTCTCACAAACTTAAATGTTTTTTCCTTCCTTATATTCATCAATCACTAGAGCTTACTCTCCAGCCAGAGTTCCCCTTCACACATCACATCAAATGCTTTTCACTCTAAGGCTTTCAGAGCTGGCGAACACCTACTGCTGTTCTCATTTACACACACCCTGCAACACAAACCCCCTTCCTTGAATTAGGGGTTTGTTCCAGTTCCTGTGTGACACAAGGTTACTTGCTGCAACAATTTATTTCTGTAGTTAATAATTGTCCCCATTCATAGTAGGAATCTACAAAGGTTAGATCAGTTAAACCATTGTTGTGTAACTTTATTTTTTTATTTCTCTTTTTAAGACTAACCAATAGGTCTGATGATTCTCTTGCACACGTAGATATCTGCAGTTCTAAGTACCAAAATGACAGGCAGCTATACTTTCTCCTGCCCAAAGTTCAGTAGTTAGGGGCAGAGAGACAGCTGTTCACTAACACAAACTATGGTGACTCGCCCCACACTCCTCCTTAAAGCATGGGCTACCATGTGCTCTCTGAAAGCATGGACCACTGATATACTGCTATATACCTCAGTGTTCTCCTCCTACTTAGGAATTCCTTACTCTTCTATGCTAATCCTTACAGGTGTCTGAAGTGTATTTCTACAGTCATTATAGCTTCCTACACTTGAGCATTAAATAACCCCACGTTTCTAGCTAAAATAATTCATTTTTCTTTTAATTTTAGTGATAAAAACGTAGCATTTTTTCCTTCCCTCACATTTTATGGAATAAGATTTCTAGTACAGTATCGTACAAAAGCAACAATCTGACACATTAGAGCTATTCTGCCATCTTTTATTGTGCCTGCAATGAAAAAAAATAAGCATGTATTTTTAGCTGACTGTGCTACACAGAACAATCTGATAGCAGAAGCCTGTTATTGTCATTCAAAGGAACATTTGTTTAACCAGATGCAGTCATGAAAAATGATCTTAAATTTTACAATTCGTATTTTCTAGCGCTGTTCCATGCAAAATCCAAATATGTCAATGCATTAAGACCACATCACAGACTGCACCTTATTCCTTTTCTTGAAGACAGATTGTAACAGGACCAACACTTTGGGACATCAGAGCCATCCACAGCAAGTCACATGTCTCCATCTCAGATACGAGGGTGATTAAGATGGTGCAATACTCTAAGAAGGGTTTATTGTAGGATCTCACATCCATAATGATTACACTGTGCTCTACAAAGGGAACCACTGTCCTATGGCAGCTCCTTGCAGGGAAAAGCAATAGCAAGTTGGTACACAGGACAGCAGGGCAGAAGGGAAGTTTAAGTTCAAAATGCATAGATCGAACTCCTTAGGTTCCTCAGGGTTGTGCAGACTGCCTGACGTCTCGCCCAGAAAATATTTCTCAAGTAGAAAAGGAATTTCAGCACCCAGTAGAAACACTGCGTGCTTGTGTCTGGGCAAAATTGGGACCCTGGGTGGACCTGGGCTGTAGGTGGAGCAAACCATCCTAAATGTATGCTTCATGAAGGATCACTAAGCACAGAGAGCTCAAGGCTGCAGTGCTCCCCTGGCAGTTCCTACTGTGTTCCCCTGCAAGAAACCAAAGGCAGTGCAGGACACTTTGGAAATCTTTGCATTTGCCTTTGCAATTTGCTCTGTATTCTTCTCAACTGTTGCATCTGACAGAAAGCAAGACCAGATTTGGGGTGGTAAGAGGACTGGATGGAGTAAAAATTGTGATTAATTCTCCTCAGTACTAATTAAACTAATACTGATCAAAATACACACAGAAGAAAGATCAGTTGAAGCCTACTACAACACTGGGATGCAATTACAACTTGTGGGGTAGGAAGTCCCTAAATCACAGAATACCTTGAGGAAGAAAGGAGTATCTGGAGAAGGTGCTGGTGCATTTGCTGACACATTGGCTATACAAAGAAGAACCTGCCTGATGCTGTGGGAAAGTTCAGTCTCATCATTGCTAGCGGAGTGGCAAACATACAAGGCAGGCAGTCTGCACTATCCACGGGATCCATGTGACATCTCACGTTTCTAGATCTAGGATTAAAGCAATACAAGTCTATTAGAAAAGTGCTTTTTATTTTCCAGTTAGTGAAAATTAACAGCTGAGCCAAACTGCTCAGCAGGGAGAGAACACAAACATAGTTCTGATCCTTCTCAAACGTCTGGCCCTAAACTATTTATAATCCTTCAGTATTTTATTTAACATGTGCGAGTAACTGCATCTATTTTTCTACTTACTCTGCTTTGAACATACTGTCTCTTCTCTCCTAATGTCCATACTGACCAAGAACAGCACTTCATCTAGTTCTCTTTATTTTAGCATCTTGTAAGTACTAATGATACCCTAGTGCATGTCTGTAATTAAGTATGCTAATGTTCTCTTCCTTCTGTTGAAGAATGATAGAAGGAAGGCAAAGAAGCTAAAGCATGGACTTTTGAAAACACTTAGGCACCAAATTCCCAGTGAAATCAAGGAATTCCAGGCTAAATCATGCCTCCAGCCACAGTGAAAGAGCTATCAGGATATTCTATCATATTCTGGCTTTCCCAGTTTAGCCTCATGCCCTCCATGGCTTTTGGCTATATTGAAAGTGAAATATACAGATTAGGATTATGAGTATGTATCAGAAAATGAGTATATTTACAAGATAGTAAAGAATGTTCATCTGAAATGTCTTTCCTGTGCTGTCATAGTTTATATTCCTTCCTGTTTAAGCAGCGTGAATGATATTGGCTGAGTTTTTTACGACTTGAGGAAAGCAAAACAGATCCAGTAACTATATGAGGACTTACAGGCTGAAGAGGAACAGTGGCCAGGCAATTAATCTCTTCTTAGTATAGGTTATAAGCCTGTATCGGAGTCAACAGAAGGGAACACATATCTGAGTCACAACAAATTCAGTGCAAAGTCTTACCAAAGCTTTCCTAAATTTAAAGTTGGCTTTAAGCATGCCTTTGCACTGAGTTATTAGTAGATGGTTTCCTCTGCCATCTCTTGATTGGAGGTATGCAATCTCCAGCTAAGATCAAGGGACAGATACTGTTACTTCAGCTGTAGCTGCTTAAACTGCCACAGTCAATTTTCCGATGGAGATGTCAATGTCCCAGAAGCCAGAAAAGTGAGAAGGGAAACCTCTCTACATTAGTCATCACAACCAGAAATTGCTGCCAGGCATCATCATGGTTGACTGGGGCAAAGTGAGGAGAGGCAGCAGCCAGTTCTCAAGATTCATCTGACTTCACCTGTCAGCCCCATTCCCAAATATAGCAGCTCTCAATGCTACAGAGCATGCAAGGACCTCTCTCATATTTTACATTCCTCAGATAATGCAAAAAGGAAGAAACATTGTGAACATTCAGCACATCCTTCAAAGAAGGGATCTAAATAGCACCATTTTGCAGTGGTTATTTAAATTTGCAAATATTATTTGCAAAAAAACCCAAAAAACATTCTGCAGCAAGAACATGTGCTCAAGGTGTTCCACAGTCAGCAAAGCTGTTGAGATTTTTAGACTGCTAAGGAGGAGTGCTATGGAATAGGACAGAAATCAGTGATGTGCTATGGTGAGCTGACTGGCTACCAGACAACCACCCAGCCACTCTCTCACTCCCCTTCCCCTCCATAGGACAGAGGGGGAAAATAAGATTAAAAAAAGTTTGTGTGTCGAGAGAAATAACAACAAGATCACTTACCATTACTGCCAGAGGTGAAACAGACTGGACTTGGGGAAAGTCAATTTACTGTCAATTAAAATAAGTTTGGATAGTGAGAAACAAAATACCACCCTCACCCCTTATTTTCCCCCTGCTCCTAGGTTCAACTTCACTCTTCCATTCCTGATTCCTCTACCTCTGCCCCACTCTGAACCGAGCAGGATGGATGGGGAATGACAGGAGTTGTGTTCAGTTCTCTGCAGTTCCTCTCTCCCACTCCTTTCTCAATGCTTTTCCCCAGGTCTGGTGCCAATTGTTCCACAGGCTGCAGTCCTTTGGGATAAATCTGCTCTAACATGGGCTCTCCACAAGTTGCAGTTCCTGTCAGGAGTTATGGTCCAGCATGGGCTCTCCATGCATGTCTCTCTTGCATGTTCTCACAGATGTGTCTCCCTCCTTCCTTGCAGTGCTCTGCTGCCCAAACCCTGCTACAAACACCCAACACTCATATACTTTGAAAAACAGCTAGCAGAGAGCTATGGGGAAGGGCAATGATGGAAATTACAGACTCAAGAGAAAGAGAGGAGGTCTAAGCTTCAAAAATGTACAACTTACATGAGACATGGTAGATGTACATGCACTAAGAAACTGTGTGGAGGTCAGAACTACCTGAGTTCTTGTAGGGACAAGATGAGATCCAAAAGGATGTGTGGGCAGTGCATGATGTATTTTGAAACTATTAAAGCAAATGCTTTGTTTTGCAAACCAGTTAATGGGTAGCTTTGATCTGACCTAACTTCAGATATCTGCAAGGGAAGTGTCTCAATCTGAGCCAGTTACCCTTTGCAGGCAAAAAAAAAAACCAAAAGAAAAAAAGAGACAGAGGCCCCTGGAGGGTGTGATTCACTTAACCTATTTTAAAGAGATGAGTCACATGCTGGTAGTGCCTTATTCCTCCCTACAGACTACAACGCCAACCAACTCGGATGCACAGGTAGATAGATGGATCCTATCTAATACATCCAATAAAAATAATGTTTGCTGTTAAGCTATTTTGGCTAAATAATACTATTAAAAATTATCTCCTGCTTTGGTGTATCAGCCAGCTAATCAACTCCTTTAGGAAGAGCTTTTGCTACAGGCCAGTTAGTGCTTTTAACTCTGTTCATTACAGATCTTCCTCTGAAACTTCTAGTACTGGACACAGTGTGAGGTAAAACAGAGCAAGGACTTTGTTCTGCAGGACTCCTATGCCCTCAGGGTAGAATACAGCCATGTTACTATGGATACAGAAGGATGACAGGACCTAAACTGTGGTTTATGGTAATACCAGTGCACCTATTTTTAAATAATATTTCTACTGTTCTTCCCTGATGATAAAGAGAAGTAAAGATGAGTTCTTTGTTCTGATCATTACAGTGTATCAAAATGACCTTGTCGTTGCCTGGAGGCTTTTGCAATGCTGATGAAATGCTCCTGCTGCAACAGCAGAAAGATGTCTAAATTTGATGTTTCTAGCTCCTTTCATATTGCTTTTCTTCTTGAGGGTATCTTTTTCCAACTTGACAGTGTTTGCAGGGCTCAGATGAGCCCTGTTGCTAAGAAACAAGTCCCAACTGTGCCTTTAAAACTCTGCCTTCAAACATACAACTCAAGGAAATATTTTTCTTTTTATTACACTGTATTGTGTGTTTTTATTAGGATTTCTTTTAACTAGGCTCTGACTCTTGAGGTTATATTATTATCACAACCTTCTGGGATAGGACTTTTTCTTTTTCCATTATCTGTACAGCGCCATGGTCATGTACATAGTTGTATAAATAATATATTTTTAAACTATTTTTTAAAGATCACTATAAGGCCCCATTTTGTGCACAACTGTGGTGCAAACAAGAAGGAATACAGTGGAGCCTACTTTCTGCAAATATTGGTTAATATTTGCACAGTATAAATCAGTGTTCTTTCAAATGGTAAATCTGGGGTGTATCTGTGCTTGCTTGGCTTGGGGTTTTGGTGTGGGTTTTCTTTTTTGCCATATACTAACTAAAACATGCTGAAGTCCCCTCTATGTGTACAAAATAGTGTAGCTTTCACAAGCATAAATCGGATCACAGAAACATGCCAGGGAGTAACCAGCACATCCAAACTAAAAACTGCCTTGTCCATCCTATGTGTTTACCATGTTCTCATTAATGCATGGCACAGACAACACCTTCCTTCTTGAAGAACACAAAGTCCAAGAGCGATAGGGGCAGTTCATTAATAACAGTTTTCTTGGAAGAGATTAACGGAAACGAAAGTATGGCTGCATTATTTGAGGCACTGAACTGCAAGAAGTCCATGGAGATTCTCTTGCCAGTTCTGCCACCAACTTCCCGGACAATCTTCAGCTGGTTATCTCCTCTGAATTCTCCATTCAGACTGCAAAGAGTCTAAGTGTGTGACATAACATTCATATCTTAACATTCCCTTCTATATCATAATGGGTCTAGTGTCATCAGCACTCCACAGTGCTACTGAAATAATCACCAAAGCCCTGCTTGACTACCTTCCTGGCATCTCTCACACCAGTAAATAGTGGACTTCTCGAGAAAACTTATTCCAGTGACTGTGATTTAAGTCTATCATGTCATTTACCTATCATTCCTTTTACAAAATGTACTAAAGAACATTTACTGGTCTGCGACAAAGTGTCATAAATACTTAAAAAACCCACATTTGTAGGGGAGAAAGCAGATTAAGTTTTAGGATGCAAGCTAATTTATTTTTAGCTTTGGTTGCTGGCTAATTTGGGAAATACAATTCTCAACGGGTGTCCTGCTTGGTACTGCAACTTGGCAAGAGTCTTCTCTGGCTTAAAGGGCAATGTAAGAGCTCAGCTCTGCAACTCTTCTTTACTGTAAGTAATACTTATTCACAGGAGCAACCTCAAGGGGCCAGCTCAATGTTACAAGAAGCAAAAAAGGTGAGCAGAGGTGAGACAAAATAGTTCTAGAGGCTCAACACCACATTGCTCTGCATATTGTGGATTCTCAGTTCTGACAAGTGAGTTGAGCTTGCAATGGGAACATTTTATACCTGTTTTGCGCTGGTTCAAATGACTGCTTGGTGTTCCAAGCAATGCGACCTGGGACCTACAGAGCAACTAGAAAGGGGACACCCTCTCTGTCCAGGTTCTGCCTTGGCACACAGAGTAAATGAGCACTGGAAGAACATCTCGTGGATTGAAAGCACTGATGTAAGAGCAGAACATATACACATATGGGACAGATTTTCTCTTGTACAACATACACCATGTTTTAGATAATATGCAGAAGAAAAATCTTTGGTTCCTTGTCAGTAATACTAAGAGTGGACTGTTACCATTCATTCATCACGGCTTCAGTAAAAGAAGGATTCACTGTGTAGCTTCTGAACAAGAGTGCTTCCTGGGAACTAATGCTTGGTCTAAATTCCATTCCCAGCTCCACCATGGGTTTCTTCTAAGCGTCAGCTGCACACGGCACAAGGAGACAGATCCTAATTTTAAATGCGTTGCCTTGAATCTGCCATCCAAAGTGGAAATACTGAGGCTTAACTCTGTCGGAAACAAGCATTTGCTTCTGGGCACCCTTGTGCATAAGGTGTTATTTGGATCAAGATGGGTTGGTGACACAGAATGGCTGAGCACAGAGTCCTCCCCATTGTGCTGTCCACACTCACGGCTTGGTTCCTCCTCTGCTCTGCACGTGTGCAGCTGTCTACACCTCTGCAGTGTGGGTGTGAAAGGAGGCTGACCTTTTGTGGCAATGCACGATGTGAGGGGCTAAGCCTCAAGGCACAAAAACCAGGTCACTATATACAGCTGACCAATGTAAACAAAAAGCAAGTTAAATCACCACAGGGAGTCAGCTCCAAAGGAGTCTCAGGATAATCCATTTCCACATTGTTTTTGTGGGAGGAGAAGGGGGACTGAGTGAGATAAGCACTCAGATGCAAGTCAGTGTATGAAATTACATTCTGGCTTTTAAAAGAGAAAATGAGAGAGCGTTTTTGTACTCACAATTGACAATGACTGTAGTCCCTGTGCTCTTTTCTCTCTTTTACATGAGACAAGAAACCATCCCACCAGCTCTCTGCAGCCACAATGAAATTTCAGTAGGAGGGGGAAAAAAATCTCGTGATGCTGAGTCTAAAACATTGTTTTTAAAAAAGTTTAGTGCTTGTTTTGTAAAAGCCTTGCTAAGCCTTCCCTGGTATTGATTAGTTTGTTGGGTGCAGAGCTACTGAAGAAAGACATGCAGCAAAAAAGCGTTATCATCCTTGCACTACAGGTAGGAAGATCTGGCAATGCTTTCACAATTAAGTAGATCTAGAGACGTAATTTGATGGCCAATCCAGAGAATCCACTCTAATCAAAGTGTCTAACTACATCAGAATCCATATTCCAACTCCTTTGATGGGTTACTTGGCAACTAGCCTGGTGCAAATGAGTTTGGAAACGGGTCTGATTTGTTGCAATCATTTTACAAAGACAGAAGGAAAGTATGGGGAACCATGACAATCTCAGAGCTAGAGAGGAATTTTCTTCTGGCTACACCTCACAAATGTCTCAATTTTTGACCAGTCCTTTCTCACAGTTCTAAATCCTTTGTGAACCCCTCCTACTAAGACAGCAACTCCAGAGTGTGTTGCAGGGCTATGAGAGTTGTATGTCCTTACAGCTGTTTTGTATATGTAGATCCAAGGAGGTCCACCTCTACTTTTAACCGGAATTTAGTCTTCAGATTCTTGGAACCAATTTTCAGTGGAAAGGAAACTTAAAGCCACCTGAATCCAAAACAGTGTTTGCAAGAAGACATGAAAAAAAATTACAGGAAATATAAATACATATACCTTGATCCAAGAGCTTATTTTATCTTAGTATAAAGAACCCAGTCCAGAGCACTACTGGTGAGATGTCTGACTTCATGGGCCTCTCTGCATATTGATTTCTGTGGTGTCAAGTTGCCATCTCCTTTCCCCACACAGCATAGCAAATACAATGTTGGATAGTCATATACAAAATATCATGTTTATGGAAATCAAATTGTCATGGCAACAGAAGAGGTCTTGCAAGTATTTTAAAAATAGCAAATTAACAAAGCCAATTTATAAAATCTAAACCCCATTCTTTTATGAATGTACTTAAGCAGATACAACAAATGGTTTTCTACCTACATAAGGCTTTCCTTTAAAGCCGTCATCTCACTTCACCATATTGGCATATGGAGTAGATATGCATTATATTTTAGACTTAAACAGCAAAACTATTTCAGCTGGACAGTGTCATACTAATGTGATCACTGGGGCTTATTTCAGGTAAAATATTTTCATAAAAACTTAATGATTCATATTTTGTAAAATGACTCAACTTTTTAACACAGTGAACTTCAAACAATGGCTCATTAGTCTTCAATAAATCTTCGTTCTTCAAAGGCTTATTAACACTAACACTTACTTGTGTTTTAAATGAAACAAAATTATTATCCACAATTTGTAAGTTTTGTGTGGATATTCTTCAGTGCTTGTGGCAAACTAAGAGTTCAGCCTAGACAAATGACAAGCTGGTGAGATGCTGGATAATGATGTTTAAATTCATGTTCCAAAGGATGGCAGCCTTAGACCCCTGTTCCTTGTATAAGCATTATTACTGAAGTTGGAAATGTACAGGATGAACCCCTGCAGAGAATGTGATTATGTTTCCAAGAGTTCCTCTATCGATTGTATTCACCCTTTCCTCTAACAAGATTTGACCATGATCCACTCCAGGCATATCCTTTGGGTATGTTGATACTGGAATTTTTAATTTAAGTTAGTGTATTGCCCATCAGTTTTCATCAAGCATCTCATTTGTATTTACTAGTCTGCATATTTCATGATGATATGCTCAAAGACATGGGTGTCCATGGTTTTGTCTAGTTGGGCAGAATTGTAAGTTAGTTAACAATGTATCCTCTTTTTGAAATTTAAGAGCTGGGTATAATATTGGCATCCTTCAGTGCTGAAAAGTCATGACTCAGGTTTTCCAAAACTGAGATCATTAAAAAAAAAAAAAGTTCATTCTTTCTTCCCCCAGCCTTCCCTTTTTTGTTTTTTTTTGGGTTTTGTTTTTTTTTTTGAGAAAGGATCATTATCTTCAAATCCTGCTCCAAAGCCATAGGAGTTAAATTTTTTTCTTTTCCTGAAAGCAGAGATTCTCATCTAATCGAGAGCCTTGGGGATAGGGTTCTAAGGAAACACAAAATATTGTGTTAGTCAGGATTGCACTGCAAGACCTTTTGAGGGGCTGTCAAGTAATTAGAAATTGTTTGGTCTGTAACTCCTTTGGAATGGAAACACTGAGCTTTGAACTGCCTTTATTACAAAAACTACATTGTTGGAGGAAGGAGCGTGAGAGCAGCTTTTAAGTGGTAAGATGGAGAGAAAACAAACCGTGGAAATGAGTATTTTAAATCAAATATTCAAGTTCTGTCCACTTATGTTTTCCTTTACTCTACACAGAATGAAACCTAAGTTTATAACATCAGAAATCAACAAGTGAAATACAACTAGGTAGAACAGCATGTGATTGTTCTCAAGTTCTGACAGTATTTTCAAATGCTCAAAAACCCTGTGAAGAGGAAGAGAGGTTAATTCCTTCCTTTAATGAAAAAGCTCCCAACCTTCAGCAGAACCAAGGAAACCGAGGTTTCACATTCCTGCAATCCCTAAAGCAAGCTCAATGAACACAAACATTTCTTTTTCAGGTGAGGCTGGGCCCGTGCTGATGCCATGTCCTGGGTCTGACTTGTACTCGGTGATGCCTAAGGTTGCTGTGTGATGCTCTCTCCAGCTCTTTGCTAAGTAACGCTGCTGCCACACCAGCTTCCCTACATGTGCATAGCACAAGTGCTCCAGGTCACAGATCAACATCTGAAGCTCTAACTGCAGCTTCAGGTAAGATGTTGGACTGACCTGGGGTAGCTGCAGCAGAGGTGGGCACTCCCTCCTGCTTCCCTTGCTGCTGGAGCTGTAACTTCCAGCAGAAATTGTGTAAGGCACAGATAATGTTTTTAATTGCCCGTAAGGTTTGCCAGATGCCAGAACTTTTATACTAATAAAATCCCAAAAACTGGACATAGGTACAACACCCTAAACTGGCTTACCTTCTTTCAGATATGGTCTGGAAGGAATGTCCTGTGAGGAGCAGCTGAGGACTCTGGGCTTGTCTAGTTTGGAGAAAAGGAGGCTGAGGGGCAACCTCATTGCTCTCTACAGCTTCCTGAGGAAGAGAAGTGGGCAGGGAGATCCTATCTCTTCTCCCTGAGATCTTGCGATAGGATGCATGGGAATGATCCAAAGCTGCACCAGGGTAGGTTCAGACTGGACATTAGGAAGCATTTCTTTATCAAGAGGATGGTCAAATACTGGAACAGGCTTCCTATAGAAGCAGTTGATGCCCCAAGCCTGTCAGTGTTTAAAAGGCATTTGGATAATGGCCTTAATAACATGCTTTAACTTGATCAGCCCTGAGTTGGTCAGGCAGTTGGACAAGATGATCATTTCACGTCACTTAGAACTGAAACGGTCTCTTCTTTGATTCTGTGACCATCATCTTTGCACAGCGCTCCAACCAAGTTTGCAGGCATCCACTGCGGTGCTGCAACTGTATAACTTTAAAGTTGTAAAGTTCTGAAATGAAGTCAGTCCAAAAACTGAAGGAATTCAGAATTCCAAATTCTGAGGGAATGTTATATATCAGCTTGATTTTATATCTCATAGAAAGTAAGAAAAGAAGCTCTTTTCCTGTTTTCCTTTCCAGGTTACCTCTAAATATAAGTTTTCATAAATCAGTTGCAAACTCCAGTCCCTTTGAAAAACTTTAGGCCTATTTTAGAATCCCATTACCATCCAATCATTTGTTTCTCCACAAAATTCAAAACTGGATAAAGATTCTAAAATTCACCTTTGTGCTTTGTGCCAGCCACTGCCACCTACGGGTGTGTTTGTGTTCAGGGCACTGCACACAATTTGATGGGTAAGAAAGAGCCTGAGGAACCTGGTTTCTGCTTCCCACTCATCCATGGATGATCTTGAACAGCTCCACAAACTCTGAATGTTCTTTTTGTGGTGTAGAGAATAAATGGCAGCAAAATGCTGCAGGCAATGATGCTTTATCAGACTTTGTAAATCACACCCACTGATTCAGAGGAGGAGAACAATTCACCTCTATCCTGCAACCCAGACTAGCCAAAATTCACCTGTTAAAAGCACTCTCCTCATTCAAGTTACTTTTGTCTTTAAATCCTTTCATTCATTTGCTCTCTTGCTGCAAGAAGTTCCAGTTCTTTTGCCTTCTCACCAAATCTCTGTGAATGTACTTTTCTCCTCCTGGACTTGATTCTCTATTTTCCCCCATGTCACACCCTTCATCTGGAACAGCTTTCTAGACTTAAAATTCAGTTGGTTTACTTGGCCATTTAACAGCTCTTCTCTGCTGTCTGCTCTCACCTTCACTCTTAATCTTCAAGTACATCTGTCCAAATTGCATTAAATGACAAACACAATTACAAGATGCTGAGCAAACCCTGTCTCCTTACATGTTCATTAAGTAATGAATACCTCCACAGAGCTGCTTCAACCACAGCAGTGAACAAAAAGCACTGAACAAAAATGTCCCTGGCCATTTCTTTTGTCTTCTATTCTCATGGAAACAGAAGGCACGAGGGAGGTAAGAGAACCTTCTTTGCATTTTAGCTGGTCTGGCACTGACAGCAATTCAAAGGCAGCAGCACTAGGTTAGTGCACAGACTGACAGTGAAACGAACCAAAAAGTCATTTTAAATGCAAGTGGAGCTCAACAGCTGACTTTTACCAACTGTAACAAATGAAGAGCAAAAACTAACCAAAGGACATAAACAGTGCTAAATATTTGGAGTGTGACTTGAGGCTGTGGTCATGAACAAGGCCCTGCTGCGCTTTTGCTGTGTATGCATTTGTAAACCAAGGCTCACTGGAGGATGATGAGTATGACAGCACGTACTTGTGTGACCACTGTGGCTAAGCAGATAAACTCAAGGAAGGGATCCAGAGTCACACAAAGGAGAGGGAGGAATAAGATTATATTAAGTATTCAGGCAAGTGTGGGCAAAGCAAAAAGCAGCTTTCTTCCAAAAATACATCAGGGCATGCCATTGGATGCTGGATTAAAACTGAGGGGCCAGATCAGGTCCCTCAGCAGAGATAGTACCTGTTTTTTGGGGGTGTTTTCTGCTGATCAAGTACACTGGCTGGAGTTGTCTCAACCAAGGAGCTACAAACTTGAAATATTTCAGCATTTATTGAGATCACAAATTAGCTGTGAATCTCTTTTGCGTTTTCCAAGCTTGTTTATCATTCTAGATGGTCCAGACACTTCATGGCACAAAGATATTCCAGACTACCCTGTGCTGGCAAGATCGTTGAGTGACTGTTAAACACCATCAGCCAAGTAAGTTATATAAGACATTCAGATTTCTTGCTTAAATCTCTCTTGTTAAAAAAAAAAAAAGGGAGGAAGTCAATGGCCTTCAACATACTGACAAGAACAAGGCCCCGCAGGAGGTGCTGAAACCTGAGATCCCGTTGTTCTTGTGCCCAGCTTTACCTCACTGAGGATCATCTACTGCACAGCTGATAACACTGCTACCACCAACAGAGCAGTAACCTGGATGCACACATTTTATCACAGGTCTCATTTTCCACCTTGCACAAGCAGATGAACAAATTACCATAAAGAACTTCTTGACCTTTTCAGTGGAAAATACAAAACCCAACAGAGTGAAGTCTACTGGCAAATAGGTTTGCTTTGTTTAATTATGTTCCCATGAATAAATGGCTTGTGTCTGCAGATTACCAGCAGTCTATACGTCACAGGCTGAAAGGCAATGTTAGCTAAAGAATTGCAGCAGTAAAGTTCACAAACACAAATTCATATAAACACTTGAGAAAAACCTTTGTTTTCCTCAAATGAGCTTGTAAATCACACAGATTCATTGGTTTGCATGTCTATAAGAAAAAAATAATTAAAAAGGATCATAAATACCAAAGCAAGTTTGAGATTTTAATGCACAGATGTCTGAAAGCCCCAATTTCTTTTCTGCAGTGTTTTCCTACTGTAGATAAGAAAATCTATTTTTTCCCTTGAAATTCTTTGTTTCAATAATGAAAGCAATGGATGTTTGCTTGAGGCATCTATTTACCATTCCAACCACAAAAATAAAATGGGTATTGATAATTTTATGCAGACCTTATCCCTGCAACTTTCTCAGCTGTTGTGTTCTGTACTTCTGTTCAGCTCTTTGGAGAGCTCATTCTGCTCGAGAGAGGCATGGTGTATAATGAGAAGATGCTTGGCTTCAATGAATCGAACATTAGAGCCATATTCACACAGCTGAAGGTACAGCCCTTGAACTCTACCAAGACCAAAGCAGAATAAACAGATGGCAGAAGACTCGTGACAGGGAGCTGACATACTCAGGGACAGGGAGAGCTGCACTGTGTAACCGTGGAAGAAAAAAGTTCAGTGGGCTGGGAATCACCCCTTCTTTCTCTAGCTGCTGTGAGAAGCTGTCACTCATGATCTCCTCCACCGGCTATGTCATGGCACATGGGTGGCTGCTCCCCTATCTAGCACTAACATAATTTCATGCTACGTATTTCAATTACTCCCTGCATAAAAATAGTACACATGTATAATTCAGGCTGTGATCCAGAAGTCCACCCCCTTCCTGACAGGAGGGATTAATCTTGGAGAATACCTCATACTTTCAGATAATTTCACTCCCTTCTCACATTTCCCTCAAGTTCTCCCCCTTCGTTTACCCCCTCCCACACACGTGATGTCGAGAGAAGGAAAAACAGATAGGAAGGAGGGCAAGATTCCCATGTATCAGCTCAGGGAATGACAGGGAGCCAGATCTTCTCCCACGCTGACTGGCACACGGCAGCTCCAAGGGAACACAGTCTGCCAGCTAAAGGGCATGGCCAGCCCCTTCTCTCAGCTGCCATCTGCAGCACGTACCGGCTGGAGGTGCACACTGCTCAGTCCTGCGGGAACCGGATACACCACCATTTATCTCTGCTGAGATCATCATCTTCCATTCTCCAGAGTTCATCATGGCATGATTTGGCCCTGATGCTCCAGAGCCCAGAAGCCCAAAGCCAAAGCAGAGGTTACAGTGTCTGTGGCTCAGGGTGCCTCTGGCAGAGCTGGAACGCTGGTAGCCAAGGCACGATGGCTTTTGCCACAGGACTCGCTGAGTCTTGCCTCTTCTTCCTTTTGTACTATCTGCTCTTTTCATGAACCTGAGCTAGGGACACCTTCATTACAGCTCAGCCCTACAGCCCTATAAGACACAGATGAGAAAAACCACACTGGACCATGGAAAACTGATCCAGAAAATCTCCAAGGGCTTGCTTCTATCGCAGTGAATGGAAGCACAGTGTAATTTCAAGGCTGTTCTGCAAAACAGATTACAAGTAGATGGGCTAATCAAGCTTTTTGACATTGTATTTAGTCTGAATTTTAAGTTTTGGCAAGGCAAAAGTTAACATATCCTCTGGGTATGAACAAATTCCTATGAGTCTTTTGTAACATATATGGAAAGAGTAGTCAAACCCCAGTTTACAATGCATCTCAAAACCTGCAGTTCTGGGTTACTACATAAATCTTTGAAAATTAACCAACTGAAAAAATAAAATTACTATAAACAAAGAAAAAGTGTTATGTTTCCTGTCCAAATGGAGCACTACTGCAAAAAGGAAAAATAAACTTGATATTTAAAAATTCTCAGATTTCATCCTCATAGATGACTTCCATAAAATAGGAAAGATAAATTAACTAAAAAAAGCAGAGACTTTCAGATGCTGAGAAGAGTCCCTGAGGATTTGGTAGCCTGAATCAGAGCACAATTTCTATTTGGGCATCACTGGTCTGAGGTACTGGGCACTAATGAAACCTCAAACGCACCCGTCTCCAAGCAGTGGAAAACTTGGTTTATTCAGTGCTGACCACATCCTTGCCTTATTTCGATGGTTTCTGACCCTTCATTGCAATCGCACTGCAGACTCTACACATGAATGACAACTACAGGCAAAATGATAAGGGGTGAATTCAGGGACTGAAAAATAGAGAACTTCCATTACCATCTAAACACAGTCACATTCTCTACCTCAGCAGGCAGAATATACAGCAAACCAGTGAAACATCATTTTTACATGTTATAAATCTGGAAATGATGGGAATTTTGTCATTTACATCACAGAGAACAGGCTCATAACCTTGATGTGAATAATTCACACCACCCCAAATCTTATTTATTTTTATAACTGTTGCTCAGTTCATTGAGATTGCTGAAATACAACAATGGCACAAGATCTCTTTTTACCTTGAATATTTCTGCCTGTAGATTTGTGTTCCTTCTGTTTCCCCTCGTGTGTAGGCTACGTGATATACGACAGGATATGGCTGAAATTGTAAACAGCTTCACTCTAAGTAGGTGTATTATCTCAGAGTAAATTTTCTATCAAAATGCATACGCTATTAGCAGCTTCTTCAAGAGAATGGTTCATTTATGCATGAACTCAGTGCCATGCTTCGCATACAGAGTTTGGGATGCATCTCCAAAACACTGCATTTCGCCAGCCTGTGGGAATGTCACATGGAAGGATTTCTTTTGATTTGTAGTTTGTTTGTTTTGCTACTTTTTCAACAGGGTATAAGTAGAAACAGTGGTATAGACAGCCAGAAAGTGCTACTGAAATCAGCGTACCAAACACAAACCAAGTTTAATAAAAATCTCCACCAGTTAAAAAAAACCAAAATGGAATTAAAACCATTTTAGGGTGATCCAGCCAGTCAGTGATAGCACAACCACATGGCTGCAAAGTCCAGATTCAACTCTCAATTCTTCAAGCCAGCCTGGACTGGGACCCTACACGCTCACCTGTAGCAAGGATGTGCTATCTGCTGTCCTTGTTTACACTCCTTCCGTGTGAGGGAAGGCACAACACTGGTGCTTCCAGCAGACCTGCAGCAGCAGCCAGAGCAGAGCTCTGGGCAGATAACCACACTTCCAGCCAATTCTGACATGAGGATGTCTCATGGGCACCTCCCCTACTGGGCTGAAGGAAAAAAATGGAGGGTTTTCTAGTGTGCTGTCAAAAGCGATACAGTATGAAGTATAAGATCATTCAAAGGAGGAAAAGGGCATGGTAAGTCAGTTTTTTCCCTGTACGTC
Source organism: Neopelma chrysocephalum (assembly GCF_003984885.1). Taxonomy (NCBI): domain Eukaryota; kingdom Metazoa; phylum Chordata; class Aves; order Passeriformes; family Pipridae; genus Neopelma; species Neopelma chrysocephalum. The sequence goes on along the minus strand of NW_020897773.1, from coordinate 574,044 downwards.
TACAGTGAAGATGTAGTGTCTTCAATGCCAACAGAAAAGTACATTCGCTTTGAAAACTCTGGCTTTGAGCATCTCTCTCTGAAGACAGTGGGAAAGTAAGTGCTAAATAACAACAACCTAAAACACCATGAAAGCACTCAACTCGAGAGTTTCTCTTTGATTCATCACTCCAGGTTCTTCAGGTGGTTGCACACAAGGGATGTGCAAACAACACACCCGAGCACAATGCATTGCATCTGAAAGCACATACAGCAATGCCAGTCCTTCCACAGCAAAACTCTGCAGGTATTTCAAAAGGTACAAGCTTTCCTCTGGAATACATCCACAGGTTAAGAGCAAGCACACTGGAATAGTAATGGCTTGTGTTATGTTGCACAGTGTACCACTCACTCTTAGGTAATACTTCAGAATTACTTAAGAAGAACTTTTAGAATTTCATATTTGTTACAGAATTAAGCCACCTGAAACACATGAAGCAAATAAAGGCAGGGCAGTAGCTCTTCAAAAGCAGGTCTAGGTGGGGGATACTCCCCTATCACAAGGAAGGCTTCTGCAGTGCCCACAGGAGCAGAAATAGCAGCCAGGAATAGAATATGGGAGACTCGAGGTATGGATTAATGAGGGCTTTATTTTGTCTGGAGTTTTGTAAAGGTGATTGCTTTGCTTGCAGCTAGAATACTTGTATTTAGCCTTGTGTTCCAGGTGCCTTCGTAGCGTTCAAACTTTAGGCTCCTGTTGCAGCAAGCATTTCCTAATTAAAAAGGAGGAACGGCAAATATAGAGGGAACTGTAGTCACAGCTTAGGGATGCGTTACCTGAGCCGCTCACCAGTGATTTAGTATTGAGAAACCGTGAATCCACAGTTTCTCCGGGGAAACAGTTCCAACATTTTTCAGAGATCTCCTTAGGAAACGCGGGAAGGTGGGCTCTGAAAGCTCGCCTTAGCTGGCGAGCGATGCGGTCACTATGAGCCTTGGTCCTCTCTGACTAAAATCACAATTCGCGAGAGCCCGAACAGCCGAAGCCCTTCTCCTAAAGCGCACGATTCCCCGCCTGGCGAGAACGGAGCGGCCGGAACGCGCGGGGGATGCTCAGCCCCCGGGGCCGGGGAATTCATTTCCCCTGCCTCGCAGAGTCACGGAGCGCTGCCCTGCGGGCGAGAACGGAGCGGAGTCGGGCGGGTGCCCCAGCCCCGGTCCCCGACTGCCGTCGGGGAGAAGCGCAACCCTCGCGGCGGCGGCTACCCGAGGACCCCGCAGGGCGCTGCCCCGGCCCCCGACGCAAAACTTTCCGCCGGGGCGCAGGGGCTCGCTGCCTGCTTGCCTGCTTCCATCCGTCCACCCATCCATCCATCCCTCCCTTCCCGCGGCGCCGTCGGGGAAAGTTGCCGGCGCGGCGGGGTCCGGCACCGGGCGAAGCAGTGGCAGGTGGGGAGAGGGACCCCCTGCCCCGGCCGCCCTCCCTCCATTCCTCCCGCCGCGCTCCTTACCCAGCCCCGGCACGAAGGTGTTGAGGAAGAGGCAGATGACAGCCACGGGGAACGGCATGTAGGGGATGGCGGCGCGCAGGGGGCCCTTCTTCTCCCGGACCTGCACCACCACCCCGCTGGAAGGGGCCGCGCCGCCCCGGCTGGGCTCCGCGGCCGCCGCGCTCTCGCCGTCCTTGGGCGAGGGATCCATGGCCGGCGCGGCGGAGCCCGGCGGGATCACAGCTCCCGCCGCCCAGCGCGCTCCCGCCGCCGCCGCGCGGCCCCGCCTGCCCGCCCCCCCGCGCGGACCCCTCCCCTCCCTCCTCCCCCCCCTCGCTGGGATGGAGCCCGGGAGCCTTCCGATGCGCGCTCCTTCACGGACCGCTTCCCGAGGAGCGGGAGCCTGGAGGTGCGCGCCCCTCGCCAGGCTGCGGATCGCCCTGTCCCGCCTGGGCAGTAAGGAGAGAGGGCAAGGAGCTGTCCCGTTCTCCCTCTGGAAGGGAAAGAGACAGCTCCGTGTTAGGGAGCGCAGGAGCGGTGTAAAATAACGCCTCGTGCGCTTTTTAAAAATAGAAGGTGTGAGAAAAGGTGTAAATTAAACCCACACGTTTATTGTTTAAAAATCCCTGTGGTAAGGAGGAAAGGGGAGAGCCACAGGACTTGGAAGGCAAAGGAAAATACATCCCTGGAGAGCTAATCGCAGCTTGGGACAGTGTGAAAATCTATCTTAATTCCTCGGCACCACGAGGGAAAACAGGCCTTTGTAGAGCTCGTAATTATTGTTCAGTTCACAGGCTGAAATCGTAACAGCACTTGAGCTTGTCTGTAGCTAAAAAAGATGATGAGGCTGGTCATTGCAGATACGATTCAGCAGAGAAAACAGGAAAAATATTAAAGGCATTAATCTTGATATAAAATGTAAGTGTGACACGTATACAGGGTCTTTGCATGAGAGAGAGGGTAGTCTATGTCTTATTGCGCATTTCGAAGCTGTGGTTTTGCCGAGGAATGCCTGCTAGGAATTTAGATTCCAAAGGAAATCTTGAACTACTTCATATATGCCACTGGGATGCCACTTGGCATATACATGATTCAACAGTTTAATAGATTCCAATACAAATTAGTACAAAGAAAAAGTTATGTAAACTAAATGACAGAGATCCAGAATCCTCTTTCTAGAGTACACTTTTATTTTTCTATTGACTGGGTTCTGAACCATAAAAACATAGACACCCCATGTAAAAATCTCATATTTTTAACAACAGGTTTTCTTTGGTTATTTTCGGACTGCCTTTTATCCAAAAAAATCTTCTGACTTTTTTGATTAATCACACAGTTTAGACATGTTCCCAGAGCATATTAACCAACCTGGCTTTTTTTCTTGGTTTGTTTTTTTTGTTTTGTTTTGTTTTGTTTTGGGGTTTTTTTGTTGTTTTTTATGGTGACATTTATTTCTATCAAAATAGTTCATGACAGCCTATTATATCTCCTAGACATCCTAGACACAAAGCTATTGGAGGGCTGCACCTTTCTCTTGGTAAGATCTGATGTAACTGTTATGAAGTCTAACCTTCTGTGCTGTTGGATCAAACCACAGTCAGATGAGAAATCTTTGTGGTATGAATATGGGCTAATTAGAGCCTGTACAAAGCAGAATCCACAGTTGGAACACTATCCAATAATTTGCAGTGATATCATTCTCCATAGGTTCTCAAAATCATGTGTGGGTGAGCCCACATTACCTACAGTAAAAGCAAGCAAAAGGCCATTGTGAGAGTAGCCCAAATAGAAGATCAAAGACTAAGATTAATTAAAACAATATTTTGTCAGAAATGCTTAATAACAGGTTGTGCTTTTATGGAACATTTCCTTGGAATATCTCAAAGCATTTGACAAATGTGACTTAATTCATTTGCTTCTTTAAGATTAGCTGGCAATATGTGAGTCTTCTTCTACCCACTATTAAAGTGCAACTGCTTCTAGACTGAACCGCATCATTAATTCTGCCCTGCCAGTGCTCATGGAAGTTCTCAGGCGCCTAAGGCAAAAGTTATGACTGCCTCGGAGTATATTAAGGATACCATCATCTAACAAGTTGTGACATTTCCAAGCTTTTCCTAAACAAGTGAATTGGTGGCAATGTTACTTTGCTGAGATTGTTCCACACTCCCCAAGCGGTGCGTGACAGACATGGAAACCACCTTGTGTGCTGCATGCTTCACTGTGACTCAGGAGACAAGACTCTACGTGCTGGAGAGCTTAAATGGGGAAAGACAATCATTAATGAAAGGTGTGCTGGGACCTAGCCAAAAAATGTGACCCAGGGCTGACTATTTTTTTTTAAATGAAAATAAGATTATAATTTATAAAAAGCAGTATGAGTATTTATAAAAAGGTATGAATATTAAGAATACTCATATTTCTTCAGATTTGATCTTTAATATTTTCATTTCGCTTCTCAGCATGAAAACAGTTCACAGAACTGATATACATAATATTATTTGTCTGCAGTTGAGACAAAAAAAGTGGTAAAAAAAAGACAAACCCAAAAAATCTATAAACAAAACAAACCTGAATCCAAAGTGCAGTTTCAGAACATGGAACTCCCAGGGCACACCAGTATAGCATGTATTGACACATAAGAGTGGGGACACATCCTCCTCCAGATTTCTCTCTGAAGAAGTGCTTCAGGACACAAGTGCTGTAAAACTGAAGGCAACAGTCGCTGCTGTGCCTCAAGGGCAGGCACTTGAGAAGATGAGATCCCTTAATCTCCTGGATGTCTGGGGAAAGAGTAGCTGGTGTTGGCCCAGGTAGCAAAAAGACTGCAAGACCTCCTGCAGGTGGGTAAGCCTTCTACAATCTTGTAGCTCTTAAACCCAGAGGAGTCTAGCCTCTGACTTCCTCCAGTCTTGCAAAGAGTACCTGTAGTTGCCAGATCCTTGATAAGCAAGCATCATCAGAGAACCTGTTTGTCGAATAGTCCTGTCTCAATGCTGTCGAGACTTAAGATGGACCTTCTGATTGACAGAAGCTGGTGGTCTTACTGTGGAGCCCTTCTGGTTGGTTACACTGTGTGTGGATGTTGCTGTGGGAAGTAGATGCTGGAGTTCCATAAGAGTCAGGCCTGAAACGTGTGGCTCATGGCCACCAAGCCACCCAGTCAGAGGAGGCTAATCTCCCAGCTGAGAGCAGAAGGTATTTGTTATGGTCACTAGCTGACTTTCAAGGAGCTGCGATATGAGACTGTATAGTGGGAGTCTCACACTTTGTTGGGTTTCCACAGTGGATAACCAAGCTGTATTTCAAAGATTTTGCAGGTATGAACACTTCGAGTTATACACTAAAGTGTAAGGGAAGTGTTGGCAGGTCAAAAGGAACTTTAGATCAGTTGGTTGTGTGAGTTTGCCCTACAGTTGTTTTCTTCTTTCCCTGCTGGTTCTAGTATTTGAGTTGTTTTTATGCAGTCAATGGAGAATTAGAAATCCTGCAAAAGGAAGGGATGGTGCTTCCCTGTTACAGTGCTCTGAGGACTGGGCACATCACAGTTTGCCTCTGAATTTGGAAAGGGGAAAAAACCTGCAAGCTGAATACCAATGACATACCTCCAGTAACCAGGGGTTCATCTATTTTAAATAAACCCCACTCCCAAGCTTGGGTCCTTTCCAAAAGAGTCTTAAGTATCCTACAAGTATGTTAAGAGAAATACAAAAATAGATGCAAACATAAATCATTAGCAGTGTTATTAACAGAGACAATAAGGAGCCAAGCAAGAGCTACTACTCACTAACAATTCCTGGGGGACAGGAGGAGCCCTGCAGTCTGCACTCCAGTACACCAGTGTAAATCCAGCATGGCTCCACGCATTGTGACTGAAAGCAGAGCTTGGTTCAAGGAGTACAGCTTTCTCCTAGCAGAGAAGATCAATTAATTCTGTTCATGTGCAGGAGATTAGAGTTATTGGACCGCTGATGTCTGTTATTAGAAAATCCATCGTATCACCTGAAATTGGGGCAGGACTAAACCCCGTCTCTTCACAGAGACAAATGCAGCTCTGTGCAAAGGAATGGCTTATTTGTTAAGTGTCTCTTGTGGCCCATGTCAGAACAGAGTCTTGGGACGGTCGTGGCACTGAGACCTCATAAATTGTTTTCATCTGATAAATGTCAGGCAGTCATATGAGATTGGGTTTGACTCGGTGAGCTTTTTCTGGTGCAAATGAGAGCTACACTTATTGCTGGCACAGTACGTGGGTATATCCTGACCACACAAGACTCCAGACTAGTTTTATTACAGACTTAAAAAAAGAAAAGCATTATTTGTGTCCAGTCTGGTGGAAATTCTGCATTGATTTCAGTGGGAGTAATAGTAGCCTCATATTTATTAATTCATTTTCTGCTACATGAGTTTATGAAAAAACAAACAGGAAATCTTTTTCTTCCCATAAATTTCTATTTGATTAAGACTGTTAATGGTGGTATTTACAGCTGTACTCTGCTATGTCTTGAGAGTATGTGATGCTGTGAAGATCACCAAGAAATGCTTAGGACTCCAGGACAAATCTGTTCCCCTGGCTTCTGCCTTCCTTTCCAGGCTGCAGTTGCAGCATCCCTTCATCTTTACAGCCTGTGCACAACGAATTGCAGTTATTTCTAGGAAACATGAGGATCTCATCACAATGGTCTGCATGTTTTAATGCATGTAGCTGGTTTTCTTTGTTCCCGACTCAGTATTCATGCAGTTGTTCTTCCTCCAAACAGCGTTGGACTGCTATGTATTGACCCCATGTGTCTGTGCCTGGCTCTATAAGATCCCCTAACCTTGCCCAGTGTGAATTCTATAGCTCAGAGAGGGAAAATCCACAGTAAGTAAATTCTCCCAATATAGAAACTGGGACAAAATAGTCAGGAAAATCTGTCCTTATCATAATAATGACCAGATAGGTGAGGAAAGAGAGCAGGCACTAGAGAAACACAGACATTCTGTGGTGACCCAAAGCAATTCTGCAAGCCCAAACTTTTTTTTCCCACCCCTCTTTTGAGTCATGCACACTTGGTCAAAAGGTAGAGTGGATACCCCAGTCTCACAATGGCTGCAACTCCCTGTGTAAGGAGCCCAGACAAAACTGCATGCATTAAATCTGTAATGATACTGAAAGGCATGTGGTTATCCTCTATTGTGTATCACTTTTGAAGCCCAGTGCCAGCCACGAGGGCTCCTCCCACATAAGCACATCAGACCTGTCTAGTGCTGTCTTGTTATGGAAAATGCCTTTTGACTGCAAGTTAGATGTCAGTTGTCTTGGAGTTTGAGAAGAGAGGTGACCTTAAGCTAGAGCAGTTAGCTCAGGGTGGGTACTTTAAATTCTCTAGTCTCTGTCTTCCTGCATTCCAGGTTTTCCAAGAAATGTGAGAACGGAAATCTGGAGCTCAAGCTATTGATCATTGTATCCCAGCTTTAGGTTTGGGTCTGTCTTCAGTTCAGTTGTGGGTTACTGTATTAGACTAGTATGGCTTAGGCTTATTGTCAGTCTTCATCTGCCCAAACGATTTGGCAGCACCTCTAGAACAACCTAAAGATTCAGAGATTCATTCTGGAATTTACCTGTGGCTGTTACAGGTTAACAAAGATTTAACCTGCACTGAAACCTTCAATAGTGTCGGCCAGCTGCATCATGCAAGATAAAGATAACCTGACTAGAATCAATTTCTGCCCTGCTTGTCCTCTAACACCAACTGCTTGTCAAACTTTAGTCCTTTGCTCTGAATTGTATCTTGTTGATATTTTTCTGCTACTGAAATAATGTTTTTCATCCCAGTCTTGCTTTTATTCTTCCCTGTCATGAAGTCTTTTGGGTGGGAATGAACCTGAATGACAAAATTTATAGGCAGATCTTAATTCACATCCAAACATTCACCACAATCTATAGGAAAGGAGATCCTTATTCTACTGATTCCATGCTATCTCTATATTTTTCCTCTTTTCTTTCTTGTCATTGAAACATACATACTTATGGAAAATGTCAGGAAGGCTACAAACACCAGCAGCTGCCAGTGTCACAGGTGGTGATCTTGTGGCACTGGCCATTTGTTTTGCTGCTGATTATTTTTTTTAGTAGTCTTGAATGTCTCTGTCTCCATTTGAGCTTATGGAGATTCACTTTAACTGTTGAAAAGTTTCTTTTTCTTCTTAGTGTAACCTCATTTCCCCCTTTTACAGCACCTTTATCTGTGAAAATTTTCTACCTTGTAACATACCATAGCACTTTGTTATTGATTTAGCATTCCTGTGCATATCCATCATTTTCTTTGATTTGAGCAGTTCTCCCCAGCATGAACAATTATTATCACAGGCATTATGTGATGCTCCAGGGCATTCACTTTTTCTGACGATGGGCAGGACAAAGTTTCTAGGAGTTAACTCTTGCAACATAGTATTCTGGATTATGCAGTCCTTTTATACCATGGTTCAGTAGATCAATTACTGTGCTTGGAAACGCCCAAGTCTTTCTGGTTTAAACTGTTTCCATTTTCCAGGTCTATTCCTACACCTCACAAAAAACAGTCTCCTTGTTTTCCCCTCTTTTCTACTGAGGGGAATCTCCTTGCCCAACCAGTCCCAGTATCCCCCCATAATGAATCCTTTTTCTCTTTCTGTCTTGTAGCTTCCAGCCTTAGCATTATTTAAGCACTGCCAGATTCCCGCTGTGTGCCAAGATGAGAACCTGTTCCTTCTCCCCTTCAAGAACTTTTTTCCTCCTCAGTGTGATAGTGTGCAGAAGGAGGATGTGAAAAGGACAGGCTCAATTTTATCTTTTCTTTTGCCATATTCTGGTCCATCTACAGCAGTCTAGAAGTGCCACAAATCTGGTCCATCACATTTAAGGTTCTTCATCCAAAACAATCTACTTTACCTAACACAGTCATGCAAGTTCCCTATTGCAATTGGTGGAGAGGCAGATCCTCAGATCTTCCAGGAATGATCAAGTTTGCTTAAGCTGAGCATGTATTTCTACAGTTAATCCTGGGAAGAACCTGCAGAATAAGTTAGGTATCTTCATCCATTTTGCATCCTTTCTACTTTTCTGTTTTTGGAGGACAAACATGTAATGGTTTAGTACACTTCACACAAAGTAGAACTCTGTGTGCTCAATTTCCTGGGAGAGTATGTTTTACCAGAGACTATTATTTAAAAGCTGAGTACTGTTACTACCATACTCTGATCATGGCTTCTCTGAGGCACCTAGGAAGAGTTCAAAAGCCTAAAGTAAACCACAACAGAGCTGCAGATGGGAGAGAGATACCAGAATCCATGGAGGAGCACTAATGAGCAGCAGCAGGCAAGTAAAATTATGTGAAAAGGAAATATCTTTTTTGAGGCACCTTTAAATTTAGGTGCCTGAAAGATTTTTAACAATCCTGAAAAGTAAGTGGGAATGGATTACTGGGTGGATCTGAATGGGTTTGGGGTATCTGAGTTACAACTCAAAGCAATATTTTGTCAGATGAGGTTCTCTTCTTTGAACACTTGGATTGACCCCCTCGAGGTTATTATTCTTACTCATGTTTTATAGTATGGGTGTGAGATGAATTGGGAACCTTTCATGTACAGTCTGTTTCTCTCAGATTATGTCTGAGGGAGACAAATTATGCTCTGTGACTTGAGAACCACATCAGTCTATCAGGTGAACTAGCGCAAAGCTGTCATGCTCTGCCTTAAAAGAAATCACTTCTCAGATCAAATTTTTTGCCATTTATATAATACTTTTTATTTCTCAATAAAAGCTAGATCAGACATGATTAAATGTTATGTTTTGTAAGACAGCCTTTTCAGAAAGCTGTGAAATAGGAAAACATATGCTGCTCCCCTTTCTTGAGACTTGCTTGAATCATGATGCCCACAGAGGCTGCTTTGCCGGCATACATAAATTTTGATCCTGGAGAAAGGTACCCATCTATTTGACAGCTGTGAGCAATGAAATCCACTATTTACCAATACAAGAACAGTAGAAATGCATTCTCTTCCTCATACTGTTCTACTCCTTATCCAGAGGGACCAATATTAAAAATTAGAAGTCTGAAAGTATGAGTTACTTAGTCTTTGTTTCTCTGCTACAGTTGCCCATAGTTTTGTAGTGTCAGCTGGATGAAAATCAGCAGCTACAGTGACACAGGTCACGTTGGACGAGGTGTAAGCCATAAGCACTGTGGGTTAGCTCAGGGATTTTCAGTGGGGTGGGAAGTGCTGCTCGTGGAATATAAGAAGTTTTATATTGTCTTACGCATGGCTGCTTGGACTCTTGCCCCTGTTGAAGGTTTTGTCCAGCCCCTTGTGGGACAGCAGTAGGTCTCTGGTCTGTTCCAAGGTATAAAGATCCTCACCAGGAGTTTAACAGTTTCAGCCAGACTTGCTGAGAACAGATGAAGGGTTTTGACTGAGGACAGCTTTCTTGAGGTCACTGATGGGCTGTAAAATGTAAGGATCTCAGGGTTGGATCTTTTTAAGATATAACACAGTGGACTTCAAGCTTTCCAACAGGGATGGGGCTCTGAGCAGGCACTCTGTGATCTGTGGGGGAGGTTTTTTTATGTTCAAGAGGGAGAAGTTTTAGCTATGCACTGTCAAGTACTCATTGCAATATGAACTTTCACTGATGCTGCCAAGTCTTTCTCTCTCTTATGAGCAAGTAGAGGACTTAATTTTCTGAGACTGTACTCGCTCATTTTGTAAATGCTGCATTGACATACAACAGATTGTAGGAATGTTCCACAGCTATTAGGAATTAAAATAGGAGAAAAATGGTATTTTTAAGCTTGTTCAGCAAAAAAAGAAATTGCAAAACTTGACTTGAAGCTTAATGCACCCAACTAATGTTGGCAAGAATTGTGAATGTGAAAGTGAAGGTTGTCATAATCAGGAAGGTAATAAAGACAGAAGCTGCTGCTCAGGCAATGGGAGCTGACATTAGCAACATGCAGAGGATTTGCAAGTCCTGTTGTAAATGGACTCAAGCAGGGACATGGAAGGAAAGCTGGTTCATTTGTTTTAGCAATTTATCCAGCTGTAAAAGACTTTTTGTGCTATCAGTGCATTATGAGTAAACCACTGCTTGCTAAGATTTGTGTTTTTTCTTCCTGAGGTACATCTACTTCTTTCCTGTTTTTCCTGCTGGAGCTGGAAGATTACTTTAAATTGTTTTCTGGCACAGAAAAACACATGCTTGAATTCCTATTAATCTAGAATGGGATTAATGTTGCATTTGCTGATTTTGTGAGTTATTCTCACCCACAGGAAGATTATACCTGGTACATCAATTTAAAGAGATGAGTCAAGTGCAATGGGAACTAGGCAGGAAGTATTCCCTAAACCCTGAAAGTAGTGCTTACCGTGGAGATTATGACATTTCTGAATTTTCCAGGCAAAAAGGGGTAGCAGCTAGATAGAGCTCGATAGACGAATATAGTGATCTTAAGAAAAGAATAGCATAATTGCTTTTGGTTTTCAAAGGCTGGGGGAGAGAGAACAGCCTGCAGTTTTCTACCCCTGAATAAAACTGCCTAATTTAATCTGAACCTTTTTTTTTCTTTTCCCAGGGAGATTGCAGTTGTCTGTCACTCTCTCCAAAGTGATTTCTCTGTGCTAAAGGAGGCCTAGGGATCTACACTGAGGAAACAGGCACTGGGCTCTGTGTCATGAATAGCTGGCAAAAATCTCACTGCAGTGCATGATTCTCCAGGGTCCTATAGGAATGCTGGCTGAGCCAGCTGGAATACTTATTAATGATGTGGTTGTAGAGAACTGTCCAGTCATGTCATCAGAGACTGAGAGATTCAATCCCATGATCTCACCCTAAGTGTCCTAGTGCTTTATCTGTACACATTCAAAATTTCTACTCTCTTAAGAAACCCTTCCTCTAGTTACTTGTGAACCTTTGCCCCTTTGTGCTTCCTTGTTGAACAGACTTCTTTATTGGATTTCACTGCATTTAAAAGAGCATTTCTTATGTCCAATTAAACTGGAAAATCCATGCTCAACAGATTTGTTAAGTATGATTTTCCATTTAGTCATTATTGCTAATGAAGTCATAACTTCCTGAGTTGCTCTTGTGTGTCCTTAATTAGCGCCTCTGTTCTGTATCCACCCCCTCACCATGGAAGTGAAGCTGTGGGTTTCTTCCTGATTCTTATGTCCCTCATAGGCCTCGATATGCACTAGCACCTCTCCAGCCCACCAGGTCCTGTTCTTTTCTGGTCTCTCTGGTTGTTTTTTAAACTCTTGTCCCAGAGACAGTGTCCACATCCCTCTTACTCAACTACCAACACAAAGTAACGTGGACAGCACCATTCCCCAAAGGTGTGTGCTGCCTTTTGAGACAGCTACCTCGCAAGTAAAGGATTAAAATGGCTGCAACTGTGTGAAGTTTTTCCCTATGAGAAACTGGATTCTCATGAGTTTTACCTTCCTGTGGTGTATTCACCATGGCCTTTTACAGACTTCAGGCAGGGCTTATTTCCCTCAGCTGTCCATGTGAAACTGGCAGGGTGAAGCATGATGGACCTCACTGCTTTGGTTCATATGCTGCTGTATTTTTTTTTTTTTAGTTAATTGCTTGATTTTTCTGAGACAGATCCCATCTGGCCCTGATGTTTTGTCAGCATTATGACATTCTAAAAAATTTTATAACTATTTTTGGCACGATCTCAATTTCTGACTATTTCTGCTTTCTTCCCTAAAAATTGTATGGCTGTTCTTGGCATCTTCTCCACATTCCCCATTCCTTAGAAACACTGCACAGAAAATTTGTTTTATCCATGTCTGCTCCTTTTGTATTTAATTTACCTTTCTGCTCTTCTGAGGAGTTGTCCCCTCAAACATGCCATGTTCTCCAGCTATCTACAATTCCTCTTAGTCAGAGGGAGCATTTGTGCAACAGTTCTGTCAGTCTCCACTTGCTGCTTTGCTCATCAACTTCCTGTACACTTCTGATTTCCTTGTCCCTTGTTAGAGGTTGCTACTACCCTCAGGTACTCCACCTGGGATTTTAATCCCAAATTGCCTTCCAGCCCATGGAAGGGGAATCCTTGTGATTGTAAACTTCACTGTAGGCTGCAGATACCAGGTAGTATTCCAGCTGAAACATAATGGAGCTAGTTGTTTATTTTTCCATAACAGATTGATCTAATACTAAAAATCATTAAAATCACTTTCAAATTATCTAAAATTCAAATTATCCACATGCCTTCGTGGACATATTAACAGAAGGTATGACCACTTTATGTAGATATTTATGCAAAGATATGTGATCTGAGTGAAGGTAATGCTTTTCAGCCTTGTTGACAAAGGCACAACTAGACGGCTAGCTTGCAATCTAGTTGTGCCTGTCTTAGGGTGACTTATTTGATGTCTGTCTGTCTTGCTCATGAACAAAAAGTTGAACTTGCAAAGGTATAAGAGAAACACCGGGTTCCAACAAACCAGCTCCAAATTTCTTTGCTCCCTTTACTGATTAACAAAGTTCCCATTGGTACATCCAAAGTTGTTTGCTGCTGTACCCCAAGCTCCGCTCTCTCTATGAAATGAACTCAGTCCTGGAGCTCTTTAGCCAGTTCCTAACCTTTAATCTTTTTTGAGAAACTGAGAGAGTCTTCTCTCTGTCTCCATAATCTATTTTCTGTATGCCTCCTGTTCAACAGGAAAGCTTTCCAACCTAGTTATTTCTGTGCACATACAAAAGTAACATGACATTACCCACCTGCATATTTGCATGATTTTGGTGTGATGGTTGCATTCTCTCTATGCATATTCATAAGTGACCCCAATTTAGTGGAGAACTAAAAATCTAGTAAGTTGCAGGATGTGTGCCTGAAAGATATAGGCAGCAAACAGGCTTTGCAATTGTGAACTATTATGCTTCTGTAAAAGTCTGTCACTGCTGTCAGGGACAGAAGTGATTTGATAACTCTGTCAGCCTAGCAACATGACAATGCTTCGGGAGAGTTTTAAAAACTTGCCTCATGTTTTCCGTTGTCAACAGATTTGTTATTATTTGGTGTTTGTTAGCCATTCAGTAGGCTTGAGAAAGACTTCTGCCAGAAATATTGTCAGAGTAAACTCCCCTACTTTCTGAAATAGTAGTCAATCTGAACACTGAAATAAAATCATAATTATTAATACTGGGGAGGAATTTTCTGCAGTAAAACGGGACTCTATCCAGTCTAGTGCTCTGCCAGTTGCTGGGACCTCCAATGTCCCACTCTTAGCTTGGCTTCCTAAGAATATTTTTGTGAACCTGTCTTGGTCTACACATGCCCCCTAGCAAGATCTGACCTGCTCTGGTCTTAGTTGTTTCTCACAAAAAAGTAGTTTGCATCCACTATTTAGACTAATTCCCTAATGATGTGTTGTTTACTGTAGTATTGTATTTCAGCACTTCCTCTGTAGTGCTGGTCAGCGGGAGAAAACATCCCATGAAACCCCTACGGATGTGTTTGATACCAAGGTTGAGTTAAGGGAGAACTGGAGAGTAGCAATAGGAATATTGGGATCTGTAGGGGAAATGGTGTGGGCAGGATCTCTCTCTCTTTCACTTAGTCTCTTAGCAACAGCGGGCCCAACAAGTATGGCACTGCTTACTGGGGGTGTGCAGTCCCCTTTGTCAGATGAAGAAAAGCAGAAAAACTTTAGCACAGATGAGATGGGGAAATGAAGGGAGGAAGAGTCAGTAAGAGCATGAACCATATCACCTTGGGAGAGAAATTATTAATTTGATACACAACCATCAATGAATAGGTTATTCTTTTAGTAGCAATGGGATGCCAATGAGGAAAAAGGTGTTTTAGACTTTCAGAAAGAAATGCATATGCACAACCTTTGGCATAATTTTATCCCTTCCTGGTACTGATCCCCACTGGGGCTTTTGACATGGGTGGATATCGTTAATATCAACAATACCTGAGCAGGGCAGCTCACCTACTGTCTTTACTTGACCCCAGAAACATTGCCTGGCTCACCTGTGCCTTGCCTGCAGAACAGTAGTGTGAGCCCCAAGACTTCCCCTTCAGTCTGTCCTGCTGCTATACCACAGTGGGAGACTGTGCCTGCAAGAGCAGAGGCAGATGCTGAAGTTTTGTGCATCTCCCTCTCGGATGCCTGAGCCCCAAGTCTTTCCTTTGCACTACAAACTCTTGCACAGCTGGTTTCTAAGGGTCTCTCCCAATATGTTTCTTGGGCCTGGAAAGTTTAGTATGCAACACTGTCTTTAGAAGCTGTGTTGCAGCTAAATATGTGAACCTCTGTGATAACTATGTCCACTGTAGTGGTGACCATGATAATGCCAATATGTATATTGGAACACAAGACTAAATCACACAAGTCATTTTCCACATTATTGCTTTTCTGGAATATGGTGTATCTTTTCTATTTGTATGGTGTATGTTTGCAGGGAGGATGTGTTTTTTCCTTTAGCTTGGTAGTGGGGGTTTGTAGATAAAATGCACTGTCTCAATTGTAATGGAAAAGCAGAGGTGAAGAAAGGAGGATGGGACATCGAGTACCAATGTTCTGCTTAACCTTCTTCCTCTTATTGAAGAAATATCAGTGCATTCTTTTCTCTGGAACAGTGTCATTTGCTTCTTTATACCTGGAAAGGCATTTTGTTAAAGCCATTATGAAACGTTACAGGTGGTGATGGCAATGCAGCAGCATCAAGGCAGCTTCCAGAGACTTCCTTTCTCACAGTTGCCAGGTCGATGCTTAATTGAAGTGCTTTCAGAATGGCAATATTATTTCTTCCTTACCTTTATAACTTTCCTTTTTTTTCTAATGCCACATTGGCACATGAAATAAAAGAGGAAAAAGGATTCTCATTTTTATTTTAAACCTTCTCTTTGCCGTTGGTAATGACATTGGAAAGTATTCCACAAGTCAAAATCAGATCTTGAAGTCAGAGTTGTAGTCTTAGTTGTCTGTCTTGGCATTGGCTGTCATAGTTGGACCTCAGCTTCTTTGCAAACATAGACCCTGAATTCTCTTAAAAACTTATCCCAATCCAGCTCTGGGCACTTTGACATACCTCACACCACAAACCTCCTGTGGAACATGTTGATATTTACTTAGAACTGCAGAAGGTGTATCTGCCTCCACTCCCCTTCCAAAATATGCCTGAAATAGATACTTTTAAGGTGAGTAGTATTATATTGTAAGGGAAAATTCTTCATTGCTTGCAGCAAGTGTGGCAGCAGATTATCTGATAGATTGGCTCCCATATCTGACTTCTCCTGAGAGAGTATTTGCATGTCTGCAACTACCACTGATTCTAGGTGTAACTGAGGGTACCCTGAACTGTGAACATGCCTGATTATTGGCACCCCTAATTTAGACTGTCCTATGGTGTTCCTACATATATTGGCCTGTGTAATAGCTACAGGTGATAGGTTTTCTATAGCCCTCCTTGCACTGTAAGCCCCTGTAATATGTGCTCTGATACTGGATTTAGATTGACTTGTGCTCAGTTGCTGCCGTGTCTGATTGTGCTGTGAATCAGGCAGCGAGAGCCAGCAAACACAAAGCAGGTGCCATTGGCCCATCAGATGTTAAAAGGAGAAATTAATGAAAATGAATGTACTGAAAAGGAGAGAAGGGATGTATGAGTATAAACCTTCAGAAGAAAAGCTTTGGGGGATGTCACTGTATCTCAGTGATCAATGTGTGGTAAGAAGCTGATATGTCCAAGGAGATACTGGAAAAGGAACTAAAAATCAAACTGTATTTGTCAAAAAAATCAGAAAGCATATCGTCAACTGACAGGCCTACTAGGAGTCTATAAGCTTCTTTAATAAAATCAATAACTACTTTTAAAAAGCAGCCAGTTTGATCCCCATACTAGGTGGGATCCCAGTGGCCTTTTGTCAGGCTGGGTTTTCCTCCAGAGAGCAGGAAAATCCATTTAAGTGCTAACTAAAAATAATTCTGTAAGAAGCCTAAAAGAAAATAAGATAAAAATCAGCAGGTCTCTTTAAAAAGAGATTAATGTCCTGTAGTATATATAAATTGATGCTGCTTCAAGCTACATTAGTGAGAAATTTGGCTTCATAGTCCTGACATTTGTCTTTTAAGATTGAAAAATTGAGGGCTTACTCTGAAAAACATTGAGTAGAAGCAGTATAGAAGCTCACCACTACTTTTGAAGCATGACTGTACCATAATGCTTTCTTTGAAATCACTGAGTCTGTATTGCAGCAGAGAATCTGACCCACAGACTCATCCTCTTCCTGAGAAACGTGTTCTGTCTCTCACATCACCCAAGCAAGAGAAAAGTCTACAAATAGCGCTGAGCTGACAGTTCTACTGGTAGTGCCAGAGACAGGACAGAATCCAGCTCATTCCTCTGTGCTTGCT
Organism: Neopelma chrysocephalum; assembly: GCF_003984885.1. NCBI lineage: Eukaryota > Metazoa > Chordata > Aves > Passeriformes > Pipridae > Neopelma > Neopelma chrysocephalum. Next base: position 557,180 of record NW_020897773.1, on the reverse strand, counting down.
GTTTCATTAGTAAAGATAAGATTTACAAAAACACACAGAACAGATAAACTGAATAAGAATCCCTTCTGTAAACTCAGAAATCTGACTTGCTTTTTAAGGTGTTTCCAGCAAACTCTGTTTCCAGAGTTCAGAGAAGATGCTGTCAAAACATTCCATGTTTATCGTATTGCTCAGGCAGTGTTGAGAAGGTAAGGCCAGTGTTTTCCACAGCGTTGTCACGAGCAAAGAGGAATTACAGCATCATAACTGAACCTTCAGCGAGGTTGATCTAAGGGAGGATGAAAACTGACATGCAGTTGATATTTGTATCAAGATGGAAAATATCCTTTCGTTTCTGCTTGATGTGTATAAAGTCCAGTTCTGAAATCCACACTCAGCCAGAAATACCTGGACAGTGAAATGGAGGTTCAGTGTAAGGAACACAAAGGTCTCTGTGCAGGCTTCTGTGTATTGACCCACACCAAACTGAGCAATGCTGCATCACTGTCAGGGGTTTGGTTTTGTCACCTGAATGCTCTGAAACAATGGAAAGCTTTTGCCCACTGTCATGATAAATTAGGTTTGAGATTGAATTTGAGCTCTGGATCATGACCATGTCTACCTAAAAGCTGAACCCAAATATGAACTCTCCATCCAGGAACCTCCTCTAGGACAGTTTAATTAATCTAATGACACGAAGTGAACTTCATGGCTTAACGGTTCAAAAGTGTATTTCTTCAACAGCACAGGGGGTGGAGTCACTGTCCCTGAAGGTCTTTAAGAAAAGACTGGATGTGGCACTTAATGCTGTAGTCTAGTTGACATGGTGGTGTTTGGTCAAAGGTTGGACTCAGTCTCAGAGGTCTTTTCCAACCTAATTGATTCTGTGAAATGCTCTTCACCTTGGCCTTACATATATCTCAGGAGCCAACAGGTTTCATTCTAACATGACTTAGAAACGTGAGCAGCTCTTTGCACATCAGGTACTTTCCTATACATCAGTGCACGAGCTCTGCTGTCTCTGCCACATTCATGAGTGTTATTTACTGCTCTAGTCTTCTCTAAAAGGAAATTTTTAAAGTTTCACCTTTTCTAAATGACCAACTGAAGCATTTGCATTTTATTCCCTTTCAAAGTGAGTGACTCCATTTGACCCTTTAAAGTACAGATACTGAAGCAGTGTTTAAACTAAATGCCATTTCTAAGTGAACACCCACAAAGTTATTAGGCATTTGCTCAACAGAATACATCCAAGTTACATTAAAAGGACCAAGCTGAGACCCATCTGCTTTTTAAATACTATTTGGCTCAGTCCCCAAAACCAAGACCAATAATAATTATTTTTTTAAATAGTGGTTTGTGACTGTCCTGAGACATTTTACAAGATAATTTATCTGTCTATCAGTACTTGGCATGACCCACAGCTGTTCATAATGTGACTGCCTCACTAGGAGAATGTGTTTGTACAAGTACTTTGAAGTACATTTAGTAGTAATGCAGAGAGGATTATGTTGGTTTCTACAGAATCAGGTTTGCCCTCCTAGTAGAAGGGAAAGCTCTGCTCAAAACTTCATCTGGAAAACAGACCTTCTGTGGCAGAGGACCTTACACATAAGCTGAATAAAATTAAAAATGGTCAGTGTTTTCAAAGCAAAGAAAAACTTGAACAGCTTCAAAATTAAAACTGCCTTGTGACATTTTCATGTTATCAAGAAGAAAATGTGTGACAGTGGCTCATTTTTAACAACTGGGTTTTCATTTTAAAAACAATCATTATTAACTTTAAGTTTGGAGTAGGAAAGCGAAAACTTTTCTTACAAAAGCCTCCCCCAGAGTGCAACCCTCTCAAAAGCTTTACAATTTGTTTTTCACCTAGAAAACAATGAACTCTACTGAACAGTCCTGAAGAAAATGCTTGAGAAGTATCTGTGTTTAGATGAAAAGAGTAGAGCTGAATTCAGTAACTTAGTACCCACTTCTTTGCTAAGGAAAACAAAACTGCACTACTACAAAACAATACATTTCTCTCGTACAATGAAACATTATTCTCTTTGGAGATAATGATGGGTTTGCTTTTACTGCAGTAATCCCAGTATTTCAGCTATATTCTTTTTAAGAGTTGGCAGCCCTGTGACAGGGATGTGCAACAACTTTTCAGAGGCAAAAGAAAGGTCAAATAATTAGGATTAAATATATTTTTCTTTTATAAACTTCCCTTATGGATGAACCTTCAGAATTAATTCAAACTTGGCCAACATAGGAAATGCGTCCACTCCACTGAAATGTGTCCAAGTTGTAAGACACCAAATGTAAGGAGACATCTTAAGCCAGGGCCATGCAACCAGTTCTCCTTGAAGGATCTACATACACAAACACTTACAAATTTGTTGTCCCTCAGCTCAGGTGTTCTCTGAGCAATCCCAGCACACAGGTCCAAGAGCTTACTCAGTAAGCTCAAGTGTGGATTTCTCACCAGTTGATCTAAGGCCGAAGGACCAGCAGCTGTTGAATCACTTACTTCAAGAAATGTGATTCAGAATGAATTTTCAGCTGAAAGGGCAGAGAGTTTGGTGCACTGCCTGGAGCTGAGCCCCAGCCCTAAGGTTTTGATACTCAGTCACTACTATGACTTTCAAAGCAAACTTCCTTCCCTCCGTGTTCTCAGCGTAAACACAGGATGCTCCGTTTGGTCTCACTGATGCACAGCAGCCAGTGTGAGTCCAGAGACTCGTGGCCTTTGTGTTCACTTATATCAAGTGTCTAGTGAAGTTGTAGTGCTTAATTTATGACAATGTTGTCCCATCTCCTTATGAAATTAATGAATCTAGAGATGAGAGGGAGGGCATATTTTTACTATCCTTTAAAGTGGACAGTTGACTGTTGACCTTGTTCTCTGCTACAAACCATTACATTCCCAAGCATGTAATTCTTAGTCTATTCTGGACTTGGGTAGCTGTCCTTGTGAGGTAGCTGTCATTAGTTATTTTCTTTCAGAAGAATAAGGAGGATGTAACTTTGGATGTTTTTCCTCAAAAAGTAACTTAAAAATCCACAAAACTATTCCAAAAGATGCCATACAGATTAAAACTACTAGTCTTCAACTGGTAGCTTTTAATGATACAGAACTGTTCTAGAAAAAAAAGTCTATTGATAAATTCAACAGGTTGTCTACTAAGGGCTTCAGCAATCCTAGACTGTGACAATCACCTTCATTTCCTTACTAATTTCAACTAAATCTGGTTGACATCAATGAGTAGGCCAAATTCATCACTCACTTCGAGTCACACTATTGGGTTTTTGTGTCCTGTCACACCATTTCTCTGCTTGGCCTGTTCTTTAAAACAATTTGCTCTTACTTGTCCCTTCAGATTAGTAGTCCCATTTCACACCACTGTCAGACAGGTTAACATAGTAAACACATTTCCATTTGGGTGCTTTTCACCCAAAGGCTAAAATGTGCTCTAGGAGTATTAATTAATTAAATCTGAAAGCGCCCAGGTGAAGCTGGTGTCACTCTGGATATCTGTTGAATTGATAATAGAAATACTATGCAATGCTTTAGGATAGGCAGTTAGGCAGTAAAGAAGTGGTGAGCTCACTTGAAGCCTCATGGGAATTGCATTGCAAAGATCATATTTATTAAAGGAACACTAATTGACAGATAGATAAGACGGCAGATAGTGAGGCTGCTTTCCTGTCAAGTACTGTGTGCAACCACAGTGGTAAACACACTTCTCTGTGGTTTGATACCCTCGTGGAGTTCTCAGACAAGCTATCTCTGTTCCAAACAAGCCTGTACAATCCAAGGAAAGCAGCCGACCAGGCTGTTCTCCAAACTCTTCACCAAGGTTGGCAGGAATTGCTCTAGTAATGACTTTTTATTGCAATATAACTTTAACTTTTCTTGTGGTTTTAATCTGAAAAACTAGAAGAAAATTAGAAAATTTAGAAGCAATACTAGATCAAAGAGCTAGTAAATAGCAGGCTTCTGAGTAATTTTGCTTTTACTAAGTATTGTTTTCATTACAAAACCAGAAGTATGTATCCTTGGTGACTTTTAAGGATTGAGATAATGGATATTAAAATGGTGTTTTTGTCAGCAGTAAATTAAAAATTTTACTGCTTTTTGTAACTGCCAGTTTGTCATACTTTACACAGGAACATCAGAAAGGCCACACACTTGCTCAGAGTAAAGGTCCATCTGGCTCAGCATCCTGTCCCTGGGTAGTGGCCAAGAAATTATGCCTGGGGGTGAATATGAGAACAAGGAAAATCAATAGTGATTCTTCAGGATACATCTCCAGCCTCGAGTTGCCAGTGACTCGTGATCTTCCAGACTTACTGTCTCAGTGCATTTTCTAAGACTTAACAGAATCTTGTTTTGTGTCTGAGGGAAAGAAAAGGGTATTTGGTATGGGGTGGCTTTGAAGATTCCTGAGATGTGTCTGTTGTTAGTGATGCCCATGGAGTGCTCAAAGGAGAGTTGTTTGGGTTCCCCAGCTAGTCTGCGTAACTAAAGGACAGCACTTGTTCCCATCCGTTCTCCCTCTTGTCTCCTTCCACAGTTTACGACTTCCTGGTCATACATGAGCTGCCTCTCTGTTCAGAAACAGGATACATTGCCAGTTTTTTCCTATTCTTCCCTCACCATCCCTTGGCTCTCCTCTGTTATTTATCTCTCATCAGGCAAAGATGAACCATTTCTCTGCTGCACACACCTCCAGGTCAGCTGCAATATGTGACAAGGGAGGATAAAGCCAGCTGCCCACACAGTATTTCCGTCAAGAATGGGAGCAGGTTCCCCAGGGATCTCTGCACAGGCCTGCTGATCACCCTAAGGCTGGAAGATTGAAGCTGGGAATCTCATCTGCCTGTGAAATTAGTCCAGGGAAAAGTATCTTTGTGTTTATGAGCAGACCTCCCAGTAGAGAGTTTTCCTGCAAAGCCTTTGACTGCATGAGGACTGTGCTGAAGGTCTGAGCCAGATTGATCCAGGACGCTACATCCAGCAAGATTAGAGGCAATCAAAACCTCATAGGTGAGACAAGCAAAAGCCCAATCAAATATGAAGTAACTCATCTGGAAGGTGTATCCTGTTGTGTAGTATAAAATTAACAGCCTTTTTTTCTATTTCCATAGAAACAATAAGGTGACTTAACAAAGATTTGCAGCAGGCTGGTGACGCTATGAATGCAGACCCCCATATGAGCTAAGATTAGCAGGTGCAACATGTTGTTTGACTTTCTAAAGTGAAATTGAAAAGTTTGAAAAGTTGATACAGTTTACAGATAGAGCAAAGGAAGATGTACCTGGAGCGAGAGCATGCATCCAGCAGAAAAATTCTCATCTGTGGTGTTAATAGGTTGTTAGAATGGGAATAATTTATTACAGAGCTTACCCAGTTAGCAACTTGTCATGGGTATAATTACAGGGGTGTAGTACATATCAGTGGGGGCCCTAGAACAATCTGCTGTGTGCCTTGTGTTTGATCCAAATTACTGTAATGCTCTTCATTGTGTCATGGGGACGTGAGGGGATACAGGCAGTTTGAAAATGAATTTCCCACTCCAAGGAGGGACTTAAATGTACACATGCAAAAGCAACGTGTAGGCAGCCCTGGAGTTGAATTTTGCCTTCTCCACACAGCTGAGTGCACACGAGTGAGTACACCCTTGGTGGGTATGGATGGTGTCGACAGACATCTGCTAAGAACTGGACTGAGATCCTCCAACCTTTTCGTATCAATTGATGAACAGATGGTGAGCCATCATCCTTGTTGTTTCACATCCCAGACTCATGGGGAGATGTGAGCTGGCAATTTCTCTTCCTCAGCTTGGGACCAACAGATCTTTAGAAGTCAAAACATTATTATTACTCTATTAATTTCTAGTGAACCACCAAGATTGGCGTATCTCGTACTAAGTACATAGACAAGATAGAGGCTAGTAAGAGTTCTTTGTCTGAAACAGTGTAAGTAAGTGCAGACCTAATTTTGACATAAACCTGTGAGCTGTACCTAAACAATCCTGACTTCCAGCAAGATTTGATTTTGTGCCAGTCTGAAGGCCCCGTTTTGCTGAAGGGGCATCATTTGAGCGTGATCAGGTGGATGGAAAGTTACTGTTCCTGCTTCCAGCTTCTCCTAGAAATAACTGTTCAACACACACTCCTGATTTTTTTAGTGACCTGATGAAAGTGACCTACCTGTACTCATTTTATATCATGTTGGAACAAAGTAGGTGTGTGCAGGCAGGTGATTACTGTGTTTGTTGTGGTGCAACAGGGATCTCTGGTTCAGGCTTGGTAACTGTTTAAGCTGCTTTAGTGTGATATCAAGTATTCATCTGATAATACCATTCAAGTCAGATGAGTACAAAAGTATATAAAAATCTTGGTGAACAATTTATAGTGCCAAGCTGAGCTGAGAAGCTAAAACCACAAGTATTGTCTCTGTTAGACAGCAAGGCAACAGAAGCTGCAACAAACCATTCTTATGTAACAAAGCAATTATGTTTTCTCAGTCTCACAAGTTTTTGAAAACACAGCTTTCTCAGGCTTTTCACTGATAACACTTTCAGGCTCTTCCTCTTTCAGGGAAAGTGTGATAAATAAGCAGTCACTATTCCAAGCGTGTTTTTGATCACCAATTTTTACTGAAGAAAAATCTTACATTTTATATCTATGCTGATACACTCTCACATCTGAAATAGATCAAGTAGTTGTCACTGAGGGAAGTAGCAACTCATTAAGGGAAGATCCCTGATAGAATCAGAAACAAAAAAAAAAACAAACCAAAAAAAAAATCCATTGTATCTATGGAGGGAAGCAAGAAGCCTGGGTTAACTTTCATGGTTAGAAAGAGAACTAAGTAATGAAGTTGTCATAGAGTTTCTACAAACCATTTTTTATCCTAATCTTCCTGAAATATTAAATTACATGAGCTGCAGTAGCAGGCTCCCCAGACAAAACTGTACCACACATACAAATTAAAAATAAATTATAAATGGCTCTGTACAGGAAAATGTAATTCTTCCCATTGGAGCATTAAATGGATTGGGGAGAACATGTCTCTTAGGGCTTATAGACACACTTACAGAAGGCTACCATTTGTCTTTCTAAAGCAATAACAGGTAATATTTGCGGCCAAATTAAGCATTAATCTTTCCAAAGCAACAGAGGCGACTATAACTGTTTAAACTAATAATGTGCAAAAATAAAGATGATCCTTAAATGCAGATTCGAGGTACAAATGGGTGTTGTGTGCGGGTTTTTGAGATCCAGACGTGGAATTGCACATGTAATTTGGCAGCTCAAGCACACCTCTGTGATATGAGCAGGAGTCCCAAGGACTGAGCCCACTTTTGGAATGCACCAGGTCCTCAAACCCAAGGAATGCCAGGGGAGAGTGCAGAGTGCCCAAACACTGCACACACCAGCACCTGTTCAGGTATGGAAGAGTGTATTTCTGAAGGCACATTCTCCTGATCCTAATTATTCTCTGAGGAGGAGAAGGAGCTCAGAATGTTATATAGCGCTCAGCTCTGTCCAAAACTCACAGTCCTTTGGGGCCAGATTCAGAGGTATATCAAGCCCCTGCACTCCCTTCTACATTCTCTAGAAACTCCAGGAGACTGCTGGATGGTCAGCAATTGGTTCTTTCATAATAGAAATTATTCACAAATGCATGGGAGAAACAAAACCTGTGGCAGTTCCATTGTTGCAAGCAGACAAAAGGACAAAATCATTGAATCCAAATGAAATTGCTGGCAGGATTTTCTAAGATGAAGTACAGCCTGCTACCTGTGCAAAATACCTATATACATAGTTTCGTTCTTTGTGGGGTAATAATTCTGAGCTCTTTAATGACCAGAGATGGTAAGGACTCCCTCTGAACATATTTTGAGTCGTAGTAACCATAACTAGCACCAGAGAACCCCAAACACGTAGCTGAACTCCTATTATAGAAATTACTCAGGAGCAAGAGCGGTGATTCAGGAGGTGAAATATTACTTCACAAAGTATGTGGATGTTCTTCTAAGGTTTCCATCCAAGGATTGACCTTGTTTAGTTTACGAGATCTGACAAGATCACAGCTGTCACTAGTAGACTGTAATACAAAGCACTGCACTAACTCAAAGGTGTCAAATCTGCCAATTCAGATAAAATACACTGGCAACATTCAAATTTCTTGTTGAGCCCTCAGCCTTCTCAGTGGGTACAATTTAAGTAGGCAAAGGGAGAAAAAAATCCAAGTTACATACTGAAAATGCTGCTGAAAATAGCCTAGGGAAAATAATGTTAGTAAATATCAATGTTAGTACTATATCTATTAAAATAATCAGACTTACGCATATATCACGTGTAGTCACAAAGCACCTTGTAAACATTAGTTAACCTCACAGCATTCCTGTGATATAGGAGCATAGCATCTATTCCTCTATTTTACAGAGCTATGTCAGACTTCCAAAGAAGAGAACATACATTTAGAAGGCAGCAGCAAACAAGCTGAGACCCTGGAGTCTTGGTGACCTTTGTGCATCGGGAAAAGTTTAGGACTCCTTTGTTACTCAATTTCCTCAAGTAGGGAAAGCAGGTGGAAAAGTCCCTATAAGAGCAGCTCTGCAGCAAGGTGGGCTGCACTCAAGCAGCTGAAGTGTGGTTCTTACCCCAGCTGTATCCCATAACCACCACAGAGTCTGCACATGAACAGACATTGCTGGGAAAATCCCCTTTCCCAAGAAAAGAAGGAGCCAGGCAGTTCTGGGCTCCTGTTTGGAGGTTGCTGCAGACTCCAGCTACGTGCCCCTTACAGCGTCACCTTGCAGTATAAGCCCCAGCAGGCTATGGTTGTTCCCTGCATACAAATATGTCCCTGAAATAAGTGACATATCTCTGATGGTCGGATGAGAAGTCTGGCAGGTAGCTGGGGTAGATTGGTTGCTCTTGCTGAAGAGTCGCTGCATTATTTCTTTCAGACACTAGAATATGGCCATCATTATGTTAGGGAATACCCACGAAAAAGTAGCCTCTTAATCTTACCCAAGAAAAAGGAGGTCAGGTACAAGGGCATAATTTCATGATTAGGGCTGAGCAAATACGGCACTCAGAGAGATGGACTTAAAAAGAACATCATTAAAGACCTGTACAAGTAACTGGCTTTTTCAGCTGGGAATATGCTTGGAGTTAGCTGACCCCAATTCCTGGCTAAAGTATTTGAGTAGGGTCTGGGAGAGAGGGAAGAGTGGGAACATATGGATGGCACTTCAGGGTGCAGTTTGCCATCAGACATTGATCTAACAGCTGTCAGCTAGGAAAGGGAGTGTTCTTCCCTCAACCCCTGCATGGTCCTGTGGCTTTTCTTATACAGGCTCTGGCATTTATTTGGCCACATAAAAATCAAATTCAGATAGAAAAGCTGTCAGAGACCCCAGCTCCACAGAAGAGAAGGAGCAGAGTTTCACTGGCTCAGCTTTGGGATCCGGTTCTCAGTGGCAACCGGCTGGGAAAAGGAATGGAGCAAGGCCAGCTCTGAGCTGAGACTAGTTGTGAGATAGGCTGTAATTTCAGGTCCCCTTGGGACTCTTTTTGGATTTTATTTTATTTTGCATTTGGAGGTTTTTTTCTTAAATTTTTTCTCTAATCAAAAATACTTTATGTGACTCAAATTGTCAGTTTGCTTTAACAGAAGTGAATGTCAGATCCTGTGAGTAACCACTGACTTACCTGCAAAGGCCTTTTAAATCCCCTAACAGCTGTGGTTAAAGAGAGCTGTGATGGAAATATGCTTTGAAAATTCATTTTCAGGACACTAAAGTCTTTGATGGAAACATGCAGCTCTTAAATGAACGTCCCTTTGTTATGCTGAGATTGCCTACACAAACACTAGCAGAAAATCTTCAACTACCACTGTGTTTGGAGGTAGGGACAATTCAATTGTAATAATAACAAGGTGATTCTAGAAGAATAAATTATCTCTGCGCAAGCTATGCCTTAAGTGTAGCTCATTGTTGCAGTGACATCTCCAAACAATTATTCATCACAGGAGAAATCAGTTACCATGGATTATGGAGCTCAGTGACCCAGCAGTGGGAACATGCCAGGCATAGTTTTCCTGTTATATTTTCTACCCTGACATTTTCCTAGGAGTGAGGGAGAAATGGTGCTATAGAAGCTGAGACTATTTGTATGTGGCTATAACAAGTAAAATGGCCTTTTCTGAATGAGCTGGATAATTCTTGGGGAAAGGGGAGAACCTAATTAAATAACTGTTACGTGTGACTGGGAACAAGACTTGAGTTATCTTGCTGACAGGCTGCCAGCTTGAAGCAGCAGTCACTGCAACCCTTTATCTTTTAAGGCATGGCTTTGGCAAAGTGAGTCTGAGCCTCTTGAATCAGCATAATGACAAGCTGGGAAAAGAAAATGGAGACCTTACAGCATGTAAGTATGGAAATGTTCACTCTCCTCATAGGTGCTCTGTGGGCAAGTGCATGAGGCATTAATTTACTTTTTAAATTGGATATATAGGTAAAATAAAAAATACAAACTGCACTTGAATGCAATGGTTACATATTTCTGGAAAGAGCTATTAACTTCTGGAAAGTATAGGTGAAAGCTCTACAAATCAGGAAAGATTTCATTATGCAGTTTGGTGTAGTTATATGGTTAGTTTCTTATTAAAACAAATCTCACCTTTTCTATAGGCCTACCATTTTCTTCTTGTCTTTGTTGTTTTTTATTTATTATTTTTGCATGTGTGTGTGAATATTCTCGTAGTATGATTCTTGATCTCCAGGTGATTTGTCAGCTCTCTGAATTTCAGAGGGGGGCCAGAGTTGATGGGACATGGTGGTCCAAGGATAGGATCATAGAATTGTAAAGGTTGGAAAAGACCTCTAAGATCAAGTCCAGCTGTTAACCTAGCACCACCACTGTGTTCACCACAAAATCATTTCTTCAAGTACCACATCCACATGTTTCTTGAACACTTCCAGGGATGGTGACTCCACCACTTCCCTGGGTAGCCTATTCCAATGCTTGAAACCCTTCCCGTGAAGAAATTTTTCTTAGTATCCAATCTAAACTTTCTCTGGCACAATTTGAGGCCATTTCCTCTCATCCTGTCACTTGTTACCTGGGAGAAGAGGCCGACCCCCATCTTGCTAAACCTCCTGTCAGGTTGTTGTATAGAGGAATATCTCCCCTGAGTCTCCTTTTCTCCAGGCTAAACATCCCCACCTACTCCAGACACTCCTCTTAAGACTTGTGCTCCAGACCCTTCACCAGCCTTGTTGCCCTTCTCTGGACTTGCTCCAGCACCTCAATGTCTTTCTTGTAGTGGAGAGTCCAAAACTGAACATAACATTTTAGACGTGGCCTCACCAGTGCAGAGGTAATTCTGTTCCATTTTTGTTGATCATGGAATTCAGATATTTGTCCTGGGTCTGGATTCACTTAGATGAGTTAATTTAAAATGTATTGTGTCTGTGCAAGCATATACCAAAAATTTCATTTTCTTCAACATCAAGAAGTGAAGAAAGAATGAATGAAAGAATGAGGAGCCAAACTAATTCACATCTTCATTCAAGCAAATACCCAGGTAATATAACTGAGCAAATGATTAAACTAACCATATATCAGGGGACTAATAGTCATAGATTTTCCTCTGAGTCTGCCAGGTGCATATAGCACTATATATACTCTGAATAACCGACAGAGACATGTATGACATGTACTGAAATAAAATAGAGTTGCAATCATGCTGCTTCCATCAGCTGCTGCAGCTGCAGCTTATTTACATAAGGAGAGGAAATGTTTTGAAGCTATTTCCTTTCCTACTGGAACTGAGAGGACCAACTCTTTCTAAAATACTGAAATAGATCAGCCAGTTCAAATAAAACAAAGCAAGCCTGAAATTCTGTATTTGGATTCACATCTGACCCTGATCTTGGACCTGTCTTGATTAAGCAAGCCAGTGTAAAATCGTTGACTTACACACACTCGGAGAGGAGCAGAGTTCAACACTGAGCTATTACAGTAGAATGCAGAATGGATCTCACTGTTTTCTTTCTTTACAGCGATGAGCAGATTTTTTTTTCTGTAGTTCAGAGTACTTCTTTGCCATGACTTTAACCCAGTGGGGATCAGAAGGCAAAATGCGAAGAGAGGGTTGACCAGGCATTCACATGGGTGCTTGCCTGACTTTTGGGAGACCAGTGTTCAAGTCCCTGCTGTGCCACTGATTCACTGTGTCACCTTGAGCCAGGCCGCTTAGACCCATAGCCACAGAAGTACTCAGGTTGTTGTCTCCCAAGGACTCAGGAGTGATGGGCAGAGCCTGCTAGGTCAGTGAGTGATGGGGCTGGGGTGGGAGAGACTGGCTCTGGCCATGGGAACTGGAGCTTCTCAAGGCAGTCCTCTCCAGTCCCACTCCTGCAAATGCCAGCCTCGGTGGCCCGGTTGGCAGTAGGAACCACAGGTATCTCCCTCAGCAGCTTTTGGCACCATGCTGCAAGGCAGCACACACAGAGGGTGTGCTAAGGCTGCCAGGCCAAACACAGCCACTGGCACAGACCCTGTCAGAGAGGCAGGACCTCTGCAGAGGGAAGGACACAGCTTGGCTGCTGCAGTGCAATGCCCCTTGACTCTCCGCACCATGGTTCCTTGGGGGCCCTTGGAATGGGGATAGCAGAGAAGCTGTGAGGCTAAGACAATTAAAAGTCACAGGAATGAAGAGACTAAGTTAATTGGTGACAGACAATTGCCTGAGACAGAGATCAAAATACAGCTTCCTTCTCACTCATCTCTCCTAACTACACAAAGCATTTTAAAGACCTTTATTATTCTCTGTATTACTCTGGAATGTAATCCATAATGTTTGTCAGTAAAAAGTGACAGAAAAGCCATCACAGTAACAGGCTGCTGAAGGAAAGATTGATTGATTTTATTTTTTTTTGTGTGTGTGTGTTAATGTTTCCATCATTTTGCAAGAAATACAAATACTTTCTCACATTTATTCCTGCTGATTTCCTTCTATGTTGAATCCAATGCTTTTCCACTCAGATGTTAGTTAGACATGCTTCAGCTAAACAGGTGTCCAGAAAGAGATCAGGTTAATTTACTGCCCTGAAGATATTCATCCTCATGAACCATGATGCTGACACATATGTTAAGCAAAGATGGACTCTGTCACTGTGCAGCAGAGGCTTCTGTGTGCCCAGTCTTTTGAAAGATGAGGCCTCTAAAACCACCTCAAATGTTAAGAAAATCAGGAAGTGAATGATTACCTCTTAACAAAAAGATGAACTGCAAACCCTGTAAAAAAAGATGTGCAGTCAATCAGCTGCTTCACACATGCACAGTACAACTGGAGGACCACAGCTAAGTCTCTGTCTGCTCGGGGTTTTGCTGAAAAAAGCCTTCAGCATAATAGCTACCATTATTTTTAAACATTCATTTGTGGTAGCACTCTGAAGCCAAGCAGGTCAAGCCCCATTGTCTGAGGCTTTGCTCAAACACTCAGCAGGGACCTGACAATCTGAGAGGTGAGACTTTAAGATGGCAGAGCCAGAAAGGCAGGTCAGAGAGATACAGGAGCAACAATTAATGTTGTGGCTCTATTAGAAGTGAGGGTCTTTGCTCTTTCAGCCCATAAAAAATCCTGGAGCCAAGTGAAGTCTCACGTGGCTGGCTTCTTCCTCCTCAGGCTCTTCTTTGTGCGGTCAGTTATTTTCTGTGCAGCTCATTTAGGAGAGTTTATGCCCACAGCATAATCCAACCCGTTTATTCAGGTAGCTTCTTATTTCATTGTCTGAACTGCAAGCAGACCCAGAGGTAGGCATTTGACATGGAAATCTTAAATCTGATCCATGGAAATTTTTTCCAAGTTGGAGGCCACTGAACATATGGCTTTACAAAGAAGAAAAGCCAGGACATATCATTGTAAGCAGGACTCGTTTCCTCAGCAATAAGACACTGTGTGCACAGTGCCTTCTAGTCTTTTTTTGTGATTTTTCTCCTGCGTGTGTTACTGATCATCTCTGACAATACATGTGGAAATGAAATAATTCTTCTGTTACACTTAGAAGATAAAAAAAAAGAAAGAAAGAAGCAAAGCTTGGGCTTTCTTTTTCTCATACTTTGTAAAGACCCTGTTTCTAATAAAACAAGATGTTCTGCCCTGGTGTCATGGTTAGAACGGCTGGGACCAATTCATCCCTGGATGGGTGTAACCCAAAACTGTGTATTCTATAGCCTCCATGCCATTTCCCAAAAACTGCTGTCAGTAGAGGCCTGCAAGGTGGGAAGATGTTCCTGTACCCTTTTATGGAATTCCCCGTTCTGATATCCTTATATGGAATTCCCCGCTCTGATAAGAGGGACTGAGCATCCACATGCCCTTTTATGGAATTCCCTACTCTGAGGGAGGGACTGAGCACTCCCGCCTGAACTGGAGAGTATATAACTGGGAGTTTCAGAACCTTGGGGCTCTCTCTCGTGGGACCCAGAGGAAGACAGCAGACCACCGCTGCTCCCAACCAGGCTGAAACCACCACCCTCAACTGGACTGCAATCACCACTTCTGACCAGACTGCAGCAGCTCTCCCACCAGCAGGTTTTATCCCCTCTCCCTTTGCTTTGGACTAGGGGGGTGGGCCAAGGTACACCACTTTTGTTCATACCCCAGGGTGCTGGGTTTGTACATTTGGATTTTGTGGGTTAAAACCAATTGTCTGTCTGTATACTTGTACTTATTGCATTACTTTAATAAATTGTTATTCTGACTTATAAATCTCTCTTTTGAATTGAGTTCATTTTGCCTTGCTGGTTAACTTTTAAACCAGCACACCTGGCAAGTCTCTCACTTTGCAGCATTTGGCTAAGCACTGTTACTGTGGGCTGGAGTACTGTGACTTGTCCAGCTGTTAGCATTGCCTCTCAATTACACTGGGTTAATCTTCTGTCTCATTTAATTTTGTGATTATTTCTTGCTTCTCTGTGCTCTGTATCGTGTTTTGATAATTTCATAATTCAAAAGGAAGTATTTTCATCAAGTCCCTAAAGTGTTACCAAAGGGTGTTTTTAGCATTTTTTTTTAATTGTTTGGATATTTAATTTTTTTTTTCAATTCAAACTTCATTCTCCTTCTCTTTTGCAAGATCATAGGTCTAGATATGCAAAGGCCCAGATTCTTTCCCAGTCACTTCACTGGGAGTGTGCCTGCTAAATGAATGAGGGCCTTTCTTAACCTATTGCATTTTCTTCTGTTTGTTTTTTTTTTCCACTCCCCCCTTCCATCTTCTCAATTTCTCTGCATCTTTGTTCACTTCTGATTAATTTCTCTGTTTTATGGCTACTCTTGGTGTAGTCCCTGGGAGCCAAGGGCAGTTACAAGATTTGGGACCAAAGAAACCTGGATGAAAGCACTTCACCCAACACAGCTGCAATTTGTCGCACCTGCATCAGTGACGTGAGAGGGCACTATAAAAACACTAAACTGGATCCAGACTGAAAGACCTGACAGTTTTGTGGTTCTCAAAGCTCAGCTGCCTGGGAAGACTTTAGTAGTTGCTGTCAAGTTTGCAGAAAGATTTGAGTCAGCTGAGCACTTAAAATTCATCCCAGAAACTATTAGTGCAGCCCTTGGTCTGTGTGCCAGCCTCCTCGAGGAGGGGTATGTCAGCCCTTTTCAGAGCTTTGAGGCCTCTTCAGTCCCTCAGAGTGGCACAAATGTGCCACCAGGTCCCTTCCACAGAAACAAGGCAGTTGGTGAATGAGCTCTCAGGTTTAATCTGGGCCATCAGCTTTAATGGGAATCAATGTTAAGTAACAAAAACTCATTCCTGTTTAGGATGAAGCGAATGCTGGTTGACTTGCAGGATTAATCACTCCAGGGGCAGACTGGCATTTCTCATTCTCTCTTGGCATGCGTAGAAACCACCTACATGTTTGTAACTTCCAGCTCACTCCTGCTGTCTAATGGCACAAAGGGGCAGATTTGTCAGTCTCTGGGGACCAACCATATGAAACTGTTTTCTTTGCTCACTCATTTGCAGAGCAAATGGGGAGCAGAGCTGCGTGGCTGATTTGTGCCTAGGAAAGCCAGCTGGTATTGCAATGGCTGCTTTTACAATTAGAAAAGAGCGCTATCACTGCTGTCTCTGCGGGAGTAATCCATGAAAGACAGTAAACATCTTCTCATCCAGCACAAATGACCATCTCCACATGCATGGAGCCAGGAAAACCTTCCCAGCTCACTACAAAAGAAGCCAGGGCCTGTGCAAGGAGCTACAAGGAACCACAAACACTGATTCTCCTGGGGAGTGCAAGGGTGGAGAGGAGAGAAACTGAAGCCTCAAGCAGCTTTTCCTTTCCCTCCTGATGCATTAGGGTATGCTGATCTTGATTACAGCATTAGTGTAAAATCCCTGTGTCCAGAAATCCTTCAATTAGCAGTTCTCCAACTTTTCCAGTGATGCTGCCTTTGAGCTTCAGGCCCCAGCAAAGGCAGTTCTGGGCCCCTTTTTCTCTTGCTTACCTTATCCCCTTAGACTCAGGTTAAATGTTATGCTCTCCATGCCACTGCCAAGGAGAGCTGGTCTCAATAGGGGTGAAAGGGAGGGAAGATGTGAGGGCAGAAGCTGAATTCCCTGAGGTTGCTTCAGCCCTGATGGGACTCAATAAAAACTCCTCTCACACCTGTGAGCAGCAATGCCCAAGTGGGAAAGTTTGATGTCCCTCCAGGAAAAAGAGATACTGGCAGCTGTGAGGCATTGAGGGGAGCTCTGTGGGTAAGAACTCTGTCATTATCTGCTGACAGGTGGTAGAAAATAACTTGCTTTTCAGGTACAGAGAAGTTTGGGGCATTATGTCAGCTAGTGAAGGGAAATAGCCATGCTGACAAAGCTTCAGCACTGTACGGAACCCTAAAAAAAAAACGGGAGAAAAGAAAGGAGATTGAGGATTTTGTTTGGGTTTTTTTGGTTTGCTTTGGGTTTGTTTGTTGCTGATTTTTTTTAAGGGCCACTTTTAATTACAAAATCTCTGATACAAGTCACATGGACTCCTCCTTATAAGATTCAGGTGGATATCTGGGTGGATCTGAGGCAGCGGACAGGCACTTGGACTACAGCAAGTGTCTGCGTTGGCTTTGAGAAGGAACCACAGCTACCGGGAAACAAGCATTGGAGATGCCTGAGGGCTGGGACTGAGGCTAGGATATCTGGGGCTGGCAGATAGCCCTCAGTGGGGGTGTCCTGTTTTAAGAAATATGCACTAAATTGTTTTTCTGGTGGAGGTAAAGGGAGGTGTTCTGGGGTAAAACAAAAGTCAGGACTGGTGGAAACTGGAGGAAAAGGCAAGTGAGGCATAGAGAGGCAGTTAATGCAACAACTCATAAGAGCACCTTCACAGCAGGAGGACTAAGATTAAGAGGGCTGTTTGCTGTCTTCTGTCCTTCTTTCCCACTGCCTCACCCAGTACAGCCATTTGTTTTAGATCCTCAGGCTCAGCTTCCTGATTGGAAGGACTCATTATCTGGGCAGCAAGCTGAAACAACCCTGCTCTCCTCTACGGAGCGAAGGTTAACGCTGTTCAAATTTTCCCCTGCAGTGCTTGAACCCTGATCCCATCAGAGTCTTCTGGGAGGGCTCCAGGTGCAAGTTCAGGTGTATTCACTGAACAACCTATTCCCCTTCCTTCAGAGATCGTGGCTTAATCAGTATAGCCTAAACAGAGACCAGCCTACAGCTGCTTTCCATGCTGCTGGCTTTATCCAGGAGCAGAACAGATCTGTAGGATATAAACTCTGTGGCCCCACTAGCCAGGAAGGGGAAAGAAAATAAAAACCAAGCACAGACATGGCAGGGAAGCAAGGCCTGTTGACAAAACTGAGCACAGAGTGCCAGCAATCCAATTGAAAGTACTCCAGGGCTTACTTCTGATGCAGTGGATAGTTTGGAAGGCCTAACCTTGGCTTCTTATCAAGGAGAGATGGATTACTGTCAGAGTGGTGGTGAGCCATGGGCATCTGAGAGTCCCCATGTTAGGCTTCATGTCAGCTTTTAGCCAGTTCTAATCAGGATATGATTCAAGGTACAAGATTTTTTTAGGCTATTCCTAGTATCTCTCAAATTTTATTCAACCTTTTCCAAGCTACCTGTTCTTTTGAACATTTTTCTACCACCCCAAACACAAAAGGTCTCTCAAGCTGGACAGAAGTGTTAGGATATTTTCTAGATGTCTGACTTGTGGCCTCCTCTGTTTTATAGTAAAGGCAACTTTCCCCCTTCTACTCCCTACAATAGAGGGATAAATTAGACTTGCTTTTGCCCATTTGCTGCCAACTGTACTGCAAGATGTCAAGCACTTGATGTTAACTGAATTATCAAACCAACTTTCTGTAAAGTGTAAACTGATATGCTGAGGAAGAATGTGCCTAATAATCAAGCATTTTCTAGATTACTCTTCCATTTACTAAAAGCAAGCAATTGCTAAAAAAAAAAAAGGAAAGAAAAAAAAAGCCAGACTTCATCTTACTGTGCAAGATGCGCATGTCAACAGCTGCAGGTTCCTCAGAAGGCTTTTCGGAGTTAATCAGCAAAAGGGCAGGCAAAACATGGGCCAGGAGATTTCTTGGCAGATTTTCAAAGTCCATTAATAACAGTTCATTCACTTGCAGGGTAGGGGAGCAGACGAGATGCAAGGGGTAAAGCCAGAAGCACTGAGCTGCTGGAAGGACTGCTGAGCTTTGCTGCACTGTGATGGCTGAGAGGAGACAGGAGTCCACTTTCCAGGCTGGCAAGACCACAGCATCAATATGTGGCACAAAGCACTGATCAGCCACTGGAGAGGGATAGTGTTTTGTTGTATGTGTTTCTGTGCCAGTGGCTGTCTGTGGGTGCCTCAGCATGGGATCAGGGCCTGTGACATGTATCCAGCCTCGAGGAGGACAACAGGTAGCTGCCCCTTTTGCCCAGGATTGCTGCCTCCCTGTAGCCCTGGTGTCTCACTCTATGTTAGCATGTGAGGCTTTTCTACATTGCTTTTATCTTCACTTTTCTGACTCTGGGAGAAATGGGGCACTTGGACTTTTGCTTCTCTCACCACCTCCAGCTGAGGGGGTCGATAGGTACTGTGGCAGGAGCCAGCAGTGTGTAGCTGCTGGGGAGAGTTGCTGAGTGGTCCTTGGGAGAGGTTTCCTACTCATGAACAACAGACATGTCTTGGAATAGCATGGAGAGAAGCTCCTCTGCATCCCTGTGTCCCTGCACAACAGGCATGTGCTGGGCCCAGCCCAGTGGCTTGCAGCACCCATTCCCTTCACTTGGCTCCTCTGGCTCACCAGCTGCTCTCATGCCAGGATCCCTATCACACAGAATCCTGAAGTCTGTGCTTCACTCTTGCACTGCTGTTTGTCTTGTCGGAGGAATCTGGGAAGACTTTTTGATGACAGAGAGCATGTGTGCAACTCTGGATGACACTCCAGACCCTCCTTAGCTGACTCCTGTTCTCTTCCAATGGGTCAGGAAGACTCCCCTCTGCTGTTCCTGTGTTCATTCCCTCGTTATCTCCCCTTTGCTATGTGCTGTTGTCAGGGGCTGGGAGGATGTTTTCCTAATTTTGCAGCAGCAAAGTTCTAGGAGCAGATGGTCTAAGCCTGTTGCCGAGTCTGCTTCCTCCCCTTGCAGCATATTTGGCACAGGGGATGGAGTATTGGAAGCTTGGTCTCTTGATGGACTTATGTTGGGTCCAGCAACTGGCATAAGGTTGGTGCTTGCTGCAGTTCCACAGCCAAGTTGCAGGGTGGGCTCGGCCCCATGGCTCACACTGAGGGGCAGTGTGAGAGCAGGCAAAGTTACACAAATCAGGTTCTGGCTCCTGGGGACATGTTTGGTAGGCTGAGATCCCTCCTCTCTCACCCACACCACTGCCCACAGAGGATAGAGGCATAAACCAGCCATGCTACAGCAGCTCAGGTGAGCAAGCAGAATTTGGAGGCACCCTGAGGTGGTACCACTATGACAAAATTGCTCTCAAGGGTAAACTGAGCCTTTCAACTGACAAGAGAGGAGCCTAGTTATATTAGTCTTCACTATTAATACTTCAGTTGGATGTCTTGGATGGGATGAATCCACATGGAGAACCTTACACCAAGCATATGTTCTCCAAAGCATCTTTCCCCAGCAGTCTTTTCCTTGTGGGTCCTCGACCACCCTGCAAGCCCTTAGTTTGCCCTGCCCACAGCATCCCTGTTCACAACATTTAGCTGTCCCTTCACTTCAGTGCTCACTCTGGCTGTTGTTTAGGAAGTGTGTCCTCCAGTTTGTACAAGCCCTCCCTGGGCACCATACTGGCATTCCTGGTGGGCCAGCATGGAGATGGGGTAAAACGAGCATCAGATTGCACAGCACTGTAGCTAAGGTGCACTTCACAAGGCTTGTAGGGGATGCATTTCCTAGAGAAATAAGGTTTACTTCTCTAGTCAGTGAGGAGTGAGCTTCTGCAGATTTACAACCCACAGCATCCCTAAACAACAGCTGTGCATCCTGATGGACTAAGCAGGCAGTAGAGCAGGCTGCAGAAACTGGCCAGGCTGAGGTGATCTGAGACAGGATGGAGGATCTGGACACCCATTAAAGTATTTCTTTTATTCTCATTGTTGCCCAGTGAACAAGAGAAATAAACCACTTTTTTTTTGGTTCCACAGCTAGTCTAGATGATAATATATTTCATGACTGTCAGATTCAGGCACTTTGTTAAAATTAGAGATGATAGATTTATGGCCCAGAAGGGATTGCTACAGCATGCAGCAAACCAGACTTCCCTCTCTCATTTCAGTGTTTCCTAGTCCTCTTCTACTTATTGGTATTCTCTCCTCTAGGGACCAGGCTTTCAGGCACAACTCTAACATAAACACAGATGAACAGTAGCCCAAAGGCTACTGTTTTGTTCCAGACTTGGCCATAGTCATTGTGACAACAGTAGTCCCCAGGTGCTGTTTCCTTCTGGCCCAGAGAGCTGCCTCAGCACCTTCCCTTCTCTCCATGTCTGTGGCCCACAACAGGAAAACAAATATTTGAAGGTTTGAGAGGAAAATGAGGACAGGGACAGAGACCTTCACTGTTTCTTTCAAGGAAGATAATGGCTCACAACTTTGACCTCTAGGACCAAGGATTTTTCTAGAGTGTCAAACTAGGATCAGAGCATCATTCCTCTAGTCTACTTGTAGCACACTTTCTTCCTTCTTGAACATAATTTGGCTTTCCTCACTTCCCCTGGCAAAATGTGTGTCTCGATATCTCATCTCCCATTGCCACAGTCCTGTTCCAAGCACTTCTGCTTTACTTTGCATTCAAATTACTGTCTCTTTTTAATTGCAGTCCTAGTACTTGACACAGTTATTGTCTGGTGGCATGAAATGAGGTATCAGACAGTAGCTGTGGTGTCTGAAGTGGACATGCTGTCACACACATGTAGCTCATTTGCAGGTTACACAGCCTCTAATTGCTGTGCGTCTACTTTTTTTTAAGCAATGTTTCTACCATAATTCCATGGGCTAAGAAACTGATTAAAATGTACCAAACCGTATCATCTTTAGTGCTTTGAAAAATCCCTGCAGTCGGTGGGTGGCTGTGGGGGAGGGAGTGATTGATGCAAAATGTCCCCTCTCCCCAAGAGATCTTTCTCCCCCACACCCATAATCCTACTACTTCGTACTTATATAACATTGTCATCTCCTATAGCACATATGCAACTGATTTGTCACCAGAAGGAAGCTCAGCCAGAAGTTGGACCAAGGGACAGAGGGTTAGGGGGTCCTGACCTCCGGCCCTGGCACGCGGTGGGCTCTTGGGTTTGGTTTTCCTCTCCGCAAAGGAGATCCTACTGATTTTTGCCTTACCCACTCAGCTGATGTGAGACGAAGTGTATGCTGACAGAAATGTTTTGAAAATGATGGAACATACTAATTTATTAATGGAATCTTCTGTGATCATCACATTTCTCTCAATTAACCAAAAAAATCCCTTGCGAAGGTGTAGTGTGTTGTTCAGCAAGCAAAACAAAACCCCTGACCCTCAGACAGCTCTCCTAGGCATGCAGAGAGAGACAGTGCTGGAGTCTTAAAGGGTGTCAGGACCAGAGCTCTGCTGGCGCCGCACACTGCCAGGCTGTGCTGGGGCTCAGTAGCCTCCAGCACGTGGGATGGGCTTGTAAAGGACGGGTATTTTTAGGGAGAAGGAATTAGGCAATACGGACAAAATGCGTCCCAGCTGAGGGGAAACACCGAGTGATGCTTAATGTGTATGTGCATGATGCATGTGTGTTATTTTGGGAGAAAGCTGATCCGCCTGTCCCCTAAAACACATGGCAGCACTGGGACACTGCTCTTGATATCCGTCAGCCCCAAACGGAATTGGAGAGAGTTTTATTCAGTCCCAAACAACATAGATGTGCCTGTACTAGGAGAGCTGGTCAGCTCAAAGACGTTTATAAAAGGTTTTGCATCTATGTAGCAGCAATGGGAGTGTTAAATTCCTGGCACCAGTGCCATGTGTCTGGGATATGACCAGAAAAGGAGAGGCTGCTACCCTGCCAGAGCCTGCAAGGGGCAGTAGGGGAGGGAGAGTGTGTGCAGTCACTGTGCAACAAGTCAGGAATGGGGAGGCAGATCTAATTTTTATCTGCTGTGCACTTTCAGTGTAACACCACTGAATTAATCAGCTGAGCTTTAATATCGAGCTCTCTGTATTTCTGTCTATTATATCTGGAAAGCAGTCCTTGAGGCAGGGGTTGTTTCTGCTCCTGCAGTGCCTGGGTTGGGCAGCTGTTGTATTCAGCTAACGGCCACAAGTATCATTGGGTTTAACTGGTGATCAATATGTCATTTCAACTAATGTGAGAAAGTTTACCAGGTAAGAGCGTATTGGGTTTGCTGGGACCAACACAAGGAATGAAAATATTTCAAGAATCCTTAAAATAAGCAGACGCTGCTGCTAGGCCAGGCTTAACTTCATGGCATGGAAGAGGGATGTGCCTATGACACCAGAGCTCAGCCTTGGCACAGGGTCGGAGGGAAGCCTTCAGTTCGTGACTCCCAAACCCCTTCTGCTACTGCTCACCAAACTCACTTCTTAGCTTGCTGATTTCCCTCTTGAATTATTAGGGTTTCTGACTTTTAAGTACATGCTGTTTGTCTGCCCTAGTAAGGTTAGCCCATTGTGTTAGAAACACAATGTCTCTGCAGCTTTACCCAGCTTTTTAGCAGAAAATCCTCTCTAGCAGGGCTCCCTGCTTCATCGGAGCCATTCCTCCTCCCAGTCCTGCACGCAAGGCATGCAGTGCACATGGGCCTTGTGGTGGGACCTTTGCGAGGGCAGCAGGAGCTGCCAGTTGGCCACAGTCATGGCACTGTGAGCACGTCCTTTTCTCCAAAAGTTCTGACAGGCAATTTCAGTGAGTGGCTGTCTAACAGTGTGCCACATCATCACATCCACTATGAGCTCCAGTGAGTCTGGTTTATTTCTGGCTTAAGGTTCACCAGCAGCAGCCTCTTTTCTTCCTTTCCCTCCATCTCTAACAGAACCTTGGATCTGGTATTTTTTTATAAGACAGTTTCTTCTCAAATGGCTTTTTTTTGTCACATAAAACATGTGTGCTCAGCTGGAACTTGCATTGGATAGAAGATAGGCCATTCCCTTCTTGGTTAATGTAGCATAGATGTTTTGTAAATAGTTTCTTTCTTTTCCCTAAAGCTTTATCTCTAGTTAGATGTTGGATAGCCAGGATACCAAATTTACAGATACACCTGACAGAAACAGTGAAGACAACAAAACATCATATTGGGAGATAAAAATGAAAATGTAGAATGAAAAAAAAAAGGATTAAAAACAGAAAGACATATAGTTTAATTTTGAAGGCCACACTGTTCCTTTGGGCCACTGAGTTATATTGGTCTGTCTGGGGCTTTTGCTCTTTGCTAGGTCCCACTAAGCACTTTTCATGTACCTTTGGGAACTAGCACAAGCTGGGGGAAGCAACTCCCAGCCCTTGCTTCACACGGAGAATCCAAAGTTGGTTACACCTTGCTGCTTTTACTATCCTGTACTTCTGAGAGACAGCAAAACAAAATTAGATCATATAAACAGGGCAGAGGATAACCTCTGGGTACATTTTGATTAGTGTGTCTCTTTGGCCAGCAAATTGGAGCAGCCAAGGTTAACAGATGTGCTTCCATGTAAAGTTCCTTGGGCCAAGGGGCTTGCAGGACTCACTCTCCAGGGACATGCTGGCATCTGGGGCACCTGTGGTGCTGGGCCCAATCTGCTGCTCTTCGGGGCACAGCAAGAGCTTGTATTCCATCCCAGCGTTAATTGATTCAAAGAGAAATAAAAGAATATTGAGATATAGTTGAAGGTTTGCAAGAGGGCTGTCAGTATATCTACCCTCTTGTGCAGTGGGTGTATTGTGTGGACACATTCACACCTCTTATATCTCCAGTGTTGTTCCAGCTGAACTGTCTTAAATACTCTGTGAGCTATGCTTCCTCCACTTTCCAGATCCATACATTCAAAGTACAGCTGGGCTAACATGAAATGTTTGACTTAAGAGTAACTTCAGAAGCAGGATTCAGTACTGAAACACAGCTACTTAATGGGCTTGGATTTAAAAACACAGCACTTGCACTTTTTGCATGAGTTCAGTCATCCTGAGTAACAGAAACCAGCTTTTTTCAAAGGGTTCCTGCTAATGTTGATTGAAAACTGCATCTTCCTAACACTTCAAACATTTCTACCCAAAAATACAGCAATATTTTGATTTTAATATAGAAATGGGGCTATTGTTTAGAAAATTGCACTTGTAACAGCCTGCCCTCTGAAATCCAAAGACCTTCCACATACTTATTAAACTTTATTATAACCAAAACATTCCAAAATGTCACACACAAAAATGTCAGCTACTGGTTTGTCACAGTCATTTTCCCTTACCAGTGGAGAACACCCAGCCCAGGGACATCACTGGACTTCTCCAGCATGGGTGACTTGCTGCTCTTCTTCAATAGCAGATGTCAACAAGCCATCAGCCTGTTATTTTTGTGGCTTCAGACCACCAGGCTTGCACACCAAAGGAACCAGAAAATTCACTTCAACCTAGTATTAGAATCATAGAACAGTTTGGGTTGGAAGGGACCTTAAAGACCATCTAGTTACAACACCCCTGCCATGGGCAGGGACACCTTTCAGTACACCAGGTTGCTCAATGCCCTGTCCAACGTGGCCTCACAGTCAGAGATATGTCCTGAAATGGGCCTCAAAATATGCAGAGCTGCAAAGAAGAAACAGGGGCGCAGTTGCTACTGCAGTCACGTTTTTAGACCTTGTAGCTTACCTACTTCTGAATTGTGGGACCCACGAGTCGTGTCACATGCTGGAGGAAATCCTGAGCAGGGACGAGGCAGTCCCACTCACTCTCGCAGCACGCACAGGCAGCAGCATCTCTGCTGAAGTCATACTAAAGCAATATCTTTAACATGACTTGAAAGAACTGCCAGCTCCTCTGCTGCTGAAAATGGGGCTATTTTAGGCAAATAGCTGTAGTCAAACGTTCCTTTCACGATTTGCACAGGCAGTAAATGGTTTAGTAGATTACCAGAAAGGATCAGATATTCCCCTAGATAAAAGCAGTGTTTACTGTGTTAAAAATGTTAATGCAGATGGAAATCTTCACACTTCACAGTACCAACTGACCCTGAGGCAGAGTTGGGAAGGATTATAACCTTGGGGCTTCCTGTTAACATTTGTTTGCCCTCATTCTGACAAAAACTTGACTATTCTTCTGTCTTGCCTGGTTTGTGATAGTGCTTTGCATTACTATAGCTTATTTCAGCTCTCAATCTCAGACCTTTCCCTGAAATAACATGGAGGTGGACAAGATAATCAGTAGGTGAGTGTGATCTTTCCCATCCCAAACTCTTACTGTTACTTGTAGTCCTTGATAAAATTCATTTGACCTTCCTGGCATGTGGCAATCTATGCCTTCCTATAAGCTATATTGTGTTGTTAATAATAACCAATTCATATTCCCAGGATTCACAAAAATACACTTGGGGGGAGTTTCCAGGGCTGCAGTGGTGGCTCTACTACTTTGACTTAGGCTTGGTGCTGCAGTGCAGGGGTTGCAGTGGCAGCTGGAGCCACCTTGCTACTTGCTGTAGTCAAAGTTTTCTCTCATTCCTGTTGGCAAAGGACAGAGAAGGGGGCTGGCATTTTTCAGGACAGGTTATTATTTTGTTGGTTTTTCTAGAAGGCACAAGTGTCTGTCCATCTGCAAGAGCAGCAGCAGAGCTGCCACAGCCTGTGCCATGGCTTAGTGTATGCTCTGAGGTTTGGGAGACCATGACTGCTGTGAGTGTGGTGGCAGAGAGCAGGGCCAGGGTGGCTGGCAGGCAGTTTCTGATCACATGGGCATCCCTCAGTGCTCAGTGCATCGTATCATACATGGCACTTCACTAAAAGGAACACTGGTTTCTTAAACAGGTCTGACATCAGCCATCAGGCTGCCATGGGGTGGCAGGAGATGTCTCTGATCTAGAGATTACATAGACTGTCATGTAATAAGAACAGTGCCCCAGATGGCCCTGATTCTGCAAATATTGGAATTGCTATTGCACAAAGCATATGCTTTCACTTTAAGCCTGCAGTCAAGGAGTTGGAGCAGAGACACAAAATTAAACAAGTGTTCAACAGATTTGTTATAATTTTAAGTCCTCTGTTTGCTTCAGAGGGCCTGGCATTCAGTATTGTAAAGCAATTTTAATGCCTCTTGCTTGATCTGTAAAGCTGGGGAATTATTCAGCTGGGGAACAATGTGAAGCATTGACTGCATGCAATTGGCAGATTTCCCTGACTTCTGGACAGGAGTGAGCCACAGGCCTTCCAGATTCAGTGTTTGTGTGCAGCCTGCAGGTGCTGGAGGTCATGGGTTCTGGAAGCAGCTCTCCCATCACTCAGACCCCCTCAGGAAGGACTGGGTAGGGAAAGCTCCTTTCAGTCATAAAATCGCCTTTGCAATTGGAGAGCAGAGCTACACCAAGACAAATCCTTTCTTCTGCATGGCAAGGACGGGAGGCAAAGTCTGCCTTTTATTTCTCTTGAGCATCTCTGTGAGTCAAGTCTTCCTTTGCAAGCCAATATGGAAACTTAATGCCTGACATTAAATATTCTTTTTAAAGCTGTACTGAACTGAAAAAAAAAGTCAATTAGAGCTTCTTGCAAAGGAAATAAAAAAGTATATTTCTTAAAGTAGTGACATTTCCTTTTGATAGAAAGCTGGTGTTTCCAAGAGCCTGAGATAAAGGCTAATAGGCAGGCTAATCAAAGAACACAGGAACAAGTCCTTATGCAATACCTCTCCCGTCTGTTCAGCACAAACTCATTTGATCTTTACCATTAAGCAGTGGAATTTAGCATCATGACACAAAAAAAAATGTCTTGGAGTGCATGAGAAGAATTGTGTCCAGGCCATAAGCTTTCTATCTGGGCTCACAGGCACTTTTCTCCACAATCAAGCTGCATTCAGACGTGGAACTTGTTTTGACCTACTGCAAAACTGGTCACTAGCCATAGATGTAGATCTCAGATCTTGAGGAGATCTCAGAACTTAAGGAGGTGCTAGAGTCTGCACCCCAAACTCAAATTTGTTTCTAAGATGTGGGGAAGGTGCTACCCTGCAGCCCAGCTCTGGATCTTACACTGTCCTTCATAGTTCTCCTTCTCTTTTTCTGTGTTTCTATTCTGTTCCTTTTTACCCTGCTCCTAGTCAACCTCTTTCTTATCTGCTGATATGCTTTTCTGTAGCATCTTACTCTTTCACTATTTCATATTGCCAACACTAAAACACTTATTTCTAAAAGTCAGAGGTGATGATTTCTTACTCCAAAAAAGTACTACATCTAACATAGGAGGACTGCTGTGTTAGAACTCAGTTTTGTAGATGAGATTCACTAGTGGGAGAAGTAGAATCTCTTGTTTTGGTGCCAGCAGTGATGCTTTGATTACACCCAGACATGGCATCCATAGGTAGTGCATCACAGGCAGGGGTCACACTCAAAAGGGCAGAAAAATACTTTCTCCAAGTGTGGGGATCTTTTTGCAACTTCTTAAAAGCTTAGAGTTCTGCTACTTGTAAAGCAAGCTGAAAAAGCTGACTTCAATGGTCTTTCCTCCTCACCCATGAATGAGATGTCCAAACAAGCATTTGGAAACCTCTGGAGCAGTACCAGGCAGACCAGTTCCTTCAAGCAACACTGCTCTTTTCCTGAGTCCAGGCAATTTCTGTTTCAGATACCCAGTGGATTTTTTTTTTAGTCTTCTTAGAGGAAACACTAATTAGCCTCAATCAAGAGTAAAGAATCTTCATCCTCTGGTACTGCACGTTCCTTGATTGAAAACAGACAAGCTGGTGTTTGTGTCTTTCCCCCATGAAGAACAAAAGCTTGAGCGGGATTTGAAGCCCGGTGTGAAAACAGGTTTTGCTGACAAAGTACTGGAAGTCAGAAAGCCATCCAGAACAGCTGAAGCCACCAGGGAGGGAACTGAAGGGAAATGGTTGTGATTTAGCCTCCTTTCAGACAGCATCAGACTCCACCACAATGGATATTCTGAGCTTGAAAACTGAGGCATCCATCACTGCTTGCATTCACCGATTTTGCTGGACATTTTGCCATGTACATTAGTGTGAAGAGGATCTCATACTGGCTTTCTTTCATAAAAACTGACATTACAAAACAATGAACAGCCTCTAATTCCATTAAGCTCAATGCCTCTGCTCAGCTACTGGCAGGGTTTGGTCTCTAGGCTTATATGATATGTATATCTCTTCCTCCTTGGTGGCATATCAAACGCCACATTACCCCAGGAAAACAAGAATTGCTCCATTAAAAAAGATGTGGAAATTATTACTTTTTTCCATGTGTTGCTAACAGGCTTCATAACAGAGTCACAGGCTGGGGTGAATGGAAAGGGACCACTGCTGGCCTCTGCTCAAATCTAGTCCAGCAACAGCAGGATGCTGTTGGGCCTCATTTAGCTGAATTTTGAATCATCTCCAACGATGGAGATCCCACAGCCTCCCTGGACACCTGTTCCATTGCTTCATCACACTGATGATAATCCTTTTTTTCTCTACCAAAATCACAACCTCTCTTATGTTTTAAATTGTCTCTATTGCCTTTCATCCTTCTGCTGTACAATCTCCAAAGGGTCTGGCTCCATCTTCTCTAAACAATCCCAATAAACAGAACTTGTGTCATGTAAGAAAAGAAGATGGGCAGAGTTGCAGAATGCACATCCAGTCTGAGAATTCAGATATTACAACTCCAGGGGAGTTAGTTTGAGCTACTGGTTCAGATGATTGTTTCACTGAGGAACAAAAATGTACAAAAATCATGTTTTATCTGAGAGTCAAACATCACTCAGAGCCTTGCACAGACCAAAGAATTCAGACCAGATTTGTCACTAGGAAGAGTCAAAGAGAAACTCCTCTCCAAACAAGTTTCCAAATCAATTGTCCAATTTTGTTTCGCAAAACCCTGTAAGTGCCCCAATGCTTTGAGGTGATGGCCCTTTGTCCTTTCAGGTGGATTTGATGAGTGATGTTAAGTGCTGATCCCCTCAGGAATGCAGATCCCCTTTAAAACTGGCTGGTGAGATAAATCAAAGCCAAAGACAGAGTAAGAGGCTGCAATTCTGTCACTGTGCTCAGACTTCAAGGGCAGCTCTGAATTAGGCTTCACTGCACTGGCCACCTGATGGCAATGGCAGCAATGTGGGAACATGAGAGTCACATCTGTGAAACAGGAGACCTTAAAGAACTGTAAGTAAGAGGTCTCTTGGGAACTGTACTCTCAATTATCTGAAGAGCTGTAGTAGTCTCCTCTCCTGCTGAAGCTCACACTTCTGGGTGCTAGTGTCACCTTGATAGCTGTGTAATATGAAGTTACAAGGAAAATATGTGTTGGCTGTCAGGCTTAAGAATCCAACAGACGTGTTAAGTGTATGTTTAACTCTAGTCGGGCATACAAGACCCATGCACTTGAGTGAGTTCAGAAACACTGCAGCATCAGAGCTAAGGAGGGCAGAAAGCTTGATAACTCCTCTTTTTTTTTTTAATAGATCAGTGGCATTTGAAAACTAGAGAATGCATCAGTCTAAAGGTTTTAATTTTCCTTATAGCAGCTGAAAAAGCACATGCCACCAACCACACAGGCATTGAAAAAAATCACTGCCTATTTCAGCAGCAGGGCTAGGAAGCTCTGACCTCTGAGGTGTCAGGCAGCCAAAACAGAGATGCATTTTGAAAGCTACGCCATATGAAAGCTGGTGGAAACAAAAGTGCTGCTATACATTTATTTTAATGTTTTGTTTTGTTTTGTTTTACTTTGTCCTGAGAAACATACGCTGTCATATACTGGCCTATTTTGATTCCTGGAGATGTGAATAGAAATATGACTCATGATAACTAATTAAGACCAGTTGCAGAGCGATTAGGCCAAACAGTGTTTTCCTTTGGGAGAACCACGAGTGTTTCATGCCCTAGATAATTGATTTTCAATATGCTGTCCCTTGGTTAGGAAGTGCAAGTTCCTTGCTACACATTCCCTGCTGGTTTTGGTCGCTGAATTCTTGATGTTAGAGCAGGAGATAATGAAAGTTATCATATCCCATTTACTGCTACAGACTCTCGGTTCAGTGGGGGGCCTGAACATTTCTTCCCATCATCAGTAATGATAATGGATCTCACAATGAGCAGCCACTGAGATAGACATGCACAGGACAACAAATTAGCAACTACACATGCAGCGTTGGAAAAAGGAAGACCGTAGGACTCCAGGATCTCTCCCAGAGGTCATTGATTTTTGTTGGTCCTTTAATGAAATCGATGATTACTGGTCCCTGCAACTTGCTGATTCTGTTAAAGGCAGAATGTAAAGGAGGACCACAGTTTCCAAAAGCAGTTTGTGAAATGTAACCGTAGACCATGGGATCGGGCTGACCCAGCAGAGGAGACGTGACCAGAGGAGACTGAGAATAGCAATGAGGCTTCTGCCAAAGCTGACCCCAGGGCAGGTGGGAATAACTCTCTTATTCAGACAGAGCAAAAGCAGGGATGAGGCGAAATACCTGTAAACAAGAGCTGGCGGGGAAATTTGGAGCCTTCTGCTTTGAGAAATGCCAAAGCCCATTTCTCTGCAGCAACAGCAGCCACTGCCAGCACGTCAAGGCAGGCGAGAGCTGCTTGTCCTCAGCATCACCCTCCACAGCATTGGACCGTAGCCAGCAGTGTTGCGGGAAGTCAGAGACACGTCCTCGTAGGTAATTGAAAGTTGATTGTATCTAAAATCAGCTGCCAGCAGGTGAACATGTGCTTAACTGTCTGCAAGTGGGCACCTTTTCTTAACTCACTCCCAGACAGGATGTGTCCACTTCTCAGCACTGATAGCACGGCCAGCTCTGGCTGCCTGCAGCCTCAGCAAAGAGGTGCATCCCTGCCTACCTCTACCAAGAGGTCAGTGTGCCCAGAAACACGATGTATTAGTGGCCTTGTACTGCCCTCGTACAGTTTTTCTCTGGGTGAAGAGAGGACTTCAGTTTCCAGCACTGCTAATCCCCTGTAAAGTTCACTTAGTAACTGGAGAGATTGCTTCAGCTTTATTGAAAACAAACATCTTCCTCTGAAATGTGTTGCCTTTGGCTGGGCTGATGTGTTTATCAAGCAGTCACTTTCGTCATTGCTTGCCTTATTTTATGCCATATATTATCAGTGACCTGTATGCTTTAGCTCTGTGGTGTGCTTTATGTATAGTTCATCTACAAACACAGTGCAAACAGAGTCAGGAGCTGGTTTGCTCTAATTAGAGCAATGCTGAAGTGTGGGTGCTAAGTGTTGACATTGTTCTCCAGGACCAGGGGAGCAGACATCAGGACTCCTGGGTTCTGCTGTCAGCTTTTCCTCTCTTTGCAATCACTGCAGAGTAAATTGTGTAAATGGGATCTTTAGAATTAGAAACCTGAATAAATTCAAGGCACCTGAAGTAGGGACTGAATGTTTTGCATATTTGTGAATACATCAGACGCCTTTAAAAAGTGTATTTTTATTAGGACAAAGAAACCAATTATCCTTTTATTAGGATATCCTCTAACAGCCACTAGTCACAAAGGAAGACTAAGATTCCCTATCAGGAATATACAATTTAAAAGAAGACTATCAAGATAAAATCCATACTTAAGAGATATTTATTGTCATGAACTTGTGTGACTGTTACAGTCAGAACTGAGAAATGCTTCAGAAAGCAAACTTTATTAGATGAATGGTCAATGCTCCTCATTATTGCATTTACAAGCAGTTCAGAGTTTTCTGAATCAGCAGATTACAAAGGAATTGGACTGACGTTTTAGCAAGTTATGACCCAGGCAGAAATATTTAGCTCTTCCAAAGAGTGTTGAGCTCTTAGTGAAACCCAGGGCCCTATAGACAAGAAGCATCTTTTGGCAATTGAGGAAAAAGGGCATTCAGAGTTTCTGGGACCAGACACATTTGTGTCTGAAGGCAACTGAGAATGAAAGTGAGCCTGTAAGAAGAGCGATAAGGACAGGTCTGTCCAGTGTAACTGGAAATCTCCTCATCAAAGAGGCATGGGAGATTAATTATGGGGTAGTGTAGCCTCCACTGTCACCACTCACTTGTTGCATTTAATGAATAACTGGAATCAGTCACATAATGGATGCTGAAGGACCAGAAGAAACATCCTGCTGCTCACCTGGGCAGAACTGCAGAGCACCTGAACAAATGCGTTGGGCCTTTGCCTGGCAAAAAGAGCCAGTGTGGGTACAAACAAAGCAAAGTCTGTCTTCAGCTGGGCTGGGAAAGCAAGGTCTCAACTTTCTGTGTCCATCAAAATCAGATGGGATTTAGATTTTGGATAAATTATAGGGTCTAGCTGGGTCAGTTATTTGACATGTTTCCATTCCCTGTGCAGTTTCACTGCTTTTTAACAGAACGCAGCATGCATTCACCATTTCAAAGATGGATTTGTTTCAGAGGCTGGTGGTATCTGTATCTTACAGGAAAGGGCCTATAGACCTGTGCAGCCGGAATCTACTGCATGGGATAGTGAAAATGTCATTTTCTTCTGTGGCCCATCAGCACAATGCTAGTGAAAGTGTCATTAGCTACTCTGACCCTTTTAGCCCTCTGGTCCTTCTTTTTTTTGGCCTTTATTTATTAATTTTCAAGAACTCGAAGAGGGAACCATAATGCAGACTCTTTAGTTGGCATCCCATGCTGCCCAATATGTATTTTGGCAGCTGTGCTGGGACAGAGGATACCCAGACTGCTGGCACAGGTAGAGCAGGTATCTGCCACCCCAGGGCTGCAGTGATCTGCCCTGGGGCCAGAGTAGTGTGGTGCTCTAGTCAGGAGTCATAGCTGGGCTTTGAGCCTATGTGATGTATTTGAGATTAGAGCTTCAAATGGGGAAACTTCCATCCTTAATTAAACTTCTCCATAATGCTATAGGTTGGGACTGGCACATACAGATCTTGAAGCATGAACTCTCCAGCTCTCTCTCCTGGTTCCTGCTCTTGAATATTTGTTTTTAGGGTTGCAGCTGGTGCTTCATTCCTTTGGCAACAAAGGTTTTTATGAGTGGAATCCACACAGGTGGGATTCTTAACAGCCTCACTGCACCACAAGTGGTAAAGATGGTGCTTGGGAACTCAGGTAGGGGTAAAAGCTTATGGGCAGCATCCACACAAAAAAAGTAGTGAGGTAGCCCAAGGAGTTTGCCATAACTTTTCATGCCCAAAGCTGACCAAATGGCTGTGGGCTTAGCCCAGGATTAGGGAGACGTGCAATCTGCTGTTTCACAGGGTGTGGTTTCTTATTCTTGTTGGCAGGTAACAGAAATCAAGAATGGACCACAGGTGCCCATTCAGCTCGTCCATCTCCAACTCACTGGGCTGAGCATTTCAAAGGTAGGACCCACAGTGAGACTGAGGTTCATCTCTTCCCCATGTTATGTCTCCTCACGGCCATCATAAATTAGGTATGGGCTTAATCTCCCAACCTCAATTTTTTATGTCCCTTTTAACATTTGCAGTTTGGAGAACTCTAAACAATTCCTTTCAGCACTACTTTGCCACAACATCTGCCTGTGGCTGTAGGCTCTGCTTTAATTAACCTGCCATAAGAACAAATTTCCTTCTACCCTTTTTTAATTTCCCACTCTGTAATTTCATCACATAGTCATTTGTGTCTCAATTGCCTCATGGGGACAGTAAAACAGGGATAATGGCACAGTCCTTCCTATACAGGGATAATGTCAGAGTGAATAACCTCAGAGCCTGGCAAGCACCCAGATACTAACTATGGCAAGCACTGTGGCTGCACTCAGCTCCCTGCCACTGGCTTCGGATATGATCTTCCCCAGGCTCAGGATGTGTAAGTCATACCACTGTTATGTTACTGCTGGATTTACTGAGAGAAGGCTAATCAGTCAAGCCTCTTGGGCAGTCTGAAATTATGCTTCTCCTCTTTCAATCCCTCCTTACTTGCCTCTTCCAACATCTATTGTCCTTGGCATCTGGAAACCTGAAAAAACAGGTTTACTTAAGGAAGCTTTCTAAAGAACGGAGGAACTAACAGAGCTGCTTCCCAGAGAGCTCTGTGCTGGTCTGTAATGCAAAATTGCTCAGGAGGGCTCAGGAGACCAGCTCTGGGTACCAAAACTCACCTTTGTGCTCTAGGAACACTCTAAATTAATCTGATGAGGTTGCATGTGTTAGTTATCGTTCAGTAGAGAGGGACCATGGGAATTTATTAAGATACTCAAAAATCTTTTTAAAACCCCCAGACAGGAAGATAAGCCCTCTGACTTATTCCATGGAAAGAAAAGACAATATGATGCTCAGTTACATGTGGGGTGCATGCTCTCCCATCCCTCTCCCACTGGTGTTGTCTTACCGATGTCAATGGGATGATCACTCATAAGTGAGAGGGCACAGCTGAGCCAGAGCAGTTGTTGCCTGTAGCCGATTTCCTGTATGCAAACAGGGTCATACCAACCACGCTGATTATATGCAGTGGCACGAAAAACATGGATCATCAAATAGACAGGATAACCTAGCACTGAATGGGTTTTTGTTACAAAACTCTCAAGCTGTATGATATCAAAAACCAGATAATATAAAGTCTCCCCCAGCAACAAATCCAGACTTGAGCAAGAACAGGTCTGGTTCCACCACAGGCTACAAGAGATCATGTTCCCCATACATGTCCAACATGTTCTCACCCTTTGTGAGATGCACAGCAGGGTGGAAATCTTGTAGGAAGACATCTCAAGCATGTGTCAGAAATGGAGCCCAAAGCAACAGTCTGGAAAATTTACTGCTCAGGGTACTGTCAGCACAATCTGAGGGGAAGCATTTGGTCCTGTGACACTGAAGAGATATCTTATGTCTTCCTGGTACCAGGATTTTGACCCACTTCCCTCTGCCTTCCAGAGGAATCTAATGCAAAATGGCCCAGAAAAGAAAATATAATTTTTTGTGGTGCCCTGCAGTCACAAACCAGGCATCTGAATGCAAGGCATCGAGTTTCACATCCTGAGACACTCATAACTGTCAGAGCTGGCATTTCTTGGGTCATTATTTTCTTATTTACTGTTTTTCTGGGGTTTGCCTCTGGAGGTCAGAAATTGCTGGGGGCATCCTTAAAGGTAAGTGAGATTGCAGAAACAGAGGCTTTAAGAAAAATACCAGATATCCTGACATTTATGCTGAAGCCTGCAAATCAGACCCTTTGATTATATCCCCTTTCTCACCTATGCTCCTGTTTGCAGTGCAGCAAGCCATGGGACCCCATGGTGTCACATGTGTGATGTGGTTTGGTTTTTCTTGGCAAGCACGACATTGTAAGCACCAGCAGTCAGTTTGGCATCTCAGCATCAGTATATGGAGATAAACAAAACTTATCTCTACGGATAACCATGAGTTCTGCTCTGGCAACAGAGAGGAAAAACAAACCATTGGTCTCACATGTCAGTGCAGCACTTGTCATCCAACAGTATCCCAAAAGTCACTAGTCTACTGAGACGGGAATAATGTTAGAAAGGGATGTAGACAGCCTGCATGGGAACATAAAAATCTTTCCCTCTTTAACTGCCCTTGCTCCTGCTGCATGCAGGCTCTAGTAAAACCCAGCAGCCAAATACTGGGGCTCTTGAAGAAACACTGGACTTACTTAAAGGGATAGTTCCCCAGGAAATTGGCCTTGGAAATGCCACTTTCTCTTGGCTGCTGTCAAAGCATTCCCTGTTTTGAACAAAACTTGGTATCCTTAGTGCTGTTTGTGTTATTGAGGGCCCCATGTGAGCACTAACTCACTGGCTCCCCACTGCTCTGGGAGAGGTGAAGGGATGTGCTGCGATCCATATGTCACACTTGGGAAGACACAGAGCAAGGCAGGTCTGTTGAGATCAATAGATTTTGAAAGGGATTAACATGATTTGGCAACTCATAGCACCACAAATCAGGATGATACTTTGCCTACAAAGGAAGTTACACTGCAATAAGAAAAATCATAATTCCTTCTGTGTAGACATTCCTGTTTCAAAGCAAGACGCTGGTTATAGCCATACAAACTCCTGTGGACATTCTCCAAGTAAGGTTGAAAAGGTGAAGTGCCCAGAGCCTTGTGCCTGATCCTTCCAACCAGCCTTTGAGCTCATTCGCACAGAAGAACCACCTACTCCTTTTAAAAAAGAAAACCCACTAAACCCCATTTTGAATAGTGTTAATGTAGTATGCACTCACAACTAAAAAAAAAATAGAAAGGTTAAACTTTGAACAGCCGTTTGTTACTGGCACTTTCTTTGCTTGTTTTCATGCTCACATGCCTGTGAACTTCTGTTTATGATTCTGTTGACTACCTCATGATATCTTACAGATCCCTTGCCAGTCTCTAGGCTGCAGGTTGTGGAGCAGCACTTTGGTGTTTGGACAAGGCTGTCTTTCCTTAGAAGTGAAAATGGCCCCAGCTGGAGGAAGCACTAACAAGCAGCCATTTCTCTTTTGCTCAAACCCTATAAATAAATAACATATAAACAAAAGAGTATTTTCAGAGAAACTGGACACTTTCTGGGAAGAAAAATTCCCCCCAGGATGATGGCATGCAGGAAATCCCTGAGCCACAAATCTCAAGAGGATGGGAAATATTTGGGAGATCAACTAGTGCTTGTTTGGCCTTTCTTATGTCAGTTCCTGGCAAAGGCAGGATCAGGGTTAACCAGGCCATTGACTTGACTCAGGATGACTCTTTCAAGTCAACTCTTATTTGTGTGTAATTTGCTTTCCTCTTGGAAGTCCCTGGATGGAACAGGGTGGCAGTAGGTTGGTTAAAATGGGTGAGTGCCACAACACGCTTCTCTGCTGGTCACCTTCAAAGCGGGCAAAGCCTCTGGCAGCTGTGCTGGACAGTGTGGGGTGTAACCACCCCCAATTGCCCGTCGGATCATCCAGATGAGCTCTCTTGGGTCTGTCACTTTTCCCCAGTGTGGAACCAAATGCGCTGATGTGCCTCTGAACCACTGGTGTTTGGGTAAAGAACTCCTGTAAGAAGTAACTAGCAATAGCAAAGGCTCCGCTGTATTGAGTACCTGTGTATCCGACTGTGTGTTCGCAGCACCATCTAGTGCTGCACAGAGATTTTTTTCTTATTCCTTCCCCAAATCCGCAGTGATGTATCCAGGGTCCATCCTTCCTCCCTGGCACGCCGCTAGTCCGGAGGCTGCTGGGGGGCTTACTGTGAGGCCAGCGCTGCGTTGGTACACAGCAGACGTGTGACAGCCGGGGAGATGGGCAGCACAAGATCAGAGGTCTGTCAGCATCGCAGGTTTAGCTGAGATGCCGGTGTGCAACTCTGAGTGACACCTGCGAGGTGCCTGAATCCCAGCCGGAGCTGCACATCCAGCCTTAGTTAAACCTTATTTCCAGAATCTCTATAAAATTCACGACAAATACTTAGAAAGGGTTTGGAGTAACTTTAGTGCTCTCCTCTTCCTTTCTCCAAAGAAGCTGTAGAGCCAATGCCCTCTGCTGATACTAGGGGATAATTACCTCCTGTGAGGGAGAAAAAAAAAATCCAGGTTTAACTTCTCAAATCGCTCTCCTTTGCTTTTGTCAGAAGTCTCATCGTTATCCCCAGAGGCTGGAGAAAACTGAATCACAGGATTGTTAGGGTTGGAAGGGGCCTCTGGAGATCATCCAGTCCAACCCACCTGCTAGGGCAGGGTCACCTCCAGCAGGTGACACAGGAGTGCATCCAGGTCGGTTTTGAATATCTCCAGAGAGAGAGACTCCACGACCTCCCTAGGCAACCTGTCCCAGTGCTCTGCCACCGTCAACATAAAGAAGCTCTTCCTCATGTTGAGGCGGAACTTCTTGTGTTTCAGTGTATGGCCATCGCTCCCCATCCTCTCTCTGGGCACCACTGAGATGCCCGCCTGGAAGCGGCATCACGCGGTCAGTGTTTGGCTGCGGGAGAGCTGCTGAGCACAGGTTCTCCCAAGAGCCGGGGAGCCTGCTCTGTGCGGCTGCGGACAGAGAGGCGGAGGGAGGCGGAAGGATGTAGAGGGTCCCGGCAGGGGACGGGATGGGGATCAGGAGGGTCTCGAACCAGCGTCCTCTGGGGTCCGCGCGGCCCCGCGCCACGTGACGCGCCACCGCCCCCGCCCCCCATTGATACACCGTAGGAGCCTGCCAGGCATGCTCAATCGATGCCCGAGCGGCCGATCAGTCCGGCGGCCGAGGCGGGGCCGGGCGCTCGGCGCTCGGCTGTTGCTGCCGCGGGCGGGGGGCGCGGCGGGCGCGCGGCGCGGGGCGGCTCCGCGGCGGCGGGAGCGGCGGCGATGGCGGAGCCGGCGGAGAAGCTGTACCGGGCCGAGTACGCCAAGAGCGGCCGCGCCTCCTGCAAGAAGTGCGGCGAGAGCATCGCCAAGGATTCGCTGCGCCTGGCGCTCATGGTGCAGGTACAGCGTGGCGGGGCCCGCTCGGGCTGGGCTGGGCTGGGCTGGGCTGGCCGCTGCGATCGGTGCCGCCAGCGGCGGGGCCAGTCCGGGGCTCCGCATCCTCCGCCCGCCGCGGCGTTCCGGAGCCGCCCGGCCGCGCCGCTCGCTGGCGCGGGGGCGAGCGCTGGCTATTTTTAGCGGAGGCGCCTTCGCTCGGTGCCGTGCCCGCCGCAGGCGCCGTGCCCGGGGCAGCCTGCCCGCAGCTCCCCGGCGCAGGTGGGACCCGCTCCACCCGCGCTGCAGGGGCGGCTGGAGGCGAAGCGGTGCCAAGTTCACCGCTCGGTGCCGTGGCAAGGCCGGGGGGGCGGCCTGGGGGCCCCCACAGAGGCGCTTTGTTGCCGCCCAGGGGGGGAGGTGGGAGGTGAGTTCGCTCCGTGGGTCGGATTTTCCGTGCCCCGGGAAGCGTCATCGCTCGGGGCACCCGGTGTCGGGGCCGGGGAATCTCCGCTGGGTGGCCGCTTTGCATACGAGACACTGTATGCAAAGGGACACCACCGAAGGGGTGAGAGGTCTGGGGCAGCCCCGTGCGAGCCCCCCTGACAGTCCCAGTAACACCGCAGGGTGGGCGGGCGGGCCGGATGGTCCTGCAGAGCTGCTGGCACAGGGCAGGCGTGGAGCAGCCGAACCGCAATCAGCGAACTGGCTGCGAAGGCACGTCCTGCTGTCAGCCACCCTCACGTTGTTATTTGCCTTTTGGGAAAGAAACTGCTCAATTTCCCTTCGGAATGGTGGGAAGGGCCCTGTCCTGCTTTGGAGAGCTGGGGGCTGTGCACGGAGCCGACATCGCACACCGCTGTGCGAGGATGGGCAGGGAATCGCCTCTGTGCGGGGGAGGCATACGCGTCTTTCTCGGGAGGGGGGTACTTGATCTCCCCTGGCTCCAGCAGGGGAGGTGGGAGGGGGCACCTGCAGCATTCTGGGGATGCGGGAGGACAGCGGGCTGAGGTTGGGGGTTGTTGTTGTGAAAGATAAGCAAAGGCATATATATGTGTGTAACTGTGGAAGGCGAGCAAGGTCGTGGAGTGCGAGCGCCAGAGGAAAGCCTTGCGCATGGATGGCTGCTGTGGTTCCCTGAGGAGCAGGTTCTGGAGGACATACCTCCTTGTGCCCAGGAGAGAGACAGCACTTAGAAGCAGGAGGAGAAGGGTCCAGTCCTTCCTCGCCCAGGCTGCCGGGGCCTGGCCCCCCGCGGGGGCTGCTGCATGCGGGGCAGGGCTGGCAGGTCTGCCTGGCTTGGAGGCACAGCTGGCTCCCCACAGGGGAAATACCTGCCTCTGCCTTTGTTCCCCAGAGCCTCCTTCCTCTGGGAAAAACGTGGGACCGTGCGGTGCCAGGCTGCGGTGTTTGCTCGCACGTGTTCCTGCTGCTGCCTTTTCCTTTTGTCTCTCCGGCTGCCCTAAGCCGCTCGCTGGAGCTGCTCCTCCTCCCCTGCTCCAGCTGCTGCTCCTCGGTTTTCTCGCGTTTGTTATCCTTTCCTGCCTTCCCCAGCAGTTTAAGCTGATGCGAGGCGGGCTGCCCTTCCTCAGCACGGAGGCCTGGGGATCCGCGGCGTGCCTGTGTTCTGGTTCTGTAGGGTTTGGTTTATGGAGCGATCTCCTGGGGGCAGGTGGAAGGAGACAGCAGGGACTGTGGCATTCCTCACAGAGCCACTGCCTTTTATTGCCAACCATCTCCCCAAAACTGCAAGTCTTGCACCAAACACTTGTAATTTTATTTATTCCCCCACAATGTCTTGAATTTGTTTGATCTTTTCTGCAAAGGGCTCTCTCCCGCCACTGCCAATTTTTCTACCAGCAGAGCACTTCTCACACCGTGCTGCTGAGCATCCCTCCTCCCGAATTTCAGCAGAGCACAGCAGAGCACAGAGCACGAAGGCCCCTTGCTTCCTCTTGGGGAAATCCCCTGCAGAGCAGCCTCTGTGCCGCCATCAATACACAGAGCTCTTTTGCAAACTGTGCAGAAGAAATCAAAGGGAAGCCCAGACCAAGTCCTTAGCTGGGTCAGCCGTGACCCCCCTTTTGTTTTGGTTCCTCAAGAGCTCTGAACGTCAGTGGGGTGCTCAATGTTTGGAACAAGGCAGGCACCCAGGCACTGCAGGATCAGCACAGCTTCGCCTTTTGCTTCCAGCTAGAACTGAGTGGTTTCTGTTATCTGCATATGCAATGTGAAAGTGAATCGATCTCTTTTTTCCTTAGTTTGTTTAGGAAACTTTGGTCTGAAGATAGGTGAGCTGAGAGAAGTTGTGTAAACAAGACCTAGCTTGCCTGAAGGTTTCATTTTTCACATAGAGAACTCAGGAAGTCTACAACTCCACATAGAGGAGGAGATCTACTCACTGCATGCGTGGCTATCTTGTACATTGAGCCAGCTCTGCTCCCTTTCATACACCCCAGTGCCTTGTGCCGCCAGCATCTTTCTGCTGGGGGCAGAGCCCTGAGGAGTCCTTCAGGAAAACTCAACACAAGCCCAGATGTGTCCAACTTTCGGTGCCAAAAGTGCTTGTGACTTCCAGAGGCGTTGAGAGCAACTGCAGGGTGGCTGCTGTGGTGCTGTGAGTGCTGTGGTGCTGGGTAATCCAAATCCTGGCTTGTGGGAAGAGTCCAGCTGGAAATAAAAATGTCTTCTTACAGTTTTGGTTGATTGTTAGTTGTATTTTGGGCTCCCAGCTCTCCTGGTTCCATGCTGTGGTCTTCAGAGCCCTTTCCTTTTTGCTCATGCACGAAACTCTACTGTTGTTTTTGGCTTGGAAATCTCCCTCCTGTTTGTGAGTGATACAGTGAAAGCTTTCCTAGGTTGTTGATTCTGTATCATCAGTAATAGTAATTACACAGCACTGAGTTGTTTGTGTGTGTTATTTGGAGCCAAACCACTGTACAGTTATTTTGTCTGATGGGTAACCGAAGCGATGACAGGCTGGTACTTAACGTGTCTGAGTCATAAGCAATTGGAGCACTTGCATGATAAGGCTGGTGCAGGGCAGGGCACTCTGGAGCTGCACTTCAGGGAGGATTTGGGTGATGCTTCTGTCCTGATTGCAGAATCGTAGAATGGTGTGGTC
This sequence comes from Neopelma chrysocephalum, assembly GCF_003984885.1. Classification (NCBI taxonomy): domain Eukaryota; kingdom Metazoa; phylum Chordata; class Aves; order Passeriformes; family Pipridae; genus Neopelma; species Neopelma chrysocephalum. Next base: position 515,022 of record NW_020897773.1, on the reverse strand, counting down.
TGCAAGGGACCCTAAGGACCATCTAGTTCCAACCAACTTGCCATGGGCAGGAATGCCACCCCTTAGACCACCCTCACAGTAAAGAATTTCTTCCTTATATCCAATCTAAATCTACCCTTTTCACTTTAAAGCTGTTCCCCTTGTCCTATCATTACATCCTCTGCAGCTTTCTTGTAGGCCCCCCTCAGGTACTGGAAGGTGCTATAAAGTCTCCCTGGAGCCTTCTCTTCTCCAAGTTGAACAACCCAAACTCACTCAGCTTCTCTTCACAGGAGAGGTGCTCCAGCCCCCTGATCATCTTCGTGGCCTCCTCTAGACTTCTGATGCAGGACTTAGTTGGGCTTTGGTGTTTCCTTTAAATTTTGCCTCTGCCTCCTGCAGCCCACTTAGGGATTTCTTCAGGCCACGGTCCTTGGAGCTACCCTTCTTGTCTTGTGCCTGACTTGGGTTCTCCAGGACATGGGCAGTTTGCTTGAGAAGTGGCTCTCAAAGGGATCGTGTTGTTGCGCTCAGAGTGGAGTGAGATCAGCAGCGTCTCGTGCTGCAGCAGTCTCCAAGGGGCTGGTGCAGCCATGCTGAGGCTATGACCTTTGTTTTTTTTCCAGTAAAACAGATGGGCTAAGCAGCAGGAAGATGAACTGGTTAAGCTAGCTAAATGCTCCTTCCACGTCTATCCCCTTTGGGACATCTCTCCAGCAGCTTGTCTGTCTTAGTAGATTTTCTTCTTAGACTTTGTCCTAAATAGTATCCATCTCTTAATTTAAAGAAAAATAAAATAAATAAAAAAATCGCTTATGTTTGCCCAGATACTCTTTTTTATCTTGGGTTTTGGTTTGGGTTTTTTTCCCCCCTTGATTCTACCTGAATTGCTTCATCTTGGCCTAATGTGCTTTATTCCTAGTCGCCTATGTTTGATGGCAAAGTCCCTCATTGGCACCACTACAGCTGCTTCTGGAAGCGGGCTAGAATCGTGTCCCACACAGACATTGATGGTTTCCCTGAGCTTCGGTGGGAAGATCAGGAGAAAATCAAGAAAGCCATTGAAACTGGAGGCCCTGGAGGAGGTAAGCAGAGGCCTCGTGTTTGGAGGTTCAGCTGGAACTTTGCTCCTTCTTCTCATGCTGTTATCATGGTGATTGATTTCTGTATCCCTTCAGCAAGTGATGTTAGAGGAGCTGTTGAAGTGTCTCTGCCAGGACACTGGCAGTATCATCCAGCATGTTAAATCAGTGAGGGGGAAAAGGCCAAGTCAGTTGGCAGATATATTGAAAAGTATTTTTTGTAATCATGGTTGGTGTATTTTGTTTTCAATTCTCTAACATTAACAAATGCTGCTGTCGTATGTTGTTTTAATGGTACCTTCACTGCAGTGTGGTTGTTATGGTGGCTCTTTGTTACCCCATGAACTAGTGAGTCAGGTGAGCAAGTAAGAAGGGTGGAAGTCCAGACTAGGCTAAACTCACTGTGTCTCAGTGTAAACTAAGGATACTGGGCAGCTTTAGGTTGAGCTTTGCTTGTGGAAATGTAGTAATACAAAAAACGAAAGGCAACTTGTGGTTGGGAAGAGGAATTCTGCTTTGAAGCAGAGCTGTTTGTGATTCCTGTTCCAGTCGGTTCTTCAGTAAGATCTCATTTTACACCGCTTTCAGGAAAGAAACAGAAAGGGTCAGCTGTGTGCACCTTTGCAAGTGTTTTAAAATAATTAAATAAGCAATTCTGTGCAATTTCTACTTGGCTGTTTAAAGAACTTGGTTTTTGTTTGCAAAATGCTTTTGGGCATGGACTGCTTATCTTGCTCTGTATTCAGATTCTTGGCAAATGAGTGGCTGGAACACAAGAGGTTTATTAATCCAGACTGCTAACAATCTGGGACAGAGAATAAGAAAATAAGGGAATGCACATTAAAGCCGAACTCTATATTTATTTGCTTTGTTCTCCAGGAAAAGGAGGGGAACAGGAAGGAGGTGGCAAGGCTGAGAAGAGCCTAAATGACTTTGCTGCAGAATATGCTAAGTCTAACAGAAGTACTTGCAAAGGCTGTGAGCAGAAAATAGAAAAGGTAAAAAGCTTTTCTTGGTTCTCCATCTCTTATCTTTTATCCCACCAGTTTTGATTCAAACAGTGACTTTTATAATTGCTTCCTGTCTGTCCTGCATATGGAAAGCACTTGCAGAGATGCATTTCTGTGTCTGAGGAGCAGCTGCGTCCTGGACAGCCGACAGTAAAGGCACCCCTCAGGCAGAGGTAGCCTGGGCTTCAAACCTGCTGATCCTTCCTTTCACTTGGGTCTTAGAACAGGCTGAAACGCTGCTCACCAGCTTTTCTGTCACAAGAGAGCCATCACCAACTGCAGTGGTGCTACTTGTTGCTGCACTGCAAAGGTGTTGGCCTCTTCTTCCTCCTCAGCCAGACCAGCTCTGTGTGTGTGTATGTGTGTGTGTGTGTGTGTGTGTGTGTGCAGGGTATCCGTATTAACTCCATGAGAGCAGACAAAACCAGCAGTGACGTTAATTAATGATGCAGCCTTGTAGTTGAACACATCTTGGTGCTCTGCTTCCAAGGGTAGTTGGCAAAATGAAGTTGCGAACCTCTGATGGGTGTGAATAGACCTGCCAATTGGCTAAAGCTGGCAAGGGCCAAACAGCAGTGCAGGTATGCTTTTATCTGCAGAAACATTGGTGACTGTTGTGTAGACATTTCCTTGTTGGCGCACAAAGTACTGCAGTCTAAATGCAGGTAAACCAACTACTTGTTAGACACCTAAAAAGTAATTTGTGGTAAGACAGAGTAAGATCATGGATGTTTGAGTGGTAGGGACATAAAGTCAATTTTTAGAATTACCTTTATGGACTTTGTTCGTGAGAGTTTTACTTGTTCAAGCTTACTGGAAGTTGGAGAAAATACAACAGGATTACCCGGTTTGAGTGGGTTTTGAACAGAAAACTACCTGAAAAGGTGACTTTTTCAACCTAGAAAGAGTATTGATGAAAGCAGAGGAACCGTAGTGAAAGAGCTTGAACAAAAGTTGCAGACTTTGATAGAAGAACTGTTGCTGTTTTACAGGTGTTTAGGAAGCGTCATGTTGTTAACATTCTGCTCTTTGCAGAATGGCCTAACAATTGCTCTTGTGTTACCTTAATCTACCTCAGGGCCAGATCCGGATTTCCAAGAAGATGGTGCATCCTGAAAAGCCACAGCTGGGAATGATAGATAACTGGTACCACCCGGACTGCTTTGTGAGCCGCCGAGCAGAGCTGGGCTTCCTGCCGTCGTATGGGGCCACTCAGCTCCTGGGCTTCAGCATCTTGAAAGCTGAAGATAAAGAAACTCTGAAGAAGCAGCTCCCAGCTACCAAGAGTGAAGGGTATGTGGGCAGCGTAAGAAATTGCATTGTACAGAGGAGCCATTGTCTTTAAATACATCCATAATAAATGTTGTGTGACGTTGTTAAAACAACATTGGTCGTAGGAGGATTTGGTCCTTCCTGTGACCTGAGGCAGATGACAGCAGACATTCCCTGTCCGTGGGAGCATTGCCCCCCCATGTCTGCCTTGAGGAAATGCAGAGACCTGCAGCTGTGACTTGGAGGGCTGAAGCAGGGCTTTCAACCATAAAATAATGCAAGCTTAATACGAATGGGTACTGGGCTCCACATCTCCTTGTGTGATACTGTTATCAGTGATGGTTTCTCCACTCAAACCACTTGTTAGAGAATTGATTTGACATCTCTTATCTATGAGCTGCTGATCTGTGACAGGTAGTAATCTGATAATGGTGTTTATTGGCCATGTAGTGCTTACACTTGGATGCTTTTGTTTGCTGAATCTTTTATGGTATGTCTGAAATTTCATTGCCTTGCGTTGAAACTTTTAGTGGAGGCTCTTGACAGAACTTGTACTGACAGAGAAGTGTTTCCAGGTGACTTGCTGGTGCTGGTGAATCTTTCTTTGTTAATGAAGGCTTTTGTTACTTGATCTTGAAATGACCTTGCCTAGTCATGCTTCATAACACAAACCAGTGAACACAAGAAACTTAAAGAGGAAGGAACCTGAGGTGTTTCTGAATCCTACAAATAAGAAAGATCATGTAGTTGGGAAACATTGGGCTTCTCTGTGCATTTTAGACTGAATTCAACTTTGCTTTTGCAAGGACTCACCATGAAAATGTCCAGTGAGACTGATTTTGGTTCTGAGAGGCTGTGGCCGTGTCAGATCTGTGGGGTCTTCATCAATACTGGTCCTCCAGACATGCAGCTGATGGGTGTGGTGTAGGTTCAGAGCCTGGTGTGTATGTGAATGCCCTCCTTGGGCATAGGTGACAGAGGAGCCTGCATCAGCTGAGCTGTGTGGTGGCCAGAGGCTGCAACCCCCATGCTTTATTCCTGGTTGGAAAGCAGTTGCTCCAGAAGCGTTGGGCAGTGGTGCCAGTGCTGTGGGGAGGGTCCTGCAGTGCTGCTGGAGCCCTATCAGGTTCTGTGCTGTTCACCTCACTCAGCTAAACTGGTAGAGACCAAGAGGAGCTGTGTGCATGTGTTGGGCAGTCTGCTGCCTTTCCATGCATTCCACGGGATTTTACCTCTGTGTGTGTTACAGAGTGTAAGCAGAAGTGCAGTATTTTAATGCATTTGCAGCTTTTCAAGTAGTCCTTTGCTTTTTGTGCCGAGCTGCGTGTCCCACTTTGCCCTAGAACAGTGTGTGAGTTTCATGGTGTTATTTGTAGTTTTCTCCTGTGTCCTCAGCAACGCTCTAGAGATTTGACTGTGTAAGTGCTTCTCTTGTCTGCCCTGACTCTGCTTTTCTGGGCCACTTCTGGGATGCTATGCAAAATATGAAGGCTTTGTAAAGACAGGCCACAGAGTAGTCACTGTGTAAATAAAAGCATAGAATTGCAGTGGAAAAAAGCTCTGCTGGTGATGTAGGGTAATGTGAACCAGGACCTCATGCCAGAAAAGCAGCGGGACATCTCATCTTTCCTGTTTTCTAATCACTGCCTGAACCAGCCCCTCAACCCTGAAGGTGCTGGCTGGCTCTTATGCTCCACTACCTTCTGCTCTTTGGGCTGTGTGCTTGAGCCAAGGGTAGTAGGGGTCAGTTGGAAAAATAGTTGTCAAACAAACTGAATGAGTGAGAGTGTAGATAAACAGAATGAGGTGGAGAGGTGTGGTGTGCTAACTACCTGATGATTTTTCTGCCAAGAAAGCACTGCAGTTATAGAGAAGACAAAAGAAAAACACACTAGAGGCTTGAATGAGGTGCACTTACCTCCAGTCATTCACTCTGTGTGTTCAATCAGATAACAGGAATTAACAACAGAAATTACAGCGTCTTGCTGAAATGATGCATCTATTGCAAGTGAGATTCTCAAAATGATCTTTAAAGATATTCCTAATTGTGCTGTGTCCAAATTATATCTTGACTCAGAAGTCTCTACAAGTCAGATGTGACCTATCCAAGTTTAAGTGCTGCTTCTGCATGTCCAGCCCATACTCTGAGGAGAATCTTTGGGACTGCCCTGTCAGCCCTTTCTGTAAGGTTGGCATTATGGTGTGTCTGTTGCAGATGAGAGACGTGAGGTGCCAAGCAGGGCTACCGAGAACAGGTTGGAAAATCCTTTCCTTCTGAAGGGCAGAAATGGGAAGGTTTCCCGTGAGGATTCTGTCTCTTTTCCTCAGCTTCCTCAGGGTGAGACAGACTGACCCTCCCCTGGGCTTGGGGCTGTCCTGCCTACGCACCAGCATTTTGCAGGCCTGGGGGAGGAGGATCTTGTGTCCTTGCTTGCAGCTTCTCTGTGGAAGGAATGCTCACATACTGATGTAGCAAATGCAATAGCAGCTTGCGAGCTCCCTTGGACAGTATTCCTTTGGTAGGATGTGTTTCACCCTCCTGCTCTGAGCTGTAAGACTTCCCTGTATTTTCTGCCTCTCTTGTTTGGGTAGAATTTCTGTCCAGGACAGGAGCAAGGTGTCCTTCTGGAGATGTCATGCAGCACTGGATTAACTGCAGAGGTTGCCTGAGGCAAATGGTGAGTACTCAGGTCACTGACAGTCTGGCAGTGCTTTACTGTGAGGAGGTGAAAAGGGGAGTTCTTATTCCTCCCGTGGGCTGCTTGCCTTACCCAGCGTTGCTGTGACTGTCCTTTTGACCCCTTCATTCTCACTGTAAGGCGGGGAACATGAAAAATAGAGAGTAGATGGTAAAGAGGGGCCAGGCTAGAATGGGACAGGACAGTTCACCTCCGTCTTCATCTTATTCCAAAGCTGGAATAAGTCTTGTAGCTGTGTATCCTCCATGAAGGTGAGAAGTGGTGTTTTGTGTTGCCTGAGAAGTACCAGTCCTTCTAAGCTGTTGGGCTGTACTTCTTGGATGTTGGAAGAGTGTCTTTTTCTCAGCAGGAAAAGGGATGTACACAGTGGCACCCGGCTGCTGTGAGCAGCACAGTGTTTGGTCCCAAGGATGGAAGATAAAATTAATGTGTGTATCACTGAAGATGTATTTTGTCGATTGTTCTAAAATTTGCTGTTTTGGGAAGGTGCAAGATGAGTTCAGCTTTGCCATTCCCTTCTCTAGGCTATATAAAATGATTAGTGTTTGCTTTAGCCTTGGGCATAGCCAGGCACAAAGGAGAAGGTGACCAAAAGCTTTATGCCTCTCTGCAGTTGGGATGATCCTTCCCGCTCCGTTTGTTGTACAGTAATCGTTCTGTCTGGGAGAGCAACTGCTGTCCCCTTAACTCTGAGGAGAAGCTGCCAAAACTGAGTCACTGCTGGAATTTGGATGCTTTCCCTAGGTCACAGGGCCTCTCAGCAGAGTGATCACCTTCCAGTGGTTGGTGTGCTGGATTTGCTTCTCTTGGAGACTAGGAGACAAGTTACATTATGGGAGTGAGTGCTGGCTTGCTGGAGGCAGCCTGACCATCAGCAGACACTGCAGATACAGGGTTGGGCACCCATCCTAAGCACTTACACCTTCCCAAACCAGAGGTCTTAATACTGTAATAGAGTGTGTTGTACTCAAGCTGGTATGTTTTTCCCAGATTGTGTCGTGTACCCCTGACTGTTCAAACTCAGGGAGGTCGCTACCCTCACGGTGGGGCTCAGTGAACACTCTGGTTTTGCCCCTGGCAGAGGCTACAGCTGGGGAGGAGGGAGGACTTGCTTGGCCTGGGCACTGCTCTGTGTGTGCTGGAGCCAGTCCTGCCATGTTGGTTGCTGCTTGCCTGATTTAGAACACAATAAGGAGTTTTTCTCAAGCAATTGCTGGTGGCACAGTGCAGCTGGTTTCCCACCCCGAGGCAGCGCACAGCCCCAGCTCACTGATGGGACCTGGCAGGGGCACAGCTGGAGGATGAGCTCTCCTGCAAAACCAGCCCTCAAGGACTTGCAGAGTGCTCTGAACCACGGTTTCGTGAGAGGTGCTAATGATGGGGCTAGTGGTGACCCCTGCAACTAAAATGAGCACTTGGCCCAGTTATAGGGCCAGGATGGTCATTAGAATGTACAGGTCTCATGCATGAGTCTCTGGGAGAAGAGTACCTTCTGACATCCTCCTGCAGCTTTATAGCTAATAAGCTGTCATACAGAGTTAGTCTAAACGGTAGCAAAATACTAGAAAGTGAACTGTTTAAAATTGTAAGTAGGAGAGCAGTTGAGAAGGTCAACTTTATGGCTTAACCATCAGCCACGGCTTGTAAAGTTAAAACAGATGCTTTCTTAAAAAGAAACCTGGCTGATGTTTCAATACGATAGCAGCTCTCTCAAAATGAAGTTCAAGATTGAAGCTGTGTTCATTCCCTGCCTCAAGTTGCATGCCCATCCTGCCTCAACTGGGGCAAAATTTCCCTTTGTATTCTCATGGGGAGAGTACACACTGATTTGATTTATTAATATTGATTTATTTTGAAACCATGCAGACGAAGGGGATGACATAACTCTGGAAACACAAAAGATCTTCCTTTGATGTCTCTTGTCATTCTGAAGTCTGCCAAAAATCCCCCAGTTTTCATTTGGCTTCCTCTTTCCAGTCTTTCTCAAGCAGTGTTTTTTGTAACTTCTCCCTGTGAAGCTCCAGGACCCCAGCTAATAGCAATAAATTTCCACACACACAACTTGTAATAGTACGTCACAAAACCGCTATCGGCCTGGGAACGCTTTTCAAGCAGAAACTTCCACCTGTTTGATTTCAGAGGCAGGCCAATATTCCAGTCTGAAGAGAAACTAGATGGGAAATATCTAGTTTCCCAGTGTGTTAGCTTACTAACGTTACTTAGTTTGCTGTCCTTTATTTCAGTATGAACTGTCTAAGTTGAAATATCAAGCTGTTGATTCGGCTGAAAGACATTGTGGTCTTTTAACCTTGCTACACCACCTTAGATTTGGAGAGCTATTCAGTGATTCTTAGCTGTGTCTTTAGGGTAACTAATATAGGTGTATATGAAGATGCCTGGAAATGTTGCAGTATTTGACATGCTTTTCTGCCAGACCATATGATTACCCCGTAGAAAAGCTCTAAATGTGTGTGACCTGATTGAGGCAACTCAAGTTGTGGAGCCAAATACATGCATACAATCTAGTGCTGAGGAATTTGAAAAATGGGTTTGCCTGCCAAGACTGAGGATATTCAAGCCTCTGCAGATATCGGCAGTCAGTAATCTGAGCTCTGCTAACTGCTGGACAGGCATTTAAATAACTTCCTTTCATGTGTATGTGGTTTTGTTTTGTTTTTCTCTATTAGAAAGAGGAAAGGAGAAGAGGTAGATGGAAATGTGACTGCAAAAAAGAAACAGAAAAAAGAAAAAGAGAAAGAGTCGAAGCAGGAAAAACAGCTGAAGGTGAGTTTTAGCTGATCACATCCTAAAAACTGCTTTGTTAGAACAGTGCAGTGTCAGGCACTAACTGAAGAGCTGTAGCACCTGGAGAAGGCAGTACCTTGTGCCCAGATGGAGCAGTTGCAGCACAGCTGGTCCTTGTGTCCTGGCACAGGTGGTGCCCTGTCACTAAGGCTTTGCTGAAGGCAATTCACCCTGCCCCTTTCTCTCGAGACAGGAAGGATGTTTCTAGTCTAGGACTTCTGCTTATTGGATTTAAATAGATGAGGTTAAATGCCTTTTCTCTCAGAGAGGCTGTTTCTGTGGTCCTTCCTGTATTACCTGGCTGTGGTAGCTGGTGCTCGGAGCCCAAGCACTGTTGCAGAAGAGCTTGGGAAACAATAAATAGCTCATTGTAAAAATTAAACAGAGATAGTGTACAACTCTACATTAATGAGAAATCATACATTTTTCACCCTCTGGGGAGATGTGTTCAGTTCTTGGGTGCAAATTGTGATAGATCACAGCTTTCTGCCTTTCACTTTCTAGAATATCGTGGGAGAATTCCCAGTAGAGCTTCAGGAATTTTGTATTTATTGAAAGTTCCCAAGAAAAAAAATTTAACAAGCTGCTTTTGCTGCAATTGAAGTCTTAATGGAGCTGTAGAGAAACGGTGTCTCCACCTTTGAACAAAAGTTTTCTTTTTTGTTGTGTGGCAGCACCTTAATTAAAAAAAAAAACTAGCTGAGGGATTTTGAAGGTTTTGCTGCTGCAATGCAGATGTTCAGGACAGATCAAGGTACTTTGTGAATCCACTTTGTGGATGAGCCTTTCTTAGGGTTAACTTTGGCTTTACTTTTTTAACAGCATTTCATCGAGCATGATCATTAACACTGAAAATGAAACCATTTAACCCAGTTAACCAGTTCTTCTAGGGTAGATTGCACCTCTGACTGTAGCCAGTGAATAACATTCAAAAACTATCTGAGATATTTTAGAATGCTGCTTTGCTTTCCAACCCTTTCAGCTTTTGTAGAAGATCCCAAAAGGACGTGCATGCTCCTCTGCACTGCTGCGGTGACTGAGCTGGTAGAAATTCCTCTTATGTTACCTTAAAATAAATACAGTGACAATCAGCATTTCTGATTTTTATTTTGATAAAAGGCTCAGATACAGCCACATCCCTGCTATTATCAGTGTCAACTAGTTAGGTGGTATTTGCAAAGGCTGTTGAGACCTTGCTTAGTAAGAACGCTGCAATTTGAAGTATGACTTTAAAGATGTATTCTAGGTGCCTGGTAAAATGTGTGACTCCCCTTTGGTAAAGCTACTGGTTCTTGAAGCTCTTCACCTCACAATCTGTGTGAGATGGTTTTAGCAAGCATGGACTTGCTAAAACCTTGTCCACATACTGCAGTTTTAAGAGTGTTCTTAGGTACTTACAGTCGATTGCTTTCTAAGCTGCTGGGTTTTGTCAACAGGAGCAGACAGAGCTGATCTGGGGCATCAAGGATGAGCTGAGGAAGGTCTGCTCCACTAATGACCTGAAAGAGCTGCTGATCGCCAACAAACAGGAGGTTCCTTCAGGGGAGAATGCCGTGAGTTGATCTGTAGTTGCTCTGCATGTGCACCAGCTCTTTGAATCAGTGAAGCTGACCCGACCCAATATTGCTGCAAGGTCCATGAATCTGAAGCACGTTCCTGTAACACATAAGAAAGAAATTTGGTGCAAAGCCCAGTCCTTTTGTCGCAGGACCCTGGTGATATTGCTGTTAGGCTTCTTGTGAAGGGCAGTGTGGTGGGGTGTGATGCTGAGTTCAGCACCTTGGTTGCAGTGATGTGCCTTTATTCTATGCTCAAAGTGGTCCATGGTTTTTTGTGGTGGGGGGGTTTTTTTGGGTTTTTTTGCTGCTGTCTCTTTAAGAGCAGGTTAGTTAAGGCACTTCAGGTTGCCTTCCTCAATTATGCAAAATGAAGCAAAAACCGTAAAACTTCTTTCCCGTTTCTTTTCTAAAAAATGTCAGTTTCAGTCTGTGTAAGGTGTGAAAGTCTGCTCTCTTTCAGAGCCACATACTGCTTTAAGTATTTGTATTTATCAAGACTCTTTGAAAGGAGTGTGGGCTGAGATGTGGGAAGTGTCTAGACTCAAAATGGTCATGAAATACTCTCTAGGCAGGAAAACTTGGACTTGTCTGAGCCTACATTCCCACCTACCTACTCATGTGCTCAGAGGCAGTAGCTCATCTCCTTGGCTGTTCTGGCATGGCAGCCTGATCAGGTGCTGTGTGGTAGGTATGTTCTCCTGAACCACAGAATTATAGAATGGTTTGGGTTGGAAAGGACTCTAAAGATCATTTAGTTCCAAACCCCCTGCTGTGGGCAGGGTATGTCACTCCCTAGATCAGGTTGCTCAAAGCCCCATCCAGCCTGGCCTTGAGCATTTCCACAGAGGGAGCATCCACAGTTTCTCTGGGCAACTAGTGCCTCACCACCATTGATGAGTGAAGGATCTCCTCCTAATATCCAATCTAAACCTACCCTCTTTCACTTTAAAGCCATTCCCCCTTGTCCTACCAGTACAGGCCCTTGTAAAAAGTGCCTCACCATCTCTCTTGTAGACGCCATTTAGGTTCTGGAAGGTCCTATAAGGTCTCCCTGAAGCCTTGTCTTCTCCACGCTGCACAATCCCAGCTGCTTCAGCCTGTCTTTACAGGAAACGTGCTCCAACCCTCTGATCATTTTTGTGGCCCTCCTCTGGACTCATTTCCACAGATCCATGTCCTTCTTATGTTGGGAGCCCCAGATCTGGAGGCAGCACTCCAGGTGGGGTCTCAGGAGAGTGGAGTGGAGGGGCAGAATCACCTGCCTCTTCCTGGACAGGAGACTGTGAGCCAGGGGTGTGAGCAGATAGGGTGTGACTGGAGAAACTTTGTGTCATGCCTCTAAGGCATCATATATCAATCAGTGTGGGTAAGAGTTGTGGTTTATGTTTAGTGTATGTGTGACATGCGCTGGAAACGTCTGCGTGCCAACAGCCCGACGATTATTTTCGTGTGCATTGCAGTGCAGAGCAGTGTGTGGGCTTCCAGCCTCCTCCTGCCGTGACCCGTTTTGTTGTTTCTCTCTTGCTTTAGATTTTGGACCGAGTAGCAGATGGGATGGCATTTGGAGCTCTGCTTCCCTGTGAGCAGTGTAAGGGGCAGTTTGTGTTCAAGAGCGATGCATATTACTGCTCAGGTGATATCACTGCCTGGACAAAGTGCGTTGCTAAAACGCAGACTCCCAACAGGAAAGACTGGGTAATCCCGAAGGTGGGTGTTTACTGCATATTTCATGTTCTGAAGCACATTTCTTAACTGATGTTACCTCTTGTGAGGAGACTGAATAAGCAGCAGTGAGTGTTGGATGCCTGAGAGCAGTGTGCTGCAGTGCTGAGCAGCTGTGACAGCAGGGAAGTCCTGTCACAGCCACATCCCTCCAGGAGCAGGCAGCTAATGCATAAATTAATCATATTTTTTCCAATAACACTAAATTGAAAGAGATGTTGCTGGTTTGATTTAAAACTCATCACTTGCCCTCTTCCAGCTTTGTTTTCACAGTCAGTACAGTGGGGTTTTGCCTACCTTAGTGTGAATCTCTCGGAAATCCTTTCCAAGACTTGCAGTAAATGCCAACATTTGGCCAGTGCTCAATTTAGCCTTCAAATCTAACAGTAATTTTTATTGATTTTAAATTCTGCTTATGCTTCCATCCCACAGGAGTTTCGGGAAATTCCTTACCTGAAGAAATTTAAATGTAAGAAGCAGGACAGAGTGTTCCCTCCAGATGCTGCAGCTGTGAACTCTGCACCTCCTCCCTCCGCATCTGCTCCTTTGTCAGAGACCGTGTCTGCACCCAGAGGTAAGTCTCTGGCTGGGCATGGGTTAATGGAGTTTGGAATGATGCTCAGGCTGCCATTCCCAGCCAGACAAACGTGCTACCCTGAACAGGCACGCCCTTCTCCTCCTGTCCTCAAGCAGGCAGAGCTCTCCTGCTGAAAAACAGTCTCAGGTGCTTCATCTTCCTAGCACAGGTGGGCCCTGGTACAGTGGGTTGCCTGGAGACATGGACTTGAGGTCCTGGTTGTTTACTCACAAATCATTTTGGGTGTTTGTTGATGGTAAGGAAATTATGTGTTTGCAATGAATCAGAAACTTATAATGCCGATGTTGCAAAATGTGTCCCAATGGAGACCTGCTGCAAAGTGCCTTGTTGCTTGGTTTCTTGGTGAACATCCAGGGACATGCATAATGCCAAATATTCCACATCATTTTAGGTTTTAAGGGCAAGAGGGGTTTTTGTGATTTCTTTTTTTTTTTCTGTTGTTTTTGTTTTGGTTTGGTTGGTTTTTGTGTTTTGTGTTTGTTTGTTTTTAAATCATCCACTGAGATTCGGCTTTACCAATCACTGACTCCCCTTATGCAAAATAGTTGTGCTGCCTCCAGCCCACAAGGTGCCAAAAGGTTGGGCTCCAGAAACTCCCTGTAGGCTGTTGGAAGAGTTGTATGCTTTGGTGATATAGCCTGTCCATTAAGATCTATGCTGAATTCTTTCTTATTCAGCCTTTCTAGCTCTGACCATAGTTTTGGGAGCAAGGCATTATTGTTACTTGGTGAAAAGGGTGAGAGTAATTCTGCACAGATAGCTTTAGCCAGATCATGTTATTTTAGCAATGAAGACAAAATAACCCAGGTCTTGTTTCTGATTAGCAAATTGATTCCAGCCCCAGTGCCCACTGAAAGTAAACTCAAAAAGTTTGACCGGATTTTAAAGCCAGGTTGCTTTGTTTGCTGGCAACCAAACAAATCTGAGTTGAGAGGAGCAGAGGAAACACAAGCCTCGGTTGGTCAATCAGAGTTGATAGCATTTATCTTCAACAGTGCAAATATGCTCTTAGACACTTGCCGTGTCCTGGATGGACCTGCCTGCACTGCAGAGTGTTAACACAATGTGATGGTGCCTCAGATGGTTACCAGTCTACTCCTGACTTGTTATGGGGTTTACATGGTACCGCCTTTCAGTGTCTATAAGATCAAGACTCAAATATACTGTAATGTAGGAACACTGTTGCTTGAGAGATAATCCTCTCTGCAGCCCCTCAAAACCAGATTTCGTTTTGAAGAGGCAGGAGCTTTTGTGTGACAGTGAGTTTCTCCCATGCTGTTCAGGCATCAAAAAAGAGGGAAGCAGAGCACAGTCTCTAGTAGCACAGTACTGAAGCAGAGTGATTTTTTTTTTCTTCATTTAACAAAACAAAAAAAGGGCAACTAATATGCCTACATGTCCATTTCCCTGTGTTCCGTCCCTTCTCTTTGTTGACAGCTGCTGGGCTTTGTTGCTTTTCCTATGTGAAGGGGAACTTCCTCCCACTTGCTTAGCACGGTTGGGACCTGCTTGGCCCCTTTTCCCCCTGCCAGCTGGGCTGATTGTACGGAGTGGGGGGGATGCTGTCCCTTTGTGCTTGTTGTGTGGGGAACTCTATGCCTGTTGCTACCGTGTTGTGTTATTTCCAAACCCCTTAGACAAACCACTGACCAACATGAAGATCCTGGTTGTTGGAAAGCTGTCAAAGAACAAGGAGGAGGTGAAGAGCATTGTGGAGGACCTGGGAGGAAAGATGACCACAACAGCTAACAAGGCCACCCTGTGCATCAGCACACAGAGTGAGCAGCCCTGCCTCGGTTACTGGTAGCACTGGTAACAGAGCTGAGCAGATTACAGGGGGCATGTGTCCTCAGAACCGTCTGGGGATCAGTGTTTGGATTAGGGGGAGTGTTTTGTGTGCACACATGGCCTTAGTGTGCTTGGAAAACTAAAGACAGCTGTGTGCTGTTTGACTTTACTTGCTTAGCGGGTTAACCCTGTGGGTTGTGCCTTAAGGCTCTGTTGGGTCTGGCAGCTGGAGCTGGGATCTGTGTGCAGAATGTGGTGCTGTGCAAGCCACCCTTGTTGGGATGAGAGGTGCTGGGGGCTGTGTCTGTGCTTGCCTTGGAGAAGCTACAGAGCTGACTGTGGGTGCCTGAGGGCAGTTGTTTTCTCTACTGGCAAGTTAGGGTCTGCTCTTGCTCCCTGTTGGAGTTGGGGTGCAAACTGCTGAGACAGATCTTCTCCCACCTGCCAGGAGATCCCCAAGGAACTGTACAGCCCCAGCCCAGCTCTGGGAAGGTGAGAGCTGGTCCACAGTCCGGTAAAGCAGGAGTGTTACTGCTCTAGTCCAAGCTGCAGATTTGAGCCAAAGGCGATTTTCCTCCCCAAAGAACATGTTGAATCCAAAATATAGTGGAACTGTGTTTCCACAAAGTGTTACAGAGCCCTGAATTGTGGCCAAAGGGAGAGGCTGAGTTCTAAATCCTCACTGTTTTTTTTTTTTTCTCCCTTTTCCTACCCTTGCCTCTGCAGAAGATGTGGAGAAAATGAGCAAGAAGATGGAAGAAGTGAAGGAGGCCAAAGTCCGTGTGGTCTCAGAGGCGTTTCTTCAGGATGTGAAATCCTCCAGCAAGGACTTCCAGGAGCTTGTGTCTCTCCATGCACTTTCCCCTTGGGGTGCAGAGGTAAAAATGGAGCATGAGGAAATGGCTGTGGATGGAAAGAGCAGCAAGCCCCCAAGTATGAAGAGTGCTGGCAAGGTCAAAGAAGAACAAGGTGATGAACAAAACGGTTGTTTATCCACAGGCCTGTTCAATTCTGTGCATGCACAAAGCAAACCTGGGTATGGTCTGTCCTTGCCCTTTTTTTGAGTTCTCTGCCCTTTTTCTTGTAATAAATTTAAATAATGAGACCTTAGGGCAAAACTGGCTTTAAGTAAAAGTGAAACTCTCTCCTGAGCTGGCTTTTGTTTTCCCTAGGTCAGTCTTGCTTCAGAGATCTGTGCTGTATGTGCCCAGGCTTCCCTGACGTCAGTCTAGTCTCTCCCTCATAAGACATCAGCTTCTTTGCCAGTTTTGGTCAATATTGCAGCTCCAGGGAGGTCCTGGGGCATCAAGATGACAGAGACTATGGTGACCCCCAAGGGGTGTTAGCAAGTGAGAAAATACTGGAGTCCAGAGCGCTGGGTCTCTGCTACTTGATTAAGAACATAATGTTGTTTTAACAGAGGAGGAAAAATATCCACCACTGGTGGCATTGTTCACCAATGCCAGAGAGAGCTTGCATTATTAACTTTGGATAGTGAACAAAAACATCAGGTCTGCTCCCTTATCTTTGGAACCTGTTCTCTGTATCCTCCAAAGCAGAGGTTTCTGTCATACAATTGGGTATGTGATTGCCAGACTGTCTCACAGCAGTAGCATCTCCAGGGAATCTGAACACCCCCCATGCCCTGTGAGTTTTTTAAATCCCATTTTGGGATTTGTGGTTACAGAATATGCCAAGTTGGAAGGGACCCACAAGGATCATTGAGTCCAGCTCCTGGCCCTGCACAGGACAATCCCCAAGAATCACACCACATGCCCCAGAGTATTGTCCAAACACTTCTTGAACTCTGTCAGGCTTGGTTGTGCTTATCTGCTGTGCAGGTGAAAAAATGGTATGGTCCACCCCTTGGAACCAGAAGGAGAGAGAGAGAATCTGGGAAATCTTATTTTTCATTTACTTGGTGGGGTGGAGGCTGTAATTTGGCTGCTAAAGCTAGGTAAAAAAAAGCCATTGAAGTCATTGTGCTCATATATTGGTAATCTGATTCACTTTAGGGTGATAATTATGCAAATTGAGAACTGTAAGTGTTGATTCAAGTCAGACTGTGTTGCTCACTTAGGAAAAAAATTAACTGTCTTTCACTGCAGGACCTAGCAAGTCTGAAAAGAAAATGAAGCTAACAGTGAAGGGTGGAGCAGCAGTAGATCCTGATTCTGGTGAGTGATAACAGTGCCTGCACTACCCACAGTCTTCAGGATGTGTGATTGTTTGCAAAGTGTTGTTTTGGTGAAAGGATAGGGATTCCATAAAAGGAACACGGACTTTTAAATCTTTTTTGTTGCTGTCAAAGGAAGGATGTTGACTGACATCCGAAGCTGGATATTATAGGATTTTTTAGTGAAGCTTTCAGAAGGACCTTTTAAACGAAAGCATGTACCTTGTTCAGCTTCAGGAGCATCTGTCAGTGTGGTGAATAAAAGCCCAGTTGGCAGAGGCTGCAGGTCTGGCATGAACATCTGCCCCCAGAATTTTCAAGGAGCAGCTGATGCCACTCTCCAGACCTATGGTGCATGGATGTTGTTCTGAGAATTCCTACTGCATCCAAGGCCAAGCTTTGCTTTTCAGTCCATTTGCTAATGTAACACCTGCAGAGCTACACCTCTTGAGAATTCCTTCAGCCAGTCATGCAGTGTTAGATACAAGATTTTAGATCATCCTCTGTCAAAGGTTACAATTTTTTCCCCTCTTGTTAGGATTGATGTTCACTCCAGTTATCTAAAGATGCGTGCTCACAATTCATTAGAAGGAAAACATGCTTCAGGTAGTTTTGAATGAGCATATGCTCACTGTTTTTGCAGTATTTTTGTTAAATCACACTACATGAAACATTTGGGTGAGCACAAATGCAGGAAGGAGAGCTAAAACAGTAACCTCCTCTGTGTTCTAATTCGTTTCTTCTCTGCAGGTTTGGAGGATTCTGCTCATGTCTTTGAAAAAGGTGGAAAAATTTTCAGTGCAACCCTGGGACTAGTAGATATTGTGAAAGGAACCAATTCCTATTATAAATTGCAGCTGCTAGAGGATGACAGAGAGAACAGGTGAGTTTAGTTTTCCCTTGAAATACTTTTATTCACATTTTCCCTAATACATACTGGATTTTCAACATCTCTGAAAGCCACTTATGAGTGAAATGTCTTTGAGAAGATACTTTTAAAAAAACCCACCACAACCCAAACAAACAAAAAAAAAAAAACTAAAAGAACTCCTCCAAACCTGCCAAACAACAAGCCACCCATGGAGAAATCTCTGTTCTGCATGGAGACATTTCTTTGTGATGTTGACAAAACCTAAGGGGGGGAGGTTTCTCCATATTCTCCAACCTAATCTTGTCTTCTAATTGCAGAGCTGTAACCTGGGGAAACAAAACCAGATTCTGGCTGTTCTACCACAGTGTAGTCCTGAATTAAGCCCTGAGGCTTAACAAAATGCACTGAAATAGTCAGGGCTGATCATGTGTTTAGCTTTTCAGTCCCATTGGGTGCATGGCAGAGCTGTCCAGTGGTTGCATTGCTGATGAGATAAAGAAATTGCGAGGGTTCTTTAATATGAAACTGCCCCTGCCAAACAAAGTGACACAGAAATCCAGGGTAGCTGATGTCTGTCATCAGTAACCATGGTTCAGCTCCAGATTTATTGCACTTCACCATGTTCATAATAAGCTTGTGTGTGAGTTTGTATCAGATCTCTGGTTCAGTACATGGAGGAATCTCTGTGCCTGCATTTTGTACCTGACATACTGGAGAGGTTGACTGATTGTATCCCCATAAATACCATGGAAGCTCACCCAAGGTGGTGGAGGTAGTACAAGCAAATACTTGATTTGCTTCTGATTTCTCTAAAATACTGAACTCTGGGGCTTGAGGCTTAAAGGTGCATTGTCTTAGTTTTTCAAATATATGATCCCAACAGCCTGAAGATTTTTATTTACAAACCATTAAGACTGAAGAGGTGTTAGGCTCTCTTTTCCTGCTGTGCACCCGTTTATTCTCAGGGCTGTAGTTCTGGTGCATTAACACTGGCCATTTTTCTTGCCAGTTCTTGGACATACACTCTGTGGTGACTCCTCTGTTGATTTCCAACAATTACTGATAGACAGCGTCTTCCATAAAATTAATGGTATGCAAAGGGCTGATCACATCAGTTGTGTGGGTGTCGCAGGGTCAATTTCATTTGGACTGAGATCCAGCACTGGAGTGTCTTATGTCTGTTCTCTTCTCACATTTCATTTCTATAGATACTGGGTGTTCAGATCTTGGGGCCGTGTGGGCACTGTAATTGGGAGTAACAAGCTGGAGCAGATGCCGTCAAAAGAAGATGCTGTTGAACACTTCCTGAATTTGTATGAAGAGAAAACTGGCAATTCTTGGCATTCAAAGAACTTCACTAAATATCCAAAAAAATTCTACCCGCTGGAAATAGATTATGGACAGGTAACTGTGAAATGTCCAAGTACCAGGTGGAGCATTGCTTAGCTGCCTTGCTACAGCTGTGCTGTTCTGTGCTCACTGTTGGATCGCTTACACTTAACAAACCAGAGGATTGAAGTGCAGCTATTGCATCTTCTCTGTGCTACAGGGGAGAACTGTAGATCAAGGAGTGCCATCCATTAAAACAGACTGTTGGGAAACTATGGAGTTTTCTGTTATCAAGTCTGAAGTCCCTTTAGTGCTCGTTCTTGTTTACTCTGTAGTTTCAAGGGTGTTAATTTGAACCTAATTCAGCAGTCAGTTCACATACATATTGTCTGAAAACCAGATTTTCTTTTATTTAAAATAGATACTTCTCATCTGTCTTCTGCCTCCAAAATCCTCCCAAATGCAGAAGCAACTCCTATGCAGCATTCTGCTTAGTGCACATTTTGAGCAGTCTGAGAAAGAGAAATTATTTGCTGCCAGTAAGGTTTGGCTATTTAGACACCTAAACTAAATAAGAATTCTTTTCTTTCTGCCCAGTGAGGATTTATGTGTTTATTTAAAGACATACCTGTAACTTAAACTGTTTTTGGATGAAATAGTTAAATGTTGTTAGTAAGCTATAAAGTTACCAGAAAACATGTTTTCAAGCTGTTGAGTTTTTTGTGTGGCCAAATTAACGGATGTCATCTTTCAGTGCTTGAGTTCTGGAAATTTGAATATTTCAGTGGCAAAGTGTCTGTTTCACTGCAATGTACAGTGTTACTCAAAGCACCTGGCAGATGCTTTATTTGTAAAATGCTCTCTCCAAGAAGGCATCAAGATGGTATTTTGGGTAATTGATGATTCTTGTACACATCTGTGACAATTCTTATTACAAAAACTTGGTGAAACTAGTTATTACATCTATTTTGTCATAAAAGCAGTAAAGTAAACAGTTATTTTTCATATCAAAGTCTCTGTGCAGCAGAAGGCTTGCAGAAAAAGTAATTAATACTGTTGCTTGAGGTGAAGCAGAGATGCAAAGAGAGTTTCTATTCCCTTAGTTCTACTTTTCTGCTTACTTTTTACTGTGCTATCTCTTGAAATAACATCTGCCAAATTACTGAATAGGTGGTTTTTTAAGCCCACTTTGTTCCAAAATGTCAGAGCAATGTCCCACGCTCCCCATGAACTTCAGGCTCGTCATAGGATGCATACACTAAATTGGTTTTGAGTTGTTGCCATGGCAGCCAGCCTGTTACTTTTATCCTTTGTGATTTTGCTAATTCTGATACTATTTTTACCTCCTAGGATGAAGAAGCTGTCAGGAAACTGACAGTAGGTGCTGGGACAAAATCAAAACTTGCTAAGCCAATCCAAGATCTTATTAAGATGATCTTTGATGTGGAGAGCATGAAGAAAGCGATGGTGGAATTTGAGGTGACTTCTCCCTTCTAACCATCATACTTACACAGACAGAATTTGCAAGTTCTTTGCAATCTGGGGTGCATCATACTTCCCAAAAGTCAGTGTAAGTTTTAGATCAGCCTTAAAATAAAGGCAAGAGTCCCACTGGAATTTGCCAAGCACTGAAAGTAGTAACTTGGTTAGGATACCTGCAGTTCTTAAAACACAGATACATTCTTTGCCTGTTGGTGTCTTCAATTTAACAAGCCTGTGAGAACATCGTCTGCCAGTCCTGGGATCAGTAATCATTCTGTCTTTTTGTTTGTTTGTGGGTTTTTTCCAGTGACACATGCATAGTGACCACTGTTTGCTGAATGCTTTTAGAATAGTAACGCAGATAAGCAATTTGCTGGTGATGTGAGGCTGGAGACACGTCTTTTTTTACTAAGTGGTGAACCACATTTGGGGTCCGGGGGCTGCAGAACTACCGCTGGTTTAGGTAGCAATTGAGACGCAGCTCAGATTTGAGAAATGCTGCCAGTTGATACATACTTATTAAGTGCCTTGACAAAGTCTACATCCTCTTCTGAACAGGGCAAAACTTGAGATTGTTTTTGTTGTATTTCTCATTCGTTCTAATAATACTCTATTTTCATCCATCATTCTTTCGTCCATACTTCTTGATCCATCTTTCTGACAAGCTTTCAGAGAGTTGTTCTCTGTCTTCGTCTGTCTCTCCTTGCACAGTTTTACTGGTGTTCAGAGATCCTGCTGTTTGTTTTAATGCAGCCATTCAAACTGGATTGATTCTAAATAGCAAATTCTGATTTTCTTCAGCCAGCTTAGTTATCCTGCCCTAAGACTTCTTATTTAAGCGATTGCTGTTTTTTCTCTGTAGCAGTATTTTGTGTATCTGCCCTTCAGAAAAACTTTGCACTGTTTTCTACAGAAAGCTTTGCACAACATTTTGTAGCACCGTCAGTTAAGTGTGTTCTCCTGTATCTTCAGAGGTGCTTTACATCCAAATCTTGTTTAATATTAATAATTCTTTGTAACTGTAACTGGCTAAAGACTCTGAACTGATCATCATTTCATGTCATTTGGTTTTGTAGAACTCTGTTGAAACCATGTTAATTCACACCATCTGCAGATCTGTAGTAGAACTGGGACTCCAGATGGGCCTGTCTTCCTATTAGATTTATCTTCCTGTACTGATGCTGCTGAACAGCTGTGTTCCATTAGAGGAAATAATATTTTTCCTAGTTAGAGGTTTCTGTGCATCGTCCAGAAATGGCTGTTTGGTTCCTTTAATCAGCCTGATCTTGAGTATTTCGTTCCATCCAGGTGCTCTCGCTCTGCCAAAAGTGCAGCAAATTCTTAATTGTTCTGTTACATGACAATGGGTTTATCTGATGCATTTATGTTCCTGCTTCTAATTTAGCCTTCAAGCATTTTACCTGACCAAGCATACATGAGTTTATTACAATTATCTGTGTCACTGCCTTACATGAAAGGGTTTGTTAGAGGCCTGGGTCTACTCTAATGCTGTGTCTTCCTTTGCCTGAGTGGAAGGCAGAACATCTTCCTTGCCTCTCATGGCAGTCTTGGTGCACACATCTGTGATGTGGAGCTAATTCTTCTTGTTAACCTCAGTACATCTGGTGGTAATTGCAGTGCTGCTGTTGTTTTAGCCCCAGCCCCTTGGCTGCTATATTCTTTTGACACATCTAACAATAAAGCTTTGGATGCAGTTTAGCTTTATATCAGAGCTTAGCTCTGCAGGGCTCTGACTACCTCCCATGAGTTGCAGGAGGCACAAACTCCAGCCTTTTGGCAGTTTGTGGTCTCTGTTGGAGTTGTACTCCTAAATCACATAATTGGGGGATGTTTTATAGGTGTTAGTGTTTTAGTACTTTATATACATTTATACTTGTTATTTTATACACTTATTTAATTTATGGTTGGTATAGGTGTCTGCAGCTATTCTGTACATCCCAGTTAAATAGCCCATTTTACTTTTACATGTTCTGCATGATTTTTCAGCTGATAATTAGATAATACAAGTTGGTACAGATGGTACTCAGCAAGAGAGTATTGTCCCCAAGAGTTTGGGAGCTGAAAATCTATTGCAGGTTGTTTTTTGTTAGATTATTAATCTTGGCTTTGTGCCTCTCACATCCCCAAGACATGATTGGTTTTGAAGCCTGTCTTCCCTCCTGCAGCCCATCTTGGCTTTTCTTGGTATCTGGCTTTATGTATGCTTAGCTGTCGCTAAAGGTAAAATTCTCCTAAACCCAGTACAGGCTGGGAATCTCCATGCAAAATCACTTCTTTCACACCAATCTCTGTGGCTTGGAAGAGCCTTCCAAGTTCAGCTTGCAGAGAAGATTTGCATACAACTGGGTATCCTAGCTCCATGGGGAATAAATAATGTGGAACTTAGCCAGATGGTATGTGATAGTCATGATTTCATAGTATCTTCGGTCCATGAGCTAAATCTTAAACCCATCGAGTTAAGTAAAAGCTAATTTGACCTGCAGAGTGTGTCTTGGTTATTGTCAAGAGTCCAGAGGGTGTATGTATGATCTTTTAGAAAGACTCCATTGGACTTGATATTTGTTGAATGTTTTTGCATTCAGATGGTTCTTAACAATGAAGGATTTCTGAAACTCTCCCAAGATCCACCAATACACAAAGAAAACCAACATCTGAGTTAAATCAGTGGATAAATGCAGGCAACCAAGACATCTTTTTAACTTTGTTGGAGTTTTTTGGTTCATTTTTCATGAATGAATACGAAGCGCCTTATAACCTCTTTGCATTTGACCCTTGATAATTGTAAAGTTGGAAGAGGTTGTCTGGGTTGTGCCTAGAGTAACAGATTTCTTATGAACAAGAATTCCTTCATTTGAGTTTGCTTCTTTGCCAGGCTGAAGTGTCTGGTTACTGAAGTGATTGAGGAATGCATCTGACACCAGGTTAATATTAAACTTCATGCCAGACACTTAATACCCTAATTTGGCATTGCCCTAGCATGTGTGCTTAGCTTCCTATTGCTAAGTACTCCTTTGGTTGTAGGATGTCTTCTCAATGATGTGTCCTTCTGACATAATTCCTCAGTGCACAGTCCTCAGTCCAATGTCTCCATTCTTCAAGGGGTCAGTCCTACTAAGATGGAGGGATTAGTTTCCCTAGAAACCAGAGAGGGAATGCTGCAGTGGTTTAAATGTGGTGGGATTTGGTTTTAATCACTTATATTTTCCTCAGATTGACCTGCAGAAGATGCCATTGGGAAAACTGAGCAAACGACAGATCCAGAGCGCATACTCCATCCTGAATGAGGTTCAGCAGGTGAGCATGGAAGATGTTAGAAAAAAGGGGAATTCAGAATTTGTTCTGGGCTTGGAGTGGGGTGAATGTTGACTTGTGCATATAAAAATTTGTGCTTTCTTTCACTCTTTCTGGAGAAGAGGATGTGGCTTCCACGGGTAGTCTCTTAACTGTTGTACCAGTTGGGGCAGTACTTCTGTCTTTCACCCTTTGGTAGCACAAACTTTAGGCTGAGCCAGACATGAATGGCAGTTGAGCAAATGAAGCCAGTGTCTTGTTCTAGTAGTGAGCTGGTGTTCCTACCCCAGAGAATTCTATTAGAGGATGAGCATAAAGGTTAAGTTGACACAGGAAAGGGTCTGATTTGATAACGTTATTGTGTTTACACATCGTGATCTGAACCATTCCAGAGTCACTACATAGTATTGCCTGAACAACTTGCAAAAGTGTACCAGTATAGAACCCATTTTTTTGTTGTAGGCTCTCTGGCAAAGCATAGGTACAGGAACTTGTACTTCAGTTGTGAGAACAGACCAGAGCCTTGACAAGGATATGCACCCTTTCCATATCCAGAAGACTTTGTTTTGCCCTCCAGAACCATAACCCCCATTAGATTTTTCTCACATGAGAAATTCTGTGTATCTCTGTGCAAATACTGTGCCTTACTACAGGCAAGACAATTAAGTAGAATTGTACTTTTTAGTCCTGTGAGAGTTTCAGCATAAGCACCATTTGTATTGCTGCTTCCATGTTAGTCCTGTAGTACCTGATGATCTTCTGTGTGTTTATTGCTATGGAGACTTAGTCTTACTCAGTAATTTTCTTTGGTGCTTGTTGTCTTGTCTAGGCAGTTTCTGACAGTGGTTCAGAATCCCAGATCTTGGACCTCTCCAACCGCTTCTATACTCTGATTCCTCATGACTTCGGGATGAAGAAACCACCTCTCCTAAATAACTTGGAATACATTCAGGTATTGACTGGAAACAGTATGTTTTTTGCAGGCAATAGGTCTGATATCAGACATCTTACACAGAGAATATGCAAGGTTGTAACACTTACTGTAACCTCATAAAAGCACGAGGTTAAAGTAAGTGTTCAAACCTCACAAACAGAAAGATATTCTGAAGAAAAACAAGTTTAACTTACTTTAACCTCATGAAAGCATGAGGTTAAACTTGTTTTTTTTAAGAATATAATTTTGTTTATGTGCATGTGTCTGTGTAAATAATTATATGTATGATATATTAGAAGATAGCGATGTTATGTATACAGGTTTGGGTATATTTTAATATATTTAAGTATATGTATTTAAAAGACAGTGTTGTTAGATGTCACCATGTGGCCAGTGACTGTCATATACTTCTATAATTTGGAGTATTCCAGACTTACTCTGAACATGTCAAAGGCCCAACTAACATAACAAAACCTATTTGAATTCTTCAGGCTAAAGTGCAGATGTTGGACAACTTGCTTGACATTGAGGTTGCTTACAGCCTTCTCAGAGGTGGAAATGACGATGGAGATAAAGACCCAATTGACATCAACTATGAAAAACTTCGAACTGATATTAAGGTAAAGGAAATAAAAGGAAATGAGTGACTGTGAATATTTTGGAGTATAACAAATCAACTAAACTGTAACTGGACAGATGTATTGCTACTGAGATGGTTAGGGGACTGGGCCATGGGTTGTATTAGGACATGCTGAGAGAGCTGGGCCTTTCTGACATGGAGAAAAGAAGGCTCAAGGGATATCTTATCAATGCTTATGAATACCTGATGGGGGAAGGGAGGAAAGAAGGCAGAGTCAGACTTCTCTCAGTGGCTCCCAGTGACAAGAGGCAATGGGCACAAATTGAAATACAATTTGTAATTCGTATGTAAACAAAAGAAAAAGATTTTGTTGTTGATGGTGTTAGGTGTTGGGTTTTTTCTTTGTTTGCTCTGACAATGGTCTAACACTGTAAAAAGTTGCCCAGAGAGGCTGTGGAGGCTCCATTCTTGGAGGTGTTCAAAGCTTGACTGGACTCAGCCCTTGGCTACCTCCTCCAGCTGAGTAGTGGAGTTGAAAATCATCTCAATTTCAAGCAGTGCCTTCCTGTCTCAGACATTCTGTGACTGAGTGCTGTCTATATATCTGTATATAGACATTTCTCTAGCTGGGAATATATTCCACCTAAATGGTAAAGGAGGCTTAAACTGAGCAGCTGCAAGCATAGGGCGGATGTTGTCGTGTTATAAGAAGCCTTTTAGTTTGGATGCTAAAGAAACTTCTCGTTTGCCTCTCTGCAGGTTGTTGACAAAGACTCAGAAGAAGCCAAGATTATTAAACAATATGTGAAGAATACTCATGCTGCTACGCACAATGCATATGACCTCAAAGTTGTGGATGTAAGCTGGGCTATACTGGGGTTTAACTTTGTGAAGATGGACTCTTCTTAGTTGACTTGTTCGCAGTTTCCTTTTACTTTTGAGTAGCTTACCCACTTTCCTTTGTTGAAGGGATGGTTTGGTAGAAAAGTTCCTATTTAATAGAACAGGAGAAGTGTAGGCAGAGATGAATCTAAGCTTAAAGAGGTGTCTTTGTTTTTATTTTAATTTAATTGGACTCAAAGGCGAGGTGGAGGAGCAATCATCTGAAATTGAGCCTTAGTTCATTGAATGATTTTTCAGGAAAATAGGGCCTCATGAAAATGCAGAAGAAAAGGTGAAGTAATCAATAAGAACCATGTGATCGACGCTACCTCTTTTTTGCTAGCATGACACAGCAAATTACAAATACTAAAAACCATCCAGATCAATTTTCAT
Organism: Neopelma chrysocephalum; assembly: GCF_003984885.1. Lineage (NCBI taxonomy): Eukaryota > Metazoa > Chordata > Aves > Passeriformes > Pipridae > Neopelma > Neopelma chrysocephalum. The sequence goes on along the minus strand of NW_020897773.1, from coordinate 488,549 downwards.
AGCAGATTAATGTGTATTTCAGATGGGATGATTCCCCCCCCCCCGATTAGTTGCATGAAGGTAATGATTGGCTTGCTTTGTTGTTCTTTTTCTCCTATCCCTTTGTGAACGGAAGATCTTCAGGATTGAGCGTGAAGGGGAGAGTCAGCGTTACAAACCGTTTAAGCAGCTTCACAATCGCCAGCTGCTGTGGCACGGCTCCCGCACCACCAACTTCGCCGGGATCCTCTCGCAGGGTCTCCGGATAGCTCCGCCTGAAGCTCCTGTGGTATGTGAAACAGCTCCTCTGGCTGCCTACATTCCTGTGCCCAGGGATGACCACAGTCAGACAACCTAAATCAGAGAATTTCTGTGTGGGGAGGGCCTTGTGTTATCTGTCAGCATTCACACACCAATATGTGTCCCAAGTGAGTTGCTGAGTGGTGTCCACAAGAGCTGGAGTTGCAGCTTTGCTCTCCTGGGAGCCCAGCCAGGTGGATTCAATGCTGCCTTTGTGTTATTGTCCCAGTTTTATTTATTTATTTATTTTCTGCTTGCAGACTGGCTACATGTTTGGGAAGGGCATCTATTTTGCAGACATGGTATCCAAGAGTGCCAACTACTGTCACACATCTCAAGCTGATCCCATAGGTTTAGTACTACTGGGAGAAGTTGCCCTTGGGAATATGTAAGTAACTTATGAAGAGTATTTGCCAAGTGTGCTTAATATATCCTTGTAGAAGGTGATGCTAAAATGGCAAGCCTTCTCTTCAGTGTGAGGATAGAGCACATGGTATTTCTTTAGGAACGAGATTTGTTTTTTCTTAAAATGAGAGCTATTTGATGGGGGGGGGAAATAATTGTTGCTGTTCTAGCTAGAATCTTGTACAAAATGCCAACATCATCAAAATTAGTAACCAAGACAAGGAAGGCTGTTGAGTTCCAGAAGACTAGATTAGCTTTATATTAACTCACCATAAACTGAAGCCTGAAAAATTTGTAATTTTTTTCCACCAGTGTAGTTTAAGATGAATGTAAAATGCTATTGTGTGTTTTTTGTGCTGTCCAGGTATGAGCTAAAGAATGCTTCTCACATCACAAAATTGCCCAAGGGAAAACACAGTGTGAAAGGTAAGCATTAGTAGTTGTCATTGGTAATCTGTAATTGGTGACAAACTTGGGTTGTGGCGCTCTGCTTAGTGAAGGGCACTGTAGTCATTTCGTAGCTGGACTTCTTAAAGAAGTTGCATAATGTTCCTTCATAGTTGCATCAGTATATGTGTATGTGTTGTTTTAAGATGGAAGCTAGTACACTTGGAGTGTTAAGATTGAAGGTGCCTGAAGTTCAGGAGGAAACTTCTATTTGATATTACATGGGGAAAAAATATAAGGTGCATTCTCGAACTTCTTACTCGCTTTCATTGTAACAATACTGTGTATTTTAGAAGAAAGATGCGAGGTTTGATAGATCACAAGAATAATTGTTTAGCTTTCAAAGTGCCTTAGAAGCTTGGAGAGAAGGGAAAAGCTAAGAATAAAAGTTCAGATGGAACAGCTGTTCTCATTACACTTCTATCTGCAAAAAGTATATTGCACTGAAAAAGAAGATGAGAGAAAAGACTTAGCTCTTTAATTCAAGGGAAAGAAATGGTAATCATGACTGCCTTCTGTACCGAGATGGGAGACTGAAGAACAGTAACATTCAGTAATGAGTGGCTTTTCTTAAACTATTCATTTTGAGAGGCTTAAAACATCAGTTGCCTAAAATAGAATAAAATGTGATTTAGCATCTTTTTCAATACATGCTACACACGTTATTATGATGTCAAATCAGATTTGTATTGAAAAGTTTAAAGAGAATAAGAATTGGTTTGTTATACTTGTCTAAAAACGCTGCAATGTGCATGTTTTCATTAATGGAGCTGGGATATGAGAGCTATAAATCTTTGTTTTAGCTTTGATCATACAGATTAGACAATTAAGTCAAAAGTCTAAAATTGTCACTTCTAATGTAGCAGAGCACAACTGCTGTCAGTATGGTGATGCTAAATTGAATGAACAGACTGTATTCCTTGCGTTCTTTTTAAGGTACTTCTACACTTGATTTGAAAGTACATGTGAAGTAGTATTTGGCTGGCTAAGTCATTTTATGTGCAAAGTCTGTATTTGCCTTCTAGATTTGTAACTGATGCTTTTTCCCTTTCTAGGCTTGGGCAAAACTGCACCTGATCCCACAGCCACTACCACCCTTGGTGGTGTAGAGGTTCCCCTAGGGAATGGGATCTCAACTGGAATTAATGATACCTGTCTCCTGTATAATGAGTATCCTTTGCTGTTACGTTGGCTGCACACAGTGTCTGAGTGCTGCTAAGTTTAGCAGGACCTTGCTGAGGCAGGCCAGGAGTTTTGGCACTGTGTTTGCTTTCTTTCACATTTGCTTTGGAGAGCATTTGCAGACAGTCCCTTCTGCAAGGGAGGTGATTTTACAGTTGTTGCATTTGAGTTGTCATTCTGTAAAAATAGAAAACTATACATGTAGCAATAGCTGTTGCTCCAACAGGACTCAATACCTGAAGGCATTGGAGTGGCCAGGCAACACTGCCAAGTAGTGTCTTGCCCAGAGATGTGCCAGGACAAGGAGAAGGGAATGCAGCCTATGGTTTCACATCGATCCAGTCTGGTTTCTTCCTCATGGTGCTGTGTCTGGCCAGCGTGGCCAGGAGGGTGGGGGGAGCCAGATCTATGCTTTAGGGAGTTTGTCATCACATCTCATGTTCCACAGACCCTTTGCAGGTTTTGAGTGGGTATTCATTCCAAATGTGTGCTTAACATTCACAAGAGGTCATAAGAATATGTATAAGTGGTGTCTAGGATCTCGGGTCAATCTCTTCACTGCCAGTGAAGCAGGGAAACCATTAATGCAACCTCAGGGTTTGTAGAAACTGTCTTCTTTCTTGGTGAGCTGTTTTCCTCCGACAAGCAATGTTGGCAACACAACTCAGGGCAATACTGTTTTTATCTTGAGTTTTCTTAAATATAGTATCCGTCTTGGTCAGACAATAAACTATAATACAATTAATATTTGCTAATTGAGGTAAAATAACGTGCGTTCATTTTGTTTTACACTTTGGGATCAGAGGTAAGTTTGAGGCCTAAATCATTGAGAAACAAATAGGTGAGCTGGGACTTTCTGTGAAAAAATAAGAATGTGCAAGCACTGCCAACAATTGTAGAGCTCTTCTCTGTGATTCCAGTTTGGGTTTTTTAGTGGGAAATTAAGAGGGCATTAATGACTTTGTGCTGGAAAATAGCAACAGAGCTGCAATTATAATTGTAAATGCCGGGTCTGTAACTGAAGATCTCATCTAGGCTACGTCATTCTGCTGTTTAGATAGCGAGAGAGATGTGTGTTACTGTCTGACAAAAAATAATCTGCAAGAACTACAGCCCCGTATCTAAGTGGGTTCACCTGCCTGTCACTCAGGATTCTGCTGCACCATCGTCAGTTCTCCTTGTGACTGTTAATTGCTTGTTTATAACTATAATGTAAAACACTTTCAGATTAAAAGAGTAGTCAGATTTAAAATGTTGTGATTTGAGCTGTTAGAGCTGGTTAATCACACAGGCATCTGTGTAGTAATGTAAATTGAAAGGTAAAGTTACACTGTGTTTTGAGTTTTTTCTGTGTTATTAATATCAATTACTGTAATTATTCCTTAACACTCTTCCCAGATATATTGTGTATGATGTTGCTCAGGTAAATCTGAAGTACCTGCTGAAACTGAAATTCAACTATAAGACATCACTCTGGTGAACAGTATTTAGAAGCCCTGTTAGAGTTATACTGTAGTTACACTATAGCGTTGACTTCTGACATGCTTATGCATTGACTTCTCTTACCAAGATATCAAGAGCTAAACTGCAGAAGAGGTTACTAAATCCCATTTAGTACAACACTTAGTGAAAGTTTTATATAAAAGGGTGGCAATACATGGACGTGAATTCTGATGGGAACGGAGTATCTGGTTTTGTTTTATACCACTTCTAATTTTGGTGCTTTCAAGTGTTTGTTTTAATTGATCATACTGAGAAAGAAAAAAGAAAACTAAATTAAGCTGATGTTTTTAGCCATACAGAGCTGGGCAACAGCAGGAGAAGGCATTTGACGGTGTTCGTGATATTTGCTCTGTTAGGGTTCCCCCTTGTTTAAGATACTCTTTTTCAGTTTTCATTTGAATAAATGATAAATGTGCATTTATTTTGAGGTAAAAAAAAATAAAAGCTAATTTCATACTAACAGCTTTATGTTTCAAAACTTCCAAATTGTTTTGATTTTGAGTCATGATTTAAATGTATTTTGTAGAATGTTCTTAAACATGATATCTCTCTCAAAGATCAAATGCCAAATATTGAAATCTGTAGTCACATTTCAGGAAGTCATGGTGAAATGAAAATTTGAACTTTCTGCTGAGACTTCATCTGTCAACAGTTGGTGTGGTAAACATGGAAAATGAGCTTGTGGCTGTTTGAATTTAGTATTAGCCCCAATAAACCTCCTTTAAATACCTACCTTTAACATGATGTAAGTTGGTTGTTGTAGACGTCCGAACAAAGCTGTAAGTTGAGTTTGGGCTCCAGCTTCATTCATCGAGACCTGGAGTGAGGTCTGTTGCTACACTGTGGGTAGTCTTGAAACAGCAATATAAACTGATAATTTCCATGTTTAACGGTTTTTTACTTCTCACTTTCAGTAAGTCATTGAGCAATATGGGAGCACTTAAGTATAGAGCAACATCAGATCTTTCTCTTCAAAAATTACTGATTTCCCTGAGGGGAGAGTTGGCTAATTCCTAAGAAGGGGACACTTCAAACTCATTCTGATGGTTGTGGCTTCAGTCTTTAGTAACCTGTGTGGAAACAGGAGATCTGATTCCTAAAATATTGTCAGGTCCCAATGCCTTTTGCAGAAGGAGTTCAAATCCAAAGTGGTTGCTGATGGTGCAGATCTTTCCAGGACCCCCTGAAGGAGAGGAGGATGAGGAGTGATAGAAAACAAAGGTGCTGTCAGAGAAAGAAGGAAATGTGGAAGGACTGGGTAAGTCGTATGGCTTGAGGATAGCTCGATAGAAAAGAATTGATTGAGGTTGTTGCTAATGGAGTTTGAGAGGACATGAAGAGAGTGGCCCATGTCTTCTGGCTCTTAAGTAGCTTAACCAGTGGCTAATCATTGGTTTGCTTCCAAAAAAAAACTTCTGGCCAGGCACTTAAAGTATGATTTTGTCAGTCTCTGAAGGAGAACATGAGAACTGGTTGAATTTAGTTGTGAGGTAGATCATTATTTTTTTCTCCCCAAAAAAACAGCTTGCAGTTCAGTTTGGGACCATGAGTTAAAGATACCCGGGTTTGTTGCTCTCTCTGTTACCTGTACTAGAGGTGGCTCAAAGTTGCCTTTTGATCCAACCCAAGCATCACAAGGAGTGCTTTACACTGCGTATGTAGTGCTCAGTTATGCAGCACAAGCAAGTACATCCCAAGCTGCCTCTAACCTCACAGATATGGCAGGGAAAGATTCAGAGGGACAGGACTTTCTGAAGAGGCAGCAGGTGCCCTTTGGGGTCTGTAGGAGAGCCCTGGTGTGGTTGTCCTGCAGTGAAATCTAATGTGAATTCAGGCACTGCTTCTCCTGCCAGTTTGTCCAACCACAGAGTAGGATCTGCTCTCCTGGAAGCAGGCACTGGTGCCGCTGGAACCAGCATACAGGGAGCCTGTCCCCAGGGCCAGACTGAGAAGAGCAGCATAGTGACAAGCACTGAAGGCGTTGCTTTCGGAGTACGTGCACTGAGTGGAGCTGGATGAATAGGTAGCCCCATTTCTGTCAAAAGCACTTGAAAGGAAGGAGTTGTCAAGACATTAGGTCCCATGACATCCTCTTCTTTTTTCAGGGAAGGCATGTTAAGGAATGGCTTCTGATCTAAATATTAAACTACCAAAAGCAGCAATTTATAAATATTTAACCTTTTTATCATTATTCAGCATGGCTGGAGGATCTGTTGTACAGTGGCTCACAAACATTTAGATAGTCCATGCAGTTTATATGAATGCAGTTAATTGAAGGAAGCCAGCCTAGGCTTACTGATTGGCAGTCAGCATAAATTCTTTGTGACTTGCCTGAGCTCATGCAGGAAAGAAGTGGCTGAGGAAAAAAAAAGAGCTTAAGTCACCCAACCTAGTATTTTAGCTGTAAAACAATGACATTCTGCCCTCAACCCCCTTTGGTTTCTTATTAGAAGTGGGGGAAAAAACCCCAAACAAATATTTTTGATATGAAAAAGACCTCTGGACACATCAAACTTTCTCAATACCATAAAGAGTTGTACTCATATTCTTAAATGAGGCATGCAGTGTTTGTAACTACTGAGGTCTCTGCTTCAGCTTTCTTTCTGGAAGACTGTTTCAGACCTCCCTCTATGAATTCTGGAGACATAATGACATAATTGTCTACTGAAGTGTTATTGTAGCCAATTTAAATCTCACTCAGTGTTTTGCCTAATTTGCTTTTATATATGTGGTGAGGCCCCTAACTTAGTCCATTATACTCATACTCCTTCTGTTATGCCCACAGAAAAATAGTTTCCAGTGTTGTGGAGTACATGCATCTGAACAAGAGCTTGTGTGTGGTTTTACTTTCAAATTAACGCCAGGCCGCTTCTCCAGAAATGGTCATTTTGGAGATGCAGCAGCACTAATGAGAAGCAATGCAGATGTAGGTCCCAGCCAAGGTGAGTTGCTGTGATGAGTTTCATTTGTTCCAGTGTGAAGGTACCTTGCAGACCTGTAGGCATTGCAGGTCCCTTCCACAGAAAGTGAGATACACAGGTACAGTCTGAAGGCAAGAAGGAATGGCTTCCCAACAACTGAATGGGGGAACTACTGCTCTTCCCCCGCCCCCTCGTTACAAAGTTTAATTTCATAACGCAATTAATGCAGCAGGACTCAGACTTCACAAGAAGGTGCCTCAGTGACTAAAGAGCACACTCTTCTGCCTGCTGTCTGTGCTTTTCTTCCTACTGCCAGGGCCTGCCTAGGGCAGATGAGAAAATGACACCCTAGTATCTGTCTCCTGTCCCCAGGATGCAGCACTACCTGCTCTGTGCTGACGAGACTCTGAATGCATTGGTTAGTAGGTGGTGTAACCCATGTCTTAATATCATCTGCAGCAATTAAGGGTAAATGGGAGCGTGGAAGTGCTTTCTGCAGCATTTCGGTGCACGCTCTTAGGAGCAGTTGCCCAACATGACCCTCGGTGAAAGCAAATGGCATCAGTGAAGCCAGTTTAAAGATCTCCCTCCAGCTGTGCTAAGCAGGTGAGTCAGCAGCACCTAATGGCAGGTTGTTGGCAATGAGCTCAGGTGGTTTTGGTCACCCTGCCTGTTTGTCAGAAGAGTTGTGTTATTTCCACGTCACCGAAGTGCAAACCACAAATTTGCCAGAATGGTAAAAGGCTGCACTGAAAACATGGTGTATTTGTGTGCACACTGTCAAATGGCCCTGGCCGGGGCTTTGTCAAACAGGGTCGCGTTTGTCTGACTTAGAAAATCCTGCACATGAAAAATTAAAAACCAGAACATAGAGATACTGCAGCATTTATAAAAGGCCAAGATGTAAAAGGTCCTTTATAGCAGGAATCATAATACAGTGTTGATTGTTGCCCTTTCAGCACAGTGAATGGCAATAGCTTCTGTTAAATATTTTCCAAATGCAGCTGTTGGAATGAAATGAAATGGAGGAATACCCAGCATCATGCTGTTGAAAGCTGAATTCTGCCATCTCACCTGGTAATTTTAAGATGATCAGCAGGAGGTATTTGGGGCAAGGCGAAATGTCTCTTAGCTTTTTAATCTGTTTTCTGGTTTTATCACCATCTACAAAGATGCCTGAAAGGCATTGGGTTTTTTGGTTTCCTTTTTCCTTTCCCTTTCAGAAATTCAGGATCTTGAGGACTTTTGCAAAATGTGATTGTGTTGTAGAAAACTTTTCATCCCTCCCCTGAAAATCCCTTGCCTCAGTGAAAGCTCTGGCATCGGGGTGGCGCTGGGCAACACTGCTTTCAGCCCAGCCAGACCTGATGACAAGGTTTACAAAGCACAGCAGTAAAAACCTCGCTGGTGATCAGTGTCTTCTGTCAACTGTGGAAGTCTCAGTGTCGCCACTCCTGGCTGAGCATTAACATACAAGTCTTGGAACAAGGCAAGCATAGCTGAAATACAGAAAAATATTAGTGTTGTTAACACATTATTGTTTAGCTGAGCCTGGAAGGTCTGGTCCGTGTCAGGCCTTTTGGGTGGTGGAGGTGTTTTATTAAAGGAGAAAATTGTACAGGGTTCAATGTTTTGTATTTTTTTGTGTTTGAAGTAGCACAGATTACTTTTGTTGCTTTTTGTTATTAGTTTCATTAGTTTTATGCTTACGCTGCTTTGCATTTGTCTGGTGTAGCAGCTTTCTTTCTTTTGAGCTGTGCAGTATGTAAAGCTCTCACTGAAGTGTCTTAAGCCCTTTGGGGGCTAAGGGGAGGGAAGGCTGTTTTAACAGCCTTTCAGAATGACCTGAAAAAGGGGCTGAAATGCAAGCTAGGCTTTGTCTTTTCTTTTTACTTTTTTTTTTTAACTCTGCTACAATGTACATGGAAAGCCCTGGGGGGAATTTCTAAAGGATTTTACTCAATTTGTTTCTTCGCTTAGAAACTCGCTTTTTCCCTCTTGAGCACAATGGATTTTATTTATTTATGTATTTAAAATTGTTTAGTAACATGACCTATATCCTGCCCTCTCAACCTGCCAGAGTGAGTTCGTTAGCAAATTAAAAACACAAATTAAACTCTATTCCTTGTCCCAAGATACATATTTTTTATTTTTTGTAGAATATTTGGTTTCATTTAGGTGCATTTAAAGAGGTGCAAACAGGCATAGCATCCATTTTGCATTACACCATTGTGCTGTTGGCAATATGTTTAAGAGGTGACAGAGACTTAGCCTTGACACTAAGATGTACTGTTGATTTATTTTGAAGCTCAATTTGCATTTTCATATATTTAAAAAAAAGGAAATTTGGTTGGTATAAGTAATAGTAGGTAGTGTTGTCAAAGCCCAACACATATGGAGAATCTGGTCCATTTAAGGCACTTGTGGTTCATGATAGTATCTCCATGTTTATATTTCTTGATGGATAAGCTTTAAAATTCACTGTGGTGCAGAGATCTAAGGAGGCTGTACAAAAAAAACATTGGTACTGCTCAAAGGAAGCTTTCAGGGGTGTGAGATAAGAGGGCAGGCCAAGACAAGGAGCTTGTTGGGCAACAGCCACCCACGGTCAGGGGTTTGTTGGCTCTTCCTGGCACTGGGTGAGAACAAGTGAGACCTTGACCTTCAGGTCTTGGGCTCAGTGAGCATTTCAGCTGCCTCCCAGGAGGAAGAGTGACACAGACAGTGACAGCGGGGCCAGGGCTGGCTGTGCTGGGTTTGCTATCTCTTTCTCCTCCCAGAACCTCAATTTTGCAGCCATTTATGAAAAGCATAGACAAGGAAAAGAGGCAGAGTTTAGCAAAAAGTTATTAATGAAGGAGGATGGATATAACACAGGGATTGCTTAAAGACATGTAGCTAACATGGCTACTTTGGGGTGACCCTTTGTGACAGCCTACCTCCCCACCCTCCCTGAACTGCCAGTCACCTATTGCCCTTCATCTTTCATCATAAGATGGACATGGAATTGTTGGTGCAAGTCCAGAAGAAGGCCACGAGAAAGCTGGGGTTGTTCAGCCTGGAGAAGAGAAGGCTGTGTGAAGATCTTGTAGCAGCCTTCCAGTATCTGAAGGGGGCCTGCAGGGAAGCTGGAGAGAGACTCGTCATCAGGAACTCTAGTGATAGGACAAGGAGTAATGGGTAGAAAACTGAAAGGGGAAATTTAGGTTAGATATTAGGAAGAAATTCTTTACTGTGACGGTGGTGAGACGCACTGACACACGTTGCCCAGGGAGGTTGTGGATGCCTAATTCCTGGAAGGGTTCAAGCCAGGTGCGATGGCCTCTGAGCAACCCGGTCTAGTGGATGGTGTCCCTGCCCATGGCAGGAGGGGCTGGGGTCAGGTGATCTCTTAAGGTCCATTCCAACTCCTCAACTACGATGGTCCCGCCAGGCTCCAGGCGGCCCGCGGGGGGAACGGCACGGTTCCTGTGACAAGCTCTGTGCCCCTTTCCTGCCCGCCAAGCACCCCCCGGGATGGGGGCGCGGGACGAGCGGGACCCGCCGCCCCTTCCCCTCAGAGCGCGCGGCTCCGCCCGCCCCGCCTCGCGCGCGCGCCCGCCGCGCGCCCGGCCCCGTCTCCTCCCCCAGAATGCCCCGCGCCAGGCAGCCTTTGAAAAAGCGGCGCGGCTCGTTCAAGATGGCGGAGCTGGATCAGCTGCCTGACGAGAGTGAGTAGGGACCGGTGCCCCCGCTCCCGCCGCCCCCTCGCCCCGCCGGGACACCCGCGCCGCGCCCCCGCCGCTCGCCCGCCCTCCTCCTTCCCTCCCTCCCGCCGCGGGCGCCGTGCGGGGCCGGAGCCCGAGCCTCCTCCCTGGAAATCGGGCCGGCCCGGCCCCCCCGCCGCCGCCGCCGCCGCCCCTCCCGGGCGAGGCCCCGGCCCGGGCGGCGGGCGGGGAGCTCCGTCCCGAGGGTGCGACTCCCGCTGCCCCCGGGGGTGCCGGGGCTGGGCCTCCCGCCCCGCCCGGGCGGCACCTGCCGGGCGTGCGGGGCGGGCAGCGGGAGCCGGGCGGGGCGCGGTGACAGCCCGCCCTGCCCGCGGGGGTCGGGGCACTGCGGGGGAAGGGGCGTCCTGCCCCGGGGAAGGGGCGAGCGGCCCCTCGCTCCTGCTCCTGCTGTCGCCCTCGGGGGCAAGGAGGGCTCGTGTGTTCATAGCCCGTGCCGTGCACGGTGCGAGCAGCTCCGCGGGGCGGGGGGTCAGGGCGTGCGTCTGGGGGTCACCGATAAATGTGCAGGGAAGAGCTCGGAGACCCTGTGTTGTGTGTCAGCACATGAAAGTTGGCTGTACAGGGAGACAGCATGTAGACATTTGTTTTCATACATGCAGATCTGTACATCTGCACCTCGAGTGCTGTGTCCAGTTCTGGGCCCCTCAATTCAGGAAGGACATGGAGGTGCTGGAGCAGGTCCAGAGAAGGGTAGCGAAGCTGGTGAAGGGTCTGGAGCACAAGTCCTATGAGGAGCAGCTGAGGGAGCTGGGGGTTTTTAGCCTGGAGAAGAGGAGGCTTAGGGGAGTCCTTATTGTTCTTTGCAACTACCTGAAAGGAGGTTGTAGCAAGGTGGGAGTCAGTCTCTTCTCCCAGGCAGCCGGCGACAGGATGGAGAGGACACAGTCTCAAGCTGCGCCAGGGGAGGTTTAGGTTGGACACTATGAGGAGTTTCTTCACTGAAGGGGCGATTGGACATTGGAATGTACTGCCCAGGGAGGTGATGGAGTCACCATCTCTGGAGGTGTATAAGGAAAGACTGGACTTGGTACTTGGTGCCATGGTCTAGTTGACATGGTGGTGTTCAGTCATAGGTTGGACTCGATGATCTCAGAGGTGTTTTCCAACCTCATTGGTTCTGTCATCTCCACAGGGTTTGTGTGGATGTTGTTTTCGATGAGCATGAGGATTAGATAAAAACTTAGTGTAGGTGAAAACCACGTGTGTTGCTGTGTACATGGATTCATGCACATAACACTTAAGTGTTACAGAAGAGGAAATTATTCAGTGTAAAATGTGTGTGCATGCTACCTTGACATGTGCTCTTACGAACTGTCAACTCATGCCAAGCTAAAACTAGGGCATTTGTAGCTTCAATAACTGCACACAGTGGGGTAGACATATTTTTGGTGATGCTGTTCTGTGGTTCCCCTGCAAGTTCATGAACATACCAACTCTTTCCATATCCAAAGATTCTCCGAGGGAGGGGACTCAGAGTGGAAATCTTGCTTCTGGCTACTCTGTGTGGGTCGTTGTTACAACTCCAACAACTGTCAGGAGAAAAATTGGTTAGTGTGCCCACGTGGCTGGTGCAATTGTGTTAACAGAACAGATTTATGAAGGATCATAATAAATTAAGGATAGAACTGACACTCTCAACTTAGTGTAGCTCAGTCACATATCAATCAGACCAGCATACAAGTCAAGGACCAGTTGACAAGATCATAGTTAGTAATTAGCAGCAGTTTGTTCTTATTGAATGAAGTTTTCTTCTTCACTAGAAGGAGCAGTGTTTAAGTTACTGTTCCACCTGCTTTCCAGGGAAGGCACTGTGTGTTTCAAGAAGTTAACATGAAGTATGAAAAATAACTTTTCTGTCTCTGCCACGTTTATATTGCCTACAGTGGCACCAGGAAGATTTGACAGGTCTGTTGCTTCACCCGTAGTAGATCCTGTAATAGTGTGACTCAGTTTCCCTTAGGATTGGGCTATCCTGGAGACTTTTGCCAGCAGTATCACTGGTACAGTCTCTGCTCGGCAGGTGAAGCAGACAGTGTGTGTATTTGTGAAGGTAATAAGCTTCTGCTGTGTTGACTTGGCCCTAAGGTTTGTATTTACCTAAGTTTGGTGCAAGTAGGGGATGTTTTCTGTCAGATAGGGAGCTTCATGTTTTCTATAGTGTAGTGAACTGCTAGAAATGTGGAAGTTTTGAAATGTGTTTGCCTCGTGCTTTCAATCCTATTCTATCCAGTTTTGGTGATCTGGATGTTTTCAAATTACACTGTTGCCACACATAGTTCTTTCATTTCCAGTCTTATACTTAAAATGAGCATGTAAACTTAATCCTCACTGATTTAACACTAACTTCAATCTGCAGCTTAATTTATACAGGATAGTAACAGTAAGCATTGCAAAATTAATTTTGGAATCTTCTATAGTGGTGTAAAAATAAGTTCCTGAAAAAGTTAGAATAGTTCATGGCTAACAGACTTTCAGATTTACGTATCATACCTGTGAATTTTCTCCAGCATAGTTTATAGTAGGCCATAACTGAGTTTTCATGTAAGAAGAATTATAAGTAAACACAGCATACTCAGAGACAAGAAAACTGAAATTTTGCTGTTATGGTGAGAACCATGCAGTTTCACTTTCAGGTTGGATATCTGATGAAGTGGAATTTGTCCCAGAGTATTTTAATCGCACCTACTTGCCCTCTTGTCGGGTTCTGTAATGCAGCTGGGCAGTGACTATTCCTTAACTGAGGAAGGAGATGAATGTAATGCACATAGTTGTCTCTGCCAGACTGCAGAGGTGAAAGTGTTCGACTTTACTGTTGTCTCATTCTTCTCTAAAGCTGATATTCTGACCTTTTGAAATGATAAGAGGGTTCACGCTGACAGCCTAAAAAATGAAGATGGCAGTGCATATTTTTACATGCATTTCTTGTAGTTGAGGCCTTTTCTTAGTAGGAAGAGGGATGTAGTAACTCAGGATGCAATAAAGTGCTGTGAAGAAAGAACAATGCTGTGGCAAATCCTCTACCTGAAAAATTCCACAATATTAAAGGTTTCAATTGCAGAAGTACTTCCAATCCTAATAATTGGATTCATATTTTGAAGACAAAATTTGATTCTGCAGACTGTTGGGTTGGTGCCCAACGAGTGACTAATTTTAGTCAATGCATTTTTTTCCCCTCTTCTTATCTCCTGGTAACTTTTCAGCGGAGGTAAATGGTGGGCAGCCTTACTGCTGCAGACCAGATGGCTTTTTCTCTCTGTGTCAGAAGAGGGAAACAGTTGATTGTATTGGAGTGTACATAATATTGCCCTGTCTCTTGCTCCTCGTAATAGCAATCTTATTTGTGGATTTCTCGGTTATAAAGTTCACACAGGGGAGCTGAGGTGGGGCTCTGATAAAGCAGATGTGACTGGAAGATTGTCCTGGTCCCGGTGGAGGCAGAGCTCTGCAGACACAGCACAGGCAAAGCTGCGTCGTGGTGTGTCCTTTGGCACCACGAGCTGGTCTCAGGGAGCAGGATGCCTGGAATCAGCTCTGTAAAAGTGAGGGTGAGCTCCCATTTTTGACAGAAATGAAAGGATGCTTAGCCAGCTCAGGGATCAGGAGCACGGGGCCAGCAGTGAACCACCAGAGTACGGTGTGTCTGCACTGTGTGTGGGCAAACACCGACGATCGGCAGGTGAATCGGAGAAAGGAGCCAGACTGCAGAGGTGATGGGTGTCAAAGTGTTCAGCTTTTACAGTATAAATACTGCAAACAGTAGGATATTGCCAAATACCATGTATTGCTAAGACATCACTGGTTCTAGGGATCAGAAGGGAAGGGGGATAAGGATCTTTCTGCGTGGCCTTTTATCCCATGGGCAGGGGCTGCAGCATAAGAGCAGCACTTTGTGCAGAAGTTGTTGTCTTTAGCCCCGGTACAGCCTTATGCTGTGGTTCACAGGCACCCTGCCCCTACATAACCCTACATAGCTCTGGGTATGTTCTGATGCATTCCAGGATAGCTGCAGGAAGGATATGGCACACCTCTTGCCGCTTTGGTTTCCCAGTCCTAAGGCGCCATGAGCCTAACACTGTTGTGCTCTGGATGTTTAAGGTAAAAAGTCAGCAGAACTGTGTGAGATCACAGCATTTGGGAAAAGGCTCCAAATTAGTTTTGTGGCTCCTATATAGTACCCAAAACGAATACTTTACAGTGCTGCATACCTTTAAAATTGTATGTTACCATGGTATCAGCGTATTGTCCCTTATGAGAACAGTGTTTCAAAAAGAGGGCTTTGTTATTGTGGTTATTGTCTGCACAAGTCCTGTAGAAGGGTTTGCGTGGCTGAAAAATTTACTTCCATCCAGTCGTTAAATCAGGGTTTGGAAATACACATATGTCAGTTTATTAGTGGGCTCATAACGTGAGGGAAATACTGACTCATGCTTGAAGCAAAAAGTTATATTCATTTAAATTATTCATTTATTTATCTCTTCAACAAACACAAAGTTTCAGGGAAGCTTTAAAAGCTCCCCAAAGCCCCTTTTCCCACTGATGTGTGCTTTTCATTTTCTAAGTTTTCCTGAATAAGCTATCCTAATAGTGCCCAATCATTTGAGATGCTTCCTCTTTTGAAACAGCTTGTGCTGTGCTTGTGTAGATGAATGATCTCTTGGAGGGTTAATGACTCAGTCTATAGTAAAGACTCATGTTTTTCCCTTCTTCTCCGTGAGTTTCCTCTGTCACATCATTTTTAGTGCTGTCAGTGTAGTTTAATTACATAGGGTTTTGAGGTAGTCATGCAACCAGTGCTAAAATAACTGCTCACCTGTGCAAATTTAGACAAAGGAGGGTAATGATCTGGAGAGGAAAGGCTTTACATTATGTAATTGCTTGTCTGGATCCTAGAATTTTCTATATTGATTTAGATACAGATTTGTCCCCACACATTAGTAAAATCAGTAGCTATGGAACATCCCTGTGGTTACTTGTAACATTTATTATCAAAATTATAATAATTGTTACAAGTTCCCTATTAAAAAATATGAAAACATTTTCAAAAATGTAATATGTTTGTCTGTGTTCCTGTTTAGATTTTAGGATCAGCAGTTGAGAAGCCGTATTTAAACTCCTTTGCTTCATGTTAGTACTGAAAATAAACATCAGGGCATCTGCAACTGCCCATGTTGAATTGTGGTTGAACTCCTCCTCTGTTGTTCAGTTATGGAGTTTTCAAGTGAACAGCAATAAGTACTTGTTTTTAAACTTAAACTTGACTTTAATCTTTGGAAAAGGTTAAAGCTTTTGTGCTTTTCTCCCGTGCCTCAAAGCCTATGTCCACATCAGAAATACTTTTGGAGGGCAAAATATCAGAGATCCTTTTAAAGTCTGTTCATAAGGCTTCTAGAGCAGTTAGAGGAGGTATTTTTAAGTTCTCTTCATTGCAATGCTTTGAACTTCCTCCCCTGTGCTGGAAGAAGGCGGCTGGGGCTGGAGGAAGGATTCCTGGTGACTGTGTGTGCTCGGAGGGAGCGGCATTTCAGGACTGGAGGAGCTGTCCACCCGCAGGAACCCACGCTGGCTGCTGCTGAAGCCCATTGGTTTCTAACTAGCCAAGTGTGAAAACATCAGGGCCCTTATCACACTAGGCTTGGCAAAGCTGGGGTTATTTTAATGTTGATTTCCCCCCCCCCC